>NC_069383.1:141354266-141990338 GCF_027475565.1 Acinonyx jubatus | reverse complement strand
GGTTAAGTAATTTTCCTTCAGCCATACAGCTAGCAAGTGGCAGGGCTGAGATTTGAACTCAGGCTGTCAGGCTCCAGAGTCTATGATGACCATTACAGCACTTTGCTTCCTAGTGTCTAAGAATTGAAGGTAGAACATTTAGCATGTTTCAAGCTCTCTATAAATCCATTCATTAATTCAACAAAATGTATTATGGTACTATGCCAGGTATGAGGGATTCAGTCCCTGCACTCATGGTATTCACGGTCTAGCAAGGAACTTGCTCTTAATTTTCTCCTTCCCTCCATCTTGCCCTCCCTCCTTCTCTCAATTCCCAAGGAAATTACCCACATCAACAGATTTCATTTCACAACTTCATCCAAAAACTCATATGCACATACCCCAGTGATGTAGCTGAGTCTAACACACAACTTAAGGGGTCTAAAAGAAAGCTAAATTTGTAAAATTTACAAAGCAAATCACAAATAATGATCTCATAACCCAAAGATAGCAGGACATGGTCCAATTAGAAATAAACCCAAATTTCTGAGACATGGAAGCATGGAAATATAGAAGGCTTGAAAGATAACATTTGCTACTATTAAGAGATTTCTTTTGCATTCATAGTTCCTGAGCTGAGTTTGGTTTACAAACATCCTGGGGTTGGAGGCCTGTCTAAATGTAATATTCTCATAAGAGCATTGACTTCATCACAAGGCAGGCCCTGCTGATGGCAGCCTAAGACTGGAATGTGCAGATAATTATCTTTAAGGCTACTCAACGGCTGTATGTCTCCTATAATATCACCTTTAAGATCAAGCCAAGACATTCCAGTCTGAATCAAGGTTTATTTATAAAAGGATTTAACACTTTTAGATCCCATATTGCTTGGAGGACCACCAATTTCCATTCCCAAATATCCAATTTCTTTAATTTCACAGAGCATGAATGAGATTTCAGGTTACCATATGTGGAGGGAAAAATTTAAGACACTAAAATTCCTTTGCTTCAATGAGGTGAGTTTCTTTGCTAACGCCTCCACAAAATAAAATCACCACTAGGGACTGAAAGTAGAAAATACCATAAGTCATAATGCCACATTCATATAGATACAACCAAATTTTCAGGTAATTCTAGCTGAATGGTCTCCCTTGTTCCCCTCAAACTTGAAAGGTCAAAGGAGCAATTTGAATGTGGGTACTCTATATCAGCCACAGAGAAGAGAAAGAATGGTCCTTCTACCAACAAGTACGCAAGATTTAAAGAGATGCAAAGATACCTAAAGAAAGCAAATGGACCCCCATAAATTGGAGGGATCTGCTGGAGGGAACCAGTTAATCTAGAAGATCGTATAACGTCCTTTATCGGTGGTGTTAGGGACTGACCAGGTATCCTTTTTGGAGAACTAGCATAAACTGGCTTAAACTGGACCAGGGTTGGCATAGTATGTGGTGTATAGTCAAAAGTGATAGATACTTTTGTGGGGACAAGAGAGACAGGAAACCTCAGAGGAGGTTATATGCCAGAGCCCAATATTTCAGCCCTGAAAAGTTATTTGATAATTGTACATGCTACAAAGAAAGACGATGACCATGAAGGCTACCAGCACACATAAAAATCAATGTATTTTTTTATAGGAAACATAGTATTAGTCATTTGTTGATATTAAATAATTTTAGTCATTTCATGACAAAAAATAACTCAGGGATTAAGCAAGAAAGAAGTGAAAACCACTTAAGTTGAAGAACGATCAAATATCTTATCTTTATTATCACTTATAGGTATTAATAATTCTCTATTAATTAAGAATATTAAAATCACCTGTTAATAAATACCTACTAATGGGTATTAATAGTATGCATGTGTGAGTATACATTTATTTTCATATGAGAATGGAACCCTCCTGATGGTCATATCTATCTTTCTCAATTAATTAAAGAGACATTCTGTTTTTCTAAAACAAAATTATATACACATGTATACATATTCATACACACAATAAGAGAAGACCATTTAGAAAAATACATTAGGGAATTAAAAGTAGTTTCCCTTGGTTATGAATCATGGCATTTTTTTTCTATTTATTATCAAACCCAAAATAGCTTTATCAATACTTTGATCTCAACTATCAAATAATACATGATTATTATGTATTTTTAATTATGAAATATGGGAAAGTATGAGAGAGAAAGAAAAGCAAAATAAACACACACACACACACACACACACACACACACACACACACACACACACAACTCCAGGACCCAGAGAACCACTGACCATTTTTATGGCCTTCTAAACTTCTTTCCATCTATGCCCATGGCTTTCACTAAAATCAATCATACTACACATACTGTTTTGTGGCCTTCCTTTTAAGTTAACAAAATACCATTGACGTTTTCCTACCAGTAAATATTGATCTAGTTCATTCTCTAGTGGCCACAGTGTAATCTGTCATAATCCCCTCCCAATGGGCCTTGAGGTTGTTTCCAAGTTTTCAAATTATATAAATAACTGTACAGAAATGATCTCTGAACATTTTCTCTGCTCATGATCCAACTATTACTTAAGATAAGTTCCTGGAAGGCCACTTGCTAGGTCAAAGAGCTTGCATATCTTTAAGGTTTAGAATACACACCAACAAATTGGCCTCCTGAAAGACTATACAAATCAGCATGAGGACCATATTTTATTTTCCTTTTTGTTTCTCTGTATTTTCTGCTGATATTTTCTGTAACTTATACTTTGCTTTAAAATAGTTACAAACAGAGAGGGAAGGAGGCAAACCATAAGAGGATCTTAAACACAGAGAACAAACTGAGGGTTTATGGGGTGGGGGAAGAGGGGAAAATGGGTGATGGGTATTGAGGAGGGCACCTGGGTGCTGTATGTAAGCGATGAATCATGGGAACCTACCTCCAAAACCATGAGCACGCTGTATACACTGTATGTTAGCCAACTTGACAATAAATTATATTTAAAAAATAAAGTTAAGGATCAAAAAAGAAAAAAAAATGCTTGTACAAAAGGAAAATGAGTAATTTATAAAAAATAAATAAAAGGAAAAGAAAGGGACCAACTGGAAGATGACTTTTTCCGATACAGAACTCTGATCCATGGGATAGGTGTTGTCTAGAAAGAAGGTGGGGGCACAGGACTCTAACTTGATGCTACTGTCCACTAAACTCACCCAACTCATTCCCCTTGCTCACGTCCATAATGCTATCTTCCCACACAATTTCCCCCACAACACATCTACTGGGGGGGGGGGGGGGAAGGAAGTGATAATCAAGACTAAGTATCCAGTCCTTTTAAATGGTCCTAGTCATCACTTCACGAATAAAAGGTCATCCTAAGTTTTCAAAACCAAGACAAAGATTCAAAAGAATCCTCCTTAGGTGAGTCAAGACTTTCCAATTCCTTTCCTTCATCCTGAGACCAATAAAACACTCTTGCCTTTTCCTGTTACCACAATTGTTTGTTTGTTTCTTTTTAAGAAGACACAGGCCATTGAACCCGGTGGCTGGGAAGCAAGGAAACTGAACACTCATCCTAGCAAAGTCTCCAAAAGTCATACATTTAAAAAACACATTCTGTTAATATTTTGTCATGAAGTTTGTTAACTGTATGATAGGGAGAAGATGCAGCATGAGAAAAAATCTTGAGATACCTGCAGAAATTAGTCCACAACTGAGAGTCCCTTTTATGGACTAGCTTCTTACTAACCAGAGCCTTGGGCTTCCAAACTCTCTCTGTTCCAAGTCTCATCTAGGGAGAAAGGGAGGCAGAGATTGGATCTCTTCTCTTTGAATACTAAATTATTCTTAACACTCTTTATTGGCTAAGAATAGAATGGAAGATCAGAGAACTCAGAGGCCAGGAATATCTGTTTGCTTCAGAGGTCATCTTTAACACCTGAGAACACCACCAGCTTTTCTCTTTAGAGTAGAAACTACCTTTACCAATACCTTTTTTCTAATGGTACATGCACCAATCTCTTGCCACTTCTAGAAAGCCATCATCCTATAGTTCTTCCCCTCAAACACAATGTCTGAGAAGATCATTAATTCCCCTCATGCAAGTGAGTTGTTGACTAAGCTTTACCTCAGGCCAGAGGAAATTATTTGTTCATTGATTGAAGCATTTGCCAACCAGGAGACGTACAAACATGCCAAGGTAGACTCACAAAAGAAGCAGCTACAAGTTAAGTTGATTTTGAGGACTCTATTCAAGTTTATCTCACAAAACTAGATATCCACCATGGGAACGAGAAAGGAAAGAAACCAGATTCCATGCTTCCTTCCTGGATGTGCTTCTTTCTAAGTCCTAGTGGAACCTGCAGTCTTCTATTTGGGTACATGATTCATTTTTAGAAATACAGGTAAGATAGAACCAAAGATTGAAAATAGCTAATGACACCTTGTTTTTCAGATCGAGTCTTTTATGAAGCATACACAGTTATGCCATATTTCACACATGCTTTCACCTTCAGAGTGTCCCTGATTAAATCTCAGGATGGGCATTTTTAAGATATTAGTAATTTCCATATTTGTCTTAACTATATTAAGTATATAAACCCCATGTTCTTTACCATTTTTAGTATTTAGTACTTTTAGTACTACTTGTATAAATTTTTAACATGTCTTGGTTTTATGAGATAAATTGCTAAATTCAAACATTTTACGCCTTTTATTAAATTATGCCACTTGACATCTGTAATTTTGATTGCAAGTTGAATTAGTTTGGATTAATGAGAGACACACAATATTTGAGCTAAGAGGAATGTGAATAAGATTCCACTTATTCTTACTTATGTCAATATACCTAGTTACAGATAATGTCTTACCTATTTTCTAACTGGTTAAGGGGGTAGAAACAAGATAACCACCCTCATTAGAAATATGTGTATGCAGAAAGACAATAGGCTCTAATGAAGTTATTGGGAAAACTGATTTTTAATTTGTTGGGCCTGTCCAGAGGCTGGTGTTTGCTTCCTTATTCATTGCTGCATTGGAGAAAGTTAAGAATGCTAGATAAATAAGTTCCTAAAAAATTAGGAGTTACAGATTATTTCAAAAGTTATCTATTTAAAAAACTCATGACATTTTTAGATTATAAGATAAAAACAAAATATCACTAAAATTCTTCATGTCTTCTAAATAGGACACACATATCCATAGTATTTGCATAAGAATATCCCAACCCACTCACAGCCACTGACCCAGAGCACGAATTCCACCTTAAGGTCAAGCCAGGCAATTCTGAAAGAAGTGCTAAATCCTCTAACCACTGCAAACCCATTCAACTCGCTGTGGCAACAGCGCGGTGAGTATTTCGGTCCCAGTGGCCTAGAAGAATGAGTGTACTTCATAAAGCACCCAATTTATTCCCATAAAATGCTTGGCATGCCAGTTGACTTTGGGCTCATTTTACACAAAAATCTAGGTTTTTGGAAAGATTTACTCTAGGGTTTCCAAATGTTTATTGCCTCGCTGACAGATTTTTAGACTGGTACTTGTAACAGGTGATTTTTCACACCACTAGGAATCCAGAATGTGATTCCAGAACACTGGGCAAAAACCATCTCTAAGATGCTAGTTGATATCAAATCACATGAATTCTAGAATATATGAAAGCAGAAAAATACTTCTTAAGTTAATAATCATGTGAGATAGCACAGCATCATCAAAAGTTACACCCTTTATAAAGTCCATGCCTCTAGTATTTTCTCTGTTCCTCAGATATATACCAATCATGTTCCCACCTCGATGACCTTGCACTTACTTGCTGCTCCTGATGCCTGGAGTCAACTCATTCCAGTGCTTTACAAGATTTCTTTCTGTTCATACTTCAGCTTCAGAAGTAGCCCTCTACCTCTCCACACCACACTGTATATAATATTGCCTGGTAATTTCCTTAATAGCAAATATTATAATCTCCAATTGTCTTGTTCATTTTTTAAATGTATTTTTGATTAGTGAGGGCAGGGCCTTTTCTTCCTTATTAACAGTCACTTCTCTAGTACCTGGAACAATATCTAGGACAGTAGGGACTCAATAAATGTATGCTAAATAAATAAGTAAAAAGTTTAACACAAAGTACTAAGATTTTTCACTGAACTATAGTGCAAAGCCATAGGTTTGACTTGTATTACATTCTAAGTTCTCCATCATTGTAAAAACAAGATATAGTCCAGAGGAGAGGTATCTTAATCAGGTTCATGGTCTGCAGAATGGAGGTAATCATATTAATTTACTTATTCCCCAAGTTCTATCATGAAGATAGATTTCAATGCTTTAAAAATAGTTTACTTTTCAAATACATTTTCTTCTATTATTAAATTGGTAGTATGCCTTTATGCACACTCTGTGAAGATTTTTGAAAGGTAAAAAATGACGTGTGGAAAAAAGCGTGCAATGAATGTTCACAGCAACATTACTCATAACAGCCAAAACATTACTAAAAATGTGAAAACAACCCAACTGTCATCAACTAATGAATGTCATCAACTAATGAATAATTAAAAGATGGTATATCCAAATATCCATACAATGAAATATTCTTCATTTATTTTTATGAAGGTACATAATGACATATGCTATAACATGGATGAACCTTGAAAACACTGTCCTAAGTAGAAGAGGCCAGACACAAAAGGCCACATAGTATATAAATCCATTTGTATCAAATGTCCAAAATAGGCAAACCCATTGATACAGAAAGCAGATTAGTGGCTACCAAAGATTGGGGATTGAGGGGTGAAAATGTGGAGTAACTATTTAAAGGGTCCAGGATTTCCTTCTGAGGTGATAAAAATGTTCAATATTGATTGCAATAATGGTTGCACAACTCTGGGAAATACTATAAATCACTGAATGGTACACTTTGAATGGGTGAGTTGGACAGAATGTGAATCATATCTCAATAAAGCTGCCATTCATATTCATATCAATATCCATATCTGTATCCATACCCATATCCATAGATCTGGCATGTAGATACCAATCATATCTTTGGAGATGAAGCTGGATGATTAACTCTCATCTAGACCTAAAGTCTACAAATAAAGATACTACCTGCTTATCTTAGGATGCACTGTTTAAGGAAATGTCAACTTCTCTAACAGATAAACTCTTATATCTCAATGGCTTATTATAAGTGTATTTTTAGCTCAAATAGATTCCAGTGAACAGGGGGAAGGGCAGGGGATAATGTTTATTGTATAATAACTTCACCATCCTTTAGTCTGGGCCTCACAGTTCCAGTGGATCTTCTGTATCTAGCCAGTAGACAGGGACAAGAAGGTAAATTACACTTTGGTAAAGTAACTTATATGCCAAGTCTGAAAATAACAACAATCACTTCCATTGCCCCAAACTCAGCAATATGGCCATCCCTGACTACAATGGAATGTGGGAAATGGAACTTACCTTGGTGTCCAGGAGGAAAAGGATTCAGGTTTTCTTGAAAATTACATAGCAGGATTTACTACTTAAAGAGAGGACAGAATTAGGAAAAGCCTATGAGCATCTATTTTGTTACACACACTATTTCTCTAAAGATATTCCCTCTTAACAAGTAGTTAATACCAATTAGAGAATAAATTGGTAAAACTACTTTCGAAAGAGACCTGGCAATATATAGTAAAGTCAAAGATGTGTGGAACCTATAATCCAATGTTGTAGATTAGAGAGACCTGGCTACAATATTTTGCAACTTCTCTTATCCTGTGAATCTGGGATGGCTTTGCGACTTGCTTTGACCAACAGAATAAGGTGGAAATGATACTGAGTGCATTCAAAAGCCTATGACTTAAAAAGCCTTGCAGCTCCTGCTTGGAATGATGTTTCAAGAATGCCATGTTGTGAGGAAGCTCACCTACCCTACTGGATGATAAGAAGCCAAATGAAGGAGATCTGAGGTACCCTAGCCCATAGACAGTCCCAATGGCCAGACATATAAGTGAGGCCATGCTGGACTATTCAGCCATTTCAGCCATCATCTGATTGCAATGAGTTAAGGAAAACTAACAGAACCACCATGTCTACCCTTAGAATTGTGTAAATCATTATTTTAAGCCAGTAAATTTGGGTGTTTTGTGATACAATATATAACTGATATAGCCAGGAATTTCACTGCTGAATATATACCATAGATAAACTCTCAGACTTCTACCCAAAGAGAAATGCTGAAAAATGTCCACATGGCACTGTTTTTAAAAGGAAAAAATATGGGAAAAAATAATATGTCAACCATAAAAAATACGGGTATTTAATATGATTTAGATAGCCAATGGAATGCTATACAGCAGTGAAAATAAAATAGAGCTACCACTATTAACTTGAAATAAACTTCAAAAACATACTATTAAGAAAAGAAAGTAAATTACCCAATGATACACATTTATTCAATCATCCAATGTTTATAGAACACTATGTAGGCTACTAGGATAAAGCAGTTATGAAAACATACCAAAAAAAGAGAACAACAAAAGGAAACAAATGAATAAAAGTCCCTGTCATCAGTGAACCTGCATTCCACTGGAGGGATACAGACAACAAAAAAGAAAATAAGTCAAATGTTTAGTAACCTAGATGGCAAAAAGTACTAAAGAGAATAATGAAGAAGGGAAAAGAGATGAAAGATTGAGGGAGCATGCAGTTTTAGATGGGGTGGCCCACGAAGACACTAAGGCAGTCTTTTAAATAAAAACGTAAGGGAAATAGGAAACTAGCCATGTGTGGATGTTAGGGGAAGGGCAATCTAGGCAAAAGGGAACTGCAAGTGCAAAGGCTGTGACATGGAAGTACAACTGGTGTGTGCAAGTAATAGGGAGGCCAATGCATAATCGGCTTAATAGTAAAGAGGAAAGTATGAAGCCATTTATATTGCATTTTAAGAATGCACAAAATTATAGTACTTATTATTCATGAACTTATAAATATCTAGTAAAATTATTTAAAAAACCAGTCTATTTTGGTTATGAATACATACATAAGTCAAATAAGTATAAAAATAAGCCTGGACGGATACACATTGATTTCAGGATAGAATTCCCATTGAGGAAAATGAGGTAAAAATGAGTGATCAAGATGGGGTATAATATTTTATCTCTTTAAAAATTGTCCAGCAGAGGTGCCTGGGTGGCTCAGTAGGTTAAGGATCCAACTCTTGATTTTGGCTCAGGTCATAGTCTCATGGATCACGAGTTTGAGCCCCTCAGTGTGGTCTACGCTAACAGTGTAGAGCCTGCTTGGAAATCTTTCTCTGCTTCTCCCCTGCTCTCTCCCTCTAACTAACTAACTAAACAAACAAACAAACAAACCTAAAAAAAATGTCAAGCAAATATGGCAAATTTTATTTATTTACTTATTTATTAAGTAAAATTTATTTAGTGTGAGTGTTGGGTAAATGGGTTTTAATTACAATACTCTTTGAATTTTCTAGTATGTTTTAAATATTTCATAACTTGTTTTAAAAGTTATTAAAAAGTTATTTAAAAGTTATTTAAAAGTAAATAAGCATTTAATCAATAATTAGCAACTGCTTAAAGGGGAAACATAGTTGGATACACGCACACGCGCACGCACGTGCACGCGCACACACACACACACACACACACACAAGTGAGAAGTATATTTGCAAATAGTCCAAAAAGTCAACAGGCATCTGGGTATGGGCTGCACTAAAAAGGACACCATCTCTACCTGGAGGTAATAGCCACTACATTTCTCACATAATATTATGTAGGATTTAATCCATACATAGTGATTGTGGTTCTATTTTCATAATGGCAAATACCAACATGGGTTCTGCTTTAATCCTTTAGTACCTCTCTCTCTCTGTTTCTAATATAATTTCAAAGAGCAGGTGCTTGTAGAAAACTGGACAGGAAGAAGAGGGTTAATAATGATAATGATAATGACAATAATAGCATTGTCATTTATTGAGTGCTCAGTACCTGCCAGTCCCTCTCACAGTCCCATCCTGTGTATCAGGATATGTAATCTTCCTAACAGTTATCTGAGGTAGGCATTGTTAGTACTTTCATTTGGCCACTGAACAACAGTGGTGCAGAGAGGTGACTGACTTGCCCAAGGTCACAGAGCTGGGAAGTGATGAATCCAGTCTTCAAACATTGCAGTCTGTCTGATGGCAGAGGCTGAACTTTAACCACTAAGTTCTGCTGGTAATGCAGAAACCTCTGAGCACACCCTAAAACTGCTCCCACAATTAGCCACTTGTATACTACAGTTAAAACCAACTGTGAATAGGTTTGTGTGCCATGGGTAATAAATTATTAACTGTATGGTTCATATTTGCTTCCATTGATGGGATTATAGGCTTCAGTTGAATCAATGTGAACCTTGAATACCCAACAACATGAATTTGAAATCTTGCTGACTCTTGTAAATAAAATTGAATCCAAAGTAGTTGTGATCCTTTAAACTCTTATAAACACTGTCATCCTTAAGATGGTGTTTAGAGAAGTTGGAGGCAGAGTCCAACTCAGCTCTGATAAATGCCACCTGATTTTCACTGAAAAGCATATTCATTTCCCTAGAGGCTATGTTAACACATGTATCAGTCCTATCAAGTCATATAAGCAAAGTTTAGAGATTGCCTCTCAACGGGCAATTCTCAACATGGCAGGCCAAAATTCTCTTATTGCAAACTGAATGATAAAAAAACACTATTCACTGGGGTATCTGGCTGGCTCAGTCAGGTAAGTGTCCCACTCTTGATTTTGGCTCAGGTGAGATCAAGCCCCACATCAGGCTCTGCACTGGGCATGGAAACTGCTTAAGAGTCTCTCTCTACCTCTCCCTCTCTTTAAAATAAATAAATAAATAAATAAATAAATAAATAAATAAATAAATAAATAAATAAATAAATAAATAAATAAGAGAGGGAGACATGCTAAGTCCAAATGAATATAATACAAAGGCATCTAAGATCACAAAAATCAAGACTGAAAAATGTAAATAATTACATTTTACCTTGAGTCACAAAAATGGAAAAGAATTAGCATACCACTTTTCTAGTGGCTTTGTTTAATAATAGGGGATTAAGTATTTATGCAGCTCATATATTGAGGAGACTATTCCCGATAAATGGAAACAACTGGAAAATCATGTGTACTAGGAATTATGTGTCATAGGGAATATCAATAGTATTTGGTGGGACATCAAAGACAAAAATTCACTGTTGGCTAATCACTTTTTCAGCAAATCTTTATTATTAAAATACTTACTATTTTTCCTCATTTAAGCAGAGCTTTGTTAAGTAAGATCAGAAACACATCTCTCTTCACCTCCTTGCTAAATTCTAGTAATTGTATAGTACCAATCCAAAGGCATTGTCTCATCCTATACATTAGCTCACATAAGCCTTTCCAAACATACCTCCTGAAGCAATGTAGTTTTCAAATTAAATAAATGGACTACGATTTTCTGTGAACTGTCCCAGAATGTTTCTGATCCATACAGTTCCAATCAGTAACTTCAAGTACATTAAAGCTTTATTTAAATCATTTCTATTATTGGAGGCAAAGTAAATTCAATGCTCCCAGAGTGATGTTTCTAACAAAACCAACTCAAACTCTGCTTCCCTAAAATATAGTCAACAGGGAGAAAAACACCATAAACATAGTAATTATGGTAAGATAAATGAAAGGCTCCACACTGAAAAAAAATTGTCCTAAAAATGTCACTTGTGGGTTTTGAGGCTTTGGAGCCTTGAAAGAGACTTATTTTAAATAGAAGTTGAGAGGAAGCAACACACTTTGGATCTCTCTCTGTCCCCTCTCCCCTTTCTCTCACTCTTAGCAAGGAGAGAAGATACAAGATTAAAAAAAAAATCAACCAGCTCTTCTCCACCACTACCACCCACACTGCCCCATTCTTTCTCTGTTTTCTTTTCTACAGTGACATCAAAGCATCACCATTTTACTTAGAGTTTCTTTCCCCTCAGGTTTCCCTGGCTTGTAATTACAATCACAGGGAGCTCCTCCAGGGCTGTCTTTGAGACCTGTCAGTCCTCACACAGGGAATTCCTGGCTGAAATTGACTCTGTCCCCTGCTTTTTAAAGAAACCAGCAGTGTGAACTAAGTAAAAAGATTCAATTTGAATAAACATTTCTCCAAATAAGATATGCAATAGAAACATGAAAAGATGATCAACATCACTAGCCTTAGGGAAATGCAAATCAATACCACAATGTGATGGCACTGCCCACAGACTGAAACTGTTCATGAAAATGTGGGGAAACCAGAGCCCTTGTGCATTATTGGTGGCAATGTCCAGTGGTATGGCCACTGTGGAAAAGTGTGCCAGTTCCTTAAAAAATGGATTCTTGAATTAGCATACAACCCAGAAATTCCACTTCTGGGTATATGCCCAAAGAATCAAAAGCAGAGACTAAAACAGTGTTCATGACAGCATTATTCACAACAACCAAAAAGGTAGAAACAAACCTATGTCCATCAACCACCAGATATACAAAATGTTCTTAGATATGCAATGGAATATTATTAATCCTTAAAAAGGAAGGAAATTCTGACACATAATACAACATGGATGAACCCCAAAGACATTATGCTAAATGAAATAAGCCAGACACAAAAAAGACAAATATTTTATGATTCTGCTCATACACATTCTGCTACATACTTAAAGTAGTCAAAAGCATAGAGTGAGACAGTAGAATGGTGGTTGCCAGTGGCTGGGGGAAGAGGAAAATGAGGAGTTACTGTTTAATGGATGCAGAATTTCAGTTCAGGAGATAAAAAAGTTCTGGAGCTGGATGGTTGCACATCAAAGTGAATGTACTTAAAGTCATAAAACTGTACATTTAAAAATGGTTAAAATGGGAAATTTTATGTTATATTTTACCACAATAAAAGAAAGTTGACTCAGAGGATATAATTATAAACACAGAATGGTTTTCAGTCAACTATTACTTTTACAAATCAATGAGAGCTGCCATTTTTGCAATTCCATACTAGGCTATAAATTTGACGGTTATGGATTACAGAGGCTCTCCTTTTAGTGCCCATCAGATCAGAGGCTATACTGTGGTGTATTAAACCACAGTCAGTCATGCCTTCACATTCTCTACTGCTTTAGGAAGAAAGCACTAGCTTAAGACAAATGAATCACCTTCTCCCTATGCATACATCCTGACAGACATCACTAAGCAATCACAGCACTGCTTTGTGCTAAGGACCCTGAAATTTCACAACCCTTACTAACAAAGGGTTTGGACAGCTACCAATTAATCAGAACTGCCTGTCAAAATGAAATCTAATTGCCATAGTGGTTTAGGTGGCAATTCAGTTATTTTTACCCAAACTAAAATTCAACACATTCAAAACCAGTTACATAGTACTATTAAGCTAAGGACATCGAATAACAATGTAGGAGGACAGGTTTGCCCCAGTCTCTGTCCATGTCTTTTCACTGTCCTGGATTCTGAAACATATAGGGCTACGGTATAAGAAAAGCAACCCAATACAAGCAAACTTCTTTTATAAAGGGACAGATAGCAAATAGTTCAGAGTTTGTTGGCCATGCAGTCTCTATTGCAACTACTCAACTCTGCCCTATAAAAGCAATTATGGGCAGTACATAAGTAAATGGGCATGACTGTGTTCCAATAAAACTATTTACAAAAACAGGTAGCAGGTGGGATTTTGTCTGTGGGCCATAGTTTGCCAACCAGTGTTCTAGATATTTCATCTTCGGCCCAGATCTCATTAAGGGCCTCTTTCCCTTTCCTTTTATCTACCTTCAGGAAGACCATTTCTATCCAGATTTGAGCACTCCCTACAAATAGCTGAATGGACAACTGGCACAGAAAGTACAGCAGGAAGTAGAAAGGGGCAGAGAGAGAGAATACAAGAAGGGTGCTCTTGGGTGGGTAGGTGGGGTGTATGTAGAATTGAGAACTAAAAGTCAAGAACTAAGGCTCTTCTCCCAGAGGGAGGCTGAGGGGTAGATCAGTAGAAGACAGAAGCCACTCCCCAATTTCCACCCATTTACAAAAGCTGGGTGTATTGGAATATGGAATTCAAGCCCATTCAAAGTGAACCCTGTCTGGATGTGCTCTTGAATTCCGTGTGTGAGCTTGACATGATTAGGGTCCAGTATGGTTATGGGCTCTACTATCTTGCTAAGGGTCATACAAAAAGTGATATCCTTAGATTGCTCTGGAAACTGGTGCAAAGCAGGCTCAAAGCTACCACAAGGTTATTTCATCCATTGCTACTTCCAACAAAATCTGCTCAAAAATAATCATATACAGCAGGATGAGTATGGACCAGGTTAGAGCCAGGGTAGCTCAGTCCTGGGCCAGTCACTGCAGTTCACTGATCTTGGACAAGTCAGTGTCCAAGTCAGTGATCTTGGGCAAGGTCTGTTTCTTGTATTTAGAGCAGGAATCTAAATTCTGGTTTCATATAAGGATAAGCAAAGATATACATTCTAGATGATCTGCTTTCAGATTAAAAGATAACATCTAATAAAGGGAAGAAAATCCTTATCCCAGCAAGTATTTGATGGTCTGTCTTTAATACAAGGTGGGACTGAAAGAGATAAAGATACTTGGTGGGGACACACAGGAATGTAGAGGAAGAGACAGACAGAGAGAAAAATTGTGACTTGAGAATGGAATTATGGAAGCACAAAGATCAAACACCTAAGCCAGTCTGCAGGAACAACATATGGCTTCTTGGAGATGTGAGAATAAGCAGGAGGTAGTTGTGGAAGATAAGTGGGAGTAGGGGCATTCTAAACATGATGAGCCACAGGGACCAAGGGGAAGAGAAAAAGCAGATTAAGTGTGTATGGGGAGTGGATCTCTTCATTGCTACCAGACTCGAAAACTCTATTCAGGTTCTGATGCAAAATGAGGCTGAGAGTTAGGCTGGGGCAAGACAAAGGATGTCCCAACAAAAATCATAGAGGGTATCCTGCAATATGACAAAGATGCTGAAGGTATTAGGTAGGGCAGTGATGAGGAAAAGTAGAGAATTAATCAGAACAGAGTAAGGCTGGAGGCAAAGGGGCCAGTCAAGAAGCCATTGCATAAGCCTCGCAGATCAGAACAAAGGTGGGTAATAGGAGGGATGGAGGGGAGAGTAGATTCAAGAAATATTTACAGGATAACACAACAGGACCTGGTGAGCAATTGGATGTAAGGGTAGGGGGACACAAGGAACAGGGAAGAAACCTGAGAGACAGGATGACTCTCAGATTTCTAGCCAGGACAGTTAGGCAGATGGCCACAATGTAACCCCATGAGGACAGACCACACCACACCCCTATATGATCTTTCCAACTACAGACAGGTTTACTCTCCCAGAAAACAGTCTGTAAAAAGTTCCCAAGGGGGGGAAAAATATGTAAGGATAAAACCAAGTTTGGAAATATCCTGGTAATAAGTACTGGAAATTATAATTATACATGTATAAATAAAAGGCCACTAGAGGTGAAGGGCTAAAAGATGCTACCATTAAATCAGGTTTCACTGTACACAGTAGTATTTCTACAATGTTTCTTCAATGTTATGCCTGAAAAATACACAAAGCTATAAAATGTATATCACATGTGTGTCTGTGTTTTACAGTCATACCATGCCTCAGATGAACACTTTCTGTCCTGCAGTATTTCATTACACAGAGTATGTGTAAACAGTGGAGAAAACTTTAGTAAGTATATATTTCAAATTATTCATCCAGAAAAAAAGATTTGAGTAGGTGGGCATCCATTTACTATTTAGGTTTATATATTATTATTATTCTTGTGACTTTAAAAATATTTTCAAGTTATCTTAAATAGTGTACACATCATTAAACAGGTGTCCAATTATTACAGAAAAATGACATGGAATTGCTGGACACTTAAGGCACCACAAGTCTCAGGTAACTAAATCCAAAAAGGCATGCAGGGTAAGAAAAAAACAAAAATGAGCAGTGAAAGGTCCAGAGGCTTAGCAAAATCTGCTCCCTGAGGGTATTTCAAGAACTACAAGCTGTATCTAAATTCAAACAGAGAACCAGGATTCTGGCTTCTACACTCCCACTGTTCCCCTAATGAAACATTAAAAAAATTTTTTTTAATGTTTATTTATTTTTTGAGAGACAGAGTGATAGCGGGGGAGGGGCAGAGACAGAGGGAAACACAGAATCCCAAACAGGCTCCAGGCTCTGAGCTGTCAGCAAAGAGCCTGACGTGGGGCTCAAACTCATGAACCACAAGATTGTACTGAGCTGAAGGAGGTCACTTAACTGGGATTGAGCCACCCTGGCGCCCTGGAACATTTTATGAAAAATGGGAACAAAGGTCCTGCAAACTGGAGGACACACAAGGAGTTTACATCATTTATCAGGGACTGAGATAAATTACTCTCACCACAGACTTCTGATCTTCCAGTTCCATACTGTGGACACAAGCAAGAATAGGGTTTGAATTCTGACTCTATCACCAGCTAACCACACTGCCTTGAATAAGAGATCCCCCTTTACTTGCTTACCTTCCATCTCTATATGTGAAACATGAAGAGGGTAGACAAGATCACCACGGACTTTTCTAGCCAAATCCTCCAGCTGGGCAGCCCATGGTAAGTCCTCCCTCATGCCTCTCCTCCACAGCACTCAACAAGTTTATCATTAATTTCCTGTTCAGTGTCGGTCTTCATGCCTAGAAGACAACTCTATGAGGATGGGAGTCTTATAATCTTGCTGATTCCAATGTTCAGTGCAGTGGCTGGAGAAGCTCAATAAATAGTTTCAAGTAACTGACTCCAGGGAGCTCCTCCACCCTCTTTTTAAAAAAATGTGTATGTAGTTAGTCAATAGAAATGGCAGAGTTAAAATCGAGATCCTACAACACACCCCCAGGGAATGGAGGGCAACTCAGTTCCCAGTTGGATCCCTGTCCATCCTCTCTTTGCTGTGAGATGATCTGGGGACTTGCCTTATCATAAGCTTTCCCAGCTGGTTCTTCTCTCACCAGGCCCTCAAGGGCCATGCGCTTAAACTATTCCCCAGATCTTCTTGGTTCTTCTAAAAGGAAACAAAAACCCCATTTATGTTTGGGGTCTCAGAGTCTACATTAATAACTATAAAGAGATTGAGCATGACTTTTAAAAATGGCATATAATAGTGAAGTTAGAAAGGTAAGTACTAACTGGAAGTAACTTCTCAGAACTAGGCCTTGTCTCCCCCAACTCCTCTCCCTTCTTAAAGATCCTTAGGTAACGACTGAACGCAGGGAGTTCTGCCATCCCTTTGTTCCTGTAGTAGAGAGTCAACCTCTGATTCTCTTTCCATCTCCTTGTCCAGGGTCACTCTTCCTTGGCCAGCAGAGGGAGGCTCCCACTCTCATCTTCCTTTCATTATTCCTATCCATTGATTGTTGATCTCCCTCCGGTGAGCCTCAGGCTCCGGGCAAATGACTGTGGTTCTTTCAAAGGAGGAACTCCAGACTAGTATAAACAAACAACTCATCCTAAAACTCCCAGCTCAGAGCTACCATTCTGCTGTGCACAATCTCCAAGGCAAGACCTCTTCACCTGACAGAAGGCTTTCTTCTGGGAAGGGGCTCTTCCACTCGCTCGCATGCACCTCCACTCTCTCCCCAATTTCTCCTAGAATTTTCCTCTGTCACCAACCCTGGTTGAGTTCCAAGTTATGCCTACTATATTTTGTTGACTTTGGGTCTTCCTAACATGGCCACTTTTATTTCATTCCAGTTCCTCCAAAGCGGAACTTTCAAATCTTGTTTTCAAACAGACAAAACAGTGGAAAAATCTAATATACAGTATGTAGGCATATACAACTGGGTAAGAAAAAAATATAAAGGAAAGTAAGACAATGATTACCACAGAAATCAACACAGTGGTTATTTTGGGGGAAATAAATGAGTTCATTTGAGCAGTATCACTTGGAGGGCTTCTGGGATAACTAGAAAGTTCTATGTCCTTTCATGAGTGGTAGATTCAAAGGTGTTATAAATTCATTAGCTGTACATACATGTGTTTTTAGCTGTATTCTGTATTTGTACTACACTTAATGAAAATTTTTCTTTCTTTTTTAAGTTCTCATCCTCTTTGACCCTACAAACTAAGGATCAATTGGATTTCTATAAATAGAGAAACATGTAAGTCTCTTTCCATGTTTCTGCAAGTTCTCATCACTGCAATAAATGTTTCCAGTCCAACTTCCATTTGCTTGTCTCCATTCACTAATTAAAGCAGATCTGTTTGAAGACAGAGAGTATGTCTAAAGAAAGCTAGGGCCTGAGAAAACCTTGAATGATGAACAACCTGGGGGATAAGAGGCCTGAGTAGTTCCTAGAAATATAATGCTCCTTTCCTTTTATGTCTGTTAAAGTATTTTTAAGAGTTACTATGTGCAGAGAAGAGCTTTAAAGCAGATGGAGGCAATAATGATGTTGTTATTATGACATCTATTGTTACTAGATTGTTGCTATTGTGCCTAGCATTAAGTATTTAATGAACTTCATCAGATTTAATCTTTACAACAACCCTAGGAGATATATACTATTTTTTTTTTGATAATTCTAAATGTTGTGTCATGCTTTTCCTCTGAAGAGGTAACCCATGCTCACCTTTGGACCTGTACACATGTTATTACACATATTATTTCCTCTACCTACAATGTTCTTTCCCTCAACATTTTGCCTGACTGGCTACTATTCCTGCTTCAGGTCTTAGCTTAAATGCCATACACTCCTCATTCCACAATTAGCTTTCTTTCACTTTCTTTCACTTTCACCTCTTAAAATATATTCCCAACACATTCAGCACTCAGAAAAGCAACTGTCCAGTTCCTGCTCATAACCGTGGCAAAATCTTCCAAAAGTGATAGATCACCCTGATGACTGAGCCATCCTGGAATTATTTTCAATAAATACCCAGCTGGAATAAAGCAATCTATCTTGAGATGCACATACATTTTGACAAGGAACCATGAAAAAGCAAGTAATTAATACATGGGCTTGGCCAGGAAAAAATGCTCTTGTTAATTACTAGGACGAATAAAGAAATAATGATGCCAAATCACAAGTGCCAACCTTCAGGCCGGGAAGGGAAACAACTTGCCCTCTATGCAAAGATAAAGCCAAAGAAAAGAATCTTAATTTCTAAGCAAAACAGCTATACATGGATATTAGTCAGGTCAGGTTTTAATTGCAAACTTTAAGCAACAATAAAGATGGCAAACGAAATGCTTTAGGTATGAGAAGAAAGAGTAATAATAGCTACATGCACTTAGTCTGGTGAGGAAGCATATAGAACATTTCTAAAATTTATTTCATAGTTAAAATTTATGTTTAGCTGGTTTTGTGGCTGCCTCTGCAGCCTGTATGTGCAAGGCATTATAAATACTATTCAGGGGTCCTGCCTCCCTCCCACACCCCATAACATCAATCAAATTAACCAAGTAGCCATCAAAGTACTTTTGGAGTATGCTCTGTGGTCCAAACCAACTGCAGGTAAACCACTTGGCCACAGGAGCCATGCCATTTCCTCCTTAGTCTCCTCGCTCCCATGGCCTCCAATCTGGAGACAGCGTCCAGCCTCTCGATTTACGGGAACCCCTTGTCCACCGCATGGGTATGCAAGGCCATATTTAGCTCAACCTACCCATAGTTCACTACACCCAACCAGGTGAAGCCAGACACCAAGTGAGCACAAAGAAGAAAAGGCTTTCTGTCTCAAGTATCTGTCTGTGTGAAGTTAGTGGCTTTTTAAAGGCTACCACTTTGGTGCCTGCGTGTCAAATTCTTTGGGTGTTTAATTTAGAGGTGGAAAATATAGTCATCTAACTCCAGCAAGCAGAATTAAGGAGGCTATGATGTTTCAAGTAAAAAATAAAACAATTTGGGAATGGATATACATACATGTGTATATACATCTATAGACATGCATATATACCACATGTGCATGTGTGCTCAAACAATGAGGATATGACTTACTGCCAAACATTAAGAAAAGTTTTAAAAATTTACAATGCTTGGAAAAAGTATATGAAGACATAAATCTTAGATTTTTCTCCCAATCAGTGCCAAACTACCAGAACAGGCATGCAAATTTTTAATACAGTATAACCCAAGGAATTGAGAGTTTAACAGAAAACCTAAAATTAACAACGGCCTCAACAATCGTATCAGAAAATGACTTTGTCAATGCTAACCACAGTATTGGTGATGATGGCAAAAGTAATTGTGTCTGTCATTTGCTGAGCACATGCCATACACAAAGAACTGTGGTAATGACCTTACATTGAGATGTCACTGGTTCATGCAAATATGTGAGATAGTCAGTCTTCTTATCCGCTTTTTAAGAGAAGAAAACTGAGGCACAGCAAGATTAAGAAATCCCAATACCACAAAGCCACAAAGTGGAAGGAGGGGCAATAGATTACCGACCTGTGTAACTATAGATAAAAGAATGAAAAGTGATGGCCATTGATATGTAGCCTCCACTGTGAAAGGGGAAGTGGGAAAGGAACAAAAACCAAATCTAGAATAAGAAAGAAAATCAGGAAGAACTCAGGGAATTTTCTAGATAATTTAGGCCTCCAAGGAGTCAGTGGCATCCACAATGTCAACATAATGATGGCAACATAAATTTTTTGTGTAGTGGTAAATGATTTGAATCTTTCATTGTATAGAAGCAGAATTGTATAGAAGCAGCCATATGAAAAGTTGGAAACTCACTCAGTATGATTCATATGATGCCCAGAAAGTAGATTGCTTCATTTCAAAATTTAAATATGGGGTGTGAGGAAAAAAAGATAAGTTGACAAAATATGCCATCTCCATGTACATCATCCTTATTCTAAGGAGTCACCTTGGAGGTTATTATTTATTCCAAAGAGCCAGGCTTTTCTCCAAGACAATTTGGGAAACTAGCCTTTGGAACCATTTCCAAAGTCTGGCACATTTTTTTGTGACAAAGTATCTTGCCAGCAGCATAACTTAATAGTCACATGTCTTTGAGAACCAAGTGTGGGGAATAAGGCTGCTGATCACAATAGGAAACTCTGGTTTTAGGAAAGAAACTTGTGTTGTGATTACAAAAGAGTAAGGTCTCTTGTGCAGCTTGTAAAATGGCCAGGAGTGTTGCAGAACACTTTTGAGTAACAGCCGTTGGGCAGGGAAGCGTATGCGAGCTCCACTGGGTGGTGGCTGAGAAGGGAAACATGCATTTGGAAATGACAGTGTCAAAACGAGACTACTGAAGATGGCGGCAATGATGTAGCCATCACACTCACACTGACTCAGTGCCCCCTACATGGTGCCTGGCACACAGCAGGTACCCACAGCACAGTTATAAATGACTCTAGGACTCCACCCATATGCCAGTTAAACAATAAACAAACTCATTCTTAATGAAAAATTCTCCACTCTTACAACAGTTAATCAGATCAAAGACCTGAACATTCGTAACAGAATTGCTTTGCTGCAGAATTAAGATAGGAGGAAAAACCTGCTCAAAGGGGCCTGTTGCTTATTTTGCCACCTTTCTCCAGATGTTTGCAGTCTGCAGACTGTGTTTCCTAAACGTGTGCACAGAGAGTGCCTGCCACACAAGGCCGTTGCTCAGAGGCCAGGGTGGAATGAGGTTCTCTCACTATGCTGCTGGCCCTGCTCTCAAGGAAGGTAACTCCAAGCAGCTTCCAATGGGGACGGTGCCCCCTGTAGCTGAAGTGAGGAAGGAAAAATAACCAGGGCAGCTCTCTAAAGATGCACATCTTTAAGTGTGAACAAGAATGCCTCTTAAAGGAAAACCCTGTTCAAACAAACCTCATGACAAGGTCTAGCAGGTACATCTTCTATTGTCTGATTATTCAGCGATTTACTTATCCCACAGCTATTAATAATAAGTTATCATTATCTTATTACTTACTAGCAATGAAACAGCAGCAGTAAGACATAAGCCCTCACTTCCAAGGAGGCCTCCATAGAATCTCAGTTGGAACACACTTCCCCTGTTCTCTCCAAGCCCCCCACCATGCACTGCTGGCCAGGGGGAGGCAATCCTCTTTCCTCCAGGACAGAGCTCCCCAGTCCTTCTCTCTCTGTGAAGTCAGCAGCTCCCAATCCACAGAAATGCTATGGGAGCTCATTTTCCTTTCTGCTCACTTATCATAATTCACTCATTCAGTTAGTCAGAAATATTTATTAGATGCCTACCAAGGGCCAATCCTGTTCTAGATACATTAGAGAATCTGACATTCTGGGAAGGGAGATGGACAAAGTCCCATGTGCTCATGGAAAGACAGCTAGGAGACAAGTACACAAATAACTATATTATATTTAGGCTAAGCTATGCATGATGAGGAAAGATAAAGTCAGGTTGGGACATAAAGAATTACAAGAACAATTAATTAGAAAGAACATTCAGAGAAGGCTCTCTGAGGAGATTACATGTGAGCAGAGACCTGCATGAAGTAAAGGAATAAGTTACACATGCGTCTGAAGAAAGAGCATTCTAGTCAAGGGCAAAGCAAGTTCCAAGATCCAAGGGCAGGCAGGCTTGGAGACTGGTGTGCTGGTGCACTCAGTGAAGGGGACAATGGGAGGAAAGGAGTCTCAAAGAAAACCTGGACCAATTGCACAGGGTGCTGCAGGCTATGGTGAGGTCTCTGGGGCTCCCTAACAAGTGTAAACATGGAACAACAACATGACATCAACAGCCTCATCAGCATCCTCGTGGCACTGGCCAACGTGTACTCTGTGCTGAGTGCTGTTTCCTAAGTGACCACAGCACTAGGAGGTGGGTACTACCGTCACCTAAGATCCAGAAACTTTTCTCACATCACACAGGTAGCAAGTGGCAACATCAGGAATCAACCCAGGAATCCATTCTCTTAACCAGTGTGGTAAAAGCACACCATAGAAAAAGCAATTATAGCTCTACATGATAAAGAGAAAAAAATATTTACATGTTTCCAAAAATTATCAAACAAACCCTGCTAATGTTATGTGAATGGGTGTCTGTGGCTTTTTGTAAGACTCCACTGAGTTGTTCATATATGTGTTTCCAAAGTACTGGGGTCAAAGTGCTCAGAGGCGAAGGCAACTAGACTGGGAAGTCTGTACCAGGTGATGGAAAAGCCCCTCCAGAGGGTCACTGGCTCTCGGGTAAAGAATGTTTGTGGATAGTTCGGGTGAGATTCTGCCATTAAATATAACAGTGACAAGAAGTAATCAGTGATTTAAGATGTAACCAAATAAACAAAATAAGCATCGTAAGTAGACATCTTGACTATTTTATCTATACCCCCTATAAATTTATATAGTCAAACGTGAACATTTTTTATGAAATTTAGAAATAGTAGATGGCTATATAATCAGGGTGGCTTATATTTGGGTGTATACAATGATATTTCCTGACTCATAAATAACAGAAGGTAGTGCTCATCAGAACCAGGGAAAGGGTCCATCCCTCAGCCTGAAAACATTTTCAGGGAAGCCCAACAAAGCTACAGGAGGTGGCTTGGGTGCAAAAAACTCAGGCTGCTTTTGCATACAGTGTTCATCTTCTGAACTTGTACTGCTATCTACTCCAACCTATTTTTAAAAATCTCTTTGGGCTATTATTTCCCCATCTCGTGGTATGTCTTATGTTATGTTTATGTCTTTATGGTTTTGTCTGTCCATTAGACAGAATGAGAGAGAAGAACCTGGTCTCAGAAACCAAGGAGGTTAGTACAGAGCCTGACACAAGTGACTGTGGAATGAAAGAATATATAAATGCAACTTCGATTTCATAAGCTTTAAAATATAGAGATATGTATGACCTTATTTTTATGTGGGGAAAAAACAAGTCTGAAGAATTTAAAATGTTACAAAACCTATTACAGCTGAAAAGAGGGTCCTCTTTTGGCTGTAATGTACCTCCCAGACTACCTAGTCCCCAAAGACGCACTGCTAACTACCACCTTGTCTCAAACATTGGACTCCAGTGCACACGTGGCAATTCCTGTGAAGTGAAACTTTATCCAGTCGACCAAGACATAGTCTAGGATGGCCTTAAACCCCCATTTAAAGGACAAAATAACCTGAAAGGTGACTAAAAGGGTAAGGCCTTTATTAAGCCAGGTTAAGAGAGGTGTAGTTCATTCAGAAATTATAAGCTCATTTATGATCAGACTCAGGCATCCAGGAGACATACATACATTCAAGGTTATATTGTTTAACTGTTAACGTGTTCAAATTTGCAGTTTTCTAATTTCTCATAAAGTTCTTTTCACAGCCAAATAAGTACAACCAAAATAAAAACAAGCCTGCTAGTAACAACACAGGGATGCTCTGTGCTTCATTTTCAACCCGTACGATTGATTTTGGCAGCATAGCAGGAACCTAAAGCACTACAGTCCACATACCAAAGAACGGCTTTAGTGGGAAGAGGACAAAACTATGTTCAAACGAGAATTGACAACAAATACCTAAAATAATTCAATTGTATATTTTAAGGCTGGAATAATTTCCACTTATTCCTCCAAAACATTCTTCATCTAATTTGGATTTGGGGCATAGCATTATGTGAGTTTATGATCAGAAGTCAGTGTAGATCCCAAAGTCAAGAAGTGATAGGGAATATCACTGTGCTTGTCATAAACATCAGCTTTTTAAATGAGGTGCAATTTTTAAAAAGTATATCAGAGGTAGAATTCTCTTGGCCAATCATTCTAACAAAACTGCTTTTTAATCAAGTGGCAGGCACAAAGACACTGCAAGATGCCCAGGTGAATTCTTATTCATCAAAGATAATTTTATGCTTAATACAGTGTCACTGCAGAGTTTTTTCAATCTCAAACTATAATCAAAGAGCTAATTGTATATCTCAGTTATCAGCACTGTGAATTGTCTAGAACAGCATTTACCCAAGTTCCATAAAATACTAACTCTTTGCAATGTAAACAGATGTTCCAGGAAAAGAAAAATTCTTTTCATTAAATGACTTGGAGAAATTTTGGATTAAAGAACATTAAACAGGTCTCTTGATTACAGAACATCCAGAGTCTTGACTATGCTAATATGCATAGTGGTTCTCCAAGCACAGAATAGAGTATGTATTGTTTTCCAAAAACATTTGACAAATGGAATCCTTTCTTCTAATGATATCTCATAGAATTTCACTTTGATAAACATGCTTTGGGAAATGTGAACCTAGATCAGATCAACCCGGTTTTTGTCAAATAAGTCTCTTTCCATTTTCCCACAGTTCATTATGACCCACATACTTGAGGGAGAAAATAGCCGCTATGACATAGTGGCTTATTAAAATAATAGTCTACTTCACCAACAATTACATTTAAAAGCCACATAGATCCTGCTCTTGAGAAAGAAGTCTGAAACCCAGGTGGCTCAATTCTGAGGAGTTCCTGCATTGTGTATCTTGTGTCCAGACTGTCACAGTTCTAATCTTTATCTTATGCTAAAAAAGTAGCAATCGGTGGATGTGTTATTGTAACCAACTACTCTGAAGAAAGAAAACATTATGTTTTAGTGCACACAACAAAGTTTTCTCAAAATGGCAGATGTGGCACTTCAGATAGAGAAGAGAAAGAGTTTAGAATAAATGATATTTAAAGCCAAATAATATATTTGCACCACAGCTGGTACTGAAGGAGACCAATGGATTCCCAACTGGAAGACATCCTTGCTACTGACATGGATGCTCTATGTGGGCAGCAGCATCCCCAGTTGTCCATGAGCTGCCCTCTTGGATGGCACCTTTAATTATCACATGAATGCACCCTTAAGTTAGTCTCAGCATGCCAGGATTTCGGAGTTGAAAGGGGACTTACCCCAATACAAGCCTCTCATTTTGTAGATGAGAAAACAGGCTCAGAGAGGAAAAAAAAATCACTTGCCCAAGATTACATGGTTAATTAGTGACTGAGCCTAGACTAGAACCCACATCCCCAACTGCCTTGGTACTCTCTTTCCTTACCCACTCAACCCCTTGTAGCCCAGAGCAGACCTGTGGTTCAGATAGCCTTCTAGAAGCTTCTGTTCTGACTTGTCCAGCTGCAGACATACCCTCATGGTTACCTCCTTCCAACGGTTTTTCATTCCAGAGCAAGAAGCAGCCAAGGAACACATGATCTGGTTCACTTACAGAAGCTGCTGCAAATCAGATGCCCAGGTAAGGACATCTTTAGTCACGAAAAAGATCTTGAGATATTCAAAGGTAAAGAATCTTGTCTTACCAACTGTTAAACTGCAACAAGTAGCACAGTACCTGGCACACAAATGTCCTCAAAAAGCATCAGTGGGGCTGCTTGCAGAACTCAGGGCAGAGCGTTGCATGCCCTGAAGAAGCATCCCAGTCTCTCCCATTATTTAAAAAAAAAAAAAAAAAGAAAAGAAAAAACTTATCCACTATTCCACAAAATTCACATGATGCCTCCTTACCCAAGTTTATGCTATCTAATTCTTCCATTTTTGGAGTAGCTTGACCATCATCCTCAGTGGTGCCACAGTTACTGGTACCAGTAAGCATATAAAGAAACAGTCTGCACAGGAGAGAGGGGTGCACCCACTCATGACTGAGACCTGAGAAAGAATGCCAGTTCCTTCTCTTTTTAACGTCACCAAGTCCCAATCTTCTCAACTGTACAATGGTTCCAAAGATGGTAGCTACCTGGGAAGCTTCTTGAGAAGATTAAACAAGTCAACAGGTATACAGAGCAACTTGGCCAACTAGGATTAGTTTTTAACTAGGTTTGGTCTTTTGTATTGAAAAGAAGTGTGAAGCTGGGTAGGCAAGAGTCCTGAGACCAACTGTGTGTGTCTTCCATGGGCGTCAAAGAAGAGAATACCACATACACATCACATACTCACTGTCGATGAAGTGGTGTCCTGCCCAGATTCCTCTTCAGGACTAAGGCATTCCTTCCTTAGTTGTGAGGGATGTGCCTTCCAAGGTTATGCCCTTCCCAGAGGTTGCTGGGATCCACTTACTTATTGATGAGGGGTAACAAAGGCCCAGCCCTCTCATCTGAATTGGGGTCAACTCCCTCAAAATGGCCACCCCACCTCCATGGGGTGCTGATGGGAAATACTGAGCATCCCTTGCAACTACATTCCAGTTCAACTTCTCCAGTGCCCAGTCCTGCTTCTCTCTCTTCCTGAGATCCCCCTGTCCCAATAAACCTCCTGAATGTTAATCTCACTCTCAGTTTTGCAGGGAACTAAACCAAAGACATTATCATTAGGATAATTCATTGCTCAATAAAAAGTAGTGGCTAATATTCTTGTTGTTGAAATGTTTAAGCAATCCACGCTTCTTTTCTATGACAAGAGACTTCCTGAGTCCCTTTACAGGTGACATCCCTTTATGGTTGAGGAAAGTGGCAAAGGTATAAATAACTTAAACAGATCTTTATTTACCATCTAAAAAGTCCTAAGTTATATAGTCTGTTCTCACAATTTTCTTCACCAAGGACTTGGCACTTCTTTAGGTATTCCAATTTTAAAGACATAAAAAAGAGTCACAGAAGATGATAGAATACTCTGTTTATAAACTTTGCATAAAGCAGGGGTGCCTGGGTGGCTTAGTCGGTTAAGCATCTGACTTCAGCTCAGGTCATGATCTCATGGTTCGTGGGTTTGAGCCTCATGTTGGGCTCTGTATGCTGATAGCTCAGAGCCTGGAGCCTGCTTCAGATTCTGTGTCTCCCACTCTCTCTCTTCCCCTCCCTCAGTCACACACTCTCTCTCTCTCTCTCTCTCTAAAAAATTAATAAACATTAAAAAAAATAAACTTTGCACAAAGCTTAGTGTACTCTGAGGAATCATTTTATGTCATCTTAAATGGCCAATCTAATATCCAGTGCTGAGAGAGCAGAAGCCCAAGTTTGGGGCTTACAGTAATGATTCAAATCCTACTGAAGGCAGACATATAGCTTCAGTGGGCTACACAAATGCCACCAGACATGGATGTACAAGGCATGAGATTTGGTCTCCCCTCTGCCAATAACTCCAGCTGGAATCTTGGGCAGGTCATGGGCCTTTGCTGGGCCTGACATCCCTCAGCAGCAAAGCAAGAGGCTTGTATTAAATAAAGTGTAAGGTCCTTGCTAGTAAGAAAAACTTATAATTTCTAAACATTGAAGGGGCTTTCCAGGCAACATAAATAAGTAAGATGTAGAGGGAAAGTGTAATACCAGAGAATAAATTAAAAGTGTCATAAATTCAAATTACCAACTTCCCAAATGTGTATTACAGGAGAGACTATTAAGTGACTAGGAACAGATTTTATAGTTGTATTTTCCTTTTGCAAGATTTCCATCTAAATCATTGCCCATGTCATTGATTGTCATTTCCTTAATCTGGAGTGTTGGAATATACAGTTTAGCAATGTTCTGGACAAAGCCATAAGTCAAAGTTAACATTTTAAAAAATTAACCATGCCCAGGTCTCTGCCTTGCATAGCAACATGCTGAAATACCAGCATCTATTAAAAAGAGGTTACTGATGTTGGGGTGACATGCAGTGTGATTTGCAGGTGCTCCCCTGACTAACCTCTGGTAGTCATATCTCAGGGTAAAGCTGCCATAATTACCCTGACCAGGAA
The DNA here is from genome assembly GCF_027475565.1 of Acinonyx jubatus. Classification (NCBI taxonomy): domain Eukaryota; kingdom Metazoa; phylum Chordata; class Mammalia; order Carnivora; family Felidae; genus Acinonyx; species Acinonyx jubatus. The sequence goes on along the minus strand of NC_069383.1, from coordinate 141,961,738 downwards.
GAGTTGGTTTAACTGTACTGGTTTTTTTTTTTTTTTTTTTTTTTTTTTTGATGCATGTTGAACATGACTGTCCTTTAGGGATTTCTGGGTCCCTAGTGTGTGTGAGTTATCATGTGAATTCTACCTCTGAGAAAATAAGGTGTGCTGTCAGCATTATTTTCTTCTTTCAATCCTCTTGCCTTCAAAGTGTGGGTTCTTCAGTAATTCCTTCATTCTCTCTACTTTGAAAATTATACTGTACCTGCTACAGATGCTCCCAAGTACACACCCTAAAGGTTTCTTTTCTCAGTGACTTCTAATGCACTTTTGGTTCAGAAACTTTTGCCTGGGAAATCAATTTCTTCAGTTTCCAAAAGCTGAGGTTGTCTGACCTTCACAGGAAAAACTTTTTTTAAAATTTTTTTCATGTTTATTTTTGAGAGAGAGAGAGAGAGCATGAGCAGGGGAGGGGCTGAGAGAGAGGGAGACACAGAATCTGAAGCAGGCTCCAGGCTCTGAGCTGTTTGCACAGAGCCCAATGTGGGGGCTCAAATTCACAAACCGTGAGATCATGACCTGAACCAAAGTCGGACACTCAACCAACTGAGCCATTCAGGCGCCCCTCACAGGAAAAACTCTTAAGCATCAGTACTTCCTCAAAGCTTTGACTTTAAGGATACCTACAATTGCAGATGAGTCAGTGAACAACTGCCTGAGGCTCAGTTTCCCCATCTATAAAATGAAAACATACAAACTTGCCCCCAGCCAATCCCAAAATCAATGGGAAGATCCAACATGAAGATTACCCCCATGGAAGCACTTTGAGAAGCACCCAGAGCTCTGGCTGGGATTTGTTGGTATTGCTGTTGACTAAACTGATTATCTGCAGTGATTTTAATAAACATATAAAAATGGTGTCTCCAGTTTATGGTCCAAGCCTCACCTCAAAGTAAGCCCAGAGGTCAGAGTTAAAGGTAAATAGAAGAAAGGCAGATTCTACAAAGCAAGCCCCCCTCTCTCCTTAGACCTGAAGTACATCTATGAAAGCTTCTAATTCTCACTGGGGAGCACAGGGGAGGATGCATGCTGCCTTTCCCTTAACAATTTATATTTCAGGGACCAAAAAGAGAAAATGGAATAATATCTAAAAAATAGTCGGATCCTTCTTAGGAGCCTCCTTCAAAATGAGTAAGAGATTACCATATTATTCCATCAAGTTTCCTTTCTCCATCTCCCATTTCCTCAAGCTTTGTCATCCCAGGGCATTCAGGACTCTATTTCCATAATAATAATGATTTAATTTGACAAATATGTTGCATTTCATTCTGTAGGATCTTCAGCCTTTGACAAACATTCACTTTGCTGAAGACTGTCTAAGAGCCACTAATGGAGTGAAACCTGAAAATCCTTCAGAAAAGAATAATGAACCCCACTCTGTCTCCAAGGGGTAATTTAGTAGGTAGATTAGGCTACCTACTAGGTTGATTAAGGGTAAACCTCTCTTTTCCATAGAAATATATTGTGTTTGTACAGAGGGGCTGTATGAAGTGGAAGATTAGGTCACAAATCCTCAGGAAAAAGCAAAATATGTTTCTCAGAAGAAACATGCAAGTTACTGCACATTTGGAAAAACAAACAATACTTTATTGGGAGGAAAGAAGAAAAACTCCATATACAAGTTTTATTTACATGATTTCACCAGGCTTCTTGGAACATTTCTAACAAATGGTTAGTTCTCAAATACATTGCACAGGATGCCTCATCACCTCTGACAGTCTATGAGTTACTACAAAGAGTAACGACTCAACTCAAGGCTACCAGAAACTAATTTTCAAATAAGATTTTCTGAGACTGCCTATAGGGATCTGTTGCAACAAAAGTCATTTTTAGCTCATGGGGGATTATAGTGTGAAAGAAAAACAAATGTCAAAATAAATCCCCAAGGAAAGAAAGCACTTCTGTAATAAACCTCAGTCCTACCCTCCAACATTCTGTGCCCTCCACAGACTCAAAAATACTTTAGTATTTCTTGTTGTCTGAAACCATGAACAGAGTCTGGAAATGCTGGACGTGGCTCGGTCCACATTTCAACAATGTGATGGAATTTATTCACAACTTAATGGAACATCCCAATCTCTACACATCAAGATTGAAAATCCCAAGGCAAACAAAACACCTTGCATTGAGTGTTAAAAGAAATCATATTAAATTCTAATGCAATTTTGAACAAATGTGGATTTTTCTTTTAAACCTGTGTTTGGAGAACTTTTCGCATCTTTCCATATGTTGAACAAGATGGCTGAAATGGAGCCTCCCTAAATCACTCTACACTGTGCCTACTGAACAGCCATGAAAAACCAGGAACTGAATACACGTGTTTTGACAATGATGGATCTCTTAACTCCACTGGTCAGGTTTCTTCTAATGGCAGTACTTAGAAGTGTACCATAACACAGGAACATAGATCACAGTTAGAGTAACAATTTTAAGCTTAGGGAATTGAAAGAGAAATGAACTTAACTCAGTGACTTGGAGAGATGAACATACAGATATGAGGCTTAAAAAATTGCTGCTTAAAACATATGTGTCCCTCTGCAAAGAAACAACTTACTAATGCTTGGGAACTTCATAATGAACTATATGTTTTGCTGAAAGCTATGCATTTTTTGAGGTTTATGTTGTTTGTTACACTTCCTCTGTTAGCTGTTACACTTCCTCTAACTCTAATTGGAGAAGCAAAGTAAAGGAAGTCCCCTTGGAAAAAAGACATGGATGTAGAGGCTCACACAAATTGAAAAATAAAATTGTCTTTCTAGCTTTTTTTTTTTTTATTTTTTAGAACTCTACTAAAAGGACAAGAATAAATGGGAACATTCATTTGCTTTTTAAACTCATCACACTTGGGTTTAACCACTGGCAGAGAAGAAACTTTACAGTTCCCTGGGAACCTATAATTTGGAAACGGAAGCACACAAGAACAGACTTTAGTTTTCAGGCAATAAATTGAAGAGAATTCTGCAGACATACAACAGAAAAAGAGCATAAAATATTGGCTTGTGCATTTCTTAATGTTAGTTCATTAACTCGATAACTGCACAGGGAAAATTGCAGCCAAAATCTACAAAGATGTCCAATGGGATTTCAAATTGGCATATTTACTCAGCAAGAAATAGCTAGAGGCTGGGGGTATGGGGTGGGAATGCATCCCATTCTGGTAATGGCGATTTAGTGTGAATCTCCGGAAAGACACCTTGTTGAAAAATCTCCATGCAATCTCTAAGGGGACACACAGAAGCCCAAAGCCCCAAGGCCAGACATAAATATCATCCTCCACAATCTGTGTCCTGGGGAACAGTTCTACAGAATTGTACAAAAAAATCATGATCTTACATTCACCTTTAACACACAATTCAACATAAACTTGAAAAATGTTTTAATTTTCCTCCTTATTGCCCAATATGTTGTTTAATGTTTTATTGGAAACTTTCGTTTATTGTTGTATGCTCTATATCTGTATTACTCATCAGTATAAAATAGTTGCAAAGGATCTGTTGGACGATACTCCCAATGGTCACTGTCTTCTATGGTTAAAAGCTCATTATCAGTCTCTCTGGGAGAAAGCTCTAGTAACTGAACCCTACATAGATCAGGTACTGTGCAAGGCCCTTTCATAAAGTGTATCTTATTTAACCCACCCAGGGAGGTAGAGACTGTAATTCCCACTTATGGATGAAAAAAAGTGAGAGTCAGAGAGTTTCCCAGCCTTACTCCTAAGCTAATAGTAATAAGGGTCGGTATTTGAAAACTGGACAGTTCAGCTTCATGGCTCTTTATCTCTCCCTTCCTGCTCTCCTTGCCAAATTCTCCAAAACATGATTTAAGAAGTTAAATCAAGAACACTCTCTATTCTTATAGATTGTGGGTATTTTCTCCAAGGGGCAATAATTCAAGGTATTCAAGGTATTTTCAGACAAAAAAGGAAAAGGACTCAGGACAAATGCACTAAACTGTCTTCTGTCCTTAATGGATCAAGCTGGGCTAGCTAGGGTGCTGGTCTCTTCACTTGTATCATGAGAAGCCAGTGGGATCAGAATGCAGGGCTGTGCAACAGAGACAACCAGTGGTCAATCCCATTGCACATGTGCTTCAGAGAACCCACAGTGCTTTTTAAAAGTGAACTAAACCCATAGATTCCACATAAAATTTCTATTTTATGGCAATCATAGGGTCTCTCAACCCTAGACCTACCTTTGTGGCAGCATTCAGCCAAAGCTTAGTGGTCTCAATTCCTTTTGATGAGCCATGGGCTCTTGAGTTCTTCACAGTCCCTACCACTCTCTATCATATCCATATACTAGGATGTAATTTTCATTATGTCTATGTCATTGTTTTTTCTTATGTAGGGAAATATTTCTACAAATCCTATCTCTTTTGACAGATTGAACAATTGGCCTCAAGCCCTTACCCTTCCTTGTATCTGCCCCTGTAAAATGTTCTCTTCACGGGGAGAGTACTTCCCCAATCCTTGCTTATTTGCTCAGCCATGTGCCTTGTTTTGGCCAGTGGGGTGGGGTGAAAAAATGTCAGTTTAAGTCTAGGCTTTATGAAACCTTGTATGTTTTTGCTTACTCTCTGTGCCTCTGCTACTATCATCAGAAGAGTTTCTCCTAAGTCACTGACACCCCTTCAGCCTGAGTCTCAGAATAAAAACATGTGGAATGGAACTGCTCCAGCTACCCACAGACCTGCAGTGAGAAAAAGGCATGCCCACCCAAGTCTACTCTGGAGAAGCTGAGCCACTTAGCCTGAAAAATCTGTGAGAATAACTATTGATGCTTTAAAGTCACGGAGTTTTGGGATGATTTGCTACACAGCGTTATTATGGCAGTTGCTAACTGATACATCTCCACCAAAAAGGAAAATTAAAAGGCTGAAAGAATGAGACATAATAATTTTTTCTTGCATGCAAACCTGTTTCTTATTTATGCTAATAACCTAGACCCTGAAGGCATCTGAGTATGCAACTCCTGCCATAAAACTATAAACCTAAGAACTAAAGAAGGTTGGGTTTGTGAAATGTTTCTTAGCATGACTGTATATCTAGATTGGACTAAAACGGCCCAGTTTTTGCCTGTTGCTATTATGTCCTGGTTTGAATATATTCAACTTTGTCTCCAATTTTAATAACAGGCTGAATCTCTTCAATCTCTCCTTTGGAATCTGATCCAACAACTATTATTGTTGCAGAAAACACTCTACCTGATATTTCTCTAGATATGATACCTATTTGGTTGGCTGATTCAAGAAGTCAGCACGTCCAACCATTACAAAAAAACTAGTGTAGAAAAAATCAAATTTAGTAGGTGTCAATCCCATAACTACCAACCAATCCACCACCCATGTAACCAACCAAACAAGATCCTAGTTGACAGACAGCTAACTCATAAACAGGAAATACTTAAAACAACAGTAACATTAAAAAATCAAATGTCCCAAGAAAGGAAAGTTCTGTCCTCAAAAGGCAGTAATTATTGCATCTGAGTATATCTGCTTAACAATCCAAGAAAGTGGGAGTTTCACTCTCTATTAACCTTAATCAGAGACATTTTCATCAAAATTAATCGTGATTACTTTTTATTGCATTTCAAATGCTATCCTTTATTTGGGGTGGTCAGGAATGCAACTAAGTAATTCCAGACCATGCTATCTTTTATGAATAGGTCTATGAGGTAGTTATCAAGGCCCCTTATAAAAATATTGCTATGCAAAAGTTCATGAGTCAAAACAAGACATTAATTTCCATAACTAGATGTGTCCTTAGAAAAGAAACGACTATAAATAGAAATGACAGCAACTTTGATGCTCAACACGTAACAGAGTAGAACTGTATAAATACCCACATATATCATAGACAATTTCACAAAATGTTCCTTTTACCTTTTCTTCGTTCTCGTAATAACAGTTAATCATTAACACTTACTATGAGCATAGACTGTGCCAAGTACAATTCTAAATTCTCTATATGCATTGACTCTAATCCTCAGAGCAACTCTGGAGTAGATGTAATTGTGATTAGTCCCATTTTACAGATGAGGAGACTGAAGCCAAGGGAGAGTAAGTCATCTGCCCAAGCACATTCAGCTAGTAAATTCTGAAGCTTGGAATAAATCCTGGGTATTCAAGCTCCAAAATCAGTTAAAGAAAGATAGTATTATTTACATCACTGAAAACGACACTCAATTTGTCTGCTATGTTCTGTGCCCTGACTGTACCTTGCTCTACTCAGACTCTATACCTTTGCTGATGGTTCTCTTGCCTGGAGTGCTGTCCCTACTGCTGCATCCCTCCCATGTCAGACTCATTCAGCTCTAATCCCAACCGCTCCAGGAAGACTCTCCACCACTCAACAGTTTTCTTGTCGTCCTCTTACAACTCTTCTCCAGAACTCTCACCATCTAAAGATGGTCAGATTAAGTATGAGTCCTGGTTCTGCCACTTACTAGCCAAGTAATCTTGGGCAAGTTATGTAACCTCTCAGCCTCCTTCTTCTCAAACATCAAATGGGATAACAGTTAAACCACCATGTAGATGGTTGTAGTGCACTCTATAGTTTTACTGTCCAGCATAACTTCTACCAACACACTCCTTTCTTTTTTGTGGGAAGTCACCTATTCCCACTCTCAGCCCATATGACTTGGGTGTGGCTAACCCCTATCCTCTAAGCTCCAGGTGGTCACATCTTGGCCTTGTCAATATATGCATTCTTTCATTCTTTGAACTTTTGCTAGAACCACTAAGAAATAACTTTTCTCCTCCCCCAAGGTGACTGTGCTCACAATGGAGGCTGGCTGCTGATGGCCATGGTTGGCATCACTGTGGACAACTTTCCTAAGAATCAAAGCAACAAAGAGCAACTATGAGTAGGGTAGAGATGGATTCCTAATGCCACTGTTGGAATATCTGAATGAAGTCAGGCCTGAAGTCCACCCTTCAGTTAACTGTCCTTTTCAGTTAACTGATGCCCTTTTTTGCTTAGTTAAGACTGAGTTGTGTTCCTGTCACTTGCAACTAAGAGTCCCAACTAACCCAGTTCATATAAGAATTAAATAGGTGCTATAAAGTACACAGCACAGTACCTAGTATACTGAAAAATTCTATAAATGATAACTACTACTGTTATGGTTCCTCTACATTAGTTTCTTGAAAGCAGGGAGACCCGGAGTCAGGTATACCTCCACTCTTTTACTAGCATGTCGCTTGATAACTTTTCTGAGATTCCCATTTTACCATATGTAAAATCACTAACACTGTGGTGAAGAAAAAATGAGACTGTATGCCTGGCAATAAAATGTTCTACAAATTTTAGTTCTCATCATCTCAGTCTATAGGCTCCGATTTAATATCTCATATGACTGGGGGGGAAACTAAGGTCCAAAATCCTGGGACAAGAACACGGAGGAAGTTGTGGATTCAAATAAGCTAATGGTCCATGTGAAGGTGGTCCCACGCCTGAACAAAGGACCTGATGTTACTACTGTGCAAACCAAATCAGGTATCCAAACAAAGGGGCTTGACTGAAACCATTAAGGCAGCTCTAGGATACAGAGGAAAAAGAAACTAATATTGACTAAGTAATCTCCATGTGCCATGCTCTGTGCAAGACATTTCCTTGTATTTCCTACCCTAGAATAATTACTTATTTCTCTTTTGGTCAATTAAAAAGATGAACTGTGAGTACATATTGAAACTATCTAACTTCTTCTATCTCCAAGGAGGAAACCTGATATATAACTACAGAAAGACACTAATTAATAAGCAAAATGTAACATGAACTCTGGCCAAGTTGAACTTAAACTACTCTGTTTAAAGCACATTGGAATAAATAAAGGAACTTCAAAGCAAATGCCCTGTTTTAGCCTGAATGTTTTATTGAGCACATGGGGAGAGCTCCTTTGCCAAAAATAGGGATGGTTAATGAGGAAAAATTGGTGTTTTCAGTCAGCCAGTTGGTTTCTCAGATAGGGCTGTCCGTTCAGAGATAACTATATTCCACAGAGAAGACAGAATAATGATCTGCCTCAGAGCCTCAGAGTTTTGAACAAAACAAAACCAGTTTTGTAAACTATCTGAAAGCATCCTTTTTCAAATACCTTCTGTGATAACACGCATACATTACCCTTCTACAAATGCCAAAGCCACTTAAATATAATTCTAAAAGGAGGACGCTTCTATGTTTTAAGCTTCTTGCCAACTTTATAAATGTGGCCCTTACTTTTTAAGGTGAGGTATTAGGAACCAAGAGACGCTGTGCAGTATTAGATTTTATAGCATAATCAGCTCTTCTTGGGCACCATTCTGAAAATGATACTCCATAATGGTAAAGACATATTGGGTTCTCTGGGAGTACACGGTTAGTGCTGGACTCAGAGCTAAGGCAAGGCCCCCATTTCTGTGCATATTTTTCCACAGCAAAGGATGCATGTCGGAGGAAGTCAATCTCCAATTATTTAGGTATAAAGAGGAGGAGCCTGAGCTCACCTGCAAGTGCTGTGAGTTATCAGCCATGCTATCTTCTCGCCTGTGGACTTCTTCCAGTAACTGGGCATTCTTCTTCTTTTCCAACTGTTGGTTGTGCTTGAGGTTGGCCACCTTTTTATTCTGATCCTTCATGTGCCTGAGAAAAGTCAGCAGAGTGTGGTTAAATTCAACCACTGGATGATCATATGTTATCACAACATGAGTACTAAGGATAGAATATATTGACATGGATTCGGGAAAAGGTAGAACTTCAGATTATTCCGAAATTCATTTAAGCACAAGTACTTATTGATCACCCACTTAATGCCAAGTACCAGGATGGCACTGGGGCTGCTGTAGTGAATGAGGTATGTATAGTCTTCACCCAACTCATGGAGCTTTAAGTCTAGTGGGAGAGGCAGACCAGTACCAAGGAGACACAACTTAGGTTTCCTAAGCAGGGGGGTGGAGGGGGGTGATAAATCACATGCTGTGAGATGATGACGTGCATTGCATGTGTGGACAGGCATTGAGTGGGGGGGATGACTTTAGGCACTGTGGCCAGGAAACCTCCCTAAGGTGGCAAAATATTGGGTAAGACTCCAAGGAGCCAGCCAAGAAGTCACCAGTAGAGATGCTCCCCAAATGCAGGGAACAGCAAGTGCAATTCCCAAGGCAAGAAAGGACCAACTACTTCTAAGGACTGGAAGGCCGCAGTGAGGCTAGCCCAGGGCAAGGGTCTGGAAGAGGGGTAGAACCTAGGACTGCAAAGGTAGGCAGGACTCAGGGAATAAAGGGCCCCTGGTCTATGACGGAGAATTTATTTTCTTCTAAGTGGTTGCTCTTCTAATTATTATTATTCTTTTGGATCATGTTCCTATTCTGAGATCATAATCCATTACTTTGATTTTAAAATAACAATTACAAGGTTCCAATCAAATACATTGTCATCACTTAGCTCAAACAGAATAACAATTTGGGTAATCATCATGTTAAGTAAAGCCCTGGTGTTCAGATTAAAAGTTCTTAATGAATCTACAGGATGTCAAAGTGCAAAACCATAAAGTAAGCAAGTGAGTAAAAGACTACAGACAAAGGATGGGTTAAAAAAAGTGGGGGGAGGAGTTATAGGCTTAATGTGGACTATTTCACCAGCAGCGTTTAGCAAAACATTCCACAGATTTAGGCAACCATGTCCATGGCAGCTGGTATAAATCTAATCCCACACGTGAGGAGGCAGGAGGGCAGTACAGAGGGCTCAGGAGCACTGATTCCAAAAGAGGAGGGTTGCAGAGCAGAATCTTTTGGGATCATTCCTGACCCCAATTTCTCCTCCCCAGTATTGCTAAGTCAGCTGCTGTCAATGAGCCTGATTCCCAGAAGAAGCAAGAGAGAATCACTGCTCTGATGGAAATGTGCACAAGATGAGAATAGATGATACACAGCAAACATGTCAAATTGAAACAATTACTAATCAAATGGAAGACACTCTCAATAAGAAACTTTTATTTCTAGTCTGCATAAAATTATATACTCGGCTACTCCCTTCCACTCCAAGAAAATGAAATTCAAGAGAAGTGTTTATTAAGCTGAATGATCTTCTATCAGGAATTCCTACTAAAGAAAATATTCTGAACACTGGTCTTTAAGAATATTTACAGTACCAGCTGAAGCAGTGATTTTAGTATTCCTAGTGACACTTATTAAGAGGATTATGGTGAGAGAGAACAGCCATCTACTTGGTCAACACTGGGATTAGATAATTTTTCTCTGATATTTCCTTATTTGTATCCTGTACAAATAGGTAAGGTACACATCTGAAACTACCAACTCAAGTCTACACGCTAATCTTCTTTTAGGAAATTATCTTTTGGTTACTATAAAGATGTTGAAAGCAACCTCTTGCTTCCTAATTGAACAAGGATATAGTATTTCAAAACTCATACCAATCTGGGGCAAGCACACTTTCCAGTTCAGGAAATAAGTCCAGTGCCCAGTAATAGGATGTGATAGGTCAGTGTTATTAGAGAGATTGTTTAAGTAGAGGACATTTTTATAAAGAAATACTTTTTATATCTTTAAAGCACACATTTAACTAGAACCAACTGCTAAATGTTTTTTACCCCAAGTACCACTGATAAAGAAAATAGACTATTATCATGAACATCATTTGCATAATGAACTCCCACAAAGTTCTCAGAGCAGTGTGAACAGAGACAGACCTTACTTTCAGGAATATTTCATTTTTTTTTTCAATCCAAAAATAAAAAACAAACAAACATCCAAATCCATGCATCCCTTAAAGCTTTCCTTTTTTTTTCTAAACTTTTAAGTTTTTATTTATTTTTGAGAGAGAGACAGAGCAGGAGTAAGGGAGGGCAGAGAGAAAGAGACACACAGAATTCAAAGTAGGCTTCAGGCTCTGAGCTATCCGCATAGACCCTGATGTGGGGTTTGAACTCATGAACCATGAGATCATGACCTGAGTCAAAGTTGGACACCTAACCAACTGAGCCACTCAGGCACCCCTAAAGCTTTCCTGAAATACAAATAAGTGGCTAAGAAAAATGGAAGACTGAAGTCTGGAAATTCAAATGCTGTCTGACTTGGGACATGAATGATTGGAAAAGAAAAGCTTGGTTGTGAATGGCACTACTCTGAATTTGGCTATTTGGATGCATGCACAGCAAGGTGATGAAAATTATCATCTTATCTTTGTAGACATGAGCATCAATAGATATGTATAAAGTACACACACTCCCTTGAAGAAGTGCTATGGTTTTCAAATATATTTCTAGCAGCAGAACTCTTTCTTCTAATAAAAGCTTACTTAAAAGCCAAAAAGGAAAAGAAGGATTGCTCTGGTCGAGGTGGGAAAGAGATTAAGAGTGAGCAGAACCTCACCTACTAGACAGTCACTCTCTCAAGTATCCCTCAGAGAAGCCAAGGTTACCTGAAAGAACAGGTTGAAACAGCAATTTATGGGGTAGGAGGAGAGAGAGAGAATTCATGAAATTTAAATATATGAGATCCCCCAATAAAGACAAAATACCCCCACAGAAGCTCACTAGACACTTGCTGAAGGAACAACCAGTGTGATTTTTGCTAGTAATAACTTCAGCATCTCCAAGAATAAAATCTGTAGGTGACTTATCAGTCCTGCATCTCCTCCCATCTGCAGAAGTAAACCCACATGCATAGATAAACAGGGCTAAACTCCATACAGCTCTCAATTGTACTAAACTAAGGAAGTTAGAACTCCTGGGATGCAGAATGCAAAGCCCTCTAGCAATACTGTCTGAGAAGAAAGTGTCATTGATACCCACTTCCCAAATTCTCACCCACAAGGCAAATCAGATTCTAAGCCTCTGCCAGAGACTGACCTGCTCCATGTTCGGAAATAAAGTTTCCTAGGGATAAGCTTTTTTTTCTCCAGGGAAACACCATTAAAAATATATCCAAGATGCAAATTTTTTAAAAAGCAGTTATGGGGGCACCTGGGTGGCTCAGTCAGTTAAGCGTCCGACTTCAGGCCAGGTCATGATCTCACGATTTGTGGGTTTGAGCTCCACGTCGGGCTCTGTGCTGACAGATTTTGTGCCTGCTTCGGATTCGGTGTCTCCTTCTCTCTCTGCCCCTCCCCTGCTCATGGTGTGTCTGTCTCTCTCTCTCTCTCAAAAAAAATAATAAACATTAAATAAAAATTTTTTAAAGCAGTTATGGGGGAGGGGTTAGGTTGGTTGGAGAGTACAGTGGTAGGGTCTGTTTAAATTGACTAGTGTCATTAAGCAAGTCATGTCACATCATTAAGGAATTTGGATTAAATAAAAAAATTCCAACAGGTATCAAGATCAACAATGGCTACTATATTAAGAATGAATATCATAGAGGACAGAATCCTGCTATTTTTCACTAGAACAGTGGATCAAATTAAAATTAAAATTAAAATTAAAATTAGAAAGTGTTCCCTAACTTATTGGTGAGAAAGTGTCAGGCTTTATGGCCTCTAGAATCACATAGCTGGGAGGCAGTGTGGAGCAAGAGGTGCATATGCTACTCTAAGTTCATATGTATGTTGTGTATAAAGGAGAAAAATCAAAACTTCTTTTTTTTAATCTCAGCAGAAACAAGATGCTGGTTTTTTTGTTGTTGTTTTGTTTTTACCTACCTTCTCTCAAACATCTTAAAAGATTGATAATATCCATTGTTGGAGAGGATACCAGAATCTAGCTCTCTCATATGATGTCAGGAGGAGTGTAACTTACAAAAATTGGTTATAGAATTATAAACTAATTTGGCAGTATCCACCAAAGTGTCCATACCTTTTTCCCAAGAAAACCCAATTCAGGAAAGTAGCCTACAAAAATGTCTGCACATACGCATGAATATTTATGCACAAAATTTTCATTACAAAATTTGGCATTACACTGTCAAAGTAAAAATTTGAAAACTGCCAAATATCCATCAGAAGGAAATTGGCTGAAGAAATCAAGCACATTCATACTCTGGAACTCCAAGCTAGCTAAGAAGATTAAGGCAAAACTGAAGTATGGACACAGAAAAACCTTTAAGACATATTGTTAATCAAAAAAGAAAGCAGGTAGCAGAATAATACATATAGTCTGATCTTATTTATGTTAAAATATAAAGGCTTATTTGAATGTTTATTTACACATATCCATGGAAATGGAAACTGCTAAAACCCCACACCAGTCTGTAAACATTGTACCACTGAGGAACAGAATGGATCAGGGAAGAAGGGGGAGTTCCCATGTGTTACTGTATGTGTGTGTGTGTGTGTGTAAGTGAGGTATAAATACATATAAGAAAATGCACAGATATTAAGTATAAAAATCAATGATTTTTGACCAATCAAAATATAGAGCATTGCCATCACCCAGCCTCATGTCCCTGACCCCTGAGAGGAAGTAGTCACTATCCCAGATTTCATCTGCATGGATTTGTTTTGTGTGTTCTTGAACTCATATACATGTAATCATACAGTACATGCCCTTTTGTGTCTGACTTCTCTGACTCAGCATAAGGTTTTTGAGGCTTATTCATATTGTGCCTAAGTTCCATCTTATAGCTGAAATCAAGTGGTATTCCATTATATGAAAATACTACAGTTTGATTAGCTATTCCCTTGTTAAATGGATATTTGGGCTATTTCCAATTTTTTGCTGTTGAGAATAAGGTTGCAATGAACATTCTTGTACCAATTTTTTGTGGACATATGGTTTCATTTCTCTTGGTTAAATAACTAGATGTAGGTATAACTGGGAGTGTAAAATGGTGTAACCTCTATGGAAGACAATTCTGGGATATAAGAATCTTCCAGGAGCCACTGAAGGGCAGGAGCTAGTAGCATAAACTCTGGAGCTAGGTTGCCTGGGTTCTCATCAGAAGTCCACCACTCTAGCTGTGTGAGTATGAGCAAGTTTCTTAACCTCTCTGTACTTCAGCTTCTTCATATATAAAATGGAAATAATTGTAGCTAACTCATAGGGTTACTGTGAAGAGCTAATAGGTTAGTACAGGTAAAATGCTTACAACAGATTCCAGCATATTTCCTCTGCTTCATTCTTAGGTCATAATATAAATGTGATCATGTCTTGTGTAATGTCATGAATACATATCTAGTGTCTTACTTCCCACACTGGAATAGCAGCTATTTGAAATGCCTCAAACAGTGGACTTTGGAATGCATTATCAAACCCTCTGTGTCATTCATTTAGCTTTCAGTGTGCTTTACTTAATAATAAGATGAGATGCATTCCTGGAAGGCTAACCTAATGGAAGCATTGCAGGAAGGTCACGACAAGCATGGGTAAGTGAGCTGGGATCCTGAAGTGACTGCACAAGTAGATGGCCACACACACAATGGAAGCTAACAATGAGTATTGCATGCAGAATTTCTGATAATAATGGCTTTTACTGTAACCACTGAGATGATTCCACTTTTTTAAAGCTTGCAAATACCATTCAGTATTTCGGCATAGCTATACATTTTAGAAAGCTACATAACTATTCCAAAGATATTTTTACAGCACATACAAATGTGCTAAGTGTCATGAGCATGATAGTCCTTCCTGAAAGACAAAGTATCTGGCCAGCTGTGGCTACGTGAATCCAGCTCTCCTCCCAGCAAAGAGCAGCAAGTAGGGCCAAGGTCTTAGGACTTAGCTCCAATATGACTTAACTCCCCCTCTTCTAGAGCCCATATGCACTCTCCCCTCTCTCCACTGTTGACTTCCCCACCCACACTGGGAAAACCTACAAAGCAGGTCACACAGCAGGAGCTGGTCACCATCAGCAAGAGAAGGATTTGTTTTTCTTGTAGATATTTCACTCTGGAGAAGTTCCGAAGGGCTGACTTCCTTCAACTGTTCTCCCTTATTCTGGCCCCAAAGAACCTCCTCCCTTCAGATATCAGTAGAGCACCACCCTCAGAATGGATGCAACTCAGTGGCTGAGTACCTACACTAAAGAGAGCAGATAGTAGGGGACTCTTATGGAAGACCCCAAGGAGAAAGCCAGGTGCTCTCTGATACCCCTTGTCCTCCTCCAGATGCATTTGGTAGGACTGGCATGTACCCACAGGACACTCAAAGGGAAAAGGCTGGCCTGTTTTTCATACTACTCAGGACTCAATGTTTAATCCTGGGGCATCTAAGAACAAGACACTGTTGCTGGTGAGCAAATCATACACAGTTACAAGGGTCACATGACCAAAAAGCCTGGCTCCCATTTACTATTCATCAAACAAATGTCTTGCTGCTTAGCTTCCCATGTAGGTGTCATGACCCAGAGAGCACAGACTGGTCATGTAGGTCTGAGAATGGTAGCCCTGGAGTGATTGTTTTTCTCACTGTCAAGTGATAAATGTGTTGTGATGTTCTACATTACTCTCACTGTAGACTGGACTATATGCTCAGGCTTCTCAGCCCATTTGGTCCAAATTAGCATCACTAGGAAAAGCCAAAGCAAGGTTGACAGACCCGCAAGCATCCCCTACTGCAGAACACCATGGCTCCACCTATCCCATGGTGCTTTGGTGCCCTGCAGGAATGCAGACAGAGAAACCCAGAGTATGCAGACCCTTTGCCTCCATCACTCCTGTTACCACAACACCTCAAGTCACCATTATTTCCTGCCTAGACCATGATGCCTTCTCTCCTCACTGGTCTCCCTGTTTCTGCTCTTGTGCCCCCTTTAAGCCATTCTCCAGCCAGCAGCGAGAGTGAGTGTTTCAGAACAAGTCAGATGATGTCCTTGCTGATGTACAATCCTCCAACAGTTTCCCATTTCCCAGAGAATAGAAACACACATCTGTGGAACCGACCAGCCTCATTCCACATGATTTTCACCTTTACCCACGGAATCCAAAAGCCAGTCTTCTTTCAGTCCCTCTCACCACGGGGCACAGACATGTGCTGGTCTCTCTGTCTGGGGCTCCCCCACCTTTTCCTCTTACAGACATCACTCCTCCTCTGTGGCTGACTTTGATCCTTCAGATCTCAACTTCAATGTCTTCAGAGTCTTCACAGGGGCCTTTTCTGGTCATCAAATCCAACAATATCCCCTCCCTTCACCAAAACTGCTACAATCACTCTCCATGCCCTTCCTCTAGTGCACCCCCCACAACTCGTAATGATACGTTTATTTGCATTTTTCACTGATTACTGACTGTTGCACCACCAGGCAGGTATTACTGTCAGAACAAGGCCAAATCTTGGGGTATTCACAACACTGAAGGAATAACTTCTAACCTCATCCTCTCTGGCCCAGGCTACCCTCACCTCCAAGTTGGGCAATGATGCCAGCTCCAATTAGTCCATCTAATTCATTCTCTATAGGAGAGGGGAAAGAGTATCTGATACACAAACAGAATCACATTTCTCTGCTGCTTAAAACTTCTCATTGGATTTCCACTACCTGTGGAAAAGGTCATGCTTCTTCCCATGACTCCTACCAGGTCTATCTTCTGCCTCTCCAAGTCTTATCTCAACCTACTCCCTCTACTCAGCCACACTGGCCTTACATTTGCACCCTCAATACACAGAGTTGTAGGATCCTCAGGACCCCTGCACAGCACTTTCCTCTTCTAGAAAGTTCTTCACCTCATTCCCATCTCAGCCCTTATATCACAGGTAATTCATATGTATCCCTATTAGGAGGTCTTCTGGGAAGCCTTGGTCAGTCTTCCCATATTACAAATTCCCAAATTATGCTGTGCTTGCCTTGCTAAGAACTCAACACATTTCTGATCCTTTAGTGTCTTCCTTGTTCTGCTATAAGCACCCTCTTTACAGTGATCACAACCATCTTATTCTCTTCTTAAAGAATCCAGCACAATGCCCACTCTGCTGTCACCAACAGAGTTATTTTGGATTGAATTTAATTCTAAAACCTGCTCCTGTTCATTCAAAGGATGAAACAGGTCCTTTGTGTTGGCTAGGTGTTTTATGTGAACCCATAAAATTATTTAGGAATGTGTATCTAGGGATTTATATGAATTAAGGTTGCCCTCATATTTGTTTCCAGAAAGGCATTTTCTATAAAGAAGAATTCAATTTCATGTAATGAATATTAGCTTATTGTCAATGAGATGGTATCTAGTCAAAGTGAAAAGAAATCAGACTGGACAGCTGATGAATACAACTGGGCATTACTACCTGCCACCAGCACAACAACAACACAGGTTCTCATTCCTATAAATGTATTTTTTTTTTAAATTAAACCCAAGATCTAAAAATACGTGCCCAAAAGAAATGACCCAGTACAGTATTTCTTTCTTAATTTAATTCATAAGCAATAGATGGCTTTTAAAAGTCTACATGGTTCAGGGGCGCCTGGGTGGCGCAGTCGGTTAAGCGTCCGACTTCACCTCAGGTCACGATCTCGCGGTCCGTGAGTTCGAGCCCCGCGTCGGGCTCTGGGCTGATGGCTCAGAGCCTGGAGCCTGTTTCCGATTCTGTGTCTCCCTCTCTCTCTGCCCCTCCCCCGTTCATGCTCTGTCTCTCTCTGTCCCAAAAATAAATAAATGTTGAAAAAAAATTAAAAAAAAAAAGCCTACATGGTTCACAGTAATCTGATGGCCTTTTTTTCATTAATGCTGCTGAGAAAAGCTTTCTGAAGTCTAAAAATAGGGATTAGCAAACTTTTTTCTATCAAGGGCTAGGCTAGTAAATATCTTAGGCTTGGGGAACCATACAGCATCTGTAGAAAGTAACCAACTTTGCTTCAAGTAACCAACTTTGCTTCAACGTTGTCCTTGTACTATGAAAGCAGCCACAGATAACATACACAAAAATGGGCATGGCTGTGTTCCAATAAAACTTTATTTACATGAACAGGTGGCAGGTCTAGACTTGGCCCATGGGCTACAGTTTGCTGAACCCTGGTCTAGACATGTTCTAATACTCCTATGTAGTAATGATAAGCACAGGCAGCACATGCACACATCATTGGAGGTGCTCTAAGCATCTTACACTTATTAGCTCACTTAATACTCACAACAACCCTATTAGGCAGGTCCTTTGATTATTTCTACTACTGATGAGGAAACTCCCCAAAGTTGTAGTGCGAATGAGTGCAGAGGCAGGATTCTCGGTCAGTCTAGCTCCAGAGGCCACCTCCATCCCCTCAATCTCTGTACTGTGCCACACAACTGTGGAGAATGTTGCCGAGTTCCTTCATACCACTCTCACTTTCTCTTCTCCCAGGCCGCCCCCAAAAGGTCTAAAGAATAACAACGGAAATTCTCAGAATACAATCTCTGTTCTGTAGTCCAGCCACTTTAAGGCACACCACTCCCAACTTTATAGGATGCCCTGAGCTGCAACTCGGTTGGCTATTAGAGAACTAGATACACATGAGGTAATTACCCAAGAATATTGGCTCTCCACCAGGAGAGGCTACGAATGGAAGGTGGGAGCTTAACAGCTTCAAACTTCATGGTGGCAGCAATAGTTACTGAAATGAAGACCCAGCTCCGAAGCAGAACACAAAACCAACAAGGACGCCATGCAATTTCCCTATTAATTTCCGTTCTCTGAACCCGTTAACCTCAATGTGACCACTTTTTGAACAAATTATTTAGTTTTATGGATGAATCTACAATAAGAAATGTTTAGTGTATTTCATATCCTGGTACTTCACTGCATCATAATGAGTTTGGCTCTTCCTGTACAGACAGATTTAATAAGAGACAAAGAGTTTAGAGATGATAAAATAAGTGAAGATAAAAGTAGACACTCAACAAAAAGGGGAACTACGAAGAAACCAAAAGGGCAAGAACAATAACAGATAACAGGTAACAGATCTTAGGACAGAACTTCTGGAAACATGGGGGCAAACTCAAGTTAGGGCTAAGACATAAGGTTAAAACTCCTCTCCAGTTCCCAACTCATATCTTCTTGCACATCATTTACTTCTCAAATAAAAAAAAATCTAAACACTTTAAAAATAAAACATTCCTATAATTGCCACAATTCCAGGGAGTATTGTATTCTTCTAAAAGCCTACAACTCCACTGTTAGACACAGGCACATTAGGGCCAATTTGGTAGGGTGTCAGTTGTATTTACAGTTTGGGGTAATATAAAAACATATGGAAACTGTGAAAATTGACCCCCGGGGGGCTAATGTTGGAGGAAACCAACATTCCACAGTCTGGCCAGAGGTTGGGGGCGATTTGCCCAGACAATATACAGCCAAAGCAACCTATGAGCACAGGGGCACTTCATGTATGCAAGACCTATTTTTATTGCATCCAATCTGGAATTGGTCTGCAGCAGCCCAGACATAAAACAAAGCAGAGGTATAAGAAGATAAAAATCTTATATGCTGATTTTCCAAATTAAAGTACAGAAATAACGTGTCAGAGTTTATATTATTTCCTACCAGAAATCAATGTTAAAATATTGCCATATAATAAAAACACCCTCTGTTTTTGGATGTCATATTAAGTGCTTAAGAACTATAAAAATATAACCTCAGTTAAACAAAACAACATCCTTACATGGAGAGTATTTTTATCCCCATTTCACAGATAAAGAACCTGAGGTTTAAGCTAACATCATATATCATACAGTTAATAAGTAGAAACCCAGAATTGGAAGGATCATTTCTATGATGCCAAAGCTCCTGGTCTTATCTATTATGCTACATGAGAATAATAAAATATTATTGTACGTTATTATGAGATCTTTGCCACTAAAGTAAATGGAGCATTCTAGCCAGACCCAGACATTCCTTTTTGAGAGTTACAATCTTTTTTTCTCTAAGAGGGAGGCAAAGCACTAATCTCAATAAGTAAGTTATACTCTCTTTAGGATCTGGTCCAAGGTATGGCTTATCAGACCATCCCAAAGATAATCCAGACTAACACTGAGTCAGTTTTCCATTGCTGTGCAGCAACTTAACACAAACTTAGCAGCCTAAAACAACACTTATTTATTATCTCACAGCTTCAGTGAGTCAGAAGTCCAGGCACAGCTTGGTTGGTCCCTCTGATTCCAGCCTTACCAGGCTGAAATCAAGATGTTAGCCAGACTGCATTTTCTTATCTGTTGGCTTTACTGGAGAAAAATGTGCTTCTAGGCTCATTTGGGTTGTTGGAAGAATCCCTTTTTCTTGCAGCTGAATGAATGAAGTTCCTAGTTATTACTGGCTGTTGGCTGGAACTGGAGACAGCCCTCAGGTTCTAGAAGCTGCTCGTAGTTCCTTGACATGTAGCCCTCTCCATGGGCAGTTCACAGTATGGCTGTTTGATTCTTCAAGGCCAGCAGACAAATCTCTCTCCAGTCTCCTAAGATGGAGTCCTATACAAGGTGAAGTAATCACGGGAGTGCCATCCACCACCTTTGCCTTATAACATACCTTGTCCAAGGGACTGGCACTCACCACCTTTGCCACATTCTATTGGTTAGATTCAAGTAACAAGTCCTGCCCATAAGGGGGATTATACAAGTGGGTGAAAATCAGGGAACAGAATAAAAACAAACTTAACTTTAATTACTTAAAACTTTCTAAACCTTTATTTTGTTTGTGCTAATCTTTCAAAGTACTTCACAATCTTTTTATTGTCTATTTCAAACTATTTAGCTCAGTATCTATCTAACAGACTTCATTTTTCCATTTCCCAAACTTCTTCCAAACCATATTCACCAGTGCAACCTAAGGCATTTGGAAGGCATAACTTATGGCCAATGAGGGGTTATGGAAATTTATGCATCCTTTTACTTTCCCAAGTATTTATCCCCATGACAACACACTGCAAAAATAAATGCCTGTTCTTTCCACTCTTTTTCTCATAACTCAAATCTCTTCTAACTTAGTCTAATGACAATGAGTAAAACAGAATCACTGGTGGGTGGCGGATGAAATGAAAATCAGTGAAGGATAACAAAGTGGCAGAATTATCGGCAAAGGGGGCATAAGCCACTTCCCCCCAATTACATGAGAAGGCAGAACAAACCACTTCCCCACACAATTGCCTCAGCACAATTAACCACTTCCAAAATCCATCACTATGATGCCACCTGTTTCAATTCCATTCAATGATGTTGTTCTAACTCAGTGGTTTACAACAGTGTTCTGGCAGCACTAGCTCTGGGGGATGTCACTAATTTTTAGAAAAACAAAAACAAACAAACAAAAAAGGGTTAGGACCAAGTAAGTCTTGAGGACTTAAATGTAAAAAAAAAAATGTGAGCAGCTTTCTTATACTGCAGAACTTTCCAGAGCCTTTACTATTGTGAAGTGCACTGTGAATCTCTAAAAAGGAACATGGCAGGATATGTTTATTAATTTGACCCAAACCCTTTTCCTGTCCAAGGATAATCCCACTGAATTATTGCTCTGATGTATAAAGTCCAAGGAATAATAGTGTTGAGAGTTTCTCAAGTTTTAGTTATTAGTGTATCATCTCAGTGATTTTTGCTATAACATGTACTATTTGTGCTACTTAATATTTTTCTTTAAATATTTTTACTTTACATACCTTTTAGCCTTAGATTCTTTCTAAGCAAGAATTAATGAAATCATATGTTTATATTTGATCTGCAAGTTATGGATGTTCTACACAAAGAGGCATAATTAATAACATACATAAGTGCTCATCTGTACCACATAAAAGCATTCTAATTTTTAAACACATAACTGACAATAACAAAGATTCTCAGGTACCACCAAAGTCATGACTAGAAATGATAGAGACAGCATTTAAGAATGAGGAGGAACAAGAGCTTCCTTGTATGGCCGATGAGATTACTGCTCAGAGCAGTTCAGTGACTTACGTGCGCACATGCACACGCGCGCGCACACGCACACACATACACACACACACACTCAGGTAGTATGTCTAAAGCCCTCAGCATACTGAGGGAAGTGAGAGGTGAGTCAGTCCCCAAGTTTCATCATTAGAGCTTCCATTAAGATGTCTCCTTTTGTGCAGTACTAGTGAAAGTCACCCTTTCTGCTGCAGTTCAGCAACTTCATTATTCCTAGGGAGGTACAGAGCACTGATCTTCAGTCTCTCCTTAAGAAATTTCAGCCCTGACAGAACTGATGATTTTGCTTGGAAGCAGAATAGTGCCCTTCCTTTGCTTTTCACCAGTGGGTCATCCAAGCTGAATCAGGACGGCCTGGATCAGTCCTTGATTTCAAGCTAGCAACAGGTCTAGAGTAACAGTGGGACAAAGTGAGCTTAAGAGCCATGACTTGAAGCCTGATTGCATGAGTTTAAATCTCTGATCAACCATTTCTTCACTGAAGGACCTAGGATGGGTGAATTCATTTTTTTATATCAGTTTCCTTATCTGTAAAACAGGATATGAACAATAAAATAATACTTACTCAAAGGAGAAATATATGAGATAATATGAGTACCAGTATATACTAAGGGATCTATAAATGCCACCATAGAGCAGTTTTAATGATAAGGACAAGAGTAATGATACTAGTGGCTTCTGTTCTCCATGCTTCCAGGCTGGCTTGCCTTTACTCAGTGACACCAGGAAAAAGCTGTTGGAAAGAAGGTTACCAATGCCCTCAACCCCAGGACCCAAGACTCACAAAGTGCCATAAAGGTGGCACCTATCTGAGGTGCTGGGTTATCTCAGTTCCACAATTAAAAGCTCAAACTTTAGGAGGCAGCATGACAGGCAGATTGAAGGGTTCTGGAGGTCATATGTGGGTCACATGTCTGCCTCTGCCTCTACTGGTTGTATGGCCTCCAATCTGGGTTCTGATCTAAGTGGTGCTGAAAACAATAAAGACATAAAGATGTGGCATCCCTTGTCTCCCTGGGTTTGTAGAGCAGGACTTAGCTCTGCTATGTAAGTTATGACAACTCCCAGCCACCTCTCAATCATAAAATATATTTGGGCAGCTCTTACTCCACCTATTCTTCTTGTGAATCAGTGCATTCCTGTTCTCTCAATTGCCTATGGAAAGGTCTTCTACTTGATGACATTTACTCAAACCAAAACAGTCAGAGAGTACCAAGAGCCAGCCTAGACCTCTGCTCATTTCAGGAAGATTCTGAAAAATACAGTGAAGCTCTCAGGCTTCCTCCAGAGACTATCTGTAGACGCCTGAACCCTCTCATGCTTTCCTCTTCCTGACCCAGCCTACTTCCTCAAAGGACCCAGTCTTCCACACTGGACTCATGGTAGGATCTTTACCTGGAGGGATGCAGGAAGACCCTAAGCATCCACAGGAGTTTTCTCATGCCCTTTCTACTTTCCACCTGGATGGCAAGACTTCTGGAATTCCCAAGGGCAGGGTGCCCCAACTTTGAGGAATTGTGGTCACATCTAAAATCCACACAGCAGCCACCAGGACTCAGGTTCATCAGCATGCATGCTAAAGAAAGGTAGCATTTTATCGGCATTTCTCTGGACAGGACAATGTATATGTTTATTACTCAGGACCACTCTATGATGTAGGTATTACCATCCCCATTATAAACTAGAAACATGAGGATGAGCAAGCAAGCAACTTGCTTGGAGGGCTCCTGCAATTAGAAGGAGGCAGAGCTGGGTTCCATCCCAACCTGTTAGACTCTACAACTCAGGTCAGTTTCCTAACCTGTCATTGTTCTTGGATTTAACTCACTTGCTAACACTTGCTAACCAGGATAATCCTCCCACGAAGATAAGAACAACAACAACAACAAAAAAACAAAAAACAAAAAACAAAAAACTGCACAATTATCTGGCTATAAGATTTTTTTTTCCCAAAGCTATGCTACCACCATTCTTCATCAGCAGTTCCAAGCATCTTTTCTTCTTCTTACCACAGAAAACTCAGCAAAAGCTCTATTTCTCACACCAGGAGATACACACACACAAACATACACACATATACACATACATACACACACACATATATTTAGTTCACACACATACTTCTTAAACTTACTACACATAAAAACTTACATATACCTATGTATACTTATATTTCTTTCACACACCACACCTAAGTGATGACTGTGAGGGCATCTCTCCTTTAGGCAAAGGCTCTATCCATTGTATAAAATAAGACACCACAGGAGACTAAAAACCATCTGAGACTCTGTGAAGACAGACAGACAGACAGGAGGAAGCCTGCTCTCACACTCCTCATGCAGCATTCAAGGAAATCATTTACCCAGTGAATAGCTGAGGCTTGGGGAATTATTGAAGTTGTATAAAATTCCTACAGGATAATGATGAATGACTGTATTAAATGTAGCTGTCATGTAATTTAGATATAAGAAATAATCTAAACTCACATTGTATAGACTAATTTTCCTACACCACTAAGTGATAACTCATATTAAAATTTTTCGTTTCTATGAGAAAAACATCATCAATATTAATTATATAAATAATAAAACTATTTAAAATTTAAGATGAAGCAGAAGAAAAGGAATTCATTTAAAACTGTAAGTGTTCTGTTCTATTAATGTCTCAACCTCATATTTTCACTTTATGCAATGTTTCCTATTACTAGCGAGTTCATTTGCTAGTTTAAATACTAAATTATTTCTGGTTTTATTTTATAAAATGAGAATTATTTTTCATCCAAAGAAGAAATTGGAAACAAGAGAGATTTTCCCCTTTCCCAACTGAAGAAACTGAAAACCCCTATAAATTTAACATATCCAAGCTCAGCCCATGAGGAAAGCAACATTCTATTAGAAAATAATGTATCAAATTCTTACTGCATGTTTGTACCACTTAACTCAAGTCCTATGTTGCTTGTATTTTTAATTAATTGATTTTCTTTCCATTTGTTCTTTCTTTTCTCTTTTTAAAAATACCACATTTTAATTTGGATCTTCTAAAAAACCAGGCTATCCGTTTATGTCTTGGAATATAGAAGGGAAATAAAGAACTCTAGCTTTTCTAGCTGTTGGGATTTAATTTTTACATTGTTGTTTTGTGGAAATCGATTAAAGGCTAAGTCCTGGCAACACGTGAACACATGATGGTTAAAAAAAAAAAATCACAAGTTTCTCACTGACTGAGCGGTTGGGAATGGAATATTTTATGATACAGATTTACAAATCTCTATGAACTGGAAGCATTTCCTGGGCAATTAATCAAGGGGAACTTTTATGTAAAAACACATCTCGATTGAGTTATTCACAAACGATCCCACAAGCTGCAATGACTAATTGTAAGTCTCAGACCTGGGCAGTTTGCTGAAATGCTTTTCTTCAGGCCATTAAAAATACCATGACAACATACAAATTCTACAAGAAGAATAAACTAACTATGGAAAGTTACAATTACAGAAAGGAATTATTCAAAGTATGTGACCCCATGCACAAAAATGATGCACGTTTATTTGATACTGCAGACTCTCCTCTATTTTTTCCCTTTGATAGGTCTGTTGTAATTCTCCCTAACATTAATGAGAGATATGTGCTAAAAATGAATAGCTGCTAACTCTAGCCATCTGTGCATTCCTGGTACAAATAAAATTGAATGTCATCACTACCCTATTGGATTTCTCGGTAATGCTCTTTGCTGATAAGAACTTTGAAAAAATACCAATGGCTTTTTTTTTTTTCTTTTTCTTACTCATACAAAGCATGCCCATTCCCCTTGCTACATAAAGGAGTCTATTCTACTCTGAATCCAGGCAGCCACTAAGAGGTGGGGTGAGATAAATCCCTGCTTATCAAGATAACTGTTTCCCCACTCGGTATAAATGGAGACAAAGTATAGCCAGACTCGAATGATTAAAATGGCCAAATTCTTAGCAGGTTAACTCATTACTTTTCATCCTTCTCTTGCCAGCCCTGAAAGCTAAGTAGCTGTCTTAACAGCCTGCAGCAATCACTTCCAAACAACTCTCTTGCCCTACAGCTACGCTAAAACGGAGTTAATTCATTTTCCCTTTATGAATTACTGGCTGTCAAGAATTTGAGAAAGGTCCCAGGCTTTAATGGAGACCTCTGAAAAGAGAGACCATGTGCTGGAGAACCCAAGAAGGTATGCTGGGGAGCCAGAAAAGCTGGAAGATTGGAAAGGCACTGGTTAGGAATTGGGATACATATATATGCATGTATATATAATACACACACACACACACACACACACACACACACACACACACACAATTTATCAGAAGAGAGGTTCATGGGACTATCTCCAAACATAGCAAGCATCTCTTCACTGAGAACTGGGAAAATACAGCAAGTACCACAAGCCAAGTAGTTACAGCTTCACTTCCCTGAGCAGCCAGCCAGTCAATCCTCAGCAAGCCAAACTTTGTTAAGGGCCCCTTCATCCACCCTTCTGAGAGGTGTGTGTTAAGTCCTGCTTCAGAAAACCCAAAGGTCTAATGATCAGGTGGATCACTTCTTCCTCTCAAGCTACACAGAAGGCCTTGGTGATTGGGATCCTCTCATAGATTTGATCATTAGATCTAGTTTTATATGACATATGATGACAGAACTGCTAAGAATATTTATTAGCTTGGCTAACAACTAAAGAAAAAAACGGTAATCACAGCTCTCTGGAGAGGCTTTTTAAATTTCATTTTATGGCACTATAAAATGAGGCCATACCCTGAACATTTAAAGGGGCAAATTATTTGGTTGGAAGTGGCTCAAATTTTGAAGTTCAGTCATATCGATAGACAAAAGCTAAGAGAATATTCAAGGTAAAGTCCATTTCTAAGGTAGCTAAGATATCACGAAAAGAGGGTAAGTATCCATTTGATACAAGTGACCACCTGTGTGTTTACAGTGTGTATGTTTGGCATCAAGATTATACTTTGAAAAAGTCCTTCATATTTAGCAAACTGTTCCTAATTCTAAAAACAAGCAATGCCAATGTAAAATTGTTAACCAGTAATTTATTCCTTAACAACATATTATAATAGTACAAATTCATGTGCTTTTCCTGAAAGCATAATTTTGTTAAATCTATCATCCTTCCAACTTACTAAAAAATGTTGACTATTATGTACTAGCAGAATTTTTTGAATAGAACATAGAAAATGCAAGTGTAAGATTACTAGTACGTAAGAGAATATAAGAAATCATGTACCTAATAAGGTCTAGCATCCAAAAAATATAAATAACTCTTACAACTCAACAATAAAAAGACTAATAACATAATTAAAATGGGCAAAGACTCTGAGCAGACATTTCTCCATGAAAGATACACAAATGGCCAATAAGCACATGAAAATATGTTCACATCACTAGTCATTAGGTTAATGCAAAGCAAAACCACAGTGAGATACCACTTCATACTTCTAGGATGACTATGATCCAAAGATAGGCAGTAACACATGTTGGTGAGAATGTGGAGAAACTGGGACTATCACACGGTACTGATGGAAATGTAAAATAGCACAGCCACTGTGAAAAACAATTGGGCAGTTCCTCAAGAACTTGAACAGAATCATCATATGACACAGAAATTCCACTCCAAGGTACATACCCAAGAGAATGAAAACAGATTTTTAAACAACAACTTGCAAATGAATGTTCATATCAGCATTGTTCAAACTAGCTAAAAAGTACCAACAACCCAAAAGTTAATCAACGAATAAATACATAAACAAAATGTTATATTCATATAACGGAATATTATTAAGCAATAAAAAGGAAGGAAATACCCATGCTACAACATGAATGAATCCAAACATATTAAGCTAAGTGAAAGAATACAATCACAAAAGACCACATATTACATGATCTCATTTATATGAAATGTCCCAAATATGCAAATCCATAGAGACAGAGAGTAGACTAGGGGCTGGAGAGGGGGGATGATTGGAGAAATGAGTGACTGCTAATGGTTTCTCTCTGGTGATTAAAATTTAATTCTGGAATTAGTGGTGATGATTGCACAACCTTGTGAATACACCAACAACCATTAAATTATACGCTATAAAAAGGAATTTTACTATATATGAGTTATACCTTAATTAAAAAATTATACATGCTAGTGATTAAAAAAATAGTACAAGAGTTTATAAAAAGAAAGCCTATATTCCCCCCCACCTCTGCAATAACCACTCCCACTGTTAAGCATATTTTGTCAATCTTTCCGGAGATCTTCTTTGGCAGATTGGACAAATAGATACACATACCCCTTTAAAAATAAAATAGATAATGCTTTACATTTTACAGTATTTCTTGGACATCTTCCTATATGAGGAACATAGAGACTGGTGTGTGGGTAAAGGAGATGGAGAGAGATGGAAGAGCTGAAAGAAGGGATTTCAGGCAGTAGCTTGAAATCCCACCCTCTGGAGGAGCAATGACCTTTTTCTTAAATTTTCAAATGTTTACTGAACAACTCTTTCTGGATATCCTACATATATCTCAATATACTCAAAACTATGACTCTTTTTCATGTTTATTTATTCATTTTGAGAGAGAGAGAAAGAGGGTGGGGAAGGGCAGAGAGAGAGAATCCCAAGCAGGCTCCTCATTGTCAGCGCAGAGCCCCACGTGGGTCTCAGACTCAATAACCACAAGATCAACCTGAGCGTCCGACTTTGGCTCAGGTCATGATCTCATGGTTCCTGGTTCCAAGCCCTGAGTCAAGCTCTGTGCTGACAGTGCAGAGCCTGGAGCCTGCTTTGGATTCTGTCTCCCTCTCTCTCTGCCCCTCCCCCACTCACTCTCTGTCTCTCCCTCTCTGTGTCAAAAATAAACATAAAAAGAAATAAAAAACAAAACAAAACTAATACTCTTAACTATGGAGAACTGATGATTACCAGAGTGGGGGTGGATGGGAGAATGGGTTACACAGGTGATGGGGATTAAGAAGTGCACTTGTGAGGAGCACTGCATGATGCATGGAATCACTATACTGCACACTTGAAACTAATATAAAACTGTATGTTAACTAACCAGAATTAAAATAAAAACTTTAAAAAACCTAATTATCCCCTGTCCCTCTCCAAAGTGAAAAATCACCCTACTTCTTTTGCAGTTTCTTCTCCATCAAGGTCTTCCAAGATAGGGAGTCAAGAAGGAGTAAGTGCTCCTTCCTCACACAATCTGCCGTTTTAATTTAATTTAAAATGTCTACCATAATAGTTACCTTCTCACTATTACTGCTGCCATCTTACCTCATGCCTTGTTGTCTTTGTCCAGATACTGAAATAGTTCCTATCTGGCTTCTCTGCTGCCAAATTATCTATCTGTCCTTTCATCCATCTTTCCATCCATTCATCCATCTAATCATCCAACAAATATTTATGGAGCAATAACCATGTGTTAGCAACTGAAGACACAAAGATGAAGAGGAAATTGTCTCCACCATTAGTTCAAAGTTTAGTGGAAGGGAGAAACATGCGGTTAGAAAATAGCATGCTTTTTACAACATGAAGTACTGTCAGACACAAGATGGAACTACTGACTTTGAGAGGATCAGAGGAAGACATGTGAATTGAGACTTCAAGGACAAGTAAGAGTTTTGTGGGAAAAGAGGAGGAAAGGCATGTGTAAGCAATGGGAAGAGCATGCTAGAATGTAGAGACATAGGATAGGAAAGACCTAGCAAGTGTAGGATATGAGAAAAAATTCAGTGACACAAAGAGTAGAAAATAAGGAGGTAGAGGCGCTTTTTATTTATTTAGGGCTTTGAGATAAGACTTGAAGGCAACCTGGGGTCCAGAGTGTGAAGGATTCCATAAGCCAGGCACAGAGTTTCCTATGCTTCCCAGTGTGTGAGGAGGAGGCAACAAGGGCTCTGGGCACAGGCGCTGCCTCACCTGCCTCACCTCCAGATTTCATCTGGAGTAAACGATGGGGGCAGGCTAGGACTCTCTGGAGGCTACTGCAATAGACCAAATGACGAATGGGGATAACAGCCATTAGAATGGGAAAAGGCACTGAGAGAGATGAAATTTGAGGGGATTAGACCGAGTGAGGGATGAACCAAGGTTTCTATCTTAGAAACACAGGTGGATGTTGTACCAGTTCCAAGACTCAATGCCAAGTATATGAAGTAGTGGGAACATGAGTGAAGGAAAGGGTGAAGAGTCCAATTTTGGTTGTACTGGAAATATGAGACAGAAACCATTTCGTTCCTCACTGCCTTCATGACAAAAACAAATTTTTTAAATTGTTTTTATTATAGCATGCAAGAGCACCCAGGTGCGTTTGCATCCACGTCTCTTGCTTTTGAGAAAACCTGGGTTCAGATACATAGTGATGTTGAGAAGGGTACCAATAACCTCACTAAGCTTCAGTTTACTCATCTGCCCATTGCAAATTAATACTCCCTGTATTACAGGGTTGTTGGGGACTAGAAAGAATATTTCACACCAGTGTCTTCTTCACAGAGCCTGGCCCATGGGAAGTGCTTAATGAACATCAGCAAAGTTTTCTAAGGAAGGCATTTAGAATTATCTTTCCTCCAAATTATGTTAAAAATGTAGGGTCTTTTGGAGTGCCTGGGTGGCTCAGTCAGTTAAGCATCTGGTTTCAGCTCAGGTTATGATCTCGCAGTTCATGGCTTTGAACCCTGCGTCAGGCTCCATGCTGACAGCTCAGAGACTGGAGCTTCCTTCAGATTCTGTGTCTCCCTCTCTCTCTGTCCCTCCCCCACTCACACTCTGTCTCTCTCTCAAAAATAAACACACACACACACACACACACACACACACACACACAGAGAGAGAGAGAGAGTGTCTTCAGAAAGGTCTTGTGTGCTTTTAAACTTTACAAAATTGCTTGTTGATAAAAACAATTTACAAATAACACTTAAAATGTTGAGCAGTTGAGGAGAGTTATGTTAGTCATTCTACCCAAAGCATCTTCATTTTAAAGGACTGAACAAAAGCAAAATGTTTATGAGAGATGAGAAGGTAAACTCAACAAAGTGACAAACAATGAACAGAAAAGAAACCCCACTCTCCCCAACAGCTATGAGAACTGAGAAGCTAACACAGATCCTCTCTATCAGGCACACAGATGAAGTTATTAAAGCTTAAAAGTTTAAAAATAAAACAAAAAACCCACCCATATCTGCAGGAGGAAAACACTACATTTTGGTGGCCTGATACCTACCTCTGGACCTAACCATAATGATTAGGGAGAAATGGTTCCAGTATGATGACTGCCTGGACAAGGGCACGAGTGCATAGGTCTGAACTCTCAGCCTTTTTTTATGTGCTGCCAACCCTCCTCCATGCCTCAGATAAGATCAAGGCAGATACAGACATTGTGCTACAGAAAAGACCATCTCTCTATCAGGGAGTTGTATTGTTTGTGCTGTTTTTTTTTTTTCTTTTTTTCCAAAAGTAAAGTCATCATTTATCATAAAAAAAAAAAAGGCTTTCATTTCTTTTCAGCTTTTATGCTGCTGGGATTCCTTGACCACACTGTGTGGGGCCATGAAGAACTGTCCCAAGAATGATTCCTGGAAGAAGCAGAAAACCCCTCCTGGAAATACATCTTTTCTCTTGGCCGCCTCCCCAGTATTCCCGCACCGGGAACTGTCTTAAGCAGGCAGGAGAATGGATGGCCTGAGGTCTTCCCCCAGCTCTGCTGTCCATGTTTCTTGAAGCCCATTTGAAGCTGATGACTGTCTCTGGCCTACAAAGGGGCTGGGGCCTCCACGGAGGCCCGCTCACCAAGCCTACTCAAACTCACTTCAGAAAGAGAACTCCACATCCCTGTTCAAGAGAGGGTGAAGACGCAGACCAGCAGCTCAAAAAAAGGCTACTACATCTGCCAACACAAACAGCTTCTCAACTTCCATTACAAGAGGTTTTCATCAATGGTTGGAATCCTTTATGTTATAGAAATAGTTTTCCGCCCCAAAAGAAGCACATTAAAGAGTAGTCCCTACAGTATCGGGAGTTCTTGAGCCAAACCAATTTATGCTAGCTCAAAACTTCTCACTGTGGAATAGAATGCAGTGGTTGATTCTGGGTTCTGTAGTCAGAACAGCTGAGTTTGAATCCTGACTCCACTAATTAATAGCTGTGTGACAATGGGCAAGTTACTTAACTTCTCTGAGCCTGGCTGTCCTCATCTCAAATGGGACCAATAATAGTACTGTCTTGGAGTTACTATAAAGAAAATGTGTGATCAACTCTAAAGAATATAACATCATGCATAGGACCAAGTAAGTACTCAATTGAGTCTTTTGTTTTCTCTGCTACAATAACAACTACAGACTGCTTGAGCAAACTATTTGCCACCACACCTTTATGTTCTTCCTGCTATTAGAGTATGTAGGTTTTATTTGTTTTCTTGTCTTGCTGGCTCTTGTTAATTTGTTAGTTTCTTCTAAAAACTAAAGGATCAGGGGCGCCTGGGTGGCGCAGTCGGTTAAGCGTCCGACTTCAGCCAGGTCACGATCTCGCGGTCCGTGAGTTCGAGCCCCGCGTCAGGCTCTGGGCTGATGGCTCAGAGCCTGGAGCCTGTTTCCGATTCTGTGTCTCCCTCTCTCTCTGCCCCTCCCCCGTTCATGCTCTGTCTCTCTCTGTCCCAAAAATAAATAAATGTTGAAAAAAAAATTTAAAAACTAAAGGATCGATATACAGGCTGCTAATTTTTGTGTTTTGCCTGTTTGCGTATTTTATTAATTATCCTTGCATCTCTTAAGCCTGTTCCTCCCTTTTCACCTCTAGGGCTACCACCTTATTTCGGTACCTCTGTTCCTTCTAGCTTGGGCTACTGCCTAGCCCTCCAGCACTAAGATTCTATATTCCTTCTGGAGGATACTCCTGCCTGCTATTCCCAGACTCAAAAAGTTCAAAATCTTGAGCTAAGCACTCAAGGCTTTCCCTGTCCTGGCAAATCTTTACTGCTTACTCTTCCCCCCATTCCAGAGCTTAAGCTACAGAGTCCCCTGCCCTCTCTCCTGAATATTATACTGTCTCAGCCCTGTTGCCTTTACTCATGCTCCTCACCTAATTCTACATCTGATAAAATTCTTTCCATTTTTCTGGTCCAGTGCAAATACCATCACATTCATAGAAGCTTCCCTGACCCCTCTATCCTCTGAATGCCCATGACATTCTTATTGAATTTGGCATACTCTGCCACGGGGAATGCCTCTTTGTCCAATTCTAGATTTTCATTCCTATCTGCCTACTAGACAGAGCTGCCTAGCTATCCAAAAGTATCTAAAACACAGGCTGGACAAAACCTCTCTGTTCTTAGCTCCTGCCATATTTCCACACCTGTTCCTACATCCTGCAACGTTAGGCAGGAATCTCAATCATGTAGGCAGGTCTCACTAAACCCAGGGAAAGCTGAGAAATTAGGCTTCCCAAGAAGAAAAAAAAGAGAGATTCCTGCTGGGTCTTACAGAGAAGGGTATGGGAAAGCCATCTTGGGTCCAAGGAGACTCTAAACACAGGGCTGTTTTATTGCCCCAAATAGCGATAGCTATCTAATCTTCCACCACCCCATTGCCTTGGTTCCCCTCTATGTAAGCTTCAAAGGCTCACATTCCACCTGTATGTCTTTCTGTAGCATCTAATTATGCATAATTTCTATCCCCTCATAACTTCAGCTCTTTATAATTCACACTATTAATTCATTATACAAATATTTATTAAGTGTCTATTTTACAGGCACTGGGGTGGATAAGACAGGTTCTTTCCAGATAAAAGTTCCACTCTGGACTAGAGGATAGACGTTGAACAAGAATTAAGTCTGTGCTTCATGTTCTAGTGGGAAGTTACATGAATTTATAAGAGACCTGGGCTTGGCTAGCTCCAGTGAAAGGCAAACAGAGGAAGTGACATTTAAACTTCACCTGACCTAGAAAAAAGTAGTTATATCCATACTTCATACCTTACAGTAAGATGAATTCCAGATGGTTCAAAGACTAAATGCAGAAAATCAAACCATAAAAATAACCCCCCTAAAAAACAGGACAATTGTTCTTATGACACAAAATTCAGAAGATATAACAGAAAACACTGAATATTTGACTACATAAAAATAATTTGTAATAATTTCTGTATAACAGAAACCACCATTAACACAAAAGAAAAAGCAAATTGGCAAGAGGAGCATTTTAAAGTCAAATCAGGGGCGCCTGGGTGGCTCAGTCGGTTGAGTGTCCCACTTTGGCTCAGGTCATGATCTTGCAGTTTGTGAGTTTGAGCCCGTGTCAGGCTCTGTCCTGACAGCTCAGAGCCTGGAGCCTGCTTCAGATTCTGAGGCTCCCTCTCTCTGCCCCTTCCCCACTCATGCTCTGTCTCTCTCTGTCTCTCAAAAATGAATAGACATTAAACAAAATTTGAAGTCAAATCAGACAAATGGGTAATTTTTCTAATATATAAAGAGCTTCTAAAAATAAATTTAAAAAAGAATATGACAAATTATAAACCTATTTAAAGATACCCCATCTTCACCTGTAATAAGATAAAAGCAAATGAAAACTACATTTAAATGCCATTGTTCTCCTTCCATAGTGACAAAAATAAAAAGCATGAAAACCACATTGCATTGACAGAGTTAATGAGAAATAGGCTCTCTTTTATATTGCTGATTGGACTATAAATGGTTTAGTCTCTATAGAAGGCAACTAGAAAAATTAGAAATATATTGTCCTAGCAATTCCAAACCTAGGAATTTATCCTACAGACATATCCATATACATATGAAATTAAGCCTATTCAAAGTTATTAATTATAGGAGTCTATATGAGGGGAGGGGGAAATTGAAACAATCTAAAAATCCTCAGGAGGAGACTGGTACAAAAAAACAGTACGCAAAGGTTAAAAGGAATGGAAGCTTTCATGTATGGATATGGAAGAATCTCAGACATTTCATTTTTAAAAAAAGAAAGTCAAGGAACACAACAGTCTGTATTCCATTATACCACTCGCATAAGTATCATTCTGTAACTCCTATCAATTTTCTTCCATCTTTCTAGATGCTGCTTCTAGGAATAGTTCAAGTTACACCAAAGTGCCTGGTACAAAGCATACTTACAATTACTATTTGATGAAAGTAAGTCAATGAATATAGGAAACAAATGCATGAAGGAACACGCAGGGATACTTGGCCTCTAAATTCAATGTTAGGTCCTTTTATGCATAGATACAGAAAACCAATGGCTGAATCTTAGCTATTTTGTTCCAGAAAAGTCTAAAATACATCCTTATGTAAGACAAAGATTGCTTTTAAATGGACATAAGATGAATTTTCTAGGTTTACTTAGTCACATCCCTCAGGAAAAAAAAAAAAAACATTCAGTAGGGCAAGGTTGTTTTCCACCTTAAGCCTTTTATTCTAGCAACTGAATTTGCTATAACTAGGAAAGCCAAGGAGGCTGCCTGGTCAGATTGCCTCCCACCTCTCTCTTGCGTGAACTCCCTCCTCCCACCTGCTATTCTTGTCATGAAAATCTTCATCACAACCATCACCACTTAATGAACATCTGCTGTGTGCCAGGCTGTGCTCCATGCCCAGCGTGCATTCTGACCACAAGCTCCTGAGGGATAAGTGTAATACACTGTCTCCATTTTACACACACAAGGATAGGCTTAAAGACCTGTGGATGTGTGTCCGACATGCCACAGCAATGAGGATGCTATTTCTTAAGATGGAGTTTGATTTTCTACATGTAACATTCTGACAATAGGTAGCAGTTTGAATAACCTGAATTACAAGTGAAATACTAATATAAAGTAGTAGGTCTGGGATAGATGATACACATGAAATCCAAGATCAGTGCTTCTTTATCTGTTCAGGAATCCCTAAAAAGCCCCTGCTTTGCATGTTTAGGTGGCAGAGAGCACCCACACTCACCAGAGTGATAGGACACCTATGTGCCAATTGCCCAGTGAGTGTTTCTCACCAAGGCCCACTCATCACAGGTTATCAGAAGATTCTCCAGCTATTCATTATTATAACCAAATCATTTTCTCCACGGTAATTATCTGTGAGCAACATATCATGCTGTCCTTGGAACCATCAAACTGACATATGATTAAATAGCAGAGGGCTCTGAAGTTAAATTTAAAACCACTCTCTTACACTTCAACTCACACATCACATCAAGATCTGTCCAGCCATGGGAATATTCCAGTTGACCAACACCAAAGGCCATCAAGAGACTATTCCATTACTTCATGTTCGCATCCAGGAAAGGTAATGGTTATGTTCTCAAAACCTTCTAGAGAGATTTTCCAAGACCTGAAGTAAAATTTTGCAAGGCAATTCTCTGTTTGAAGCTCTGCTCCTGCCACACATTAAAATGTCTCAAGAGTTGCTTATGTTCACACCACGAGTCTTCACAATTACATGTGGGGTCTCACAAGAAATAGCATAATTTGTCCACACATGGTGAGGATCACACACTTTTCAACTTTCACTGAAAAAATTATTGCAAAGCATAAATCATTGTACACTCAGTTCTGTTTACACCAATAAGAATAATGCTTATATTAACAGTGTTACCAATTAGAAAAAAAAACTGGAAGAGAAGGTCACTGGGCAAGCTAAGAGTTAAAACATAAGTCTCACTGCTCTTGGACTGAAAAAAAAAGCAACAGGAGAGTCTTCAAGAGGAAATTTCTTTCCATTCCCTGACTCGCTCTGTAATTTCTAGAATTAAAGTTCTTCTATAAAAATAATTCTACACAGTTCACTTTATTTTTGCAGGAGCTGTGAATTAGAAAAAAACAACAACTTTTTCCCATCCTCAATAAAATAGTTGCACCCAAAGCAAAACCAGCCAATTTCTGTCTTCCTATTCTGTTTTTCATATTTATTTACCTTGATATTATAATTAATCTTCAACTGTATAGTATTCATTAAATTTAGGGTAAAATTAAAAAGAGCAGCAAATATTAAAATTATAAGAATTCCTTACAAAGAAACTTCCAAAACCCTTGTTAGGTATATTAACAACAAGGTATTTTGTTCAGAGAAACATACACAGTACCCACTCATTTTTAAATAGGTTCCTCCAAAACGTAGGCTTCACAAAAATGTGAAATTATGCAGTGTGAAAATTCCAAGTACCTTTACCCAATACAGAAGAGAGTCCCAGTCACTAGTTGGATAGGTTTCCCTACAACGTGAGCTGGTATTGTGGGTAATGAAGTGATAGAATTCACATTTCATAAGAAAAGCCATATAAAGGAAATAGATATTATTTTTCTAGAAAGTGATTTATAATAATACTGAGAAACTATTTTTTTAAAAAATTCCTTCCCCTTCTCAACATTTACAGAAAAGGCTAACATATCTTGAGAAGATTTACTATTTGCTGATATTCATCCATATGGTAGTACCAACCAAAAGCCAGGAGTATGGACAGAATGGGTGGGGAAGCGGGGGGAAGGTTTTGAAAAACCACAAAGGAATGGTTAACCCGACCAACTTGGCATCTCTTCTCCTGGGGCCAAGATTTACCAGGCCTACCCAGGACTATCCCTTGATTTTGCTGTTGTTGTCATTGTTTTAACAGATCTGCAAGTGCAAAATGGTTTTACTCATCTCCAAGGAACCTCAGAAACACACTGTACCACAAAGCATTTCAACTACAATGCAAATTGTGTTCCTTCAATCTTCTTCACATTCTAGAGAATACAGATAGAGAGCCAGAGGAGCCACTCAAGCAAAAGTTGAAAAGTAAAAATAATATAGAGCATAAAGCCCTAGCTCTACAAATTGGAGCTGGCTCAGCAAAACATTAGCCATGGCAAGTCCTATCAAGGCCAGGTTGGAAAGGTGCAAGAACCAACCCCTGGCTACACCTCAAAAGTTCTAAAACATTTCCAAATATAGAACCCACTTTGTGTTTGCAGGAGCTGTAAATCAGGGAAAACAACTTTTTCCATCCCCAATAAAATATTTGCACCCAAAGCAAAATCAACTGATTTCTGGCTTTCTACCAGTTCTGCTTGGGCATAAAATTTTCTGACACTTCACCAGAAATGTCAGCATTAGTATAAGGCAGCTAAAAGAGGGAAATAATTTTCTGACCTGTGGATAACCCCTTCAACCCCAACAGGAAAAGGAATTTAAAAAAACACCTGAAACCCAGTTTTTCCAGTTATTAGTATAAATGGGACAAACTATTTTTCTTAGTAGCCAAATCCTTCCTTATAGGAAGTGCTGGTCTTTGAATTCAGTGAGGGAAGGGGTCATGTCTGTTTTACTGCTATATTCCCATACCTCACTGACTCAATGCAGAAGGATTTCAATGAACAGTCAAGAAAAGAGGGGAAGGAGAGGGAGGGAAAGAGAAAGAAGAGGAAAGGAAAAGAAAGGAAGATGGAAGGAGGGAACAAAAGACAGAAAGAAAGGGATAAGAAGGGGAGCAGGGAGACAAGAAAGGAAGAAGGGAGAGATGAAGGAGTAGAGGAGGGAAAGAGAAAGGGAGAGAGGGAGGGAGAAAAAGATAAATTTAGAAGGAGATGTTTCCTCTTCTCCCTTTATTTGTGTCTTTACTTTTCTTGAACTTTCAAGCAACCAGCTTGATAGAAAACTAATCATATCTTTTCTGAGGGCTTCCTGTCTGAAGCAGTCAACACAGTCGACTCCACCTCCAGGAAGAGCCCACCAGCAACTCTCCATAGGGACCCAGTAGAGGGCATGAGGGGTGAGAGGGAGCGAAGGAAGTTACTGTCTTCAACAGTCATTTATTCAACACACAGGAGTGTGATTGCCACTTCCAGTGTGTGCTACAACACCATGTGGAGCTGGAGATCCAGCCGGTGCTCAAGGAAGCCGCCATCTACTGGGAGACACAGTGCCTAATCCAAGGTAGGATATAACACAGGCCAGGAGAAAGGGTCAGATAAAGCTCAGGAGGTCAAGGCAGGGAGAAACTGCTTCTGCTTCAGGGGCTCAGGGAAGGTTGGACAGGTGATACCTGATAGGGCCATGAAGAGGTAGGATTTTTACAGAAGAAACCAGCCCAAGGAGGGGGAAGAGGTGGAGGGGGAGGGAGGCAAGAATCACAGAGTGAAGAGAGAGGCTGTCTGCACAGCCAACAGGACAGTATTTCCCCAAGGTGTTTCATGTGGTCTATTCTATGAACCCCATATTTGGGAAACTGTGGATCCTACTCAATTGCACGGGAGTCCCTACTGCAGGCCTTCTCAATGATTTTAATGCAATTGAAGAAGTGGCAAAAGATTCCATTTGTACATCAGAAAGGACCGGCTTTTGGGTGAAAAACCCCAATTTCTTCACTTACTAGCTTGTATTAACTTAAGAAAAATATTTAACTTTTATGAACTCCAGTTTCCTCTTCTCTAACATGAAAGGACAGTCCCAACCTCATACAGTTGCTATAAGTAAACACTACAAAAAAAGTTATTAATTCAGTGCTGGCACTTAATGTCCAATATTGTTACTGCTGCTGTTACTTCTACTACTGTTATTTCTATTATTATTAATATCAATGTGCATAACGAATATAAAAATGAATGTAATATACATCATCATTTCTAACTTTTTTTTTTAATGTTTATAGAGACACAGAGCACGAGAGGTGGAGGGGCAGAGAGACAAGGAGTCACAGAATCCGCAGCAGGCTCCAGGCTCTGAGCTGTCAGCACAGAGCCCGACGTGGGGCTTGAATTCACGGACTGTGAGATCATGACCTGGTCTGAAGTCGGATGCTTAACTGACTGAGCCACCCAGGCGCCCCAACACATCATCATTTCTTAAGCGATTTGGTCAGTTTTTCATCAGCTATCTTTTTTTACATTTATTTTGAAAGAGAGAGAGAGAAAGAGAGAGCATGAGCAGGGGAGGGGCAGAAAGGGAGAGAGACAATCCCAAGCAGGCTCCACATCCAGCATGGAGCCTGACGCAGGGCCCAATTTCATGACCACAAGATGATGACCTGAGCCCATATCAAGAGTCAGACATTCAGCCAATCGAGTTACCCAGGCGTCCCTTCATCAGCTGCTTTTTAGAAATGCCAGGCCAGCATATAGTGCCAGGCCTAGCACACAGTAGGTGCTCACTAGGTATCTGTGGAGAGAATGAGGTAAGAACTAGTGAAGAACAAACTGCAGGACAGCAGGGGATGCTCTAGGCAAGTTGTTTTTCATTATTTCTTTGGGCAAAAGACCTCTGAGGTCCGGGAGCAATGACTTCATCCTTTGCTAGAAGAATGAGAGATTCAGAGTGCAGTACTGAGCTCTGGGGAAACATCACAAAGAGTTTATTTTGGTAGAAGTGTTTGAAGTGACTCTGTAACAATGAGCTCACGCCTGCTGCCAGGCGCCAGCCATCAGCTGGAGCCTGCTTGCCAGGGAGATGCACACAGCCTGTCACCAACAGTACCTCCACAGGATATGTGTAGGGGGATCCCAGGAGACCCACTCAAAACACAGCTCCTTCCTCTCCAAGAAGGGATACTGAGGCACAAGCAAGGAAGCAGCTGACCCAAGATCCAAAGCAAACTGGAGGCTGGGAGAGCCCAGGAAAGCTCTGAGTCTTCTGGTTTTACTTGGTTGACTCTCTGGCAGGATTTAGAAGTGAATCCCAAAGGATATTGTTTCTTTTTTTTGGTCAGTTGCTGCATACATTTATCTAGATAATGTCATCTGTCATAAGTCACACACTAATCTCACAAATAGTTCCTAGAAATGAGCAAACTTCAACATAAACTCTCCCCCAGAGTGCAATGCAGAGATCCTGTTAAATCTCTCCAGCTTCCCACTGGTTTGTGTGTAAAGAGATTCTTGACAGAAGTGGGAGTTTTCTGGAGTGAGAATCTGACCAGTTTGGAATATGACATTTGCACTTTACCAAACCAGATACTTATTATCTGTCCACCTGAATTCAAGCAGGACAGTCTGTATAGAGTTTGAAAAGGAAGTGAGGCCATTTTAAATAGTAGTTGGAGGGGAAGATTTCCCATGGTGTCCAGAGCAAAGAAAAAGAGACCCAACAGTGAGTCAAGTTTTCAAATTTCAGATTGGGAGGTAGGGAGGTGCAGGGCAGACTACAAACTTCTATGGTAAGAAAGACCACACATTAAAAAAAAAAATGTGAGGGGCGCCTGGGTGGCTTGGTCGGTTAAGCGTCCGACTTCGGCTCAGGTCATGATCTCACGGTCCCTGAGTTCGAGCCCCGCGTCGGGCTCTGTGCTGACAGCTCAGAGCCTGGAGCCTGTTTCAGATTCTGTGTCTCCCTCTCTCTCTGCCCCTCCCCTGTTCATGCTCTCTCTCTGTCTCAAAAAATAAATAAAAAACGTTAAAAAAATGTGATATGTATATATACACATATGTGTATGCATACATACACAAATATATGTATCTCAATTATAAGTCATATAAAGAAAGTACGCTAGCCAGAGGTCCTGTATTCAATTCAATTGTTACATTTCATTTTTTTCCCTTAACTATTTTTTTCCTTTTTCAAGCTTTTACTAAATTCCACTTAGTTAAAATAGTGTAATATTAGTTTCAGGTGTAAAATTTAGTGATCCACACTTATATACACTACCCAGTGCTCATTACAGCAAGTGCCCTCCTTAATACCCATCACCCATTTAACCCATCCCTCACCCATTTCCCCTCCAGAATTGTTACATTTCATTTTATTTTAACTGGTAAACTTGGAGTGGTTGGGGAAGGGGGGAGCACAATTAACTCTGGAAACTTGTCAAAGCTCAAGAAAGCTTCCAAGACCTATAGACATTTTTGTTTCCAGGAAAGCAGGGCTGCCCAATTTCTCTTACACTAAAAATATAACAAGAGACTGTTTACAATGATTGCACATTTTCTCCATTGTGTGCTTATGGGGCAAGAGGTTAAATGATATTGAAATGATCTGAATCTTGATTTGCTCATATAGTTCACACAACGGACCCGGCCTGAACATTTTACCAAAACCAATCAACACACC
The DNA here is from genome assembly GCF_027475565.1 of Acinonyx jubatus. Taxonomy (NCBI): domain Eukaryota; kingdom Metazoa; phylum Chordata; class Mammalia; order Carnivora; family Felidae; genus Acinonyx; species Acinonyx jubatus. The sequence continues at coordinate 141,919,912 of NC_069383.1, read as the reverse complement.
GAGCCCCCTGTAGATAGACCCCTTGTCACCCACAGCCTCTCCCAGCCCTAATCCTGCATCTTGTCTTCTGAGAGTCAGAGTTCATGTTCATTCACCATGAATGAGGAAAAAACTAAGTACTACACCATACAGTTCCCGACATATAAGACATAGTAGAATGCCTGTGGACAACATCTGAAGACCCTGGCAGGGAACATGAGGTGTGAGAGAAAAAGGGGTTCCTGGTCTCAAGGGCTTCAATATCAACAGGTGCAGATTAGGAGCAGCAGAGCGAAGGCAAAAGGAAAAAGAAAACAAAAAACATACGCAAGGACGAAGGCTAAAAGCTTCATTAAAAGAGCGGATCCAAAACTTGGAGGAAAGGTTTGGATGCCATGTGGCCAAGCTCCTCCTCTCTTTCATTATTAGGTCTCTCTTTGCATATAGGGGCACCAGAAAGTTAATGAACTGTCATTAGCTTTTGGATGAGAGCACTTCTGTAGGACCATGTTTTTAACCTCTGTTTAGATCTCTCGCGAACTCTTGAGAATGGGCTTTGTTCAGTGTGTTGAAGTTCAAGGCAGTTCCTGTGGGACACCCAGTGTGGTATGTGGGAATAGCAGAGATGTGGTTTCATTTTCAAGGTCTATGAGCCACATGGATTGGGAGCAGACAGTGGGACAAAACTGGTGTGTAGGCAGGAGGCCTCATTTTGAAATCACTTGCTGTTAGCATAAATGTATTGGTCTGGTGGCTTAGGTGATAAGCAGTGGACAGAATAAATAGGTGCAGACACTAAATAAAGAGAAGAAAATAGTATCGCTTGCCTCTCAAAAGAACAACCACATTGGCTATCAATTTGAGTCTTTTTCTTCCAAGTTTTGGTAGTTCAAAACATACAGCAAGTACCTTTTGGTAAATTCATTGACTGAAGAAATCAATAGATATTACTGCATATTATTGTAAAGAAAAGCCTTGCTTGACTTAAAGGAGAACAAATTACTGACTTGGACCCCTATCTTAGAGGAATCAAATCTGGGATGTGTTTCTAAAGCAAAACGTTCATTTTGCTTCTTAATATTGGGGTGTACATAGTCAACATGGAATCGAGTTTTATATTTGGTTCCATATGCTATGCCCTAGGTAATTAAAGTATGTCTTATGGCTAATAAAAATGAAGTAAAAAAGTCAAAAACCAAAACAATGACAGGAAATAACATGTGTGTACAATATGTTACCAACACACTGATAATTTTCAAAAGTGACTTTTAAAAAAGTATCATAAATCTTTCAAAACATAGTGATTTATTAAGCAAAAAGTCTGAGTGGTTTGCACTATTAAATTCAGCTTTTGAGTTGCTGTGTCACAGGCAAATCTTTTGTTCTCCTAGATTAAATTTAGCATCCTGCATTTTGTTTTTTCCACTGCAACATGTTTTATCATCATGCAATCAATTTTCTGAGCTGCTCAGGAGAAACACACTAGGGAGTTTTCACTCTGATTTCTCTTACTGATTGTATAATCCAGAAATCAAATTGTATCAAATAATCCTACAGTGATTTATTTCCATCTTCTTCTTTGCCCTTTCCCACCTATACAGCTTTCTCATAAAAATAAACCATCCCTAGGCATGGGATGAAATGGGGAAAAAAAATGTGGTGGCCAGAGGAAAACCATTTCAGAAATGTGTTTGTTAAACAAGTGCAAGCAATAAATTGAGCTTAGGGGGGGAAAGGCAGTTAGAAGAAAAACTCAAAGTACTGACCTGAGAGTCAAGCTGATTGGAGCAAGGGTGAAAGCAGCAATTTGGAGGATAAGCAGAAAGGAAAAGGGATAGCAAAAGAGAATAAAAGGAAGGAAATGCATTAGTTTTAAACATACAGCCAACAGATGTTATATTAGCAGGTTTTATAACCAAATGAAGGACAATAAAGCAACTTTTATCTGATATTACCTCAAACAGCCCTGGGCACACACTGTAAGCTGTTCTATTAAATATTATACATAAGAAACCAGTACCTGCTCTCATATGCATAATCACTGTAAGCACTGGTGTGAACCAGAGGTATACTCCAGCAACCCAAGAGCTGGAATTTGCCCTTTTCTGGTGGTTTATTCATTGGGAAAGTTCCTATCTATGTGCATATAAAATTCTTTTATTTTATAAACTTAAATGGAGGTTACTAAGGTATTAGAGCTGGTGGTAAGGGCTGATGTCAGAAAAGATTTTATTTGAACCAGTAACCATCTTAGAAGATATTCTTCCTTCCTCCTTGAAAGACAAAAGGGGCTGGGCAATTTGGCTTTCTGTTCAAAGATTTCCATTTTCGATGCTCACAAAGCACGGCACCTAGCAATGATCAAAGACACTGTGAGAAGGGCTTCAGGTGAGGTGTTGCCCTCCTATCAGCCTCCCAAAAAAGGACAGAGCAACTTCCAAAGCTGAGAGTAATTTTTTTCAGTTGTGAAAATGACGATCATACTTCATCACTGAAAATATCCAGATGCGTGATAACTTATTTGTACAAAAATATTTAACATGCCCTTCTAATAAGTCAAAACAATAAAGTCCCAGATCAAGCAAAAATTAAAAGAAAAAAAAAGTCATGATCTTCTTCAGGCTACTACAGGAGCATACAGTGGACATTCATTTTGTTAACCTATATAATGCTCTTTGTAAAAAACAAAGTGGATATACAAACAGGTTACCAGCTATCTATCAATGGGACTCCCACCATTCCATACTATTAAGAAGTAATTTTAAGCATTTCACAGAGAAAGGAAAAATAAATCATCCGGAGAAAGCTTAAATAAGAACATTTCAAATGAAAACAATGTTGACCATGATGATAAAACTCAAAAAGAAAATTCAAGATTAAACACATGGTGAAAGCATTGATTCAATAATCCCTCATATTTGAAATCCCTTTGCAGAGTGTTTCATGATCATGAACACACAACTGATCAAAAATAAGTTAGATCAGGCCATGATCAGAGTGGGGACACTGGCCCCAGCTGTTCCTTCAAATCCTTCTTGATCAGAGAGGTATATCAAACTATGATCCATGGCCAAGCTTTAGAGAATCCTAAATTGAAACAGTAAGCAAACATTTAAGATTAGTTGCCTTTTCCAAGGGTTCCGAGTTTTCATCAAATTCCCAAAGGCATCCATAATATCCATTACCTTTTCCCAAGGGTTGCTAGGGATGGTGCAAAACCATCAGCCACTTGTTTCATTGAAAGGTCTTTAAACACTTTAACAAACATAAATAGAAATCTCTCAGAAAGAAGAGTTTATATCAAAACAAACAGAACTAGTATCGGGTTTCTCTGACATATCATGAGACTTCTAGAACACAGTATCATCATTTTTTTTTTTAAGTAAAGCTTCAGTCTACATTTTGTAAAACCTGTTAGGAAAGGCATCAGAGAAATTATGTCAACACATTATTGAACAAATTCAGAAGGAAAAATCATAGTCTGTTTCTCAACCTTAGATAAGGTGCTTTTAGGCATCTGAAATGATTTCTCAAATGTCTGAATGTCTGATGACATTATGTCTTGATCCAGTTAATTAAGTGCTACCTGTTTTCTATTCCAATGTTATTATGTCTTAGGAGTAGAACACTGAAGGACCCACTCTCCTCTCCACAGTGGGGAGGGATGCAATTGAGGGCTTGATTTGGGAATTCCCTGTCTTCTAGACATATACCAACAACCCCCCTTAACATATTTAAGATAATTACATGAAAGGTTACCTGACCAATTCCTTCCCATGGGTGAGATGTCAGAAATCCAGTAGCAGCTGGACTTGTTTGACAAGAGCTCTATTAACCTCTCTCTTTTCCCTAAGGCAGAATTAATTCTGAAACTCTAAATTAAACTCAGAGCCTTTGATGGGCACTGACACAGAAAGACCACATATTTCACTCCCTCTAATGTTTGCCTATCTGATCATATAGCATACGTGGTATCTAGCACTGGTGATCAGATAAAGACTTCGACCTGATTTGGACCAATCCTCAGAGATATGCTCAAAGTCCTTCACCCACGGGTGTCAAACTTCCCCAGAGTCCCCTGCTGTCCAAGGCAGAAGCTCCCTGCTGAGCCATCAGCATCAAGTGCAAGACTTTATAAGAAAGACTGCACATGGGGATCACACTGTACAATATGCATTTTGAAAAGCAAAATTTTCAATGGCTGATGAAAACCATCATTCATGTAGAATTTAAGAGGTAAATGCAACCATGTAAGGGCCAGGCAAATGCTATTTTGAATATATACATTGTGGAGAAAATAAAAAATGGGAAGATTATCAGAGTAGAAAACAAACAAGAATTGCCCTCTAAGAGAGAAGTAGGCCAGTGTCCGTGTCATTTGAGTTATATTATTACTAACCCTGAACCTTTTGTTGCACATGACTGAAGTTCTGGAATATTTTAACACTTGCTGCCTTTAAAAAGAAGTCTTTTCACTCTGGTAGGTCACATTACAGACCAGAGACCACAAATTTATTTCAAGTTCAATTTTTTGGTTTTCAAAATCACAAACTTAATTGCAAACACTCCTCCATGACTCCAAAATGGAGATATATGTCACATTGCTAAGAAATCTTTAGTTCCCAACGTTATGAGGTAGGATTTTGTAGTTTAAGCCAGAAAATGGAGACACTGCCCAATTTCAAAAGGGCTGCCTGACAAACGAGGAAGATGTTTTGGTCAGAATACACATGTAGCTCAGCAGATAACACTTCAGAAAGGCAGGCCAAGGCTGAGCTCTCCTTTTCCCAAGAAACTTTCCCTCTTGCTCTCTACCCCCACCTCCTTTGGGGCCTGGGTTGGGGCTGGAGCTCAGACATTTCCCAGACTATGTTCTGCTGCTGGACCCAAGATACAGGCAGGCAGAGAACTGGGACAGACTCAAGTCCCACCACACGTTTAATGAATTACAGTGCTTGGGAGGCATCAGCTTTAAGGAAAGGCAAAGATAGAGATAAAGAAAATGTGCAGAAAGTACATAAAGATAAATGCCTATAAAATCACTGTTGTTTTAATGCATTCCATATTGAGGATATTAAAATTTGAATATTTTTGATGATTTAATGGCACTAGTGTCCAGCTAAGACCTGTTTGTCCAACTAAGACTATGCTATTTTTATGCAAATATTTATAGTAGCTGATCCTGATTTTTCAGTTACAGTTCTAGGGAGCTGGGTTAGTACAGAAAAATGCCTTCAAAATGTGGAGCCCATCACTTGCTTCCATGAAAGCTAATAAAGATCAGACAGATCTCCTGTGGCCCAGCAGCGATGCCTCTCTGCCAGTTATGTGACTATTTAGTGCTACTGGACTAACTCCTTCCTTCTAGCTCCCTGGTAGATTGGATTGTTCTCAGTCACTCACCTGTCAGACCTGGGTTCAAATTTCAACTTTCATTCTTATAAACTCTGAAATTTTAGAAAGTTACTTAATCTGTATAAGTCATAGTTTTCTCATCTATAAAATGAAGATAATGATACTTTCTGTGTTGTAAGATTAAATGGTATAAAGTATTGCAGGTCAAGTGCCTAGGAAAGTGCCTGATATACATTGTGAGCATAAAATATACATATTATTATTATTATTATTATTATTATTATTATCTAGAGGATAGATAATATTATAAATATTATCTAGGGAATAGATAATATTACACCTTTCAAAGACTCACAGATTCTCAGAATAATAAGACTAGGAGTCAGGAAACATACATTACAGTTTTGCCTTTTTCTGACCACAGGACCAATCTCCAGAAGGTAATTCAACCTTACAGGGTCTCAGTTTCCTCACCAATAAAAGAGATGTGATCATAACTTCCCTGTGACTTTACATTAGCTTTTTAAGGAAAGTTTTGGTCCTAATGTATAATTCCAAGATAGCCATGTAGATACATCTAAAATTAACAGTGATGGGGTGCCTGGGTGGCTCAGTCAGTTAAGCATCTGACTTTGGCTCAGGCCATGATCTTGCAGCTCATGAGTTCAAGCCCCACATAGGGCTCTGTGCTGACAGCTCAGAACCTGGAACCTGCTTTGGATTCTGTGTCTCCCTCTCTCTCTGCCCCTCCCCTGCTCGTTCGCTCTCTCTCTGTCAAAAATAAATAAACATTAAAAAAAATTTAATTAATAATAAATTAAATTAAATTAAATTAAATTAAATTAAATTAAAAAGTGTTTTTAGGAACCAAGAGACTGAGAGAACATTCCCATATCTTAAAATTAAAATTAAGCCCTCAAGGATTTTAATTTGTATGCTTAGTCAGGAAAAGAAATTCTTGATTTAATCGCTAAAATTGGTCACACTATATAAAATTCTGATTATCATCGAACTAATACTAAGATTTTAAGTGAAATACTAATTGACTTGGAATCTGAATACATTAAATTCTATGTTTGAAAATGTTGAAAATTTGAGAATTAACCTATCCATTTAATACATGGCCACTTAACCTTGAGTATTTACTTGTTTTAGCATTCAACTATTCTAATAATAGAACTGTTGCACCAGGACCTGGCACCTGAAAAGTATGATATATTTTAAGAGATTGTTAGAGATTCATTTCTAACAAGATTTAAGGTGCACAGCTGGCACGAAGCAGAGGCAAAATTTGAACCCAGGTCTTTTTGTCAGTACAGCCCGTGAGCTTTCCGCAAGGCCATAGGGAGCTATTCTGCACGTCTTGACGTCCTTTCAGGCCTCACAAGTGTCTTGATCAGAGCTGGCAAACATTCACTGATTTATTTAAAATTTGTTGATCTCTTCCATATGGACTGAATCTAGGAAAGACAAATTCTGCCTTATTGCTGAACCAGTAAGAAATCCTCAGAGGTAATGGAGTTACGTAAGATTATTCAGAAATTCTTTCCTTATACAAAATATAGGAAAAAGCATTGATAGAAAGCTTATTTTTAGAGTCTATCCTATACCTAAATACAATATGGATATGATTTATCTGAAAATCTAAATGTTCTGGAATCCTGATACAACCATCTTTGTTTTTAGACAGAATCTGCTATCAGGTAGACCTGCCTTAGATCCTATTCAAACATATTTATTTAACAAATGCTATAAGGTCCTCTTACAAGATACATCCCAAGATGAATGTGTTGTGGTGTGCCAAAAGACATCCAAAGGATGCAACCTCCTTTCCCTTTCTCCTATCTTGAATGAATTTCCAAATATATTCTTCCATATTCTTTGCCTGAAACAAACCTAAACCACAAATGCTTGTCTTTTATGGGAAAACAGCAACAACAACCACTACTAAGGTTTCAAATAGTCATAGCCTCAATTTTTCACACACTTTGCTGTCCCAAATGTGAAATCAGGGACATCACTCAAGAAACTTGGCCATTTTTTTCTTAAACACTTAAGAAGTACATAAGCGCTCAAAAGATAAGCCAGTTGGTTTCTTGAATGTTCTAGAGAAACACATCATCCCTAATAGGCCCCATTCTTTGTTTCCAACTTGAAATAGGAATGCACATTCCAAATCCCCCACCACCTGCAATGGGCAACTTAAGCCCATGTTCACTCATTGCTGACAATTCATAACATGACTGCAGAACTTACCTCTCAAGTTCTGCAATCTTCTTGTCCTTGTCATTCTTTTCATTCTCCACCTCCTTGAGGATCTCCAGCAACCGGTCGACTTCCGCTTGGGCCTTGCCACACTCATCACGGTAGTAAGATGCTTCTTTATCAAGTTGTTTTATCCGGTCTGCAAACTCAGGGTTCATCCTGGAGTCATCTTCAATATTATGAGCCTTCAACATTATATTTTTAAAGAATGTAGTTAAGACAACAATTTAGAACAATAGGTAGTGCAGTCACCAATGGCCCAGAAATTATCTTTGGAGAAAAAATAATAACCATCAAGAATTATGGGTATACTGTCAGTTAAAAGGCAAAATGGAAAATCCTACATTTCAGCTCCCTTGGAACAATGCTGATTTTAAATTATATTACAGTTTCACAGGGAAGTTTCTTTTATTGTTAATATTTTGTTGCATTAAATGTTACTACTTTTGGGGTATTTTTCCCCCACCAAAAAATGGGCGATGGTTGGGAGTAGAGACTGTGACATCTTTATTCCTGATGCTTTGGCAAGCGGAATGAAGACAATTCGACTCCTCACAGTTAAGGAGGAGATTCGTACCAACAGCTTCCTTTCCCAGTAGAGAAACTGAGATAAAACAATATTAAATTATTTTTCCAAGAACCAGCAAGGGTATATGTAAAGTCCGGTAACATATAAGAGACTGGTTGACTGTTCATTGAACACTTCATCCCACTGAGAGATTTCAGCAGAAGATGTAGGTTGAAAGACAGACTTGCAAGTGAGGAAGGGCTTTCCAGCTAACAGTCATACCCATAAATTCTTGTTCTCTTGATGAAATTTAACCTTAACCAGGAGGAGGATGAGCTAATTCATGAACAAGCACACAGACAAGAATCTGCAAACACATGCATGGGTGGGTGGCAGCTTCACACACAAGAACATACACAGGCAACAACACAGCAACAACACTGCAGAATAATTTGCAGCCAAAGTATTTGTGGTTTTGTGTGTCTGAAAGTGTGTTATGGCTTTTTTTTTCCCAAAATAAACTTTTGGCTGAAATATTCTCAGACAGATGGAAAGAACACTGCACTGCAATGTTTTGCCTACCCCTTGTTTCCCATTATTCCTAATTGACTTCTTCAAAGAGTAGGCAGGGAAAAAACAAGTAGTTTAACAACAGTGCACATTCAACAGAGAAAGTTCTGAGAAGTCATATATGTATGTATCTCCAAAATCTATGTGTGAAATAATACAATGTTAACAATTTATTAGGACTTAAGTTGTTCTGCTGTCTTGCTATGTAGAACAGATGTTCATTGTGTTTTTATAACTTTTTTTTTTTAATTTCAGGGAAAAAACAAGGCAAGCAAGCTATAGCTACTGTGGGGTTAAATGAACCATGCATGGTTAGAAAAATTAACACTAATACTGCTATTACAAGGTTGACAGTTTTTTGCAATGATTTAGTTGAAATAAATTAAAAAATTAGTATAAAAAGAAATTTCTTATTTATGACAAAATCATTTTTAGAATAATATTCTTGCATGTAACATATTATTTAAGCATGAGGATAGGAAAAAATAATTTGCTTTCATGTTCTTTAATCTAAGATTTCCTTACTCAACACATAAACTCAACTATGCAAAAGAACTTGGAAAAATTTATCAGTTCAACATACTACTATCAGGTACTGGTTTATTCCCTTTTACCAACACTTCTCAGAAAACATTTATTTTTGTTTACTTAGTATATGCATTAGGTTTTATTCTAATAGATTACTGAGCTTTTTCAGTATAATTTAAATAATCTGAAAGAGAATCCTGAGCTAATATGCCTTTAGAAGTTTATTCACCTAACAATTTTATTTTAAATTGAAGTAATGAATATTTAAATTTGTTAATCTCCACTTTTAAAATACAGAGTAGACACTCTATTTTAAAAGAAAATAACTATTCCATATACCTACTCCTATTTGTGATAGCAATCAACTCATTTCTCTTATATCAGAAAAGCACTTAAAATATAAAATTTTAAAAACTGCTAAGAAAAAGAAAACAAAATATTCATGTTAATTCTCTTCCACTTTTATGCTATGTTACCATTATTTTATGGCAGCTAGAAAGCTTCTCATGACATTTTTCTCAAACTACCCAACCAATAATATTAAGATCTTTAAAAAAGGACTCATGAACTGAGTAATAAGAAGCTAGAACATAAGAAATTTAAATAGGTTTTGATTGTGTGTTTCTGATTTAGGATTCCCTCTTGACTCTAATTTAAAGATTTGCAAAGAGCTAGCAGTTCAGTTAGCCACTGTGCTCTATTTTGGTTGTTTTTATTCTTATGATTATTATTATCATTACTTTTAATAAATGGGTACAGGATTACTAGTTGCAAGACCTAGATTCTAAATTTAGCCCTGTGTCTTATGACTACTATGGACAAAGGGGTTAGCCTCTCCAAGGACAGCAAAAACTACCAAATAACAAACATAGGGAAGGTATTATTCATTTGTATTCTTATTATGAGTATTACTTTATGATATGCATCCCATTGGTATGGCTTGTTATACCGCTAAGTTCATGGGTTTATTTAGTTTTTCTTCCAGATACTACATACACCTTAGAGAAGCCTCCTGCTAGGCTTACAGAAAAAGCAGTCTGCTGGTGGATGGGTATCTGAACACATTCCTTCTTTTAGCTCTGTGAAGAGAAGATAATCTAAGGCCAGCTTTCGACACCAGGTGAAATTAGGTGGGTTGGTATTCTTTTCAACCCAACAAATGAATACTGTTAAAGGATTCATGGGATGTTTCGAAGTACAGAAAGCCTAGCAAAAGACATACCTCAATCTAGACCACTGTTGGCCTCAAGTGATACTAAAATTAGATCATGTTATTAAAAGAGATCATAGTCAAGTTTACAGTTAGCCTGGTATCTGTTAGATAATACTTATGGGTGCCAGTAATTCTTCTTTTTAAAAGGAATGGGCAACTGCAAGAATACCTTTGAGTTAAATACATCTCCGTATCAATGATACGTGCCAGGATTTTTGGAAGGGTAATTAAATAAAGGTGTAAATAGATACCCTATAAAAAATTTTTGTAAGTCAATAGAAAGCATTAAGAAAGAGTTGTATAGAGATGGGCAAGTAACAATTGCTTCTGGGTCATCATTAGTGTCCATGAAAAGATTCAAGGGATGAGTTTCACATGACTGACAGCTGGTAAGCCCCCTATCCAATCTGAGTAGTGGAGGCAAAAGTCTCCACAGAATTCATAAAAGATATTGTAGGTAGCCACCTCCATTCAGCTTGAATCATAACTTTTCAGAGGATGGGCTAAAATTGTTAACCAGCATTACATGAGTGTGTTATATTGTGATCTATGGACTTGAGGGTTATACTACATATACTAAAGAAATACAGGAGGAGATTGAGCTTATAAAGCTATGCTTCCATCCAAGTTATAAGGCCAGAGCCTCCTCTAAAAATGAAGTGAAGGAAGCACTTTATTTACATTTAGCAATACTCTTGCCTTTTCAAATTATAACATGGGTTCTTTAACCTAGAATGGCTGGTTACTTCAGACACTGAAGACAAAAATAATAAATATATTTGAGTAATGATTATCTGAACAAATTCCTAGCATGGCATTCTGGCCCATTCAAGGTTTAAAGTAAAAATACACAGTAATTCTTTCTCCTTATGGATGCGTTGATTTCAAATTAGCCCCCCCCCAAAGGTCAAGAAGTGATTGCCCATTGCATTCTACTAAGGCACATCAACTTTGTCCCCTATCTGTATTAGTGGGGAATCTAGCTCTTGAAAATACAGATTGGTGGGGATTTAATGGTTTTAGAAGTTACTTATTATCATAGATATAGGTAAGAATATCATCACTTTCAAAGATATTCGCCAGTCATTAAAACCAAAAAAATATCAATAAGCATACTTTTTTTAATGTAGAGATTTAATTTTGCTGATTAAAACCAGTTGGTTTAAAGGCAAATCTAGATATCTGGTTCTGCCTCAAAATATTTCTGGTAATTTTGACAGCAACTCTCAAGCATCTCAGAAACACAGAAATTGGGGAAAGAATAGTTCAGAAATGTCTGTATTACATATTAGATCAGTAAGTTTTGAGGATCCCCCAATTATGTTTCCTATATTTCCACATGTAAGGAAATTTCCCCACAAGTGGGAAAAATCAAAACAAACTGGGGAGCTTCAATGATGTGGGCAAGCCTTGGAATTTTGATGTAAACTGACTTTGAAAGCCTGATTCAAGCACAAAAGAGAAATCTGGTCATGACTTAGGACAAGTAGTACATAACAATACCTAGTAGCTATTTTAATTATAGAATTTAGAACTATTTTAGGAAATAAGGCAAAGTTTCAAGTTAATGTTATTTAAATTTAAATTAAAGAGCAAAAAGTGGCTTAAGGCAAACCGGAGAGTGATATCATCAATATGAAAAATCGCAAGTTTATTACTACTTCTCTTATAAAGGTTAGACATTGATTATATTCAGTAAAACTCCAGTTCATCATTCTAAGTGCTTCAAAGGAAAACATTAACTTTGGCCCAGAAACCTGCTATGAAAATTGGGCAGGGAATGTTCAATTATAATATTATATAGCATTCTCTCTTTGAAATAGGGCCTAACAATTAAAAAAAATTATTTCTTTCAAAATAAACAAATGATTAGTTGTGATCGTAAAGTATAAGCAGAACACTAACTAATGAGTCTGATAGTTTTTCTTCCCTGATGCTTATGAGTTTTAGCAATAATTTGCTAAATTTATGCACAGTGAAAATATGATTCCTGATTGCAGCACTTTGGGGGTTTGGTGTCTGTTAACAGCACTTTAAAATTCCTTTCCTATCTGAACAGCAGAACAGGGTATATAAACTACTTTAAACATTACATTTGATTTCAATATTCTAAAAAAAGTTCCATTCTTCACATCTTTATGAACAAAATATTACGTTTTTAAAAAAATTTTTTAAAGTTTATTTTTGAGAGAGAGAGACAGAGTGTGAGGGGCAGAGAAGAAGTGAGACAGAATCTGAAGCAGGCTCTAGACTCTGAGCTGTCAGCACAGAGCCTGACATGGAGCTTGAACTCATGGACCCTGAGATCATGACCTAAGCCGAAGTTGGTCACAACCAACTGAGCCTCCCAGGTGCCCATTTTTTAAAAATACCATTTTTTAAAATAAAGTTTGTATGATTAAAGAACTAGAACATATTATAAAATTTACATTTTATTTAAATCCAATTAATACAAAATATAAAAGCTGAGCCTCAATACTTTATTAAAAATCTAACAATGATATGTCTTTGAATCTTATACTACTTATTTCTAAAGGAAATTCTTCTTTTATAATTCTAGCTAAGTACATCTGAAATACTCACATTTTTCATTTTATAACAACTATTCTAAAATCTAACATTTTTCACAGATGGAACACATAGGCTATAAATAAATAAACAAATGTTCAAAATAATTTTTCTTATGTCACACATATACAAATAAAAAGAATCATCTGTATGCTTAACACTTTTTAAGACCATTCAAACAAAAATACAATTATAATATAATCCCTTCTAACTATGAAATGTCCTAAAATTAGCAAAATAGAGAACTGAAGTTCTCTGGATGTTCTTAAATAAAACATGTGACCTCAAATCTTCAGTGTTATTGCACATGTTACTTGAGTTCTTCAGACACTGAAAGCCTAGAGCAAGTATGAGGTGTTTGTGTGGGTCCATGTGTTAGTACATGCTGTGTGCATGCCATGAATTGTCTCTTAAATAGTTGTAGTTTTCCATTGTGTTGGGGGACTAGTCTATGAGTGAATCAAATAATTTTCATAAATAGGCAAAAAAATTGCAAAAATAAACCACTGTACCTAAAAATGACTGTGAAAGCATTTATAATTCAGTCCACCATGTTCTTGGGATTGCACAGTCCTATAAATCAAGAAGACCTAACTGAACATTAACAAGATTTTTTTCTCTCTCTAGACTAGAAAAATGCTTGGTCTTTTTCTTGTAAACCAGTGCATAAAATGTGAGCCCTGCAAAAGATGCGTTTGCAGAAGAGACAGGATTTCAGTGGATAGTGACCAGGCAAGGGGAAAAATTCACAGGTGTGGAGGTACATCAGAGGGGTCTCAAGTGGGCCCTGGCCAGTCACAAAGTTGCCCCCAGGGCCTCCAAATCAGTCATTTGCCTTGCAGCAACAAGGATATTGTACAATGCACTAAGCTGAGGACCCAGAAGCTCTAAAGTTTTATTAAAAATTTATGAGACCTCTGGATACCATCTCTGGGCATAATAACTACTAGAGTTACAGCAAAGAAGGTATTTGAGACTGATGAAAAAAAAAACATATTATTTGCTGGAGTTAAGAACTAAGGGAAGAAAAAGAATTCAACTGAAGATAGCCTGCACAGTGTTTATAATGACAAGACAAAACTCCTCCGGGAGTAGAGACTGATAGTTAAGCTGCAGAAAGGTTATTATTATAATAATAAGGATACAAAGATAAAATTTTAGATTCCTACGAAATGGCATTACAGCATCACTTAGTATTACATGGGTGACTAAAGTAAAAGTTAAAGAGTTTCAAAAGTAGGTTTACTTCTACTCTAGGAGAAAATGTTCCCAGGAAGACTTTAAAGCTAAATCTTTATTTATTCTGATTTAGTTTAGATTAATGGGCATAGAAGTGACAATAAGATGATCTTATTTAACAAAAATAATTAAGTTATAATTCACCAAAATGTATAGGGAGGCCTGATTCAAAATAAACATACAATAATAAAAGAAATTTCCTAGGTATCAATAACTGGTTAGAAAATAAAAGGAATAATACAGCATTCCCCCAAAATTCACCTAACATAAATTTTTAGTAACTTAACAATTATATATATAGTACTGCTTAGGATCTTTAAAAGGAACTATCACAAGCCTATAATAGAAAAATGTCAAACCTTTACTGTAAAAGATCTCTGAAATAAACAAAAGTTGTATCAAGTTCATGAACTGGAAGAAATAATATTGGAAAGATATCATTCTAAAATTATTTTATAGGTTGAGTATAATTCAAATAAAAATTAACAAATTAGTTGACAAGGGTGATCCTGAAATTTACTTGGAATAATAGAAAATTAAAGGTTAATAATACTAAAACAAGCCAAAATGAAAAGTAGAAACAAACTAGGGTGGAATTTATCTCACTACATATTTTGAAAATATTATAAAGCAACAATAATTAAAATTCTGACTCAACAAGCAACGGACATTGATAAAACCAAATGGAAGCTCAGAAACTAAGACATTCATCCAAATGAGACATACAATGAACAGTATCAAGATCAGTGGATAAAGAATTATTTGATAAATGGTACTGGGATAATTAGATAATCATTCAAATCATTTAAAAAATATATATGTGAAAACTTCACCTTTCAAAATGAATCAAAATAAACTAAAGGGGTTAGTTAAATTGATGTGAAAGGTAACATTAAAAAAATTTTTAATGTAGGTGTCTATTCTTGAAATCCAATAATGACTTCTAAGCATAAAGGAAATGAGAAAATCATACAGGGAAACACAAGCCAAGAAACCTAAAAATAGTTTTACTTATTTAAAAAACACTTCAATGAAATTTTATCACAAATCTGGCAAAGATTCTATATAAAGCAAAGAATGACTCATACAAACCAATGAATGAAATGATAAGCTCAAAAACAAGTGCTTATGTGACTTAAAGAAACAATTAAGAGAAGAAAAATACCAACAGCTAATAAAGTTATTAAAAACCTCAACCACTCTAGTAATAAAAGAAAATAAAGTTAAAATAAGAAAAAAAATTCCATCTACACATTTGTCCAAGTTATGTAAAATAGCAGCTTTCCATGTTGGTTGGGTGTGGCAGAAAGGCTGCCTTCATTGTGTTGGAAGTGTCAATGCTAGAATTTCTCTAAAATGCATCTTAGCAAGAACTATCGGGACCTTTCAAAAGTCATTTACCAGGAACTTATTCCATGAAAAACAGAAATGTCTGGAAATTAATATGAAAAGATGTTTTTCAGAGCATTATATAATGGCAAAAAAAAAAAAAAAAAAAGGAGGAAAGGGATGAGCAACATTTGGGGAATGAGTAAATACAGTAAAATGTCACATAATCCCTAAGACAGTGTTTTGGAATAACAGTTACTAGAGAAAATGCTGATGAAATGTTATAAAAACAGGATCTACAACTCAATAAACACTGACACAATTTGGTGAAAAGAAATAAGAGTATTAAATAAGAATAAAAGAGAAGAAAGGAGACAGAAGAAAGTAAAAAAGGAAGTAGGGGGAAGAAGGGAGAAAGGAAAGAAAGAAGAAGACAAAGGGAGAAAGGAAAGGACAAGAATAACAAAAAGATGTCTGGGTAGGGAACCACACAGATGTTCCTAGTGATTATCTTTGTGTTGTAAGACATCCTGTTATTTTTATTTTCTCCAATAATTCTATACTTTTGTAAATTCTCCACTGTGACCATATGTTATTTTTATAACCAGGAAAACATGATTATTTTTTAAAAGACTCTTAAGGATAGAAAATCTATCATGCTGTATCCCTATCAGTTCCAAAAAGAACTGGACCCTGAGAATATCTGCAGACAGGGAGAGTTAAAATAATGAGAGGTTGGCTATACGTCCAGGATGCCAAACCAATGGGTTAGCTTCATTAATTTGAGGAGTAAAGTTTGTTTTTGCTTCCTGGAGACCCACCACTGTGGTTAATATGAAGGCAAAGTCCAATAAATGCCATATTGTCAAAATTTCTGGAAATGATCTAAAGGTTAACAGAGATATTTCTTTGGTCCTACCTATCCTGACAGGGATGCTGAAATCCTATTGTGGTCCTGATAAATCTTTGCTGCTACAGGAAAAAATGTCCTGCACACGCCCAAAATGTGACATACTTTGGTTTTCTTCCTGTCTTTAGTAAATGTGAAACAATTTCAGTGGGATTACATCTTTTAAAAATGATCTAATGAAAATACTTATTTTTCCCAGGGTCAATTTTCAAGCTTAAAGATATTCCAAACTTTGTCCTTCTTCACCTACCCATTGTTTTGAGCCTGCTTACTAACATTCCCATTCAAATGTTAAGGGAAAGGAAATCTGGAGTATTTTTCCTGGTCTACTAAAAATCGTATTTGGGGAAAGAGGTTAATAAAGATACACCAACTGAAATTGAGAAATTGTTTGCGAAAACAAAATTTGTTTTAAAGTTTGGAGAGTGGAGGTTGAATCTAATTAAATACACCCAAGCATCTTGTATATCATGCTGGATGTAACCTGGAATAGCAGCTTAACAAAAGTTGTTGGCTGAATTGTTTCTTTTATCTATGCTATTCTTCCCATGATGTGAATTCATAAATAGGAGGTAATTAGAATACATTATAGCACAGATCACATCTACCAACTGACAAATTCTGGTCACCTTTAGGTAATATTTCACCCAGTAAGCCAGTTGAGTTGACAAAACAAAAAGGTCTTTCTTCTTTAATAAGTTAAAGAAAACAAATAAACTGCTTCATATAAATGCACACCTGTCATTAGGATTAAAAAAATCAGTGGTGGCATCTGGGCTAGCCATTTTACATATATTTTTACTAGTTACCTGTTTTGTGCACCATTAAGCTATAATCAGAATTGTTACTATCTGTTATTAGGAGGCTATATTTTAGTTTGTCCTCGGCCAAATGACATGTTTTTAACTGTTACAAAACCCACAATAATGTTCATCATTTACCAATTTCAAAGAGCATAGCCCTATTTTTAAATCTAAACCTATTTTAACTTCTATCATTTGTATATAATTTACATCGAGCTGCTTGCTACTTTATGAAATGCTATCCCATTTCACATAGGTAACTCTGAGTTAGAAGGATCTAAGAAAGAATTCCCTGAGCCCAGATCTGCAGCTGACCTCAGCTTTTCTATAAAGTTTAGAAGGATGTGATAGCAGAGCTGGCAATATTTTCTTGAGTTCTTAATTTTTAAATTTCACATTCAAAAGAAATGGCAGTGGCCTTTGCACAGATCATTTCTTTTGACAAAACAGAAATGGGAAGAGACTCATATAACTATTTTTAAAACCTCCCCAGTATGGTACACCGTGACATGTGATCAATGGATCCTCATGCTTTGATATGTTACAGCGGGAACTTTCAGAAATGACTTACTGGGTTGTACATCTGATTGAACAACTGCTCAGCTTGCTACATTGCAAAGTTGGGGAGGCATTGAAGCACAGACAGGGAAAGAAGGAAAGATCCAGAAAAACAGCATTAGCTCAACAAATCCAGTGCATTTGCACAGACAAACTGGTCGTTAAAAAAGAAGAAATTTCAGTTTCTAAACATTCCACGGTGAAAGTGAGAGGCTCTAGGGAAATAAAAATGTTGACTTTGGCTCCTAAAAAAGAATAGCTGGAATAAGAAATTTAAGGTTTGTGTTACTTTCCCTTTCTCAAGTTAAATAACCCATGAAATAAAGAAAGCTGTCCACTTTTGATGATACATGAAGTGCTGGCCTCTAGCAATGAATCAGAAGAAGTACTTTTGGCCAAGCCTGCAATTTATTACCTGAACTTCAAAGATGGTAATAATAAAAGATTAATTAAATCTTATCATTGAATTTATAGCTCTTTTTTTTTTATATTAACACAAGCCTGAAGTTTCTATTCAGTCTAACTTTAGGAAAATATAGATCAGCAAACAGCAGGTTAGCAATAGCAAATATCAGTAAGCAAGACATTACAGGATTAACAGTAAATGGGAGAAGAAAAAATTAAGTAACCAGGAAGAATAAAGGGAACCAAAATACAGTATTATCCATTTCCCATTACCAACTTGTACTGTTAGTTCATAATTAACAAAAAATATAATTTTTAGTGACTATCCTATTATGTTCCAAGTGCTTCAGAATTTGTAATGCTCTCCAGTCTTTTTTGTGTAGAAGATTTAAATTTTGGTGGATTTAAATGTACTGAATATTATTTTAAATATCACTCCCTGGTTCTATTTCTTAAATACCTGCATCATTAACCTGGAGCTCAACGTCAAGGTGTAGAAGATGAAATATTGTAAGAAATTTCACTTTGTTTTACGCTGAGACATGTATGTGCCTTTAAAGAGCCTGGATTTTTTATTTGTTCACTTTGATGAAGTAAATGATAATCTTGCCCTGGTTAAAAAAACACCCACTTTCCTCAAAGATGATATTAATTGGAAAATTACCAAATACCACAAATTATAATGTTTTGAATCCTTAATTGATTTCTAGACATACAAGGTAAACTTACTTCTACATATTGAACACCATATATTCTTGAAAGACAAAACTACCCACTTGTCACTAATCAGGTTCTTCTCAACCCCTGGGTGTCTATTTAAGATTAATGAACACACTAATTTGTAAAACATGCTCATAACTAGTTGTTGTATGTTATGCGGTTAATACCATCTTATCAGCCTCACAAATATCAGTAAAACTTTCCTCACACATGAATATCTGATGTGTGAATATCTGTTTTTAAGAGGTGAGATGCAATGTGTAAGGACTAATTCCTTTTCTGCCTATAACCATTTTTCATCATGAAGGATTTGGAGACTTAAATTAACAGTACAGTAAAGGATTAAAAGTAACTATGCATGTGAATGTTCTCCATAAACTTTTATGTAAAAACTCACCTTACCAATGTCAAGAATTGTTCATAAGACCAAAATAAATTTAAATCACAATTTGGATGCCACTGTAATTGGCAGACAAGGTTTCTGTTCAGCTAAACACATCTACAACGTTGTGTACATTTTATGGCAAAAATACCTGGACGCTCACAAATCTTGAGCAAAATTCCATTGGGAATTCATGGTTTATTTATGACATAATAAAACTATTATGTTTTCAGCTTTCATTTAGTAACCCTTTATATTTTATTCACAAGTCACATACCCTTTTATTTAAAAGGAGGCCCAGACACTCCTTAAGCTTTTATAGCTGCTTATTTTTCCATGAGTAAATGATGTGTTTATATGTATATTCACATACTGTTGGCTTATATTTTCAAATATTTCATGTAGATCTCAATTCTTTTTAAGGTGATGGGCACTTGAGGTTTTTATGGAACTATTTATTAGCAGAAATTAAAGACTACTAGGAAAAATATTTTAAACTTTTGAATTTAGTTAATGCTAGAGAGCCAAGAATAACAAAATAGCATCTGCAGGTTAGGTATGAAAATATTTAAATTATAATTACTTTATTTAATCTCACTGTACTATGCATTTAGGAGACAGTATAAGCAAACATTATTTATACACTTAGAAATAAGTTATCTTTTCATAAAGCAAGACATTACAGCAAGACAACCATATTTGTTACTTTAATCCTGGTGATGTGACAGAAGGTTAAAATATTGTCAGGAATAATGCTAAAATGTTTATAGGATTTGCTATATGAACTTCAGCACACCATGTCTACCTGAGAGTTTAAGAAAACCACATGCTGTGAGTGATACTTTGGGCAAATCAGAGCTACCTTGAAGGAAACTAAATTGAAATGCTTAGATAGATGTTCTCTTATTAAACTAGTCAAGTCACATACAAGGAAACTGTATCATTATGTGAACCTCTTCCTTTTTAATTACTAGCGGGTTTTAAATTCCACAGGTGATTTACACTAAAAGGGAGCATGTCGAGTATGTATCTGCAGAATTAATATGTGCAGTGGCCTCATCTCCATAAGGGCTACAAAGAGTTCATGAGGTGTCTTTCATGGCCAGGTCTAATTGAGGTCCTCCTTCTTCAAGACTCAGCACAATGCAACTGAGGTAAGCTAATGCAAAGCAACTTAATGAAGTTCTCTCTCAGTATCTTAAAGCCTGCCTTGTGATCACAAAACTGTTCATTAAATTAAAGTACCTTTCATGGGCTCATTTCTTGATACGTACATGCATGTATAACATATTACAGCACACATTCATTATATGCGTCAAGAATGTATTATCATACACCCAATGCATAAATAGACAACTCAATTGCTACTGAAGCACCCTCAAATGGGCAAATTAAATTCTTATATTTATTGTTCAAGATGGCTGCTTAACTAGATACTACTTGAAAAAAAGTGAGATGCTGAGTGGATTGGAAAGCAGATTATGCAATACAGAGATTTTCTTGCTGTTTTGCTATAGAGGGATTTGATCTCCATATTTATCTTTAGAAAGGAGACTTTACTAGTGTGAAATTTCTCAGGACAATTTCCTAAAATTCCATGGTAAACTGAACATTTCAGTTATGTATTGTATCGTACAAAATAGTATATTCAATTTTTATATATTCAGAATAATTTCTCCACAGATATATGATGCTTTAGCATCCTTATCATCCACATCATATATTTTCATAACTTTATCAAATAAATCCCCATTCCAGTGTGCTATACATTATATATAATCAAACGTTATTATATGCTTTGATTATTTAGATTCTTATCACCTCTTCTGAATAAGTGTATAAGCTGTCAAAGGGAAACAAAATGCTTAAACTCATAAAGTTATGAGTTTTATGTGGACAATGAGTGCAGACGTACCAAACAACACAGGGAAAAAGTCAAAGGAACAATGCATGACTGGAAATGTACTCCACAAAAATGTCCAGTTCAGAGAAAACATGTTAATGCTACAATGTAAAGATGCTGTTTTCTTTTCCAAAGTCTTCTACATTCAACAAGCTTTCTAAGACATTAAGGTCATTTGTGGTTAAGTATAAAGAGTCATCCCACAGATAGTCTAGAGATTTTGACTATTTGGGCAGACTTTTAGAAATTTATATTGTCAGGTAAACTTTTACAAAGTTCTAATACAATAATTGGCCTACTTCTGAAAGTAGTAAAAGTTTATCAATATAAATGGGGCCCCTGGATTCTTTGATTTGTTACAAACATTTCCATTTATCTTTTTTAAAGTTGAGATTTCCCCAGTGAGTAACAGCTTGTTTTTATAATATTTTTTTACTTCCATTACTATTTTCATCTATTTTTCAAGTTTTTTTTCAGACAGGAAACCTAAGATATTTTTTTTTAGGTTCACTAACCAATTTGATGCAGACTTCTTAAGCTAAGAGTGCCTAATTCTCTTATCAGCAGACAGCAAAAGATAAGGGGTTTGTTTCTTTGCAAAATATCTCTTCCTTTTCCATTTTATATATTCATAATGAGCATTTATTTTCTTGGACTTCACTTACCTTTTTTAACTGTGCTTCCAATTTGCTACATTCTTCTTTCTTTTGTTCAATGGCTATTTCCAGAGATTTTAATTTGGAGTCCCTTTTCAGTCCTGCTGAGGCTAATGAAGATGCATGTTCCTTGAGGTCAATTAAACTAGACTGAAAGGAAAGAACACTAGTGAGTAAAACACTACAATTTCTACTAGTCTTCAATTTGAATACATTGATTCTATGCATAGCAATAAAGTGTGCATTAGACAGAAAGGGTAAATATAGTCTTACTAAGGTAACAATAGCTGGCTCTGGCCAGGAAATTAAAATTGGCCAGCTTACAGAACTGAGCAGGATCTAACTGCAATAGAATCAAATGTGACCAAATGGTGTGGTCAGTAAATGCATGTTTCACATCTCAAAGTCATGCTAATGATGTAAGTCCCAAGGTGGTCTTTACATGTCATGGCAAAACAGACACCCTGAACCTTCCATTTACATTTATTGCTGTCAAATCGTGCAGACGCTAAGACAAATATGAAAGAAAATACTGATTTTAATGCCTTTCCCTCCCAAAGGACAAATCAAATATGAAAGAAGCATCCTGTTTTTTATCAAATTCCATTTCTTTAACAGAAAAATAACCAATGGTTTTTAAAACATCTTCTGTAGAATCACAGATAACATTATTTTAAAATTTAGAGCAGACTTTATGTCCCAAGCCTTTAAAAATACAAATTCAACAGATATAATGAAACCCCAACTCAGACATGGCTTTACCTAAGTTGTTCCACTCATCAGTCATGCCCATAAACCAAGAGCTCTCCTAGACAGTCTGAATTCTAAAAAGTAAGGAAGTAAATACTTGCATATATCATGGAACATAATTCTGCTGAGCTACAAAGGCATATCTATCACCAAACATGAAACACAGTTAGCAAAATCTAACTATGTGACTAAAATATTTAGGTTTTACCCAAAATCAGGCCTTGTGTGTTTCCATTTTGGCCATTTGCAGCACCTAGAAAGACACTAAGCACACAGGGGCCATTTAGTAAATGATGTTACCTAAAATTTGTGTCAGAGCTGCTTCCTGGACCTTGGAATAACCTCGTTAATAAAGATACCACCTCCATCACTCAGCAAACAACCTAACTCCTAACAACCCTCTGAAGGACAGGTTAGCCACTCTCATTTTTCGGTCAAGAAACTGAGGCTCACATGAACTGAGCACCTTCTCTGAGGTTTGTGCTCTATTAAAGGAAGATACAGGTCCCAAACCCAGAATTCTGACTCCAATTTCAATGCTCTTCATCATACCACTCCCAAAGAAATAATAAAGGACTTTGCAAGCCAGGCATTTTGCCATGGTGAAGGTGATTATCACCTTAACTAAATTATAAGCTGACAACAATTATATGTTGTTTTCCTTTATAAACTTTAAATTTCCAGGTCTGATAGCTTTATGTATCAACTTGGCTAGGCTATAGTCCCCAGTTATTCAATCAAACACTAATCTAGGTGTTGCTTTGGAGGTACTTTATAGATGGGAGTACCACCTACCATCAGTTGACTTTAAGTAAAGGATATTATTTTCCAAATCTGGGTGAGCCTGATCCTACCAGTTGAAAGGCCTTAAGAGCAGGACTGAGATTTCCCTGAGAAGGAAGAAATCCACCTGTGGACTGTTGTGCCAATTCCTGTCTGGAGTGTTTCCAGCCTGCCCTTTCTGATGGCCTGCCCTATGAATTTCAGACTTGCCCCCATAACTATATAAGCCAATTTCTTGCAATAAATTTCTTAATGTGGTTAAATTTCTTAATGCAGTTCTGTTTTTCTGGTGGAACCTTGACTGACACACCTATCCCAGTGGCAGGCACATTACTATACAGGAACAATAAATGTTTGCTGAAATGCCTGTCTGAAATCATATAATGTAGGCATTGTTTACAAAATTATTTTCATTTAAAGCTATGCTCCACCATGTCATCAAGAGCTCTTTATACAAACACACACACACACACACACACACACACACATTGACTTCAAGGTGCAAACCCATTAATAACACTTATAATCAGTTATTCAAATTGCAAATGAGGTCAAAGCTTCTGTGCCTTCTGACAGATACCAACTGCATTCATTACAGATCCCCCAAGTTAGATTTAGCACTGAAATAGTAGGAATAGTAGGATTTATACTCTTTATTTTTGTATCAAAGAAATAATATCCTCTGTAAAATAAAACAAAAACAAAAACAACCTAGTGTGCTTATTTTAGGGAAAATGAATTTTCTTTCTATTACTTATCAATTCTTCCCCTCTTGGATTACTCATTGAGACAGTACTTTCATTTGTATAGAATTATCAAAACCCAAGGGATGAGGTAACAATGTGGGGCTGAAAAATGGACAAGTAGGCAGTGATATAGTACAATAAGGTGAAAGGATCTGTAACAGCCAAAAGGAGATGGACATTTCCTGTGGACAAAAATAAGTATGGAGGGGCCAATTGTGGACAATGGCACATATCTCAGAGTTTTGGAGACTGGAAAAAATACCATGCATTACTGCTCCTCAAACTTTTCCATCAAAGTATCCCTAAGTAAACTAAAGGAGTTACAAGTATCCCTCCAAGTGTGGGGAAGATAGCCCAAAGCATCCTCTCCATAACACCCAAGCAAGAAATTTCTTTAAAGTATATTGTTTTACTTTAAAAATGTGGCTACAATTTTTATTCTGTATCCATGTTTCTCTAGCATGAACATATTGTTTTAAGTCATTTACCATAATGTAAAATTGATATTCCAGAAGAGTAGCCACATTTAACCTACACTTTGTGTCCAGCATGGTACCGTATCTCCTAACCTGGAAGTATTGAGTGATCCTTTTGGGAAGCACAGATGAATGTAGAGTACCCAACACAAAGATTAGTATATAACAGGCCCTCAATAAAGTGGATATGTTGTTATTATTATTGATATTGTTGTTACCCCAAGCAAAAGATTCTGGGACATTGAAAAAATATAGAATAAGCCACACAAATGTGGTGAAGACAAGAAAACTTTCAAGGAGCTACATTGTACACAGAGCAGAGAAGAGAAGCATAGGGCATTCTGCTGAAGGGAGTTACAGTAAATATTTTCCTTTGAATTCAGGCAGTTTTGCAAAGGAAACTATGTCCCCAAAGTCTTCACACAGCCCCTCAAACAAACTCTTTAGTCTCCTGAGGCTACCATGAATGGGACTATCAGCATAGTTCATTTGTTTTTCCAGACTCACCTCTTTTTCAGTCAGTTCAGCTTGTAAAGCATTGACCTTCTCTTTCAGGTCTTTGTTCTCTTTTCGGAAAGATTCTATTTCTTCCAATCTTTCTCGATCATCTCTCTCCCGCTGTTCTTTCAAACGCTCAATTATTCTCTCCTTTGAGACAAGTGTTAAAAAAGAGGAAGTGAGAAACCATCAGTGTGTGTGTGTGCTAAGGCATGCTACAAAAGGAAATGGGAGGCAATAAATGTAAGAAATGCTCTATATGAATCAACACATGCAAGATAGTCTAAATTGGGTTTGCTATGCACATATAACAGCATTTGGGAAAGACAATCAATATGGCTTTTGGCTTACTAATAAAATTTAGCATCAAAGAGTTGCAAGGGACTTTAATGTTCAAGCTCTGAGGCTGTTTTGGTTCATGGCAGTACTTGGAAAATTCTAAAAGCAGTTCCAGAAGATGGAGGTTTAGGCACCATGACTCTAGACTTACTAAAGCCTTCAATGGACAAGTGGAAGAAGCAAAACTAACTTCTTGGTTCAACCCTCTTTGCTTGGCTTTTCCATTTGATATCAAAAAAACTTCCTTGGTTTCTGAAGACTCTTCTCTGGCTAGAAAGGGGATCTGAGTGGAGCAAGATCTAGGCCCTCTAGGGGTCTGAACTCATGCTGAGAACTAGAGACAAAATAAAGAATGAGCTCACTGTTGTATAAGTGATTTTATAATGTGCCTGGAAATGTTCATTTTCCTCCACATTTTTTCGATGTCTTCTTGGCAATCAGTAGAGACTCCCAAAATATTGCTTGAATTTGACAAAGCTCAAACAGCAGCTTTCCCTTACTGAAAGCTTACTACATGCTAGGCACTGTGAAGTGCCCTTCTCCAACTAGGCATCATCACAAC
The DNA here is from genome assembly GCF_027475565.1 of Acinonyx jubatus. NCBI lineage: Eukaryota > Metazoa > Chordata > Mammalia > Carnivora > Felidae > Acinonyx > Acinonyx jubatus. The sequence continues at coordinate 141,893,867 of NC_069383.1, read as the reverse complement.
TGTGGGGTCTGAACCCCCCGTGCTACTAGTAACAGTGTAGTAGTGAGAAACCCAGACCAAGGACCAGCTAATTCATCCAAGGTGACCCAGCACATAAACAGAAGGCACACCCTGGAATTCAGGGCTCTCTGAGTCTTAGCCATGTCCATAAGACCACAATGCCACAAACATATGCATAGTGTCATTTAAGAAGATCTGAGCACCTTGCTGCTCTTGACTTATATACTGAAAACACTACTCTGGTAGACATGTTTTCCAAAAATTTGGAAACTTACCAATATCAGAACAAGAACCTTATTCTTTTTAAGTAAAATTCCATTTGGGCAAGATTGAGTTAGATTTCTGAAATTTGTTTCAAATTATCCAACACATATCTGAACTTTCTTTTGGATGGCAATTCTTTTTTTTTTTTTAATTTAAATTCAAGTTAGATAATATACAGTATAGTCTTGGCTTCAGGGGTAGAACCCAGTGATTCATCTCTTAATATGACACCCAATGTTCATCCCTAAAAGTGTCCTCCTTAATGCCTCCATCACCCATTTAACCCATCCCCCACTCCCCCTCCAGCAACCCTCAGTTTGTTCTCTGTATTTAAGAGTCTCTTATGGTTTGCCTCCCTCTCTGTTTTTATCTTATTTTTCCTTCCCTTCCCTATGTTCATCTGTTGAGTTTCTCAAATTCCACATACAAGTGAAGTCATATGATATCTGTCTTTCTCTGACTTATCTCTCTTAGCATGATACACTCTAGTTCCAACCACGTTGTTGCAAATGACAAAATTGCATTCTTTTCATTGCCAACTAGTATTCCATTGTGTGTGTGTGTGTGTGCGCGCGCGCAACACACACACACACGCATACACACACCACAACTTCTTTATCCATTCATCAGTCAATGGACATTAGAGGTCTTTCCACACTTTGGCTATTGTTGATAGAGCTGTTATCATTGGGGTGCATGTGCCCCTTCGAATCAGCATTTTTGTATCGTTTAGATAAACTCTTAATAGTGCAATTGCTGGGTCATAGGGTAGTTCTATTTTTTTATTTTTTGAGGAACCTCCATGCTGTTTTCCAGAGTGGTTGCACCAGTTTGCATTCCCGCCAACACTGCAAAAGTGTTCACCCTATTTACATCCTTGCCAACATCTGTTGTTTCTTGAGTTGTTGATTTTAGCCATTTTGACAGGTGTAAGGTGGTATCTCATTGTGGTTTTGATTTCTATTTCCCATTTGAAAATGAATGGTGTTAAGCATCTTTTCATGTGTCTGCCAGCCATCTGCATGTCTTCTTTGGAAAAGCACCTATTGATGTCTTCTGCCCACTTATTCACTGGATTATTTGTTTTTGGGGTGTTGAGTTGGTAGTTATTTATAGATTTTTGGATACTAACCTTTTATCTGATATGTCACTTGCAAATATCTTCTCCCATTCCATCGGTGCCTTTTAGTTTTGTTGATTGTTACCGTTGCTGTGCAGAAGCTTTTTTTCTTGAGGAGGTCCCAATAGTTCATTTTTGCTTTTATTTACCTTGCTTCCAGAGACATGTTAAGTAAGAAGTTGCTGCGGCCAAGGTCAAAGAGGTTACTGCCTATTTTCTCCTGCAGGATTTTGATGACTTCCTGTCTCACATTTAAGTATTTCATCCATTTTGAGTTTATTGTTGTGTATGGTATAAGAAAGTGTCTAGGCTCATTCCTCTGCATGTCGCTGTCCAGTTTTTCCAGTGCCATTTGCTTAAGAGACTATCTTGTTTCCATTGGATACTCTTTCCTGCTTTGTCAAAGATTAGTTGGCCATATGTTTGTGGGTCCATTTCTGGGTTCTCTATTCTATTCCATTGATCTGTGTGTCTGCTTTTGTGCCAGCACCATACCATCTTGATAATTACAGTTTTGTAATAAAGCTTAAAGTCTGGAATTGTGATGCCTTCAGCTGTGGTTTTCTTTTTCAACATTACTTTGGCTATTTGGGGTCTTTTGAGGTTCAATACAAATTTTAGGCTTGTTTGTTCTAGCTATGTGAAGAATGCTGGTGTTACTTTGATAGAGATTGCATTGAATGTATAGATTGCTTTGGGTAGTATGGACATTTTAACATTATTTGTTCTTTCAATCCATGTGCATGGAATGCTTTCCATTTGTTTGTGTCTTCTTCAATTTCTTTCATAAGCTTTCTATAGTTTTCAGTGTACAGATCATTTACCTCTTTGGTTAGGTTTATTCCTAGGTCTTTTATGGTTTTTGGTGCAATTTTAAATGGAATCAATTCCTTGGTATCACTTTCTGCTGATTCATTATTGTGTATAGAAATGCAACGGATTTCTGTACATTGACTTTATTTCCTGCGACTTTGCAGAATTCATGGATCAACTCTAGCAGTTTTTTGGTGAAGTCTTTCAGGTTTCCCATGTAGAGTATCATGTCATCTGTGAAGAGTTAAAGTTTGACTTCTTTCTTGCCAATTTGAATGCCTTTTATTTCATTTTGTTGTCTGACTGCTAAGGCTAGGACGTCCAGTACTATGTTGAATGATGGTAGTGAGACTGGACATCCCTGTTATGTTCCTGATCTTAGGGAGAAAGCTCTAAATTTTTCCCCCTCAAGGATGATATTAGCTGTGGGCCTTTCGTATATGGCCTTTATGAAGTTGAGGAATATTTCTTCTATGCTTACTTTCTTTAAGATTTTTATCAAGAAAGGAAATTGAATCAGTTATCAAAAATCTCCCAACAAATAAGAGTCTTGGGCCAGATGGCTTGCCAGGGGAATTCTACCAGCCATTTAAAGCAGAGTTAATATCTATTCTTCTCAAACTGTTCAAAAAAAATAGAAATGGAACAGAAACTTCCAAACTCATTCCATGAAGCCAGCATTACCTTGATTCCAAAACCAGACAAAGACCCCACTAAAAAGGAAAATTACGGGCCATTATCCCCGATGAACCTGGATGCAAAAATTCTCAACAAGATACTACTAAATCGAATTCAACAGTACATTAGAAGAATTATTCACCATGATCACCAGGACTCATTCCTGGGCAGCAGGGCTGGTTCAATATTCACAAATCAATCAATGTGATACACCACATTAATAAAAGAAAGGATAAGAACCATATGATCCTTTCAATAGATGTAGAAAAAGCATTTGACAAAATACAGCATCCTTTCTGGATAGTGATCCTTAAAAAATACTGGTGCAACAGCTACTTTTAAGGATCCTGATATTATCTTTTATATGCTTATAAGTACATAGTACAAGACAAGGCCTGATACATAGGACAATGTAAAACAGTATGTGGTGCAGAGGGAAGTTAGTTTGAACACTTAGCCTGTGATTTAAGGTCCCCCAGGGAAGCAACTGTTCTACCCCAATGACAATAATTTATGTACTTAATGCTTTCAAGGAAAAAAAGAAGTATCATTATTGTTTTGCAATTAGTTAAAAACACTTTAAAATGGAGTATATTATTACAACAGTGGGGGTGGAAACAGAACAAATCAGTCTACTAATTGCATACATTTGTTTCTTCTTGATTCCAGTTATAGTCCTATTTCACTCTGTCTGTGACACTGGTGAGTGGATAATTATGGGATCTACAAAAGAAGACACTGGTCTCAGTGCACAGGAAGTCTCTTAAGGGCTTTTAAAAATTTCGGCAACTGAGCCCTTACTGCCTTATGCCTACACTTACTGCAAAAGCATCACAAATGGTCACCCAGCTACCAGGCCCTCTCCATCCCATCATTTCCACCATATGGGATGTTGGAGTGACATTTTTTTAAAGTCCCAAACTGACTATGTCACTTCACTATTTGGAAGCCTTCCCAGGAATCACTCCTGCCGGATCGTATGGCGTTTATTCCCACTCGGCACCCTTCATGTGGTTTTACTGCATGTCCATTCCTCCCAGCCCAGCTTTCCAAAGAAGGCACTCAACTCCTGTGAGTCTTTTAACCCATGGCTGGGCAAACTGTCTGGCATGCTGGAGGCACGAATAAGAAGTCAAATTAGGGATCATCTTAGCTTCAAAGGAAGGGAAATAAAATTAAGTATACGTGTTAACATCCAGAAGGTGTCAGAGTCATTTGGTAAGTAGGTTGATTCACTCTAACCACTTTTACTATTGACTGGGCATTGATGACAAAAAAAATCAGCAAGCACTATAATGTTTTTAAGTGTTATTGATGATTCAATACTACGAAATATTTCTCCGTCAATCACAAAACTAATTTAACTGTCAGCCACGCAGGGCCAGATGTCAAAAACATGTGTTAAAAGGCCCTAATATGCCATGATCTACTTGATTAACAACTAACTTGCAGAAATTCCAACAATGTGTTCTTGTTTTAGTCTTATTTGCATTGGCAAGTGTTCCTTGTGCACTCATCTGGCTCTGCACGAATCTAATCTATTTGTGCTTTATCACTGAGCGGGAACTGAATTGCAGTGGCCTCCGGCTCTGTTATCTGCCTTTCTCAACTGCTTATCTGCTATATGGCTACAGCAAACTTGGCGAGACCAGCTTTATAAATACTGTGGGTTCCGTCTCTTGAGCTTCTGTGTGTCAATCCTAGAACTATGTCATACTCAATCTTAACTTGCTAAATGGCATTATTTTTTTGCACTGTGAGTATGTATATAAGTTCCTGGAAACTAAAAGGAATAACACACTTCCCAGAATGTCACAACCCAAGTGGAATGGTGAATAGTGCCTAATAGGTTCTATTTATCAGCCAAATGACAGCAAATAATTAGATGCTGTATGAGTCCAAAAGTTTTAATTAATCATTTTATTTTTTGTACCATCTTGTTCCAGGGGGTCTGTTCAATTAAATGTGGATAAAACTGAATGAACCTTGTGAGGGAAGGGCCAATAAAGGTGATTGTGATGTTGTCAAAAGCACAATTATCAGGTTTGAATTTCAGTCCCATTCCATCACCCATGAGCTGAGTGGCCCTGGGATAGTCCAGGGGAGACAACAAAGTCCCAACCAAGGGCCAACTTAGATTAGAAGTGGTTTCCTGGAGTACTGGGTTCAGAAGTTAGCATAGGCCATGCCATGGTCTGTCCATGACATAGCCCCAGGACCAAGAAATGGGGAATGGTGCTGCACCTGTCCAAAATTTTCATCTCTGGGAAAGTCATTTCACCTCATTGAGCCAATTTCCCATCTTTAAAATGGAAGAGGATGGGTTTGGTATTTCTTAAGGTGTGGTCACCTGACCACTTTCATCAGAATCACTGGGCATGCTTGTAAAAATCATAGGTTCCTTGGCCCCAGAGCAAAGCAACTGAATCAGAATCACTAGGAAATGGGACCCAGGAAACTGTTATTTGAAGAAGCTCCCAATTGGATGTCATAGGTAAGTGATGAATCACTGGGTTCTACTCCTGAAGCCAAGACTGCATGGTATGTTAACTAACTTGAGAATTAAAAAAGAAGAAGAAGAAGAAGGAGGAGGAGGAGGAGGAGGAGGAGGAGGACCCTAGACGATAAGAATATTTGGATACAAAACAAAAGTTCGATACCCACTGGGATAAATACTTAAAAGGAATCTACTATTCTTCAACCCATGACAGAGAACCTTGACAGTTCCTATCCAATGTTTTTATCTGTGCTTATCAAATACACTAATATCCTGATTTTAGCACCTTTTAAAAATTCCCTCCATATAAATTGATCTGTGTTTGCTTGTATTCTTCAATACTGTGAAAATCTACAAGTCAGATGCAAATAAGGTTTGAAAACTAAGAGCTCACAGGCCAAAGCTGGCCCACATCATATTTGACTTGAGCATCATAATACTTTAATGTATTATGTGAACTTGAATGATCTGAGGCAGGTCAAAGACTCCGCAGCTTGCCACAGTTGCCAGCAATTCTTACTGTCTCACACCAAACCCTCTTCCCTCGTTTTTGTTCCCTATCTCGCCCTTCAAGGTATCTAACTACTCAACTCCTCATGTATTGCCCAAATCAGATTTCATGTACTTCAGATTCTGGATCAGCAGACTGATTAATTATTATCAAGGTAGTTCCACAGACAATGGAACTTAGAGGTCAGCAAATTTTGAAAATAAGGCACTAAGAGAAGGGGCTTGCCCCACGGGAGGCAATAACTCTCAAGTGGTGGCATGGGTTTGAGGGGGGTCAGACTCCCACAGACCTCAGCCTACCTTGCAGTCATCCCCTTCTTCTCAAAGGAGGTGCTTAGATAAAAAGAGTAGTTTCAGATTTGGAAATTGTTTGGGGATTTAAACTAGAATAAATCTAATCTTAATAGGGCCAGTGGAAAAAATGATAAAATCCTGCCAAGAATCCACGATATGAAAAAATTATATGGTATATGTTTATGTAAAGTTACAGAAAGAAATTGAGAGGTAGTAATGGACTGACATCATATTACTCAAAACTGCAAACAGAATACATAATCATTAATAGTTTTTAGACCAATTCACTCATTCAAATGTTTTACAAACAAAATTACTACAGAGTTTTGGTAATAAATTCTTGAAAATATTAAAAAGAATATTTTCCCTGAAAAATCATCTTATTTATTCTTGTAAGTTTTCAAATTAAATCTTTATAATTTAATATTATAAATGTGACAATGTTATAATTTCTTTCTAGCCATAAAAAGAATTAGATCATCTTTTTAGCTTCTCTATTTTTTTATATACTGCAGAGGCTCTCAGACTAGAGTGTACATCACAATGATTCAAGGAACTTCCTAAAATACAGAATCCCAAGCCCTTTAAAGGTTCTGATTTAGTAAGTATAGATGGAACCTAATAATTTAGATTTTCAACAGGCAACTCCTGGTGATTCTGAAGCAGAAGTCAAAGAAGGCTTCTTTAAAATACATGGCTTAAAAAAACCTGTGGCCATTTAAACTAATGCCTCCCATTACACAAATTTGAGGTACTGAGAAAGGCAGTTACCTGCCAAGGTCATCCAGTAAGTTAGTGGCAGGGCTGAGACTGGCTCCTAGGTCTCCTTCCACTTGACCTTATTACATCAGTTTATAGACTATGATAATGCAGAATATAGAAGACAGGCAGTCTAGCTCTCAAAGTCCACATCCCTGACTACTGTGCAATACAGCTTCTCAGGAAGCTGAACTCCCATAAGGAGATGAATTAAATCTCCAGGAAGTAAAGAACATTCTAGGCTAGGTAATTGGGTATGAAAAGGGTCTGAGGCAGGAGGGAACATAGTGGACTTGAACATTTAGAAGGCCAGCATAGCTAGAATACAGAGAATGAGGAAAGACAGATGGGGATGAGGCTGGAAAAGAAGGAAGGAAAGAAGGGAAGAAGGAAGGGAGGGAGGATACAAGGGAGAAAAGGAAAGAGGAAAGAAGGATGGGAAGGAGAGAAGAGTAAGGCAGGCAGAGAGGTAGATGACCAGGTATGAGCCAGATCAGATGAAGCGATGAACTATATAGGCCAGGTTAAGGATTTCAGTTTTTACCATCCTAAGAAAACTAACAAGCTCGTGAAGGTTTTCAAGCAGGGCTAAATGTGATGTAATCAGGTTTGCATTTCAAGGATCTCCTGGCTTATTTAATGTGCCAAGTCTACTGAGGAGGGCTAACATGGCAGTGGGAGGTCCAGCTGGGACTGGGGGTAGTGAGAGCACATAGAGAAAGGCAGGCACATTTAAATACATTTAGATCACTTCCTCCCAACCACCCCCATTATTCAGCCCAAGCTCACCTTTTCTGACAAAGCCTCTTCTAGTGTTGCTAGCGCAGTATCCGTGTTACTAGAATCTGTCTGCAAGGACTTTACTCTGTCTTTCAGATTGGTTAGTTGCTTGTCTTTATCCCTAAGCTGTTCTTGCAAGTTTTCAATCTGAAAATAAAAATTAACCATATTTAATGCATATTTTATTACATATCCAAGGACAACATTCCTGAAGTGGACCTGTTTTAAAAAATAGACCAAGGTTATGGACACTGTCATCATTACAAGGTTACACTGACTTAGAATCAAGGCCATCTTGATGAGTCCTTCATCCTTCCATAATTCAACTTTGTATTCAAATGGCAATACAGATAAGCAGACTACCTCTTTGTATACAGATGCAAGCCCTTCAGATATGTAAGCACTATTATTCCTATCCCTCCCACCAGACCTTTAAGTCTGAAGTCCATAACCTAATCTTCGTACAGTGTATCAGGGAATACATATGCAGGATTTTTTCATTCAATGAAAAGACTAGTATTGGGTGTCCATTCTGCATTAAGCACCAGAATAATATAAGGCAGGACCTATGTTGTCGTCATTCACTCACTCCTGTATTCAGTATTAAACTTTGTGATATGCTAAATGTTGTCAAGTGGCTGTTTCAAAGTAACCACATGAAAAGCCAACTAGGTTATCATCAGTAGACCGTTAATGGGAAGAACTTGTGATATAAATCAAATGTAACAAGTACTACACACTCTATTTGGCAACTAAATCATGTGCTGGCAACCAAATCATGTGCTGGCAACCAACCAGCCACTTTTATCCACTATCTGCAGCCTGAAATAAACACGCTAAATGGCTGATTATAACGCCTGCCCATGAGAAGCAGCAAGGACCTTTCCTGGGCATTGCGTACATTATCATTCATGTTTTTATTCTCTGCTTTCAAACCATGTATTTCTTATCTAAGGATTAAAAAAAACACTGTACAAACAATTTATTCATATTAAGGGTTTTAAAGTGACAAGTAAAAAAAGCAGTACAACTCTAAGATAAGTCCATTCAAAATATTTGTACTCTGCAGCCAGGCTTTCGCACGAAATCATTCCAAATGCATGTTTAACAGTGTGTGACTTAAACAAATTTTTGGATTATTTGATTCATTCAGCATAAATCTGGAATAAGATACAAATAATGACAGAAGTTGCAGCAACAAGGAAGAGGAGAAGAGGGTGACAGTGGGAGTGGCCGTGGTAGTAGCATCAAAATATCTCTGAATGCAAAAACATTGACCTTGCTGACGCTCAACTGGCAGGACACAGGACTTGGCTAATTTTTCCAATGGCTACAATCTATTTGAATGAACAGAAATGGACTTTTACCCCTCCCTCCCTCTCTCCCTTCCTTCCTTCCTTCATCTTCCCTCTCTTCCTACTTCTTTCCTTTTTTTTTCCCCACCAATATATCTTTTCAATAAGACATGTTTTCTGCCTTGAGACAGACATCCTGGAAACTCAAGTTATAGGTCAAATAATTAGTCTCTCTTTCATCAAAATGCAATGTATTCCTGCCCACTGTGAGAATTCACTGTCCTTCCATGGAAAACACAGGAACTCAAAGGCATAATCATCTGCAGTCAAAACAAAGGTTTCCTCCATTCCAGACAAGTGTTCATGTGGTTACACAATTCCATAAATAAATATATGGGTGAACAAGAATATGGATAGTTACATGTCAGGATGATACTCGTTATGTAAAAGAAGCTAACAGCTGAGAAGACTGGCTCTATGAGGAGACTGTGTGTTATTATTTTGAGTATGCCCATACCCACAGATACATCTGTGTACATGAAAATGTGTAAATCCATGGTGGTCCTAAACAAACTAATTAGGCACCCCCTGTCACTCTGGGAGACAGTGCCCTGGACAGGACAGAGGACACCTTCCCTCAGGGCATCAGCCCTGGGGCAGTGGTAGGCACTGATTTCAAGGGACTTTGGGCACTGGAAATTGAGGCTGTAAGCCTGTGAGAGATTCCCTGGGGTCTCCCCAAATCACTGAGAGGACTGAAGAGGATTAGGGCTGGGGTCCTACCAGTATGCAGGTAATATAATAGCACTTGGTATTTTATGGTTTTTTGATAATAGCCATCCTAATGGGTAAAAGATGGTGTCTCATTGTAGTTTTGATTTTCATTTCCCTAATGACTAATAATGTTGAGTGATCTTTCCATGTGCTTACTGGCCATCTGTATATCTTCTTGGGAGAAATGCCTATTCAAACGCTTTTGCCCATTTTTGAATCACGTTTGATTTTTGTTGTCGAGTTTTAGGTATTCTCTGTATATTCTGCATATAAATCCCTTAACACATATAATTTACAAATGTTCCCTCCAATTCTGTGGGTTGCCTTTTCACTCTGCTGATAATTCTTTTGATGCATAAATCTCCCCCTTAGTACTGCTTTCTCTACATTCCATATGTTTTGGTACATTGCACTTTTGATTTCATTCGTCTTTAAGAATTTTTTCACTTCTTTTGTGATTTGTTTTGATTCATTCGTTGTTTTTTTAATATGAAATTTATTGTCAAATTGGTTTCCATACAATACCCAGTGCTCATCCCAACAGGTGCCCTCCTCAATGCCCAGCACCCACCCCCTCTCCCTCCCACCCCCCATCAACCCTCAGTTTATTCTCAGTTTTTAAGAGTCTCTTATGGTTTGGCTCTCTCCCTCTCTAACTTTTTTTTTTCCCTTCAATTCATTCATTGTTAACGAGTGTATTGTTTGGGGCACCTGGGTGGCTTAGTTGGTTGAGCGTCCAACTCTTGATTTTGGCTCAGGTTACGATCCCAGGGTCGTGGAATCAAGCCCTGTGTCAGCCTCCACACTGAGCGTGAAGGCTGCTTAAGCTTTTCTCTCTCTCTCTCTCTCCCTCTGCCCCCTCCCTTGCTCACATTGTCTGTCTGTCTGTCTGTCTGTCTAAATAAATAAATAAATAAATAAATAAATAAATAAATGTTGTTTAATTTCTATACCTTAGCCAATTTTCCAGTTTTTATGTTACTGATTTCTAACTTCATCCTCTTGTGGTTGGAGAAAATAGTCTGTATGACATGTATCTTTTGAAAATATGTTGAGACTTAATCTGGGGATGAATATGGGGAATGCCCCATGTGCACTTGAGAAAATTACACATGCTGTCATTGTTGGGTAGAGTATTCTGAATATGTCTGTTAGATCTTGTTGATTTATTGTGTTAAGTCCTCTATTTCCCTACGTATCTTCTCTCTGGTTGTTTTATTATTGAGTGGGGTAATGGTGTCCCCAACGATTATTGCAAAACTGTCTTTTTCCTCCTTCAGGTCTGTCACCTTTTGCTTCACATATTTTGATGGCCTGTCATTAGGTTCATACATGCCTATATATGTCATATCTTCTGATAGTATTGAAACTTTAATTAATTTATAATGCCTTTGTCTCTTGTAAACTTTTCTCTTTCCATTACTACTTGCAAAGGACATATTTCTCCTTGCTTTCACTTTCAATCTATTTGTGTCTTTGGATCTAAAGTGAGTCTTTCATAGATAGCATATAGTTGTATCATGTTGAGGGTGGGCTGTTTTTATGATTGTTTGATCTTAATCCATTCTGCCAGTCTCTGTCTCTCAATTAGAGACTTTAATCCATTTAAAGTAATTATTGAAAAGGAGGAATTTATATCTGTCATTTTTTATTTGTTTCTTGCATACCTGATAATGTTTTTTGTTCATTTCCTGCATTGCTGTCTTCTTTTGTACTTAGTTGACTTTTTTGTACTGAAATTATTGAATTGTATTATCGTTTTGTGTGTGTGCGTGTGTGTGTGTTCTACACCTATTTTCTTTGTGACTACTATGGGTATTACATGTAACATCCAAAATTTATAACACTTAACACTTTGAACTGATACTAGTTTAGTTTCAATAACATACAAAAACTCGACACTTTTACAGCTCCATCTCCACCCCTTTTGGTTGCTGATGTCACAAAATTATATCTTTATACATGGTGTACTCACAAATATAAACTAATGATTCTTTTTAATGCATTAGTCTCTTACATTACATAGAAAATTAAACATAAAGTTACAAACCAAAGTTACAATGATACTAGCTTTTAGACTAATAGTTTCTTAAAATATATTAGTCTCAGGGGCGCCTGGGTGGCTCAGTAGGTTGAGCGTCGGACTTTGGCTCAGGTCATGATCTCACAGTTCATGAGTGCAAGCCCCACATCAGGCTCGCAGCTATCAGCCCAGAGTTGGCTTCAGATCCTCGGTCCTCCTCTCTCTGCCCCTCCCCTATTTGCCCTCTCTCAGAAAGAAATAAAATATCTAAAATAATAATAATAAAATAAATCGTTCTCTTAGATCATGTAGAAAACAGAAAGTGGAGTTACAAACCGTTGTTACAATAATAGTAGCTTTTATATTTGCCCATGTATTTGCCTTTATTGAAATATTTATTTCTTACATGGCTTTGAGTTACCATCTAGTGTCCTTTCATTTCACCCTGCATGACTCCCTTGAGCACTTCTTGTAAGTCAGTTCCAGTGGTAACAAACTTCTAAGCTTTTGTTTATTTGGGAGTATCTTAATTTTTCCCTCACTCTTGAAGAACAGTTTTGCTGAATATATGATTCTTGGCTAACAGTTTTTTTTCTTTTATCATTTAATTATATCAACCCACTGTCTTCTGGCCTCCAAAGTTTCTGATCAGAAAACTGCTTATAAACTTATTTAGGATCCCTTGCAAATGACAAGTCACTTCTCTCTTGATGCTTTCAAGTAAGTATATCTTTGTCTCTGGATTTCAAAAGTTTGGTTATAATGTGTCTTGGTGTGGGTCCCTTTGCATTCATTTTTCTGAGAGTTTATTGAGCTTCCTGGATGTTCATATTCATGTCTTAAATCAAATTTGCAAAGTATCAGCCATTATTTCTTCAAAAATTTCCTTTGCCCCTTTATCTCTCTCCTTTCTGGGACTCCCCTAATGTGTGTGTTGGTCCACTTGATGATGTCCCAGAGGCCCCTCAGATTCTGCTTAATTTTCTTCAATATTTTTTTTGTTTCAAGTTCATTGGTTCTTCTGCCTACTCAAAGCTGCCTTTGAATCCTTCTAGTGAATTTTTCATTTCAGTTATTATACTTTTTCATCTCCAGAATTTCCTTTTGGTTTCCTCTGAGGTTTTCTATCTTTTCATTGATATTTCCATTTTGTTCATACATTGTTTTCTCTATTTCCCCCACATCTCCCATTAGTTCTTTTACAGTGTTGTTTTAAGATCTTTGTCTAGAGGCGCCTGGGTGGCTCAGTTGGTTAAGTGTCCGACTTTGGCTCAGGTCATGATCTCACGGCTTGTGAGTTCAAGCCCCATGTCGGGCTCTGTGCTGATAGCTCAGAGCCTGGAACCTGCCTCATGTTCTGTGTCTCCCTCTCTCTCTCTGCCCCTCTCCTGCTCATGCTGTCTCTCTCTGTCTCTCAAAAATAAATAAACATTAAAAAAAATTTTTAATCTTTGTCTAGTAGATCTGCCATCAAGTCTTCTCAGGATCAGCTTCTGTTCATTTTTTCCCCTTTGAATAGATCGTACTTTCCCACTTTCTGCATGCCTTGTGATTTTTGCTGTTGTTGAAAACTAGATGTTTGAAACTCACAGTGTGGTACTCTGGAAATCAGCTTCTCTCCATATCCCAGGGTTTGCTGTTTTTGTTATTGTTGTCATTTACTGTTTCTTATTTTGTGTTTGTTGCTGTCATCGTTGCTGTTGTTGTTGGCTATTTCTGTGCCAAAGATCAGTCTGAGATATAAATATAAGGTCTTCTTAGGTCTTTTCTGAGCCTGTGTCTTTTCCTGGGTATGTGTCCTCACTTTCTAATTTTCCTTATATATGAACTTGTTCATGAATGTCCTAGTCCTCAATGTATGGCTCTCAAAAGAGAAAATGGAGAGGGAAAAAGACTGCCAGCCTTTTAAGTCTCCTGAAAGTCACTTCAGCAGAAGGGGAGGGGCTTGCACCAATGTGGGGAGGTGTAACAACAATGGCTGCTGACTCTGACTGCACCTCTAATCAGAAGCAACAATCAATGATCAGAACACAGTTCCTTGATATTTGGAAGGCAAGTTTCTTTTTATTCACCCTGGCTCCTGCAAGCTGTGTGTAGGTTGCTCTAGGCACACATGTTTAGCTGCCTGCCACTTGGCTGAAGGGTGGGAAATGGTTAGCTTCTACTGTGTTAAGAGCTAACATTGACCCAAATTAACTGCATTTTACCATCTAAGCCTTCCCTGGAAGTTGTAAGCCTTTAATGGACTACAGACTTCCAAAATAGTTACATTAGACAGGTTCTGCCGGTTCAATTGTTGTCTAGATGGAGAGACAAATTCCTGGTGCCTTCTACTCCTCCATCTTCCCAAAATCCTTCTCCAGAAATACCCTTTACATAACACCAAAGAAAAGGCAACACTGGTTGCTAAAACAGGATCCACTACACAATGGATTTAAATACAAAGATTTAAATCAACCCATTGTATGGGTTTCTATTGCTACATAAAATATTACCACAAACTTTGCAGGTTAAAACAATATGAATGTATTGTCCCACAATCTATACACCAGAAGTCCAAATGTGGTGTAATTGGTTTCTCTCCCTAAGGTCTCAGAAAGTAGATATCAAAAGGTCGATCAGGATGAGTTCTCATCTGGAACTTGGGGTCCTCTTTCAAGACCATTCAGATTGTTGGCATTATTCAGTTCACTGCTAGCTATTAGTTAGAAGTTGTTCTTAGCAACAAGAACCTGCCTCAGGTCTTCGCTATATGCCCCTCTCCATCTTCAAAACTAGCAACAGAGCACTTTTGCATGTCAAATCCCCTCCTCCATGCTTTGAATTTTTCTGACTTTTCTGTCTCTGACCTCTAGATTCAAATTTATAATTCTCAAGTGATTAGTTCAAGCCCACCCAGATAATCTCCCTTTTGGTTAACTCAAGGTCAATTGAATAGCAATCTTAATTACATCTGCAAATTCCCTTTTGCATAAAATGTAATCTAAACATTGACATAACACCTGGGGAGCCCATGTCATGAGGGCCATCCTAGAATTCTGCCTACTATCCCTATATATTTCATTTGGAATAAAAACAGAGAAGCGTTTTAAAAGATTCCTTAAACAAAGAATTCTAAAAGAGAAATTTATCCAAATCTGAAGAATTAATTATAATGGGATGTGTGACATTTTAACATGGCATTTCTGATGCAGTCATTTTTATATGGCCTAAAATTAAAATAAAAATAAACTTTCAGCTTATAAAAAGGTTAGGTAGTGTATGCCCCAGACCTCTTCACTATAAACCAGGCACTGTCCTAAATACTTGCTTTTATTTTTTTAACATTTTATAATGAGATAATTGAGATTTCCATGCAGTTGTAAGAAATTATATTAAGAGATACCTTTTACACTTTTTACCCAGTTTCCTCTAATAGTAAAATCTAGCATAACTATAGTACAATATCACAAGCTGGAAATTGATGTTCATACAATCCACTGATCTTATTCAGGTATCACCATTTTTACATGTACTCATTGGTGTTTATGTGTGTCTGTATTTAGTCCTATGCAACTGTATCACATACGTAGATTCATGTGACCACCTCTAAGGTCAGGATACAGAACAATTCTATCCCCCAAAAGATCCCTTGTATTGTCCTTTTATAATTGCTCCCCCCTATCTTCTGTGTCTGCCCCCCATCTCTAACCCCTGGCAACCATGAATTTGTCCTCCATTTCTATAACTTTGTCATTTCACAAATGTTACACAAACACAGGAACACAGTACATAACATAACCTTTGGCAGTGTTTTTTTTTTTTTCATTCAGTATGATTCTCTGGAAAGTCATCCAAGTTGTTATGTCTATCAATAATTTGTTCTCTTTTATTATTAAGTAGTGGCCCATGGTATGGATATACCAGCCTGTTTAACCATTTACCTGTTAAAGGACACTTGGGTTGTTTCTGGTTTGGGGCTATTATAAATAGGAGACTATGAATATTCACATATAAGTTTTTTCTATGAACATAAGTTTTCATTTCTCTGATATAAATGCCACCAGAGTGAAATTTCTGGGTCATGGGACTTGTGATTTTAACTGTATAAGAAACTGCCAAACTGTTTTCCAAAGTGGCTGTACCATTTTACATCCCCACAAGCAATGTAGGAAACATCTAATTTTTCTACATTCCCACCAACACTTTTGCTGTTGTCATGACTTATTATCTTAGTAATTCCAACAGATGTATAGTGACATCTCATTGTAGTTTTTTTTTTAACATTTATTTATTTTTGAGACAGAGAGAAACAGATCATGAACAAGGGAGGGTCAGAGAGAGAGGGAGACACAGAATCTGAAACAGGCTCCAGGCTCTGAGCTGTCAGCACAGAGACCGAGGCGGGGCTCAAACTCACGGACCGCGAGATCATGACCTGAGCCGAAGTTGGATGCCTAACAGACTGAGCCGCCCAGGCGCCTCTCTCATTGTAGTTTTATTTTGAAGTTCCCCTTGTGGTTAATGACATTGAACACCTTTTCATGTGCATATTTGCCATCTGTACATCCTCTTCAGTAAATATCTGGTCATGTCTTTTGGCTGTTTTCTAATTGGCTTGATTTTGGTTTGGATTTACTGGTGACTTTTCAAAGTTCTTTGGAGAGTATTCCAGATACCAATCCCTTGTAAGATATATGGCTTACAATTATTTTCTCCCAGTCTGTCGCTTATCTTTTCATCCTCTTAACAGGTGTTTCACAGAGCAGAAGGTCCAATTTATAGATCATACTTTTAATGTCAATTCTATGAACTCATTACTTAGCCCTACATTCTGATGATTTTATCCTATAGTTTTTCTAACAAATTTATAGTTTCATGTTTTACATTTTACTTTGAGTTAATTTTTGTATAAGGTGTGAGTTTTAAGTCAATGTTCATTTTTGTTGCCTACAGATGTCCAGTTAATCCAACACCATTTGTTCAAAAGCTATTTCTCCTCCATTGAAATGTCTTTGCACCATTGTAAAATATTAATTAGGCATATTTGTGTGGATATATAGCTGGATGCTCTATTCTATTCCATTGATCTGTCACTCCAATAATAGGAGATTGTCTTGATTACAGTAGCTGTAGAGGGTTAATATCACCTTTTTTTAAAAGAATGTTTTAGCTTAATCTAGGGCTTGTGCCTTTCCATAAAAAAAATTATAATAAGCCTGTATATGTCAATAAAAACCCTTGGGATTTTGAAAGGAATTTCATTAAACCTATAGCTCAATTTGGGGAAAACTGACACTTTTAATATGCTGAGTTTTTCAAACTATGAATACAATACATATCTCAATTTGCTTAGGTCCTCTTTGATTTTTTCATCAACATTTTGTATATTTCAGCATACAGATCCTGTACTTGTTTTGGTAAATTTATTTATAAGTATTTCATTTTCTTTGGAGTTATTACAACTTAAATTCTATTTTTAATTTTACTTTCCACATATTCATTTTAGTATATAGAAATGTAATTAATTTTTGTCTGTTGATCTTGTATCCTGAGATTTTACTGAACTCACTTATTAGTTCTAGGAGCTTTTTTTTTTTTTCTTTTTAAAGATACTTTGGGATTTTCTATGTAGACAATCATGTCATTTGGAAAAAAGGGATGGTTTTATTTTTTAATTTTTTCTCTTATCACAGTGGTGAGCACTTCAGAGTACTGTGTTATATAGCAGTAGTAAGAGTAAACATCCTTGCTTTTTACCTGAATTTAGGGGAAATATATTTAATCTTAGTAGTGAAAGATAAATGTTAGCTGTAGGTTTTTTTGTATATGTTCTTTACCTAGCTGAGATGGTTGCCCTCTATTCCTAACTTGCTTAGAGTTTTTAATCATAAATGAGTGCTGTATTTTTAAAAATGCTTTTTCTACGTTAAGTAATATGATCACTTTTTTTTTTCTTCTTTACTCTGTTCATATGGTAGGTAACAATGATTGATTTTTAAATGTTGAACCAGCCTTGCATACCTGAAATAAATCTCACTTAGTCATGATACATTATTCTTTTTATACATTTTTGTATTTGATTTTCCAATATTTTGTTGAGGGTCTTTTATTTAAGTTCATGAGAGACAGTAGTCTGTGACTTTGGTTTAGGGAGTTGGGTGTTTTTTTTTTTTTTATTGTATTTTTCTGTTTTGGGTACCACGGTAAGATTAGTCTCATAAAATTTGTTGAAAACTATTCTCTCTTCCCTTTTCAGAAATAAATTGAGTATAATTGGTATTAATTCTTTATTTGGTAAAAATCTCCAAGTGAAGCTATCTGGGCCTGGAAATTTCTCTTATAGGAACTTTTAAATTAAAAATTCAATTTATCTCATGGTTATAAGATTATTCAGGTTATTTATTTCATTTTTTTTTAAGTTTTGATAGTTTGTGGTTTTTGAGGAATGGGACCTTTTCCGCTAAGATGTCAAATTTAGGAGTAGAAAGTTGTCTATAATATTCCTCTATCAACTTTTTAATGGCGACAGAATCTGTAATGATATCTCTTGCTTCATTTCTGATATTGGTAATTTTCATCTTCTTTTATCTTTGTCAGTGTTGCTGGAGGTTTACCAATTTTACTGATTTTTTTCAAATAAGCTTTTATTGATTTTCTCTGTTATTTCCATGTTTTACATTTTATTGATTTTTGCTCTACTATTATTCCTTCCTTATACTTGGCTTTGGTTTATTTTGTTCTTATTTTTCTGGTTTGTTGAGGTAGAAATTTTGATTATTCATTTGTAACATTTCCTCTTTTCTAAAGTAACCATTTAATACTATAAATTTCCCTTTTAGCACTGCTTTAGCTACATCCCACAAATTTTGGTACGTTGTATTTTCATTTTCATTCAGCTATATGTATATTTGTACCTTATGACTTCATCTTTGAGGCGTGAATTATTATTTACTTAGCATCTTTGTTTTTTAAAGATTTTTATTTTTTTAAGTAATCTCTAAACCCAATGTAGGGCTCGAACTCACAACCCTTAGATCAGGAGTCTCCTGCTCTATGGGCTGAGTAAGCCAGGCACCCCTACTTAGCATCTTTGAACCACTGATTACTTGTAGATTCTCATATCCCCCTATTATTGATTTCTAGTTTGACTCTATTATGGTCATACAACACATTATATGAATCCAATTCTTTTAAATATGTTCAGGTTTGTTTTACAACTCTGAATATGATCTATCTTAATGAATGCTACATGCACACTTGAAAAGAATGTATAGTTTGCAGTTGTTGGGTAGAGTGTTTTATAAATGTCATCTAGCTCTTGTTAGTTGATAGAGCTATTCAGTTCATTTAATTTGTTAATTTTCTGTACTTAATTCTATCTACTGCTGATAGTGAAGTGTGGGAGTCCCCAACTATAATCGTGAATTTGTCTATTTCCCTTTTTAGTTCTATCAGTTTTTATTTCATATATTTGTTTGGTGCATACACATTGAGGATCACTATGTCTTCTTGGTGGGTTACTTCTTTTATTATATAATGTCTCCCATTGTTCCCAGTAATTTTCTTTGCTCTTACATCTACTTAATCTGATATTAACATAGTCATTTCTCTTTTTTTAAAAATTAATGTTAATATGATATACCTTTATTTCTTCTTTTCAACCTACAATGTCATTGTGTTTGAAGTGAATTTCTTATAGACAGCATATAATTGTGTCATGGGTTTTTTTTTTTTAGTTTGTTTGGAGGGGTGTTTTTTTTTTTTTTGTTGTTTGTTTGTTTGTTTGTTTTTGGCTCTACTTGGATAATCTCTTTTAACTGGTATATTCTGACCATTGACATAAAGTAACTATTGCTATGTTAGGGCTTAAGTCTGCTATTTTATTATTTGTTTTCTGTTCATTTCCCCCATTTTCATTCCTCCATTTCTTTCTTGCCTTCCTGAGGGTTACTGGAAATATTTTTAGGATTCCATCTTAACTTATTTATACTATTTTTGAGTATACAGTTTTATATATTTTCTTAACAACTGCTGTATGTGGTACAATTTACATATGAAACATGTCATAACCTACTGATATAAATGTTTTGTCACTTCAAGTGAAGTACTAAAATTGCACTTATTTAAGGTTCTTTTATTTTCCTCACTTTTTAAATATAATTGTCTCATTATATCCTCTACATACAGTGAGCACAACAGATATCGCTATAATTTTTGCTTCAACTGTCAAATTTTTTTAAATCATAAAGATGAAGATAGTTTACTATGTTTATCCACATTTTTTCCATTTCACTCTTCTTTCTTCTTTTCTGAAGTTCAAATCCTGCTGTTATCATTTCCTTTCTGTTTAGAGAGAGCTTCTTTTAGCTACTGTTCAAGGGTAGATAAGCTAGGGACAAATACTCTTGGTTTTCCTTTTTTCAAAATGCCTTTATTTCCCTCTTTATTCCTGAAGGATAGTTTCGCCAGTTAGAGAATTTATGGCTGGCAGGGTTATTTTTGTTTTGTTTTGTTTTTTCTGTATTTGAAAAACATGCCGATTTTGTCTGGACTCCATGGTTTCAGATAAGAAATCCACTATCATTCGAGTTGGTATCCATCCCTCTATAAATGCTGAGTACTTTCTCTCTGGGTGCTCTAAGATCTTTTTTCCTTTTCTTACTTTTTAGAGGCTTAATTGTGATGTGTCAGCATGGATTTCTTTGGGCTTATCCCATTTGGGGTTCACTCATCTTTTTAAATATGTAGATTTATATCTTTTGCCAAATTTGGGAAGTTTACAGCTATTACTTCTTCAAATATTTATTCAGTCCCATATTCCTTCTCATCTCTTTCTGGGTCTCTGATGAAATCTTAGATCTTTTGTTATTAAATCACAGGTCTCTAGGGTCTGTTCATTTATTTTCCAGTCTAGTTTTCCTCTGTTGTTCAGATTAAGTTGCACTGATCTGTCCTCAAGTTCACAGACTCTATCTTTGGTCATTTCCACTCTACTAAGGAATCCTTCTAGTAAGGCTTCCTATTTTTGTAATTGCTTGTTCAATCTATTTTATAATTGCTTTATATTTTTTGTCATAAAATTCCAATACTTGATTCACCTTAGTGTTGTTATTAGTTGTCTTCTCTCATTCAAATTGTGACTTTTTTGGTTCTTGGTATGAGATGAGTAATAATCTATTTTATCCTGAACATTTGAGTGTGTGTTAGAAGATTTGTTTTGTTTTGTTTTGCTTTCCTATTTATATTATATCTTAGCAAACAGTCACCTTGTTTCAGTCTTCATCCTTCCTTATTTTAATCTACTTTCTGTTGGCAGTTCAGGGTTGCAGGGCTCTCCACATCCCAGGCAAGGAGATATGAAGACCAAGAAGAAACCCCAGGAAACTCATCCTGGTGTTCTTCAATTCGTGAGGCCCCTGGCCAGTCCTTCTTCTTTCCTACATTTCAGAGTCCTTTCATGATTGTCTGTTGCATTATTTCCAGACAATATAAATAAGATGTATTTAGAGAGAAGGAGAAGGGAAATGTGAGTTTATATTATCTTGTCCCAGAGCTGGAAGCCACCAAACACTGTTTAGAAATGGATTGTTGAATTTGCTCTTCAAAACCCCATCATGGATCAAAAATGAAAAAAAGCAAATAAACTTGTTAAGGTGACCCAGACAACTAATGATGAAGGGGCAGTTAACACTCAAACTGTCCAACTCAGGCCCCAGCTCTGTGTCAGCCTCCCCATGGTTACGCCAGGAGCCTTTAGATTAGTTAACTCTCAGCCCCCTTCCTGCACTAGGACCCCTTGGGATCTATTCCCACCACAGGATGGAGGGAAGGGAGCCACAATCTGGCTGGGCAGTTGAGTTGTTTCCAAACCTGACTCCTCTATTTGAGATTCACTCCCAAGTGGCCTGAAACTACATAGCAAGTAAATTTAAAAAAACTCGAGCCAAAATGCCAAACACAAAGTGAAGAAAGGGATTTGCATGATAACACTAACAGCTACATTTCTTATCATGGAGCTCAAACACAGTAGGCCCTCAGTAAATAATTCTGAACTATAACCAAAATGTACCAATCCTTGAAATACTGGATGAAGCTTGGCTCAAATTACCTCCCACAGGAGTGTTCCTGAGAACAACCATATCATGACACCCTGTGGAATATTTGAGATACTGCACTCTGCAAGTTCTACCAAAGTCCAAATTCAAAGGGGCAGAGGGAAAGCAGGAAAGAAAACAGCTCCCCAAAGTGCATAATCAATATTTAAAGGTCTAGAATGCTTTTTTTTTTTTTTACCATCATCAGTCTGACCCCAAAAGATAAGCACTCTAAAAGACAAGTGCCTGCTTCCCATGCTTGGTGCTTATCTGAATTCCAGAGCATTTATATGATTTCCTTTCCTTTAAAACTAATTTTAAAATGTGATCCAAACCCTAACCAAGACAGCATGTTCCCAAATAGTATGGAATTTTGTGTCATTTTTCCTTTAGACATAAAATGAATAGGCAGCAAATTTAAAACATCCAAATTGTTCTAAAACGGAACATCCTGAAAATGTCCAATGATAAAATGAAAGGCAAGATCCAAGGATTGTCTAGAAATTCTCATGATGTAAAAATATTAATAAGTGATTATTACAGACAAGATCTTCATGGTTTGCTAATCATGGCTAAATCTACTGAGAGGATGTAAGGGTGGCTAAGAGGTCTAGAGCCACCTAAACAGAAAAAACTCCTAATACTCTGCAAATTCATTTCTGCTGAATGTCATAATAGAAAGAAGATTTTACTTTTGTTTAAAAAAAAAACCTGAAAACCTGTCAAATTTAGAATGCAAAACATTCCAATTTTTAAAATTGTGTACTCCCCAAAATAAAATAAAAAGCAAACTATAAACAATGTAATCATTATATGCAGAAATACATTTGCACACACATTGAACAGGAAATAATTAAGACCTTTTTTTATGATACTAATTTATCTGAAAGTCATAGTCATATATATTTTTTTGATTCAAGTTCAAACTATGTGTATAATTTTCATATTCATGGACTTTTTAATTTATTCAAATAGTAACTGACATCAGAAAAATTGGTCCGCCCCTTGGAATACACAAAACACTCATAGAAACTGGAATTAAAAATGAAATAATGGGACAGAGAGAAAAAAAACATTTTATAAAATCTTTAAAGTCTCATGAAAACCATACATAGGTGATTCTGATTTTGAGAAAGATACAACAAATCTTCTGTAGGTTTTCATTTATGCATTTTCTTTTAATACTTACAGATTCATTTTCCACTCTCTGTTCTGAAACTAAATTTTAGTTAGCAAGATACTACCTGCCTTTCATGCTTGTGTTGTTGCTACTTAATTCCTAGGCTGCTATTCAACTGCAACTGACTTTATATTTTAAGTGTATCATCTAATCTTTGGCTATTTAAATAATGAATATTTTAGTAATTAAAAATTGTCATTAAGATCACTAAAAAAAAAAAAAATCATTAAACTCTTTGGGATAAAAGTCTTTTCCTGTCCACACACTGTCAATAAACAAAGTACTAATCTTGTCACTTTTTTGGCCACTGTCTCAGGAATGCTTCTTAAGTACTCAAAGGATTAAATTAAATCTCACCTGCAGACAGGCTTTTGAAATCAGCGGAAAACCTAGTTCTCAAAGGAAAATTACTTTCATCATCTTGAGTTAAAACTAATGATTGTGTCCTCTGGAATTTGCAAGAAAATATCAGCATCAAAGAAAACAATTTACTTCATGAGAGTTTGTTCTTCAAGACTCTGTCTAAAATAATTATTGAAGAGAGAATTCATTTTAGGAAATATTTTTTCAAGGTCATTCTAAAAGAGTCATAAAATTGTGTCACTTAAATTATCTCAACTTGATGTCTTTTCACAATTATGACTGTCTTGCTGGGGTTTTAGGAAGTTCTTTTTTTTTTTAAGAATTATTTTATTTATAGTCCTTGTTTTGAGTTCCAAATTTGGCTTATGGTCTTTTGTTTTTTTAAGGGATTATATAATTTTATGAGCTAAATATTTGAAACCTGCATGCAGGGAATAAAAAGAAAAGATTTATTTAAGTTTAAAAATTAAATAATAGAAGAAACTGAATCTGAGATTAAAAATATGCATGCACTTGGGAAAAAATGACAGCACTCTACCTAGTAACTTGAGAAACTATTTTCCAACTTAAAGTATTCTAAGCTCTTTCATTTAATTTAAGAAATACTTAATAGGATAAAATACTCACATTGCAGAAAATTTCTTCCTAAGAAGAGGTAGCGTTTCAAAATGTTCCCCACCATGTTGTTATAAGAGTCACTGGTGGGGGGGGGGGGGCAGGATTAGGACACAGTTCATTTTTGGACTGTTGCATCTACTTCCTAAATAAACAAATGCTGGCTCTTTCTCTCCAAATCAAATGCAAACCCAGAGGAAGGACAAGGAGATGAACCACTAGACTGAAAAATAGAAACATTATGTCAAAGCACCCTACATCATTATTTGCAGACAATTTATTTTGTTATTGCTTAGTATCCTTCATGCTAAATGTTCTGTCCCCTATAGCAAATGTTCCATTTCAAAAACATAGTAACGTGCTGGAAAGAGAAACCACCAAAGCAATAGTTCTGATGGCTAGAGAATATATTTATGGTAGATTAGAAAAATGAACATTAATCTGAAGCTCAGTATGTATGAATCATACTATCGATACAATTTGTAAAATACCCTAACAGTATATCACAATTATTTTTTAGTTGGAATAAAAGCTTTGTGAAACAGAGATTAAAGTGCTGTCTCTAAAATGGGTCTATGTTACATACAAGCACTAAAGGCAAGATTTGTAAATTCGCTTTTTATTCTCTTCTTAGAAACAGCACAAAGTATAAACAAATAACATTTCTTCAATTAGGTACATGAGCATGTCCTGTTGGACGATCATTCTGTAACTGAGTGTTTTTTCCTTTGATTTTTACAATTGATTCTTTAAAAAATGTGCTTTATCTGTACATGGCAAGAGCTGCCCCACCCTAAACCTTCCAGAGATCAGTCTTAAATGGCCCCGGCAGAACCTCTTAGATAGGTCTTGCCTTCCCCCCTCCTATCCCCTCCACTTCAGGTGTATCTCTTTAGGGACATAATCTCACATGTCATTCTAACTATAGTCACAGTATCCTGTCTGAGCTTCACAAACATTATACAGTAATTCTGAGCATCTTTAACATTTATCTCAAATATGTGGGGAGCTAATCCTGAAAGGATCTCTGGAAATGAAGAGTTTTCATGAAGCTAAGACAAAATCCCTTCTCAAGAATTTTTTTGTGACATAATGAGTTATGTTCTTCCCTGGACCAAAGGGATGGGTGGACAAAAAGCCCACCAGAATGTAATTCAGCAACCTGTGAGAGATACCAGCATCCTAATGATTTGCACAATAAATACAGTCAAGGGTCCAAAAGGGATCAACCATTCTTATCACTCATTATGTTGTAATGAATCTTTCTCATATCTGCAAAAATGCACTCAATTGTTAATATATAAAAATTATCCAAAATAGTGTGGCTTCTGACTTGGCCACATAAAAGAATCAGCTGAGTAGCTGAGAATGCAGATTCCTGGGCTCCAGGACCAGAGGTGCTGACTCATTAGGTGCAGAGGGAGGTTGGGTCCACATATTTAGGTCCACATATTTAACAAGGACTGCAGGTCACTTTGATCAAATAGTCCATGGACCAGAGTTTTAAGAAATACTGGCAATGAAACATTTTACATCAAGCTGAGTAGAGAAATTAATTTCTCCCTCAATCATCATCTTCTTCGTCATCAAAAAAAATCTGGAAATATTTTCCCTTAGTTTCTCATAACTGAAGTTATTTTTCGTAAGTCTGAGAATTTAAAAAGCACCCCCAGAACATGGATCAAGGTAGAGGCTGGGGCGGGAGGGAGGGACCACTTTCCTTGTACCTTCCTTCTCACGAATAGCTTATATATATGTCAGTGGTGTTTGCATTTGGCAGCATCATCTTCTATGAGAAAGCAAGGGCCTAGAAAGATCCAATCTCCCTATAAGTCTCTCTAAATGGGAAGTCACCAGTTACTTATGACAAAACTTATCCATTGCCTATCTTCACTTGGAACACATAAGAAGTTGAAGATAAGACAAAGAGGCTGAAGATATAAGAAGCACCCATAAAAATAACAGGACGTGGTAAATGCTAATGGACAGAGTACAGCATAAAAGAAACATTCTGTATATTCTCTTCCTCTCAAGTTGCTGGTAAAATAACTTCATGAGATCTTAAATGTGTCAGGAGAAAAGAAGCACAAAAAGATTATGCCTGTGATTTAAACCCTGGGGCTGGAGAGATGAGCTGAAATGGTTAAGCAAGGCTTTCATTTTTTTCTTTTCTAAGTTTAACTTTGTTCATTCCTTCCAGCAGTAACCATCTGCATTTGAGAGGTCTGATTCCAGCACATGGAGAATTTACAAAATAAAATGATGACGCAGGCCCCAGATTCACTCAGCTAATGGAAAGAAGTCCACCTTCTGCAAAGTGTCAAAAATTCAATGTCATCTGCTAGCCTGACACTAAAGAAAATGCAAACCCGCTTCTTTTCCCAATTAGATTCAGGGTTCCTTAAACCTTCCTGGGAGGCTAGTCTTGTTCTGAAATCATATATTTTGAAGAAGCAGTCTGTTTTTGTTTATGCACTTTTGTTTCCTATTAAGATCTAGAATGTGTTTTGTGCTTTTATTGTCCAAGGCAGCTTCCCCTTGTGTAATTTCTGAATCTCACAGATTGATGTTTCAAGATGGCCATCGACAACTTCTATCCTTTGTTAATGAACTCTTCTGGTCCCTTAATACCATTGGAAGGTTTCCTTTATCATAGAACACGTCTGGGGTAAGTGATTCACATTCAGATGTATCCAAAGGTACCACACAGCAAATCACTGCAAAATCCCCAGGAAAAGTATATTAAGATGTAAGGAGCTGCTGCAAGGAAGCAAGGGATCTTTCCAGAGGAAAATGGATCAGAGTTCACGAGTCAGATACTTTACCAGTAATTAGTTAATGTGTAGCATGAACCAACTGTGAAACCAAATGCAGCATGTAAAACACATAGCATCTTTAAATAAGCCCTTAGAATAAAATCAAGAGGAAAACTGGGAAATATTTGAAGTGTTACACCCCGGGAAAGGTACATGGAATTGCTGGTAGGTCCATTCCAAGGTGGCTTACATACTTACAAGTGCTTTTTTAAGAAGAAGATAGCTGTAACTTCTAAAAACTAAAAGCAATTTGCCCTCATGCTTAAATTTCCACAGGCTCTCCCCTAAGGCTTACTCTTTTCCATGATTCAGTAATTGCTGGCAAGAGGGGCCACTTGCACCTCAAAATAAGGGGCAAGTGGCTAATTATTTCTGTACAGGCCCATCTGCAGACTCAATCAGTTGCAGATGTAGAATTGTACCCAAAAAAAAGCAGCAGCTTCTATACCATAGGTCCCTAGATGGAGCAGAACTCCGAGACAGGCAACACAGTAACCCAGTGATTCATAGGGTGCTTCTCTACTTAGTCCCCCAAATGGGCTGCCTTGGTGATCTTCTTTAGGACAAATGAACAAGAACAGTCAAAACAATAGGATTAAGTATATGTCGGTGACATTCTGATGAGCAAGTCAAACCAACTCTCGATACTTATCTTGATGTAAGTATGAAGACTTAGATTGCTTCAGTGTTTTGCTAGCTCTGCCTCAGTCTTCTTTTCACTCCAGAAGGAAAGAACAAGAAGGAAACACTATCCAGAGGGAGGCCTCCCATGCCAGGTGCTGTGTTTGTTGATTGAACCTTCATGATGACCC
Organism: Acinonyx jubatus; assembly: GCF_027475565.1. Lineage (NCBI taxonomy): Eukaryota > Metazoa > Chordata > Mammalia > Carnivora > Felidae > Acinonyx > Acinonyx jubatus. The sequence continues at coordinate 141,866,198 of NC_069383.1, read as the reverse complement.
TATGATTTGGTAACAATGATCCCTATTTCACAGACAAGAAAAACTATCACATTTCTACTAGATGGAAAAGTAGGACTTGAACCTAGATGTGTCAGATTCTAAACACTGTCCTTTTTTTTTAACCATAGTCATATAGCCACTACTTTAATATTTATTGTTTTAATATTTAATGTAGATTGGACACAGCAGCTCAAGAATAGCTCTTCTGTAATCATTTATTCCTGACTGGTCTGACTACATACTATTAACACTTCCCTTTGCCCACCTCCCACAGGTATAGTCCCAGGAAAGATCTAACAGTTACAAGACAATGCACAGTAAATTGTTCACTAATAAGAAGATCAAGGCATCTTTTTTCCTGATATGTCTATGTATATACATATATATACATACACACATATATCATATACATATATATACTTTTTAAATTTATATTTTTATATGTTTTAGCTTATCCAGTATTAAGCTAATATTTGTATGCCAGATACCCTTGCAGACCTGGCAAAGAAGCCAAACAAGCTCCTAGCCCCCACAAGGGTTTCTGTACATAAAAGGAGGAAGTCAATACACCAGTCAACAAATGCTCATAAAACACAGTAACTTCAGACAGAAGTACAAAGTATATGAAAAAACTAAATCAGATCAGGAAACAGAAAATGGTGGAAGTTAAAACAGCGTTATGTCAGATGTGGTGCTTAAGAAGACTTCTTGGAGGCAGTGACATCTGAGCAGAGACATGAATGCTATGAAGAACCAAGTGGGGAGAACTACAGTACAAAGGCCCTGAGGTCAGAAAAAGACAGGGGAGTTCAGGAACAGCAAGAAGGCTTCACAAATCAACAGACAGCATCATACTGCCTGGTAATAAAGCTTTTTACCTCCAAGGAGATTAAAATATGATTAAAATCTCTATAAAAGCTGAGGCAGTCACCCATTCTTTTGTTATTTACTTATTCACCCACTGATTTGACAGAGAATTAACAGAGAATTATTGGGTGTCTACTACAGGAGGGATGCCTACTTAGATGGTTTACAGAGGTATGTTCCCTAGCATGAGACTCCCAACCTAGGGGTCAATTCACCAACAGCACATCAGAACAGACTCCACAGAGAGAGAAGAGAAGAAAAACCTCATGCCTGAAGACCCAAACAGAACCTTCCCCCAAATTCAGAGAGTACCAAGGTGAACTCAGTATTAGATTGGGCAATCCTCCAGGGTCAAGCTGATTAAGTGACATTCAGTCTTATATACTCTGGTTGGGATACAGGAACATACCCTTGAACCTCAGAGAAGCTGGGGTTCTATTTCTAGGGGCACTACAAGGTTTCTACCAATGTTGAATGAGTGGAGGAAGTACATGCAGTCATAAGACCTTGTGTAATACAGAAAACTGGAGAGTTTCCCTACACTCTGGAGTCATATCACATATGGCAGGATAGAAAGGCCCAGAGAAGCTGGAATTCCCCCAGTTAGCTGAGCATTCCAAGCCTCAGTGTTCTACTTTCTATAGCTAGAATGATAATCATGTTTCCCCAAACATCTTCATTTACTCAACAGATACTAGCTGAGTGCTAGGTACCCACTAGATATTGGGACAAAGCAATGAACAACACAGCTCCTGTCTTCAAGGATCTTATAAGGGAGAAGACCCAGAAATAAACAGGGAATTACAAAGCTGTGTGATGTTATGAATAAGTACAGAGCCAGCATGGCACTTAGGAAGAGTCCCGCTCATTCTATGGGTCAAGGAAAATGTCCTCTGAGGAGGAGAAAGTGTGCAGAAAGAGGCAAGAGAGAGCAACGTTTTGTTCTAGGATCTGGAAGTAGCTCCCAAATGGCTACAGGAGAGAGTGAAGGGGGCAAAAGTGGGACAGAGGAGGCCCAAATTACAAGGGATTGTGAGAATACTAAGGACCATTATCCTGAGGGTAACGGGAGCCTTTAAAGTTTGGAGCATGGGAACAGCATGACTTGACTTGTGTTTGATGAAGATGATGCTGGCTGCTATGGGTGAATGTAGAGGAGAGCAGGGTGAAAGCAGCAAGGGCAGGCAGCTCCCACAGCCATGCAAGCAAGATGACTGTGATGGGGCACCCATATGACAGCAACTGGACAACTTCAACAGGTGAATGGACAGACAACTGCAGTTCATCCACACAATGGAATACTACTTGGCTATAAAAAGTGATGAACTGCTGGTGCCCACAACTGCACAAATGAACCTCAAACGTCAAGTGAAAGACGCCATGCCCAAAGAATAGAGAATGATTCTACTTACATGAGACTGTGAAAAATGCAAAATTACAAGGACAAAACAACAGATCAATGGGTTGCAGGGGCTAAGGCTCACTTGCAAACGGGCACCAGGGACTTTCACAGGATGATGAAACTGTTGTATATCTTAATTACAGTGGTGGTCACATGACTATATGCATTTTTTAAAATTATTTTTAAGACTTTATTTTTTTAAGAGTAGATTTAGGTTCAGAGAAAAATTGAAGGGAAGGTACAGAGATTTCCCATATATACCCTGCACTCAAGCATGCACAGCTTCCCCATCATCAATATCACTCACCATACATGTGTTACAACTGATGAATCTACACTAACACATCATTATCACCCAAAAATCCATAGTCAACTCTTAATGTTGTACATTCTATGGGTTTGGACAAATATATAATGATGTATATCTACCAGTATAGTATCACAGTGAATTTTCACTGCCCTAAAAATCCTCTGTGTTCTGCCTATTCATCCCTCTCTCCACCCCAACCCTGGCAACCACTGGTTCTTTTTCTGTCTCCATATTTTTGCTCTAGGCATTTTTTAAAATGCATGGTTGTACACCACCTATGTACGCCCAAGAGGACAATTTTACCATATATAAATCACATAATATATTTTTAAATGACTGGACTAGTAAAAAGTGATTACATATCTAAAGGTTTGAACCACTAAAACTCGAATAAGAGGCAGAGCCCATGGCCTCCATGAGATGTTTCTGCATAACACCCTCAGTCTGAAACACTCTCCAGTTGGGTTTGGGATCTCCAGGGGATGAGGATAGAAGAAGCCTGCTGGTTGATTGTTGAGGCTCCTTTGTCTCAGATTCACATGCAAAAAGAGGTGGGAAAGTGTTAGGATCAAGTGTGAAAACATGTATGCCTATAAGACCCTACCATGACTACCACCAACTGGCCCTGCCTAACTCCCCAGCCTCCTTTCAACCCTGCCTCCACTGAAGCTCTTGAACTGATAAGCTCCCTCACCTCCACACTCTCTATCTTGGCAAACAGTTTGTCTTTTTTCCCCTTCCCCTGAAATGGCACAGGTTTCCCTGAGACCTTCCCATCCCTGAAAGGGAGTGAGCCCCTTCCCCCACCCAGCTTCTACTCTTCTGCTCTCTGCACCTGTACTTTTTCATGACACTCCCTGCAACTACAGTCAGGTCATTAAGTCCCTAATTACAGCCTGACTCTTATTTACTGTCATTTTCCACCAAGGATCCCTGGGGTCAGGGACCCCATCTTTCTCATCTCCTCCTATGTCCCTAGTCTCTAGTACAGAATAGGCCTCAATACATGTGTTAAATAAATTTCAATAAATTGCTCATTAAAAATATAAGATACTTTGGAACATCTTCTTGATTCTTCTAAATGAGTAGTTAATAGGGAAAGCAAGTGAGAAACTTATATAAGGCCTCTTTCCCCTCATTTACAGAGAGAAGAAAGCCTCTTTCCTCTCATTTCCCCAATGCATGCAGCTGAAGTACTCAAGATAAGATACATGCAGGCAGGACCTATTTACTGTTCAGAATGAGGCACTTCCCTAGGCTATAGGCTTCATGGGAACTTTGCTCTGCTTGCTCTGAAATGAATGCAATTCATGATTCGTAGATTCAATAAGAGGCCCAGGAATAATTTTCCAATGCCCTGTTGGAATTCAGATAAGTGCTAGAATGAAAACATTTACCAGCAGATTAAGATGGTTTCAACAATTCCATTATAAACCCCTATTTTCAGGGACTTGCATGATAAGCCAGAAACTTAATTCTAAGCTGAAACTTACCATATAATGATGGACTGCCTTCACAGATATTTTTTTAAATAAACGGAGAAAGAGAGAGAGTCCAACCTTTAGCCACTTGTAAGTTACTGGATTGCCATAAAAGAAAACTGAAAAGCAGTTTCCGTGTTTCTTTAAAACATTCTTATAGAGAGGAAAAGTCTTTGTTTTCAACATTAATCTTGAGGACCAGTCATCAGAGATGAGACCACTGCACAAACATGGGAAATGTTTTTTATGGGAAAGATGACTCAGGCAAAAAAGGGTGTCGACTTCCATCACCACAGTGCACTGGGCAGCCATTTGAAAAAAACAGGACAAATTTAACCTGGTCACATTTATTTATCAGACTTAGTGTCCCAAGATGTAGGAAACAGCAACTACTGCTGTTCTCTAGACACAATAAATTGAGCATAAACTATGCTCTCTAAGGTCTCTAAAGGCCCCAGAGAGAAAACCAGACTTTGAGAAATGTGGGCAGTACATGCACTGTCCATTTTGCTTAAAAGAAAGTATAAATAACAGCCACACAATTCTAGCAATGTGCCCTTAGCCCAGACTGTAAAATCCCAGCATGTCTCCAATGAAGTTCAGAGGCACCACTATTATGGGTGCCCTATGGATAGTTTAACAATCACTACAAACTTGTTCACTCTGAAAGCTACAGATTGCTTTCAGCCAGAAAAAGAAAAGGAGCTTGAAACGATGTGGCCATGTGGATTCTGTTCTCAATCAACTATAGACATTAAATTAGAGACATTAAATAAAGAGCTAGTATTATGGAAAAAGGCAGTACAGTAAAGTGCAGGGTCAGCAAACTCTGGCCCGCAGGCCAGTTTCCAGCCCACCACCTGTTTTTGTAAACAAAATTTACTGAAACCCAGCCATGTCCATTTGTGTACATAATGTCTATACCTGCTTTACTGCTTTGTTACAAATAGCAGAATTGAGGAGTTGCAATAGAGACCATCTGGCCCTTTAAAAATACTTGATGACTCCTGATGAAGTGGATAACAGATTAGAACTCTGCATGACCTTAGGCAGTTAACTACTCTCTTTGAGCCTTGGGTTCATCAACTCTACAATGGGATAAAAATTATAATACCTATCCCATAGGGTAATTATGGTAGCTACAGAAGTTAATGCATTTATAGAAAGCTAGGAGGGAAATGGGATTTTAAGAGCTGGCACCTGAATTTCACTTGGGGATAAAACTGACCTTGCTTAGGGAATTAGGAAATATTACACAGTCCTTTTCATACAGGAAAGACAAGGGGTTGGAGGTGTGGTCTGTAGGGAGGCAGAGGAGCACACAATGACCTGAACTCAGCTATACTCAAGTGAGCTGGGGTGAAAGTGTAAAGGAAGATAAGGTGGGCCAGGGAGAGAAATAGGCAGGAGACAGGGCAAGCTGCTGAAATAAGGAGACAAAGGTAACCAGTCAAAAACTCCACAGGATGAGGCAACACAAACTTCGCAAAGAATCAGGAAGCCTGGTGCTCCATTTTCTCAAGTATGGCCTGTTGTGACCTGCTCTCCCACCTTAAAGTTTCAGGAAGGGCTGCTCACCCAACACACACCTTGTGTGAGTGGTAAAAGTAGAAATTAAGCCAGGGGCAGAGTGGGGAATGGAAGAGGTGCTGTGTTCAATGATGGGTACACAGAACAACAAGACCTACTAGGGGAAGGAGGTATAGGCCAGTTCAGCAGTGTAACAAGGGTGGAAACTCACAACTGAAGGGTATCCTGAGAACAGGAGGCTGTGAGGGACAGTGAGGGACAGCCCCCTCTAGGGGGATGGGCTTCTTACTGGATGTGGAATTGGACAAGTAAGCTATATTTACTCATCTCAAAGGACAGGGTGACCTTGGATGGTTCCTGAGTTACACACATTAGGAATTTAGCACAGAAGCTGCCACATAAAACACTTCCTGATCTTCCATATGTCCTTGCCAATATGATTACTGTTGTTGGTACTATTTACTGGGAGTCAGAAAACGTGATTCCCATTGCTTTTCTATCTCATGATCTCAAACTATTTAACTACTTCTAGGCCTCAGCTTCCTTGTCTAGAAAATTAGACATAATAGCCACCCTGATGACCCCACAGGGTTACTGAAGAGCTCAAGCGGCACATGTGTCCCATGAACACTGTAAAGCCCCATCCCAGTGTAATGTGGCATCATTAAGAAATAGTTGACTTTTTGGCAAAACATTAACCAATCTAACCCCTTAAAACCAAAACTTCAAAGATCCTGAAGCAGTTTACATTTTCTCCCCTCTTAATTCTAGGCAATAAAACTGGTGACTACCTCAGAGCTGCATTAGGAGATAGGAAGACGTAGACAAGCCAACTGCAGCTCATGGTCCTTCTTTTCCAATGGGCTGAGACCATTCATTTGAAAGTGTGCCTTTAAACCATCTTGAACTTTCTTTCAGGTTCCTACTTGAACTTGTATCAATTGTATGGCAATCATTATACCCACTTGGTTTTTAGCATTAAGGTCACACTCCTTTGGGGAAACAGATGAGAATAAGATAAAGTCATCTTTACATAAAGATGTGTACAATATCTGCATCCTGACCCAGGGCTGTAGGGCTATTTCTTTAGGGAATGTCAAGTAGTGCTTCAAGAAAAATAGCAGGACTATGCCCACACATGGCCCAAAGTGATGACCCTGCTTTGAATTGAAATACATTGCTGAACAGGGGAAAGTGACTTCAAGGGTTTGAAAAGAAAAATTCAAGAAAAACTCATTTCAAACCACTGCAGCCAACTCTGTTTTGAGATAACAAATGAGTGAAGCCCTGAAGTGGATCACAGTGGGTGAACAATAATATTGAATAAATGATTGAATAAATGCCATTCATATATCCATTATCTCATTTCACACTCATCACAATCCAATGGGGGAAGAAAGTGTTTTATCAAGGACAAAACTGAGGCTTAAAGCAGTAAAATAACTGGACCAAGTCCACACAGCTAGTAAGTAAGTCACTGGTTCAAGATACCATTTATCGATAAAAACACAGCCCAGTTGGGGCGCCTGGGTGGCTCAGTTGGTTAAGCGGCCAACTTTAGCTCAGGTCATGATCTTGCAGTTCACGAGTTCAAGCCCTGCATCAGGCTCTGTGCTGAGAGTACGGAGTCTGGAGCCTGCTTGAGATTCTGTGTCTCCCTCTCTCTCTGCCCCTCCCCTGTTCTCTCTAGCTCTCAAAAATAAACATTAAAACATTAAAACAAACAAAACACAGTCTGGCTCCTTTGGAACAATGGTTAAAATCAAGTGATTCTGCCAATACAATACCCAGCAAGCAAGCAGGAAAACATGGGTGCAATAACATAATAAAAGGCCTGTTTTCAAGATGCTCCCATTTTTATTAAGTCATTCAAAATTGCCCTCATGCTTAGCATATATACTTCTACAGTAAAAAGCAATTAAGATCTGACGTGAGCCAAATGCTGGTCTTCAGAGGTTCACAGCCCTCGTGGCAGTGTGATGTAATCCAATACTCCAACGCAGTGGCTCCGAAAGACAATGCTAGTGTTGAGTTACAAAATTCGTTACCTCGAGCGGGTGAGACACAAGCCCTCTGTGTATAAGCTATCAAAGCCCCACTGAACAAACTGAAATGCCGAACACAGCAACCTGGGCCCCTGTAACTCAACATCTGCTCAACAGTTTGCCTCTCCACCAGCCAGCAAAGGTAATGTGATATGGCCTGCCTGCTATAAAGCCTGGGTAGGCTGACAGAACAACCTGAGCTGGTGCACTGTAGATGGGATGGCAGTGTTCTTTGATGGGAAGGGCAGACATGGGGAGAAAAGACAGGCATGGGTTGCCTTCAAGTTTCAGAGATTTTTCTCTCCCAGCAGAATAGCATATGAAGCCAGTCATTGCCCTCCCTTCCAAGGAGCGATATCACTTTTTTTCAGACAATAAAATTCATGGAAAGTGAAATGGTTTGATTATCTTTAGCACCAGTAAATTTTATCGTAATCCATGGCCAAATATATTTATGTCTGGCTCTGATATACAACCTTAGCTTCTATTGTTCACAGGAAATTTGACTTAAAAGACATTAGTCATCAAGTCTGCCCCAAAGAGCTCAAGCAGTACTTTTCCTACTAGAATGTCCTGCACAAGAAGCGAGATGGACAGACTGCAGAGGTAATGGAGGCTGACTTCCAAATCTCCCACTCTCCAGGGGCCCATCAGCCCCATCATTAGAACACGACTCAGCTGTAGAGTCTTCTTACTTTTACAGTAAATTCATTCCATCTCCACCTCCTGGAACCAGCTCTGAGTCTCTTCTCTCTACTTGCACTTATCCCTGTGTTGAGAGTTGCCATGTTGTGGTTGGTACTATCTGTCCATATTTCGACAACAATGACAAACAGGGATGGATCCAGATTTTGTAGGGGCTGAATTGACTGGGAGTAGGGGAGGCTCTTTTTAAAAACATACAGAAATATCTTAATTTTCTAAAATTAACAAAACATATAAAAATGAGAACATACTTCCAGGGCTTTGGAAGAGACTTGCAGAAGGAAGAGGGCATGAACTTGAATCATTAGTAATAATGCATGCCTACTGAGCAATGTCCAGAAAACCCTCAGATCATCCTGCCTTGTCAGGCCAAGACAATGTCATGTCTGTGACAATCTATTTGTCATGTGACAATCTTTCCTTCACCTGGAGTCAAACTCTTTTGAAAAACCTGTCTGTAAAGGACACAAGGTTTGGTCTGATTCATTCCTAAGAGATAATTTATATCTGTTCCCATAAGGCGAGGAAAGGATGACATGAAACACCGTTAGGTCTCTACAGCTTTCTCAATGTCATAAAGGAATGCTTGCTATGACTTTGTGATGTTTCTCTTGGGAAAACAGGAGAAACCTACTTCTCCATGCCTCAAACAAGAAAAGAAGAATTACAACTCAGTGGCCCCAATGTCAACTATCTCAGATAGAAGAGAAAGATGCAAATCAACAGCACTGACCAGGTCATGTCCTTGAAGCTGACCTGGAATAAATCTGTGCACTTGGGCTACATCAGCACATAAAACATAAAACATAAAAATCCCTGCCACTGTGGAGCTTAGATTCCAGCGAAGGGATAAAGGACAATAAACACAATAATAATTAAATGATAAGAGTATATCGATAGGTAAATTATTATGGGTAAAGAAGAATAAGTGGAACAAAGTAAGAAGGATAATGACTTCTGGGATAGGGGCAAGCCGGCTGCACTGCTGTATAAGGGAGTTGGGTAGCCTCATCAAGAAGGTGACAATACAGGAAACACTTGGAGCTGGTGAGGAAGCCTCCCTTCTAATCCATAAAGTACCTAACACTCAGTAAAGGAGCTGCTTAATAAGTATTAGCTGCTATTATAAAATAATATTTACAAGATGATAACAATGACAAAACCTTCTTGGTCTTACTCCCAGGGGGTCTGATAAAGCCACAGAAGTAAACAAAATTAAAAATTTATTGCTTTTCTTTGCATTACGCTCACACTAAACTCCTCTCTAAATAATTGATTTCTAGTTATCAGATATCCTCAAAGGGAGGGTAAAATCAACATCATTTTCAGAGAAATTCTTATAAAACAGATCATCAATTCAGGTTACAATTTCTGTATTAAGATACCCTGGACTTGATAATTAGCTGCCCTTCAGTTATAATTCCCAATACCAAGACATACTCTATAAAGTGGTGACTATCCGGAGACCTATCCTGAACCCACCCCTCTCCTTCATACCCTAGGAGACACATACCCTTGAAAGGCAGATGTACAGACATATTACAGGTGTCCACAATTATTGTTACCTATGGACTTTCAAGGACTGGCTCTTGGGAAAGTTGTGAAGTTGGAAAAACTTTATCTCCTGATTCACAACTTTGCTATTGCTCACCATACCACCCCCCAGGTATCTGGTATCCAGCATGTCCCTAACAACTCTGCCAACCCTAATCACCTCTCTGTAGAAGCAAAGCCACTCTGACTTAATGTGATGGTCAACTTTATGTGTCAATTTGGCAAGGTCACAATGTCCAGATATTGGGTCAAACAGTATTCTAGATGTTTCTGTGAGAGTGTTTTGGATGAAATTTGTATGTCAGTCAGTGGTCTTTGGCAAAAGCAAATTGCTCTCATAATGTGGGTGTACCTCACCCAATCAGCTGAAGGAAGGCCTGAATTGAACAAAATGCTAATCTCCCCCAAGCAAGAGAAGATTCTCCAGCAGACTGCTTTCAGATTTTATCTGCGACATCAGCTCTTCCTAGTTCAACAGCAGATTGCCCCGCACTCAAACTGAAATTCCTCCCTGAGGTTCTAGACTGCCACCTCTTCCATGAGATTTTGGACTTGCCAAGCCTCCAGTCACATGAGGTGATTCCTTAAAATCTGTCTCTCTCTCTTTCTCTCTGTCTCTGTCTCTCTCTCGTGTGTGTGTGTGTGTGTGTGTGTGTGTGTGTGTGTGTGTAAACACACACATCCTATTGGTTCTGTTTCTCTGAAGAATCCCAACTAATATTCTTGGTCTTTCCTTCCCCACACAGACATTTGGGTCCGGGGCTTTCCTACCCTGATCTGGAGAAAATAGTTTCCTAAATAATAGAAAACTATTGTTTAGATCATACCCTTTAACATTATCTAATACTAGTCTTTCACTGTCTTTGAGCGATTTTGCAACATGGTAAATTATAGATAACTCACAGCAATAAAAATAATTCTTGTTTATCATCATACAATTCTGACCTGAGCAGTTGAAGTTTTTTGACTCACCTCCATATTTGGGGAAAACCAGTTTTATCACCATTTGCAAATCCATTTCAGTATTTCTGATCTACAAATATTTCTGCTCTCCAGGTTCTCTCTCCAGTTCTAATATCTGACTGGTTCCTTCATCAATTAATGAGTTAAATAAAATCTTTAACACATGTTCATGTTATACCTGTATTAGAGTCATAATATTACCATTTTTTAAAATTACCTTTAAATAGGTTTTGTCTCTTCTGCTACACCAGGAATGTCTTAAGTACATTTAGAATGTTTGCTGAATGAATGAACAACTGGATAAATGAACTAATAATTGAACATATGTTTTCTCCATGAGCACATAGTGATACTATATACATACATAGTAACTAAGAGAAAATCAGATGACCTCGGTTCATAACCTATTGCTGCCACTTACTAGCTGCATCACCCATTGTAATTCTCTATACCTTACTTTTCCCATTTGCATAATGGAGACAAAAAAAATGATTTCAATAGGATTAAAATAAATAATCCATAAACAAGGCTTAGCACTATGCATGGCAGCTCTATAAGTATTCAATAAATTGTACCTATTATCAACATTTTTAAACAGGTTGACCATTTGGACAATTATACACAGTCTGTCTTTCTTCTAGCACTCCCCAGAGTGCCCAGATCCAACAGGTGCTTCATAAAGGCTAATGACATTGGTGGTGACCACAACAGCACCAAAGCCTTCTGGCCTGCCAACCTTAATAAAGTGTGTTATCCATTCTTCCAGACCACTGCTGGAGATGTTACAGCCTGACCTTCTATTGATCCCAACATCGTCCCAATGGACCTTGTTCCATTGTAATTTATTACAACAGCCAAATTGAATCCACATGACAGTACTCAGAGCCAATTCTCATTGAGGTTCTCCCCATCCCCTGCCCCCACCCCCACAGCCCCCAAAGATTTGTGGAGACACTGAATTAGATGATTTACTCAATTCCAGATATTATAGCTATTGAATTCCTTTCTTTAATCTTGCACGTCCACCTAGAAAACGATAAAGATGGCCTGGCATGATTTTTTCCATACTCTCATAAATTTATTATTAATGTGGAGTCAGTAACCTTTACTTGCCTGCTCAATTCTTCCCAGCCATGGTCTTTATCTTGAGGAATTCAAGTTGCTTGTTGCTACTGACATCTCCTATATTCCTCAAGCCTTTAGTCTCAGTTAGAAAGAGGCAAGTCCAGGAAGATAGCTCTCTGGCTGCAGGTATTACTATACATAAATAACAACAGGACTAAGCAGATTCTACATGCAAGTTTGCCAAAAGATGTCTGAGCAAATTAGCACCTCCCATGCACTGTAAGGCAATTTTAATGCCTAAAATTGACGTTCTTGATTTTTCCTTCAATGCAACAGAGGGATGGTGTCTAAGGCCCTTTCCCTGTCACAGCTCTTCACTTTTGTAAGCATTTTGGACATTATTTTCTACCTTCTTCTTCTCTCCCTGAGTTAGACTAATCCATTTTGACACTCCAATTGGGAGACTTATCTAACCAAAATAGTTTGTCAACTACCATAACACTTAGCACATTCTCTGCTTAGTTTCCATTTCCTCGAATGTAGACACTCAATAGGAGGGAAGGTACTTTAAAAGATGATTTATTCAAAGAAAAAAAACATCCAGCTTGATGTTCTAAGTGAAGGTCTGGTGGTACCGATGTGAAAACAACTAAACCACACAGAAATGCACAACAAATGTTTGGACTATAAACGGAAATGAAATATCAAACCCAAGGAACCAATTATAGTTCCTCAAGAGTTTAGAGTATAAAATGGCAAATAACATATATTTCGTTATGACAATTGCCATGTTTACCATAGATTTAAGTTAAAGTTACTGTAAATGGAGCAAATATATACATTACTTCGGATGCTTAACTACGTTCTGTTCTCTCAACTGTTATGAAAACTTTTTTAAAGAAAGGTTTAAAATAAGAGAAAGGAAAATGTGCTGATATGTACATGGGTATAAACATGCAATACTGTGACCAAGTTAAATTAGTGAATAAATGTTTCATGTTATTTATAGAAGGTTTTTCTTTCATATTATAAACCATAAATCTAAATTTTCCTTATGGTTAAATATTTATTTTTTTCATTGCATTATGTAATAAAAATGGATAAATATTCTATTATAGACTTAAGAGATTCCATTTTTTTAAGTTTTTTACTTAAATTCCTGTTAGTTAATGTACAGTGTCATATTAGCTTCAGGTGTACAATATAGTGATTCAACCCTTCCATACATAACCTGGTGCTCATTACAAGTGCCTTCCTTAATCCCTATCACCTATTTAAAAGAGATTCCAGTTTTAAAAATCTAATTGCACTTTTTTAAGAAATAAAAAGCTATTTTGCTATTTCTATTTGTTTATTTATTTATCTTGAGAGAGAGAGCATGAACTGGTTAGAGGAGCAGAAAGAGAGGGGAGAGGGAGATAGGGGGAGAGAGGAAGAGGCGGGGGGAGAGAGGGAGAGAGAGAGAGAGAATATGAATGAATCCCAAGCAGGCTCCACGCTCAGCATGGAGCCTGATATGGGGCTGGATTCCATGACCCAGGGATCATGCATGACCTGAGCTGAAATTAAGAGTCAAACACTCAACTTACTGAGCCACCCAGGTGCCCCTATTTCATTATTTCTTTTAAAGAAAGATATATAATATGGTACTTATACGTAAACTATTTAAAATAAAGTAGTACTGTGCTTTTATTTTTTTTTTTAATGTTTATTTTTGGGAGAGAGAGAGAGCACGTGTAAGCAAGCAGGGGAGGGGCAGAGAGGGAGAATTCAAAGGAGGCTCCAGGCTCTGAGCTGTCAGCACAGAGCCTGACACGGGGCTTGAACCCATGAACCATGAGATCATGACCTGAGCCGAAGTCAGACGCTTAACCGAATGAGCCACCCAGGTGCCCCAGTACTGTGCCTTTATAAATAAAAGAAACAGGATAAATAACAAACGATAAATGCATTATTTTAATGTTTTTTTTTAATTGAGAAAGAGAGACAGCTTGAGTGGGGGGAGGAGAGGGAGAGGGAGAGCGAGAACCCCAAGCAGGCTCTGTGCTGACAGCACAGAGCCTGGTGCAGGACTCAATCTCACATACTGTGAGATCATGACCTCACCGAAATCAAGAGTCGAACACTCAACGAACTGAGTCACCCAGGCGCCCCAAAAAGCACTCTTTCTAACTCAGGCTTGAGAGCAAACCATACACCTCTGCACATTTCAGAACCTAGTGTGAGCTTTCTGTGGGGATCTGGTGCTCACTAACCTCATGAGGAATTGGCCAATTACCATGTTATCTGCTCCGGGGATGAAAGTGACATCTATGACACCTGCTGGCCACTCTCTAAACCAGTGCTTATGATAAATGCTAGAAAATGGTGGTAGATTTACACAAACTCACCCCTATTACAAAATAAAAATAATGATAGAAGATCCTTTCTTCTAATTCTAAACACAAAACAGTATTGGTTTTCCTTCTAAAAATAATTTAATGTCATCCTTTCAACACAACATATCACACCACACAAACATGCACACACAAACTCCACGCACCTCTCCCTGCCCTTCAAGGGCTTTTCCTCAAGTCCTTGACCAGAAGATTTACCCTATCTGATTTCCAATATAACTTTGCTAGTTTAACATCAAGGCTCTGGGTTCTGCGCTTAACTCTGACTTAAGCTCACCTGGGATAATGCATGTGATTTCTGGCTCTCAGAAACCTCACCTTCTCAACTAAAGCCAAGTTGGACTAGGCTGTCTCTCAAGTCTTCCTTGGCACTAACATCTTGCACTGTTGCAACTCTGGCTTCAGGACGACCTCAGGGATAAGTGACCCAGGTGGCTATAATACAGAATGTTTCATAAATAATAGGAGTTATCTTTAAAAGTATTATCTTTAGAATGAACAATTGATAAAAGCTATAACATGGATGAATTTCAAATGCATTATGCTAAGTGAAAGAAGCCAGATGTGACATACTATATAAGTATATAATTATATACTGTATAATTCCATTTCTATGACATTCTGGAAAAGGTCAAAACTATGGGAAGAAGGGTTGACTGCAGAGGGGGCAGCACAACGGAGGTCTCTGAGATGAATGACCTGTCCTTTATCATGATTGTGAAGGTAGTTATACAACTCTGCACTTTTGTCAAAACCCATAGAAATGTACAACACAAAGAGTGAGTTTTACTGCATGCAAATTTAAAAATCAATTTTAAATGATCTTTATGAAGTAATTCCACTTTCTTTCCAAGTTCTTTGAAAGAGTTGATGGGTCTAGCATTTACATTCAAATTTTTAGATGAAATAATTTTGTTGTGCACCAACAGTGTTGGGCACTTTGTTCACTGAACAAAGACCACTCGAACACCTAGTATGTTGAAAAGAATTGAGACAGAAAGTGAGATGTGAGCTTATCCTCATTCTAAAGATAGGGAAAATGAGGCAGAGAAAATGTAAGTAACTTTGCTTAAGTTTAAAAAGCCCATAAGCTAAGATTCAAAGCCAGGCCTGTCACAGTCCATGTTCTTAACAAATTAATTCTATTGATGCATGCATGTATATGTACATGTATATGTGTATGTATAAACTTTTAAAAACGAAAATAGAGTCATACTGTGGTGGTAAGGGCATGAGAAAACAGGCATCTTCTAATCATTTTCTGTATATACATATCAGAAGCTGTTTATCTCAATCAACAAAATAATTTGAATATCTTTCTGTTATCATTGAATATTCTTCTATAAAAATTTTCTATTGGCAAAATTTCCACATAGAAATATATCATCATTTATTTAGCCACTCCTCTACTTTATAATATTTTCACTGATCAGAAAAAAAACAAAACTAAACTAAAGAACCATGTGATGAATAAGGCTGTGGTTACATCTATGCCTACATCCTTAATTTTTCCTTAGGATGAATTCCCAGGTGAAGAATCAGTAAATGGCAGCTTTGGTCAACTGCCCCACATTTGTCTGTCCCCAGCTACCTCAGATTTTATACCTGCTTCTATCTCTTTCAAAGAATATTCCCCTGTAAGCTCCAATTAAAAGTTGGTAACATGGAATGGCAAAGGATCCTTGCCTCTATTTTCGCCTTTCCACCTGGCCACCCTTGTCTATGCCTCCAGCTACTCACAAATTCACAAACATTCATAATGTGGAGAAAGCCTTGGTTTATATGTATGCTACCCTTCATATATTTTTGTAAGTCAGAGCATCATATGCAACCTAAAAAAATGTAACTTCATATTTTAATACTACAGAAAGAAATATCTCCACCCAAGTCAATAAGTACTATTCATTTGAGTATAGCCTGTTTGCTTAACTTTGCCCCATTCAAACTTTACTCACAAGAACGGTTAGCAGAATGCAGTAGAACTTGGGAAGACCTCACCCTTGGGAACAAATGACTTACTTCCCATTGCACCAAGAGGAATGTCTGAGGCAAATAAATAAAGCCCTGAAAAGAAGTATACCTTGTTCAACCTTATCAAATAATTTGGAATATATTTTTTAAAAATTTCAGTTGGCATGAAGATTGTTGTATGATAGAATTGCTTCCAAGCTATATTCATTTGTGATCTACACCAGAGCTCATCAAACTATATAGCTCATGGGACAAATCTGGTATACAGCCTGTTTTTGTAAATAAAGTTTTATTGGAACACAACCTTCCTATTTGTTTATTTGCTCTGAATCTCACCAGAACTTTGGACAGATTTGTTATTTAATCTATTTTCAATTTTATTCTACATTTCAATTTTCCAGCTAACCCTTATTAATAAGCACCTACCACAGGCCAAGCACTGTGCTTGCTACTAGGACTAAACACATAAGTAATACCCAGTTACTTCCTTTGCTGAACCCAGGGTTTAATAAGGAAAAAGACACAAACATATTAATTATACAATCTGAAATAGTATAATATGAAAACTAATAATGGCTCACTCATATATTTTGAAATAATGCAAATCCCATTACAATTATAACATTTCATCAAAACTCCCATAGTTTCTAAGCTAAGTTGCCAAAGTCATTGGAAACTGCTTTTATTACAGTTACCACCATACCACTTTAGTGGGCCAACACTCCTTGTCAGTATCCTGTGAACTCTACTAATATTTACTTACTTCCGGATTTCTGTAGCAGGTTTGTTACTACTGACAGTTATTTTAATATGTACTTGTATTGGGTTTTCTCTTGCTGTGTAACAAAAGACTGCCAATTTAGTGGCTTGAAACAACTTCCACTTATCAGCTCCCAGTTCTATGGGCCAAAAGTCCAGAAGTCCAGCACTGTCTGGCTGGGGTTTCTGTTCAGGAAATCACAAGAAAGAAATCAGGGTATAAGCCAGAATGAGTATTTCCCCAGAGGCTCTACAGAAATATCCACTTCCAAGCTTACTCTTGTTATTGGCAAAATTTAGCTCTTATGGTCTCAGGATTGAGGTCCCTGCTTCCTTGGTGGATGTTAGCAGGAACCACTCACAGCCCAGGGGCTGTCCCAATTCCTGGCCACATAGCCCCCTCCATCTTCAAGTCAACAGTACAGAATTACTCACATAGTAAGTCCTCCTCATATTTTGAATCTCAGACATTCCTGTTTCTGACTTTAGGACTCAGATTTCATTTATTTTTATTTTTATTTTATTTTTTATGATCATGGAGTACTTTATTGTTTTCCATAGTATAAGGCATTTGTTTTGTAATGTGTTTTTTTCTTTTAAAGAAAAGCAATCATAAGTGAATGCATTGGTAATTATCTATTATCAGAGTGAGACACACTCATCTACAAAATTATTTTCTAACTTCTTCTGAACAAACCACCATTTTAAAGGGCTCATGTGACTAGGTCAAACCCACTCAAAAATCTTTCTTAAAGTCAACTATGCCATATGACATCATATAATAATGGGTTAAATCTATCATATTCACAGTTCTCGGCATTATTCAGAAAATGGACACTAGGGAGGTAGGAAATCTTGGGGGCCATCTTAGAATTCTACCTACCATAACACTCTTGTTAGAATTGTAAATTACTTTTATAAACTATAATTATATCATCCAAGAGCTGATTATGTGTTGGTGTTATTGCTAGTCTCAAAATCAGCAATCTAAAAAGGAGGTATGACACTTTCTTACACCATACACAAAAATAAACTCAAAATGGATGAAAGACCTCAATGTAAGACAGGAAGCCATCAAAAAAAATCCTTGAGGAGAAAGCAGGCAGAAACCTCTTTGATCTTGCCCGCAGCAACTTCTTACTCAACATGTCTCCAGAGGCAAGGGAAACAAAAGCAAAAATGAACTACTGGGACCTCATCGAAATAAAAAACTTCTGCACAGCGAAGGAAACAATCAGCAAAACTAAAAGGCAACCAACAAAATGGGAGAAGATATTTGCAAATGACATATCAGATAAAGGGTTAGTATCCAAAATCTACAAAGAACTTATCAAACTCAACACCCAAATAACAAATAATCCAGTGAAGAAATGGGCAAAAGACATGAATAGACACGTCTCCAAAGAAAACATCCAGATGGCCAACCGACACATGAAAAAATAGCCAAAGTATGGAAAGAGCCCAAACATCCATTTTTGGATAAATGGATAAAGAAAATGTGGTATACATATACAATGGAGTATTACTCAGCAATCAAAAAAGAATGAAATCTTGCCATTTGCAACTACGTGGATGGAACTGGAGGGTATTATGCTAAGTGAAACTAGTCAGTCAGAGAAAGGCAGAAATCATATGACTTCACTCATATGAGTACTTTAAGAGACAAAACAGATGAACATAAGGGAAGGGAAACAAAAATAATATAAAAACAGGGAAGGGGACAAACAGAAGAGACTCTTAAATATGGAGAACAAACTGAGGGTTGCTGGAGGGGTTGTGGGAGGGAGGATGTGCTAAATGGGTAAGGGGCATTAAGGAGTCTACTCCTGAAATCATTGCTTCACTATACGCTAACTAATTTGGATGTAAATTTTAAAAAATAAAAAATAAAGTTACAAAAAAAAGAAAAAGAAAAAGGAGGTATGACAAAAGGACAAAATGTTCTGATGAAGGCCCCAAAGTGCTATACACTATGCCATTAATTTAGAATTCAGCTTCTGTGAAAACAGTCTTTTTAAAGCAGTTACTTCTTTTAGTTTGCAAAAGGTGTAGTATAACCAGGTAAGGATAAAGGAACAACATGGCATGAGACTATAGTATCAGAAAAGTATTAAGGTGCCCATTACCCGCAATGACTGTGGCATTATATGCCCCAAGAACACATCATCCCTAATTTGCAGTTATTCTTATGGGAAACTTAGATACATACTACAAAAGTTGGGAATTATGAACTTCTCTGCACAATACACCACGATAAATGCTAATACAGATATGTGCAAACTCTTCATAACAAAGCAGAATTCATTGCCAAACACAGGATAAGTAAAAAAGACAGACAGAAGACTTTCCTTCCCACATAAATAAGGTTGATTTAAATCAAATGGCCTGGGGAGTATGTGGGAAGAAGGACGGAATCATCTCCAGACTGAAATATGTAAAAGCTCAACCACCTCTAATCCCATATCACAAAACAACAACAGCTGGCAGCTGAGATTGACAGATGTGTCAAGATGCCTGTATCCATTAGGGTAGCAGCCACTGTCAGGATACTGACAGGATAAGCATTTTTATCTTAAATCTTCAAGGGATTTTACAGGTAATTATAAACAAACCTTTAAAAATCCATCATGCTGAAATTGAGTACAGAAAATAAGATCTTAACCCAGAAGCAAATATTTATTTAAAAGAGAATTTGCCTCCTCTGGCTCAGGCTCAGCTTTCTTGTTGAATAAGAATCAGTTCTCAGCATGATCTGGCCCTGAACTGCATTTTGAAATAACACAGATAATCACTCCTGCCACTTGCAAGTCACAAGGGATTGGAAGAGAACATTTATAATATAGAAGTCAAAATGACTCTCAAACCTTAATTATAAAATATATTTAATTGCTAGAAGACACAGAGAATAGAAAAACTTCTAACTGTGAAATCTGTTTCCTAATGGGGCAAGGGAGTGTGGTCCATCTATATTAAATTACTTTTACTTCTTATTCCACCAAATGCACTGTGCTGCCTCTTCCAGCCAAATCTTTGCAAATGGTATTCTCACTGCTTTGACTGGACAACACCTCCTAATCCCTCAGCTCTTGATTTAGTCATCAACTTTTCCAGTGGCCATCTCTACTCTCAATAGGTGAGGAGCCCCTTCTCTGTGCACCATGCACCTGGCTGGCATTGCACACAGCACTTACTGCCCTGTAATTGAATCTTTAGTGTTGTTTTGTTTTTTCTGTGAGTGTGAGCTCATAGAAAGCAGAAATTTTCTTCAATAGACTAGGTATCCCCCAGTGCCTGCAGAGCATCCAGATCATTACAATGCTGAACGTGTTTTGTTGGATGACTGGATGGTACAACGAAAAGGAAGGCAAACTGGGCAGAATAGAGTGATGGCGCCCAAGGCCTCAGATGTCACAGGGGAATGGAAAGAAGAAAAAGGAAAAGTGTCACCAGAGCGCAGGCCCTGTCACTAATTAGCTCTGTGATTCTAAACAAGTCACTTCTTCTCTCAGGACTTCTCAGTCCTGAGTGGAAAGAATGAAAAGACCTGACCAGAAGGGCCCATCAAGTATCTTCCAGGTTTTCTGTTCTCTCATATCTGTCTTTAGGATTGTCCACGCTTCATCAGCATACCTACTTTTACATATCTTTTAAAGTCCGATCACATAGGGTTGTGTCCAATAGAGCCAGGGAGTAGAAAGATGCAGCTAATTGAAGACCGTAACTATAGCTCCTGAATGCATGCATGAATGAATGAGCAGGCTTCTTGAAATCTCTTTAGAAGGTGAACTTTTTAGTTCTTTTGACAACAAAATATCATTTTATGAATATCCTCTCTAAGAGAATGGCAACTTCAAATTTCTTTTTTATTTTTTTTTATTTTTTTTTTTAATTTTTTTTTTTAACGTTTACTTATTTTTGAGACAGAGAGAGACAGAGCATGAGCAGGGGAGGGTCAGAGAGAGAGGGAGACACAGAATCTGAAACGGGCTCCAGGCTCTGAGCTGTCAGCACAGAGCCCGACGCGGGGTCGAACTCACGGACCGTGAGATCATGACCTGAGCTGAAGTCGGCCACTTAACCGACTGAGCCACCCAGGCGCCCCAACTTGAAATTTCTTAATAACACACATGAAAATGGAGGCTGGTGAATTTACTGCTTCATAAAGAAGCTTAGGTTTACCAAAGAAGCCACATCTCTACTCAAGGGATGCAAAGTGACCTTCAAAATATCACTTCATTCTTGCAATGGGATCAATTGGTTAAAATCACCAAGATGATTTTTGCCTAGGTCATCACTAACATTGGGCAAATAATTCCAGCCAAGAATAGGAGCTACACATGCTTGGTGATTATTTGTCCTGTATGATTTCATTAGTACCAGAAACTTTGGCATCAATTTCAAGCCACGATAAAGATACAAAATATTAACTGATGCCAGAACAAAGATGTTCTGCTTAGGCCGAACAACATGCAAACACCAATAACCATACAAACAGAATACACAGAGAGAATCTGCTATATGATGTAGTGGGTTGGGATTTTCTTATATTTTTTAGACTGACGAAGGCACTCTTTGAAAAAAACCTGGCAAGTCACAAACACTACTCTAGACAGTACATTTTAGTTACAAATATTTAAGCAACATATTATTTAAAACTATATTCAGTCCACAATCAATATTTTCACGTCCCAAATAACTAGATAAAATATATGAAAAATATATTAAATGTGAATACAGAAATTAGATTTTCAGCCCCAAAGGGTACTAAAATCAAGTGCATTTTTTTTCAAAAAAAAAAAAAGCCTTAAAGGTCACTTTTCTAAATGACTAGAATGCTGGCATTTAGCCAAAGAAATTTAAACTGGGTGATACCTGCTGGAATATCCATCCCTGTTGGTGTGAATGGTGGATGTGGATGATCCGTTCATCAGTCTAACTAAGATGCTTTATTTCTATTATATATTCCCTATATTACAGCTAACTAGTGCCTCCCTCTAAATTAGTTGATATGATCAGTGTAGTCAAAAGTTTCAATAATTCTAAATAATTTTAATATTTCAAGAGTGATATATATATATATATATATATATATATATATACATACATACACTCCTTAAAAAAAGTTTTTTAATGTTTACTTATTATTGAGAGACAGAGAGACACAGAGCATGAGCAGGGGAGGGGTAGAGAGAGGGGGAGACACAGAATCCGAAGCAGGCTCCAGGCTCTGAGTTGTCAGCACAGAGAGCGACACGGGGCTTGAACTCACAAACTGCAAGACCATGACCTGAGCTGAAGTGGGTGGCCCAACCAACTGAGCCACCCAGGCGCCCCAAGAGTGATGTGTGTGTGTGTGTGTGTGTGTGTGTGTGTGTGTGTATACACACACACACACACACACACACACTCTTTATAAAGTATGGATTCTTACACATCAAAAATATAAAAGAGAAAATAATAGTAATAGTTCAAACATCATATGCACATACACAAGATGTTCATCTCTGTAAACTTCTTATAATGATGCTAGAGAAAAAGTGTAGCTAAAAATGTTAATCACATCAGCTGAGACAATATTCAGAGATAATGGAGAGAACAACGTTATACAAAGTAAAAATCATTTTAAGGAATACTATCTCAAGAGAAAGCCAAGACAAGTCGAATAGGCCATGCATGGGAAGAAGAGGAATCCTATAGACCAGGGCTTGGTCTGGATCATCATTTGCTTTGGAGGGTGGGAAACATCTCCTGTGCATTGCAGGATGTTTAGCAGCACCCCTGGACACTACCCACCAGATGCTTGTAGCAATCCCCTTGCTGTGACAACCAAAACTATCCCCAGACATTGCCAAATGTTCCTGGGGTGGGACGGTTGTAAAGTGTCTCCTGGTCGAGAACCCTGCCTCAGATTCACAGCCACCCTGGTTGCCGCTCCAATCCTTGGACGCCAGCCCAGTTCCTGGCTTCAGATGCAGAGTGAGCCTGCCTACACCGAGGTCAGACCTTAAAGTGAGCATCTCACAGCAAGGTGGAGCAGCTTCCCAGACCATGTCCTCTCGGACCAGGTGAGAAATCTCCCAAATCACAAATACATTGGAACTCATCCAGGCAAGTTGCTTAGATGCCTCAGATCTTATTTTGAGATCTTGGTTCTGTAAGCCAACTACCAAAACAAAGTGAAATTACTATGATAGCAAGCGTGGTGCAATCCTTTGAAAATGAAACAGCAAAACAATCCAGTGGCTTAGAATGGTACATGAAGAATCTCATGGGGGAAAAGTAAAACAAAAGTAAACTGAAGATTATCACAATATTTTTTCTAAATATAGCTTAACATACATATTAACATACATTTTTAACCAGAACTGATGTTGTATTTTATTAACTTAATTGGTTTCCTATTTTTTATCACATTAGTTACCTTATCTCTGTTGGTTGATAATGTATAAATACAGGCATCCTTTTGTGTCAACCTCAGGTAATTTGCTCATAGTAGAGTTAGTAGAGCTCTTAGTAGAGCTCTTAAAGTTAATGATCCCACTTGCCCCATGAGTGAGGCAGGATCACAAAACAGAAAAATATAAGAATAGTGGGGTGTTTAAGAATAGCTCCATCAGTTTCCTACTGGGTAGAGTCTGGACAAGTTACTCAAGTCACACAAGTGTAAACCAGTCTCCTCTTTTAAAAATAGGGATTGTGGTAGCACATATCTGCCATTAGGTTTGTCATAAGGACCCATAACCTAAGGATGCAAAGCCCTTAGCACAATGTCTGGTGTATAGTAAGGGCTCAATGAATAGTAAATAATCCTTTTGTTATAAAAAATTATCATTTGCATGGTCATAATTAAAAATAACCATGAATGATCAATAATTCCATCTTACCACTCTATAGAATACCATGCCTCTAACAATCCAGTAAGTTAGAAGTGAGAACTAGAGGAGGAAGCATTAGTCTCTTTGCAGAGCAAGACAGTATACTTGATAAATGTCACATATTCTTTTTATTAAAAAGGAAAATGAAGCAAGAGTAGTTAAGTGCCCTTACTCAAGCCTTAATCCATTTTTACCTTGTCAGGGTAATGGAACCAAGGCTTGAGGTGTTAGATGTGGGTAGAGCAGAAGTAATTTCCTCATCCGTTTTATTATCCATGGGGTGGTTCCATCTTGCAGCCTACAGAGAACATTCTGTCCTGGGAACAATAAGTGAGTCTAACATTTCACTGGGGCAAAAGACTCCTAATAGCTAACAATATTCTTGGGCCAGGAGTGGATCTCAAAATGATTTCTCTTCTCCCAAGTTCTCATTCATTCAGAATTTGCTGATGTAATTTATTCACCCAATGCATATTGATTGAGGACCATCACCTGCCAAGACTTCTGCAAAAAGCTGGAAGTATCTTGATGATCATGGTTGGGGCACTCAAGGAGATTAGCCATGGGAGGGAAGCCAACACTCACTAAAGGGATGCAGAATTTCAAACTGAGCCAAGAAATGGTTCTTTAAAAGTATAAAACCTCTCCCAGCCTGCAATGTCAGCAAAGACTTCCCAGTGTAAGTGACACAAGGACTGAGTGGAAATCTCAGGTGTAAAGCTTGGAACCACATTTCCCAGATTCCTTTTAGGGCAGGTTTGGTTAGATCCTACCAATGAGAGGCACCTGTGTGAAATTTGGAGCTCTGCCCCAGGACTTTAAATCTCAACCAACAGTGTGATGTAAGGGAAGAGGGAGGAAGGTGAGAGGGCAGCCATCAGCAGAGAAAACACCTGAACAGACACTCCTGGTTATGAGATCATGGCACTCGCTCTTTTCTCTTAGTCTTCTACAGCTGTCCTGACTCGATCATTTCTAATCTTGTTCTACCAGCCAGACATTGGGGCTCTGGATATCCTTGCCATAAACTAACTCCCTTTTGCTCAAGGTAGCAGAATTAGCTTCTGCTGTTTGCATTCATCAAGCAGTTTGTTTCTGGTAATATGCCATGTTGCTCTCCACTGTACTTACATTTAGGATTATGCATGTCTATCTCCCCAACCAGACTATCAGCTTCCTGAGGACTAGAGAATATGTTATATCCCTTTGAGCCTCCAGGACCTAGAGTAGTGACTTACTGACACATAGGAAACACTCAGTAAATGCAAAAATAATATGATTTTGCACATGTTCAAAAAACAGGAGGCTTGCCAATAATAATATAAAAGTGCAACTGGATGTTTAAACACCAGGAAAAAGATCAATTGAGTCAAAAAGTGCTCCATACTTTACATCAACTTTACACCAACATGGAAATCTCCATGTTCTATAATCATCTTCTCAGGTAATTGTTTTTTATTTTTTATTTTTATTAAACTTCATGAAGAAACCCAGTATGCTAATAACCATAGTCCTGTAGGGTCTTTACCTCTGAACTTATCATCATTCAGAATTTTCACCACCACACTTCCAAATTGGTAGAATAAAGCTGCTGAAGTGGGCAGGTCCATAGATGCCACCCCTAGAAGCCAATTCCACTCACACCTCCCTGCCCTTTCCAACCCACAGGGCAATCCATGAAGCCCAGTAGGTAGCTAGTGAACCTGGCTTCCAGAGAAATCACCATCTGTTTTTCTACCCCTAATAAATAAAGTGCCTCTGCTCTATAAAGTGGGACTGAGCCCTAGAATTAAAATGGAGATAGAACTTTTGTCCAATTTAATGACTTTTTAAAAATTTCTTGGGTAGTAGGTTTATGTTGCATGAGCTACATAACAGTCTGAATTTGATCTGGGTCAAATAATGCTACCATGTCCTAAAATCCTGGACATTATACACTTTCCAAATGTACAATGTCATCAAGGTTTTATGACATTTCCTACAAAAACTCAATAGTCAGGTAGCACTTCATCAGTTGAAGTCTGAATTCAGGTATGAGAACAGAATGTTAAGTCTGCAGCTTGAAAACTATACTGCTCCTCTGACTTCAGCATCACAGCCATAAGGGGATGCTCCACTGAACAATTTTCATACATGCACATTTTTGTCCCCCTACTAAAAGAACTCCATATCTGGGAATTATGGAGTGGAGGCAAATTGCAGTAGAACCAAAATCTATACTTGATGACTGCTATGTTCCTACAAAAGCTTGCTCAGAGATATTCTGTCACCTGGGGTTCTCTGTTTCGTCAACTTCACTTCCTTCCTCAAGTAACAAAATGATTAGGGCATCGTGTCCATGCCTGCTGTCCAGACATGTGACCTGTTCACATGGCTTATGGAGGACACGAGATTTCTGAGACTCAGACCTCTGAAGGCAAGGCTGACAGATACGAGGTGCAAGCCTAGCTTCGCCAGGTTAAACATGGCTATGAAAGGAGCATACCCATTTCTATTGGCATCAAAACACAGTGCTGGTTGCCAAAGAGTCTATAAGAAAGAAATATTAAGAAATACTACGTGTCTGACATTGACATAAGTTTATTATTTCTTCCATGCCAACACACCCTAATCCAAAGCTTACGCTGTTCCAATCCAGACCTGCCCTAAAACAGCCAATTAGGCTGAATGTGGTCAAAACTCTGAGTCTTCAGTCCCAAAGACAATGTTTCATTGGCCCATTAGCTTCTGTATTATTTCCACATTTTGACTAGATTTCTGAATTGTGTGTATTACTTCTTTGGGGATTATCTGTCCTTTACATTGCGGGTATATAGAATTCCTGCCCCTTCACTATGTTGCCAGTGGTGTTATTTCCTCCCCAAATGTGTTGGTAAACACTCAGTGAAAAAAAATGTAAAACTGAAGAACCTCTCCCAATACACATGAAATACTTCCTAATCCATTATCTACATGGTTTAAATAAGTGGGATTATGATCACGTTGCCCAAAGAAGTCATAATACACAATTGGCTTTGCTCAAGAACTTCCAAACCAGTTCCAAACCTTTGAGTCTGGCTTATGGAGCAAAGTATAAAATTTCGCAAACTGTGCCCATCAGCACATGTCTTTTGTCACTTATGCATTGAAAGTACCTTCCCAAAATCTTCATTCATAACATTAGTGCCATTTATTCCTCAAGAATAAGAGCACCTAGTCTCAACTCCTGGTAAAACAAGGAATTGTGATGCTCTTCCTTGATTGACGGCTGGTGTCATCATCATAAAACTTGAGGTCCATACGCTAATTCTTTTAATTTGCACTAACCATTGTATTCTACTTTTCCAAAGACAAAAAAAAACAAAAAACAAAACAAACAAACAAACAAAAACAAACTTGCACCTATCTGGGTTGCCTACCTACCATAAGCTTCAGTGTCCTTCAGTTTCCTGGGTTAATACCTATACCTGCCTCAAAGGATTATGATCAAGAGTAAGTAAAGAGTGCACATAACGAGCATAGCAAAATATCCAGCATACAGTGTTCAAAATAAGTTCTATAAATGTTAGCTTTCATCATCATTCACTCCTGGGAATTTTAAGTGAAAAGTTTTCTTTTGAATCCTTAGTACCTACTCTAAGAACTACCACTCTGTCTCTCTGTTAGTCCCATCTGCCCTCAACGGCCTCATTGATTCAAGGGTCCTTGGTCATGTCTTCCAAGATCTCTTCTAAACATCTGTGTCAATCAGTTGGCACTGCAAAGAGGAGATCAAAACACCTGGGCCTTGTCTGTAAAGATTCTGACAGAAATGAATTAATAATATAATCCATCAGATCACCAATACCTTGACAGTGAGGATGGAAGCCACAGGGGATAGGGGTGGCTTCATGGGCATGTGACTTGTGTAACTGCACAGGTCCCCACACTCTGAAGGGCCCCAGACTTGGTTTTATGCTCATTCAGAAATTCTCTTTGAACAATTTTCATTCTGCACAAATTATGTAGGTGGCTGCAACTGGAGATTTTTTTACCAGAATGGTATAAATTGTTTTATGTTTTAAAAGAACTACTCCAGCTTTTGTGTTAAGAAGAGCCTATAGGAAAGGTAAGGGTGAAAGCAGAAAAGACAGCTAGGATGCTGTTGATCAAAACAAGGTGAGAGATGATAGTGGCAAATGACACCAGGAGGAGGGGCCAGTTAGAGTCCATTTGTCTGCAGCTGCAGCTGCAGTAGGGGTGTCCGGCAATATGCCGGTCTGCAGCAGTGTCCCAGCCAGCTGGCTTGTGCTGCCCACTGTCAGTTCCTGCCCAGTTTCCACGCTGGCTGCCTATTAATCTGACAGCCCTATGCCTTTCCAATATATTTTATTTTCTTAAAAGATCAGGTAGTCGTTTTCTCTTCTTGCCTGTTCTTTTCCAGGGGACGGTAGGGGACCCTATGTTCCCCAAACTGTACATAGTAGCAAATGCGAATTTTTTTTAAATATCAGGGTACATTCCCCAAATCTGGATCCCTACATGGAGAAAATGAGCTGCTGACGAAGGAAACAGGAAAGAAGGGCCCTAGCTAGATCAAGCATCTGTGTTAGCCCACTGTAGTCAGAACTTATTATATGTTCTCTGACAGATTGCAATTAAGTAATAGGTGTAAACATTACTCCCCCCACCAAATCCGTATGGGTTCAGTACGGTAAGAGCTACTAAAATTTACATAAATAAAAAATGCATCTAAAATACCTTCAAGACCCACAGAATACATTGTTCAACTCTTGGTAAGGAAAAAGAAAAAATTAACTTTTCAGACATTTTATTATTTTAGACATATATCTAAATTTGTACAATTATCCATATTTAAGCTGGAAACTATAAAAAGAATCATCTCTATTTATTTTTCAGGCAGTCAAACAGAAAATTCATCAGTCCATGCTAAGAATGGCATGACACAACCACCAGTAAGTTAAGTACCAGCATGTTAAAAGTTTATACTTCCTAACCTAAAACTCTAAAAAAAATAATTTCTTCTTTTCCATGTACTCAAAAATTTCTCTGAAATGACAAAACATGGATGATACCAATTCCCAGCCTGAATGGCTTATGTCAACTACTTACCTTCTTCTGAAGAACATTGATTTTTCTTTCCTTCACTTCTAACATATCTTTCATGTCTCGAATCTCTCCAGCCAGTGTCCCTTTCTCTTCTGTGAGGTCCTGCAGCTGTTTTGTTTTTTTATTGAGAAAAGACTCTTTCTCTTCCAGGCGTAATCTCAGTGCATCTACCTGAAGTCAGGAAAAAGAAAGAAGATTGTGGTTTTACACAGTGGTCATCAGTAACCATTAGTCCCGGGGAGGGAACAGGGCAGCAGTGCATCTTCTCAGCACAGCATGGTCAAACCATTGCTCATGGGCACCTCAATGCCATGCATTTTAACAGCCTGTATCCACCTCAAAGTCCTGTCATATGTGTATCTGAACTGTGACACTTTTTTTAATATAAGGTTTATATAAAATAAGGCATTATGAAATAGTAGTATGTCTCCCTGCTGTGAAACCATTAGCTAGAAAACAAAGCACATCACTATTCCATTGCACAGGGAAGGCACAACACTGCTTGTGCTCTGCAACATCCTCCAGGAATATGGAGAACATGATGAGCCATGCCACAGACGTCTGGAAGAAGACAAACATGTAGAGAAACACTCCTGAAGGAGAAAAATACAAGCTGCCAAGAGGAAGGAAATGCTGTGGAGATGACCACTCTCCATTGTTATCAAAGACTGCTTTCCAAATATGTAAGAAAAAAAAAGGCATACAAAAAATACCTATTTCTACCTTAGCTCAAAAATTAGATTATTACAATTCCTGCTTTTCAAATGTCAGTAATAGACATAAGGAAACATAAACATTATTTTTAAACTTAACATTCCAATGACCATATGCAAAAAAGCTTCACATGGATAATGTGAGGTTTGGGGGTGATGGAAAAATTTAATCCTCACCCTCCATACCAGGCATTTGATAGACAGTAGTTACATCAAAAATCAAGTAGTGATGCAAGCACGTTATTTAGAGATATCAAAATAACCAGGCAAAAGGAGCTGAAAACAGGTTGTCTTGGGGAAGGAAAAATGGGGTAGGGGTCTGCTGTATCTGTTCACAAATCTTGTTGAATAGTTTTTTATACTATACTACAGCAAGTAAAATTTGGATAAAAAAAACACAAAAATTAAGGGAAAATGAGGTGAGAATACCATAATAAGCCAAAATAAATAGTTTTGTAAATACTGTCAAGACAGAGAATCAAAAGGCAACTTGGAACACTGGAAAGAGGACACTTCGGTTTTAGGTTGGATTCTGCTTCTATCTAGCTATGAGAATCAGGACAAATAACTCTCACTCCCCCCTCCCCACCCAGCCCTCCAGCCTCAGTTTCCCCATCCATAAAACAAAGAGGTTGGAACCCCCTAAGTATCTGACGTTTTATGATTTTAAAGGCAAGAATCAGTCTTAGGTAGATCAGGGAAGAAATGATGATATTAGAGATTTTAAAAAGTTATCAGAGTAGAATCTCCTTTTCTTACCCCTTTCCAAAAAAGAAGCACCAAAGCTGTGTTTCTAAAGGTCAAAGGTGATGAGAGGTTGGTGAGTAGAGAGTTTCTCCAGTTTCTATCCCAGGGAGGTGGATGAAGCAGGGAGGTCTCCACAAGGGAAGGGGTGAAACAGTGCTTATAAAGCCCTGTTGGCAGAATGACCCTGACCACATTATGAGACAGGATGGACATTCTGTGACTGCACAGGGCAAAAACAGCAGATTCCTTAAATATTTGATAGTTGTGCTTCTTCTTACCTAGGGGCCATGGAAATCTAGCAGCTGGGATGTGAGAGGGATACTCATGTCCTAGGGATCTTCCTTTGACTAAAAGAAAATTCATGCCAGTTGCACTAAAGCTTCAGCATCCCAGATTCTCAAGATTGTTTAAACATCCCAGATTGTTTAAAGTCATCTCTTAATTCCCTTGCCTTTGGAGATGTGTCAAGTAAGAAATTGCTGAGGCTGAGGTCACAGAGGTTTTTTCCTGCTTTCTCCTCTAGGGTTTTGATGGTTTCCTGTTTCACATTCAGGTCCTTTATCCATTTTGAGTTTATTTTTGTGTATGGTGTAAGAAAGGGGAGGGTTGGTGATGGGTACTTAGGAGGGCACCTGTTGGGACGAGCACTGGGTGTTGTATGGAAACCAATTTGATAATACATTTCAAATTAAGAACATAAAATATAAAGTCATGTCCATCTACCAACCCAAAATAACATCAATAGTTCTCTTTGGGTTTTCATCCTATCTGGGAAAAAAAAATGTGATTTTTACTTTATACATAAAGGATGGCATTTGGTAGGTTCTTTGGAAATTGGCAGGACATGTTGAGCACTCCAGATTATAGTAGTGGCTATAAGGGGTTACATTCCATTGAAAAGATTTCCCACAGGCTGACTAGGATTCAGTGTGAATTTGAGAAGAAACTGTGGTCCTATGAGCCCTACATTCTAGCTATCAAACATGGATGGTCTGTATCTGGACTAGAGGAAATGTCTAACATTCAAAACTTTGACGTAAATAAATTACAATTTGGGAGGTAGTAACGGATGCTGGAAAGAGTTTAGAAAAAGAGACTCTGCACTGATGAATAATATGCTTAAAATTTACTGTGCCTTGTCACATGTGTGATCTATCAGTGCCCTGCCTCATCTTCCTGAACCTAGAAGAGACAAAACTCTGGCTGTAAGAATATCTCTCCTCCAAGAATAAAATAGAGAGCAAGGATGGCCATGGTCAGCACACTGCTCACAAACATCCAAATTCTACATGGCAGGAGGGAGCCTGTGCCAGCTAAGGTCTTCTGTTGGGAAGTTTATTTTCCATACACCCAAATGCATTTATTTAGCTTCAAAGGAATTTGAATCACGACCTTCAATCACTCCAGTCTATCCTCATAGCTTTGCAGTCTCCTGGAATCAAGAAACAAGGTTTAAGAGTCTTTTTTTAAAACAAAACTTTGACCTGAACTGTATCCAATTCTCAACCAACATTAGCCCAGTTTGCAGTAAGCAAGTATGACATCATTTCTAAAATCAAATTTTAACTTCCAGATGGTACAAAACCACAAGCAGGCACAAAGGCCTCCTGATGCACAGAAGTTTAAATACAGGGACGATCAGGCAAGAAAGAATACAGTCTATCAAAAATTAGACTATGTACTTCCAAACTGGGTCCCCTTCACAAATATTCTGATTTCACTCAACAGTGTACATCATTTATAAAGGAATCAGAAAAGCCTTGAAGGTTAGATTATATTCCAACATCAGGTAGAGACATAAAAGTTAAAATGTTTGGGAATATGAAATACCTTTCTCTGCCTCTTCACTCAACACCAAATAATTTTCAGGGCCTTAACTCTCTCTCTTAAACTTTGGCAGTTGACTCAATAATAAAACTTGGCAAAGCAAAGAGCACCATCATTTCCCAGAAAAACAAAAGAAAATTAGAACTGTATGATATAGTCAATGCACAAAGACCCATAGGTTGAATTTCCAATTTTTACATATGACTTAACCGCATGGGAAATAGTCACCTAATGTTAAAACTAGGACAATCTTTTCATTTTAGAAGAATTACTCATTTCCTTCTGATCCAGTTGTATGAATATTTGTGTGTGTGTGTGTGTGTGTGTGTGTGTGTGTGTGTTAAGAGCATGTAACATATGAAAATTTAACCTTTTATCTGGCAATATAAAGCATGAAACATTTGTTATCACTTCAGTTCCACTTAATAACTTGAAAGAAAAGGACAATGGCAATAAAATTGGCAAAAATTGCCAAAATCGGAGTTAAATATTATTAATCTTGATGTCAGCACCCAGGAATTATAACCAGTTCCAATGGTGAGGTATGTTTCTATACATAAGCCTCCCGACCTTTCTGCTGTATTTTACATAGGTTTCAGAAACAGTTTCAGTGTTGTGACAAAACACTAAGTGCTACTTGATGTGCCATAAATAATTTTTTAAAATCAAACGGTTCATTTCAATCTTAAAATGACTACAGCAACACTTGAAAAAATAAAAAAAAAAAGAAAGAAAACCCTTGAGAGAGAAAAAGGGTCCACTTGAAAATTTTCACAGATTAAATACTACTTACTTGACAACACTTCAGGAATTGAATAAACATACTATCACAAAGAAAAACTTTAAAAGAAAATGAAACTGGAACACTCACAAAACTCCCAATATGGTTTTATTTCACATTCAAAACTTCGTTTGTTTGTTTTTCCTGATAGTAGACTTGGATTAAGGGTATATTTGAATTTGATTCAACTTGCAATCATTCAAATGGGGGACAGTTTCAAAGTTGCAAGTATGCATAATGTACACAGCCTCCGAAGACACAAACACTAAAAATAACCTAAAGCTTGCTGTGTTAGTAAGTACTAGTTCTCACTCACAATCCAATTCTCCTGTCCTTCCTGAATACAGGGAAGGTCTCCCTTCCCAGCCCCTTGCAGGAATGTGGGTCTGTGTGTTTTATTCATGAAATGTAAACAGGAGTGACATATGTCAGTTCCCATCCATGCCACCCCCACACTCTTTCCCTTCCTCAGAGATCTTGAAGGCTACATTTTCCAGATAGTGGAGTTACAAGATGGCAACCCCCCCATAAATCAGTATTCTCAGATGACCACGAGAAGCAGGGTCACTCTCCATGTTCTGCTGCTCCAATTCTCAACCCTCAACATGGGTTGGACTTACAATATGATGTGTCGAACCACTCTGAAATTATTATAACTTCAACTGGTTTTGCTAGGGAATGGGCACCTTAAAACTAGAAAGGTTTGCTGGTCTTAGAGATTGCTATAAACCTAAAAGAAAAAGGACCAAAATTCTTCCCTCTACTCCTTCTATGTGTTGGACCTCAAAATCTACTTTCCCCTATTCTTTCACCCCAAATCCAGAGAAGGGGAAAAAATAATGGAGAGCCAAGGACAGAGCTAAATGGAGCAAGTAGCAGAACCCTGGGGAGTGGACACTGAGGTCAAAGGTCAAGATCTTGGGAGCAGAAAGAAAGATTGAAGAGGAAGAGCCCCCTTAAGCCCAGTGGCTTGAACTTCCATCTGTACAGACAAGTGGCCCAAGTGGACAACTGTTTTGCAAAAGTCTCTGCACTGCAAATATATATGTTCAAGTAACTTACGGTAATGGCCATGGACTTACCCACAGGCCTTCCAAATGTCAGGAATACAACAAAGGTGTTAGAAGCAAAATGAGGATAATAACAATACCTCCTTCATCAAGTTATTTGAGGATTAAATTAAATAACATGTAATGCACTTAGCACAATGCCTGGCACCTAGAAATACTCAATAAATCTTTGCTATTGTTATTATATTTTACTATTCTGCTTTCTACAATTTCTAACCCAGTGATTTATATACTGTAGGAATGCAATAAAGGTTGCTAATCAGCAGCCCTAGGAAAAGTAGAGACTCAGCAAATAGGATTCTGTGCTCCAGCATGTACCAAGGTGTTACATTGTCTGTCATTTACTTTAAAATATTCCAGCATACACTGTACGATATGTGTATGTGTGGAGGGGTCTATGGCTGGGTGGGTGGAGGGGTGTATTTCCCAACTGGGAATGAATTCTCCAGGGGTAGTTAATTAGCCTATGAAAGACTTTAATTAAAAGCTGACATGCCAGAGTCAGCTACCAAAAGTGCCGAGATATTCTTTATATTTGATGAACACCTGAAATTTGGTCAATTAACATAATTGATGTGAGGAGTGATTTTCCCTTGGAGATGTGAGTGGTGTTTGAGATGTGTGGATTGGTTAGAAATGCTGCCCAAGTACTCCTACTCTTCCAGGAACAAAATTTAAGATGCTGTGTCCAATGGAGAAATGATGTAAGTCACATCTGTAACTTTAAACTTTCTAGTAGCCATGTAAAAACAAGGAAAAATAAACAGATAAAATCACTTTCAATAATAT
The DNA here is from genome assembly GCF_027475565.1 of Acinonyx jubatus. NCBI lineage: Eukaryota > Metazoa > Chordata > Mammalia > Carnivora > Felidae > Acinonyx > Acinonyx jubatus. Next base: position 141,831,260 of record NC_069383.1, on the reverse strand, counting down.
GTTTAATTTGACCCACTATATCCAAAACATTATTTAAACTGTAACCAATACGAAAGACATTAATGAGGTATTATACATTCTTTTTTTTTTTTCTTTAAAATCCAACATCTATTTTACCCTTTCAGCATATCTCAATTAGGACTAGCCACATTTCAGGTGCTCAATAGCCACATACAGTTCATAGCCACTATATTGGACAGTGCAGGACTATGAATCTAGTAAGCCCAAAAGTTTCAACCCTTAGATTTCAATCTCTGTTGCATATAAATGCTTCAGGGAGGATTCTGGCCCAACAGCAAGCAAGGCTGGCTGAGCTCTGCCCAGAAAATATCATCACATTGACCTAGCTAGTATAAACCCCTTTTGGCCTCAAAAGGACAGAGAGCTAGAACTTGAAGGAGCACTCTGAGAAGCTTGTGATGTACTACCAGAAGGCAAAGTCATGGGGTAGGAATCCTATAGCCTTCCTTTCTCTAACCATCAGAGGTTATTGATCTTTACCAAAGAGAACCACATAAAGGTCAATGACCTAACTGGCTTGGTGATTCTATTGGCATAGTTTTTTGCAGTTTTGTTAAAAAGAATTCAGAATAATCATTTCTTTTTAAAAAATCTTTCACACTAATCCCTAATTATAGCAAAATCCGCCTTTAAGAAAAAAAAAATGTCCTTCAGCAGCCGCACTATCAAACACCAGCAATATAGATGAGGGTGTGTCCATCTCTTCTCCTATGCTTGGTCAGGTTATGCCCTTCTACTCTTGGATTTCCACAGCTATTTTTATTTCAGATTTCTTCTTTCTATAGGAGCTTTTTAAAAATCTACACTAACTAGAATTACTTATTCATTCATTTAACAAATATAGAGAAGTGATTTTGTGTCAGGCACTGTTCTATGTTAGAGATACAACCTTTTAACAAGACCATCAGGTCTGTGGCTTATTGAACCACATATTTGTGAAGTTGGGGGTAAGGTAGAGCAAACAAGTTATTACATCAATATAATTAGTAAACACAATTTTTAGGGTAAGTGGAAAGTAGTACAAATATAAAATCTAAAAGCTTATGTAAAATCTTTATAAAAAAATGGAATAACAAAAGGCTATTTTGTGGGTATTTGTGTTTATTGGTGAAAATGTTTATGTGTGTATTTGTATGTATACAAAATAATAAAATTAATGATTTAATAAATATCAGTATTGTAAATCAAACCTGGGCAGGCAGTTTGGTATTCAGTAAAATGGTTTATTTAACCAATAGCTATGCTTTACTGTGCAATCTTGGAACACCAAATGGTCTTCACTGATCTTTAAATAAGTTGTGCTTTATACCTGTTCCACTACTTTCAAGATAATTTTGGATTTTAATAAATCTGGGTCTTTAAAAAAAGCCTTGTGATACTAATAAGTTATGAACAGATGAGGTATTTTCTCTTTTAAAAACTTATTTTCCAGCTTTGTCCATTAAAAAGGCTTAGAAAAAGTGACTGCCTCCATAGCAATAAGCACTCACCCAAAATGCCTAGACTGTGGTCTCTAAAAACTATATCTCACTAAAAGAAATCAGTTTCATTGTAGAAATGATTAATTTTATATCTGTGGCAAGGAACATACAAAGTGAATATAGAATAGTTTATTGAATCAGAAAGCAAGGAAACTACTACAGATTAAATAGCCTTTTTATTGGCCAAGGATGGGACAATTGGATGACTGGTCGTATAAACAAACATCAGGGGGCAGGAGCAGAGTCTGGGGCTAGGCAGGGAGCTACACTAGTCAACCAATCAACCAGAGAGATAATAGCTGCCACAACAAGGATGGAGATGTGATGGAGAGGAAGACTGTGGCTGTGCTTGAGACATATTTTGAGATACAATCAAGAGGCAGCTGGCAGAACTGAGGGTTTGCATGTAGAGGGATGAAAGGAAGGAAAGAATCCAAAATAACTCCTGGGCTACTGGCTGGAGCAACTCTTTAAATAATGCAATTACTGCATCTGCAGGGAAAGACTGGGAAGTCTCAGATTTGGGGGGCAGAAAATCAAGAGGCTGGGATTAGGTTCTACATAGTTTGAGATGCAAGGAAACATCTAAAGGTAAATGACTATATAACTTGGAAGACCCTGAGACAATAGAACATGACTTGTAGTCTAACGTACATGTAGATGAGCAGTCCTGTACTTATGTCAACATTCCTCTAGAAAACATGTACTGTACATTTACAGATTAACTCCTACTTAGATGCAGCTGAGACCAAGTTAATAAACACTTACAAAGAGATGACATCTATATAGTTGAAAACCAAGAGAAAACCCTTTCCTAAAAAGATCTCTGGGTGGCTTTTTTTTCTGAGTTTTATTTATAAGGTCTCTCTTCTCCACACAGTCATGAGTATCAAGAGACTTGATCATTTCTATTATGCCTCTAAGTTCTTCAAGGCGACTAGCTAATGTCAATGATGTATTATTCTCCTATTGATCACTGCAGTCAGTAGATTAATACTCCCTGGGGGGAAAAAAGGGGGTGGGGGGAGGCCTATATGATCCACTTCTATGGGCTGGCTTTCCTTTAGCAACCAAAAGCTTATACATTTGACCAAGGAAAAAACCTAGATTGTATTTTAAGATATTTAGATAGCACAAAATGAAACAATAATGGTTGTATTATAAAGTGCTTCATATTTTAAACTATACCTTTCTCTTAAATTATAAGTATGTTCCCTTATACAATTTCAACTCAAAAAATAAAATTCAGGGATATTTAGTATTGCATAACCACATGCTGTGCTTATAAAAGTTAAGTTACAATCACCAGCTTGTTAATAACACAGTTGAGATTTTCAGGTTGTAAAGATGCATTTTGTCTTACCTACCTGTCAAAAAATTATACCCAAGACCTACATGCCACCTACTTGAAGAAAACAATGCTCAGTTAAGAGTGCTTCATATCACCTACATGGAAGAATTCATATCATATGTGGGTTAATAATCCAGCCAACTTTATAAAGCCTGTTTTCATACTTAAGTTTTTGGCTACTTCTTACACTAAAATTAGGTGGTTTTAAGTGACTAGTCCAAAGTTCAAAATTTAATGTTCAGTTCAGTTCCAGCAAATTTCTGAAAACACATGGGAATTGTAACTCATGTGTTAATACTTAAAGTTTTTGTTAATAAAACTTCCAACACTAACCTTACCTCATTGAACTTACCTCACTGGTTTTTATGCTCACTATAAAACTATAGCTGTCATAATATTTTTGAATTACTACAAAAGGAAGTAAGCCATTCCAAAGTCAATGTTATTTTGCAACATGATGATAGTTATAAATTCAAAATACTTAAAACCAATTTGCAAACCTATCAATCTTAGTAACTCCTAACATTTAAAAACCCCATCTTCAAAACATTTATTATTATCAAAAAAACAAGTTTAAGAAAATACCATGTATCATTCATATTGCATTTTCCCTTCAAGTGAGCACATTATATTTAAACATGAAGATGCATTTTAACATAAAATTTTAAAATATTGGTTCTATTTAGATATGCCATGAACTTTCTAAACTATCACTGAAGCCCAAAGAACTTAAATCACTAATAATTTAGTACCAAGATTTAAACAATAATTTTGTGATCTCAATTCAGTGTTTTTCAGTAAATCCAACTAAGTAATTTCCATCTGGATATGCTTAACATGTTTGTCAATAACTGACAAATTAAGAACTGTAGTCATTTTATTTAAAAGAGAATTAAATCCACATTTTAAAGTTTAAAGACTCAGACTCCAGGAGGATGGGCACTTGTGTTCAAGGATCCATGAATTTGCTACAAGAATTGTTTTATGTTGTCTTTTCGTTTCAACGATTATCTCAAAAGCTAAAATGAACTTATTCTGAATCATGTAAATAACTCCTTATACCCAAGAATTGTTAAGAGATTTCACTATCTGCCTTTGTGTTTACATTTAAGATTCCTCTGGGGTGAAGTGGAGAAAGCACAGAAGGGCTTCTTACTGCTCTTATATATTCCCTTCAAATCTTCACCATCAGACATCAAAGTGACTATGCAAACAAGAAGTTCATCAGAATTACAGAAACAACAATTGGCGAGGAAAGCAGGAAATCACACAGTACACCACTATGCAGACCTCCTGAACTAGCATCTGAGTTATAGCAGTTGGCACCATATCTATATCAAGTATCAATTAATGTCCAGCAAACAATCCTTCTCTAGATAAAGTTAATAAATATCATTAGTTTAAATTTTATAGGCTTTGGCATCATATTTCCATTTAGTGTGTAATTTTGATTTGGCATCATAGTTCTGTAAGAGTTATAAGCATGCCTAGTCTTACCTTTGTGCCTAATTAAGTAGCATAAGTAACAATTATTACATTAAGAAATACTGAAAGTCTACAACATTCTTTTCATTTTTTTCTTTTAAAAGGAATTTCTTCCCAAATGTGAGACACACTGCTCTAAGTAAACAGTACTTGTTCTTTGAGATCCTCCTGGGTGTTGTGAAAATATTAAATGGAGGGAGTAGTGGAAGTGTGTTCCAAGATCAAGCCAAATGGGGAAATGTAGCTAAGTTCTCCTGATTTTAGGCAGACATTAGCATACTAAAGTTCTGACATCCCATAACAAAGATCTTATACCTAACTCACCTTTTCCTACATCAATTTAGCCACAGAACCCATGTTTTTCTAAAACACATAATAATATCCTTCAGAAATGTTTTGGAAAAGGCACCTGGATTACTCAGTTGGTTGATTGTCTGACTTCAGCTCAGGTCATGATCTCATGGTTTGTGGGTTTGAGCCCCACATCCAGCTCTGTGCTGACAGCTTGGAGCCTGGAGCCTGCTTTAAATTCTGTGTCTCCCTCTCTCTCTCTGCCCTGCCCCCCTCACACACACACACACACACACATACATACACACTCACTCTCTCTCTCTCTCTCTCTCTCTCTCTCTCTCTCTCTCTCTTTCTCTCTCTCAAAAATAATAAACAAGCATTAAAAAAAACAAATGTTTGTTCTTGAGTATGTTTCAGGCATCAAATTTTAAGGCATGACATGGATATGAGGTGAAATGCAGACACACCACTGGATTAGATTCAGAAGGCACTGGTTCAGGGTCAACTAAATATTTTCAAGATGTGCTCTGTGACTCATACTGTTAGGTGATGCACCATAGTGTCTTATGCACTCCTCAGGGCTACCTGTGAGAGAGGTATTGTTTATAAGTAAAAACACTGAAGCTTTGAGGGCTTATAAGGCTAACTCAGTAGACTGCATTAAAGTCCCATCTTCTGGTTCAAGATCCACTCCACTAGTCTGCCTCCAGGTTCATTTGTGGCTCTGCGGGCACCTGGAGATGGGGCCTTTGGGGAGGTCACTTGCTTCTCAGGGACTCAGCTACCTCCTCTAGTACAATTTTGCTCGATGGCCTCTAAGGTCATCACCTACCTCAACTTTCATGATGTCTGAAAGCGAGTGATCCAGATATTAAAACATATTTATTAAAAAAAATTTTTTAATGTTTATTTATTTTTGATAGAAGGAGAGCACAAGTGGGGGAGGGAAGACAGAGAGGGAGACATAGAATCCAACGTAGGCTCCAGGCTCTGAGCTGTCTGCACAGAGCCCAACGCAGGGCTTGAACTCATAAACCATGAGGATCATGACCTAAGCTGAAGTCAGATGCTTAACCAACTGAGCCACCCAGGCGCCCCTAAAACATATTTTAAAACTTTGGTAACTAAAAGAGTTTGGTATTGATGCAGAAAGAAAAGGAGGAAGTCACGTACTTATGGACTTACAAAATAGAGTCACATACTTATGGAAATTTAGTATATGATAAATGCAAGATTTAGATTCAATAGAGAAAATATGGATTATTTAATTAATGACTGAAAACTAATTATCCATTTACAAAAATAATAAAGGTAAAGCCTTACCTATCTCCTTATGACAAAAATAAATTCCTAATAAAGAATTAGATGTAAAAAAAATTAAACCATGAAAATTCTACCAAAAAATATGGGGCTCTTCTTATTTCTGAAATACAGTAGTCCCCTCTGATCTGCAGGGATATGTTCCAAGAAACGCAATGGATGCCTGAAACCATGGATAGTACCAAATTTTATATATACTATGTTTTTTCCCATCTCTCTCTCTCTCTCTCTATATATATATATACACATATATATATACATATATATATATATATGGGAAAAACATAGTATATATAAATATATATATATGGGAAAAGCATAGTATATATAAATATATGGGTATATATACATACATCATACCTACATACACATACATACCTATGATAAAGTTTAATTTATAAATTAGGCACAGTAAGAGATCAACAACTAATATTAAAATATAACAATTATATTATATAATAACACTTATGTCAATGTGGTCTTTCTCCTTCTCTCTCAAAATACCTTTTTCTATTATAATCACCCCCTCAGCTTATGATGACATGAGTTTGTAAAATGCCTACATGGTAAGATGAAGTGAGGTGAATGATGCAGGCATTGTGACACAGCACTAAGCTACTATAGACTTTCTGATGTTATGTCAGAGGAGGATCATCTGCTTCCAAACAGCGGTTGACCCTAAGTAACTGAAACCATGAAAGCAAAACTGCAAATAAGCAGAGGGGTGGAGATGAGTATCTATAGAAGTACTTTCTAAGCAAGAGAAAAAGTTTGAATACCATAAAAGATAGACAAATAAGATTAAATACAAATTAAAATGTCTTCATGAAAAAAGGCAAAAAGCAAACTGTAGAAGATATCTGCAAAAGCCAAATGTAAAATGCAACATGGGTTCCAGTAGGTGTAATATGTTTCCTTGGGAATAACAGAAGCAATGTGTGCTTGTGTGTGCACAGAATATTTCTGAAAGAACACATGAGCAAATAAGTAAGAGTTTATTAAATGCCTACTACATGCTAAATTATAGAAGTGATAAAAACAAGGATTAAATTAAGATTAGTCAATTCTACTTGTAAGCTAACTATAGCATCCCACTGACTGCTATGGGGACCTCAGAATAAGGTGAATCCAATCAGGTCCAGAGCTCCCAAAAAATCAACTGATCATTTGCCTTTCAAACTGACCTCTTATCATGGCAGAAATGCTGCAGTTAGAGGAACAGGCAAGGACAGTCTTTCCTGGAAGAATTATATATGGTGGTACATATTATAATTGCTATGACTATCTGTGTGTGTGTATATACATATATATATGTGTGTGTATATATATATATATATACACACACATATATATATGTGTGTGTATGTATACACATGTATATATGTATATGTATGTATACATATACATATGTATATGTGTGTGTGTGTGTAATATACACACACACACACACATATATACATATATACACATATATATATATATACACATTGTTGGAAGGCAAGTTAAATAGTTACACACTGAGGCTCTTAAACTAGACTCCTCAAATTCAAATCTTAACCTTCCACTTATTCACCATAACTTAGAGAAAGACACAATCCCCCAAAACTTAAGTTTCCCAGTCCATAAAGTGAGGATAATAATAGTACTGTTCTTTTTAAATTTTTTCTTAATGTTGATTTATTTTTGAAAGAGAGAGTGCAAGGGGAGAAGGGCAGAGAGAGAGGAGACACAGAATCTGAAGCAGGATCCAGGCTCCGAGCTGTTGGCACAGAGCCTGATGCGGGGCTCGAACCCATCAGCTATGAGATCATGACCTGAGCCAATGTCACATGCTTAACTGACTGAGCCCCCCAGATGCCTGGATAATTGTGCTGTTCTATAAGGTTTCACTGAATCATGACCTACAGGGTCATGCACTAAGAAATAAATGGAAACAATCAATGAAGAGTAGCTGCTGTTTAACAGTGAATGGTAATAATTTATGATTACTAATCATCCATATATGATTAATAAATTTAGTCACTGGAGTGCTGTATGCTAATATTCTAGCAGCTATCATTAAAAGTTAATCATACTGACAAGAATTATGGGAACATTAGTTAACACCCCTATGTAGTTTCATGTGACCATCTAGCACTTTGGGACAGGTAGAGATGCTACCCTCCATTTTATAAGGCTTAAAGCCACACAGCTTGCAATGGCAAACCTGAGACTTGAGCCCACCCATGTCTATCAGACTCCAAAGGGCCTGCTCTGAAACTCATGCTCAGAATGAGGAAAGCTGTAAATATGTGAACATTATGAATGACAACCACAGGAATGAAGAAGAATATAGCATGAAGCCAAAAAAAAAAACAAAAGAAAAAAAGGTCATTGGTAAAATTATAGTATGTATTTTATCCTTTCTGATATATTGGTATTGCTAGGTATTGTTTATAGGTGAAAACACTGAGGCCTGAGGGGTCTCCACGCTAACATGGTAGAACTACAATTTATAGATATATTTATTATATACTTATATACTTTATATAATATATGCTTATATAAAGTATGTTTATGTATCATATATTATATTATATATAGTATATAATTATATATTAATTATATATAATATACCTTTACATGTAAATAATGATATAATATAAAATTAAAAGATATTATTTTGGGTGCCTGGGTGGCTTCAACAGCAAAGCAACCGACTCTTGATTTTGGCTCAGGTCATGATCTCACAGTTGGTGGGATCAAGCCCCACATCGGGCTCTGAGCCACCGATAGCATAGAGCCTGCTTGGTATTCTCTCTTTCCTCTCTCTCTGCACCTCTCCCCATGTACTTGGCTCTCTCTGTGTCAAAAATTAGTAAATAACTATATAAAATAAAATAAAATAAAGTAAAATAAAATAAAATAAAATAAAATAACATAAAATAAAATAAATAACATAAAATAAAATAACAAAATAACATAACATAAAATAAATAACATAAAATAAAATAAAATAAAATAAATAACATAAAATAAAATAACAAAAAATAAAATAAAATAAAATAAAAGAAAATAAAAGAAAATAAAATATATTATTTGCTGCCATATATTATATGCCATATAGGATATAATATATGGCAGCAAATAATAGTTCTATTCTCCATCCAGGTCTAAAAGGCCCTGAACATTGCAGCATGTCCCAGAGAGATGGCATTCACTGACAGACAACTGTGGTAACAAAGGAACTGGCTGATGACATTTCCCCCCTATACCCCTCAGCATAAGCACAGGTCCATCTGCAGAAACCAGCGTAGCGTAGATGCACATCACCTAATTTGCTTACGCTAAGCCCCACATCCCATGCTCCAGTGGAACTGCACCTCCTAGTCATGCTTGCCTCAGTCCCAACACAGTAGGTTCCCTCCCCTAGAAGACCAGCCCAAATGCCTGCTCACACAGCATCTCCTTATAGGGGAGTTTTGTGGAGCCTCAGTTCTGGTAGTGTCAACAGGTCTCAATTCACAAGAAGACCACAGTACACCTACTTAAAACATGCCATATCCAGCCAGGGACCTAACTAACACTGCTCACAAAAAGCAAAGAGAGACTCTGCAGATGACTGACCTGAAGGATAAAGCGGCCAGGGCAAAACAGCAGAGCACATGCAGCACACACTGGAGACACTTCCAGAAGTGCCAGACCCTGGAGAACCACACAACAGGGCACTACAGGACCTCTTCATGAGGCCATTACCCTCAGGAACAGGAGATGTAGCTGACTTTCCTAACACATAGAAATAGACATAAAGACTTAAAGTGAGAAGACAGAGAAATTTATCCTGAATGAAAGAACAGGACAAGACCATGGCCAGAGATCTAAGCAAAACATATATAAATAACCTGATTGTAGAAAATTTAAAGTAATGATCATAAGGATACTTACTGGACTTGAGAAAAGAATATTAGATATGAGAGACCCTTAACAAAGAGATAATGAATAACATAACAGAGATAATGGGCTAAATAAAAGAAATGAGAAACATACCTAAAGGAATGAATAGCAAGAAAGAAGAAGCAGAGGAACGAATTAGTGACCTAGAATACAGAGTAATGTGAAGTACTCAAGCTGAACAAAAGAGAAAAATATAATGATGCAAAATGAGAATAGACGTAGGGAACTCAGTGATTCCATGAAAGATAATATATTCATATTATATGAGTCCCAGAAGAAGAAAAGAGAGAGAAGGGAACACAAAATTTATTTGAAGAAATAACAGCTGAAAATTCCCCCAATCCGGGGAAGGAAACAGATATCCAGATCCAAGAGACACAGAGAACTCCCATCAAAATTAACAAAAGCAGACCCACACCAAGACATATTGTAATTAAATTGGCAAAATATAGTGATAAAGAAAAACTTTTAAAGCAGCAAGACAAAAGAAGACAGTAACTTACTAAGGAAAACCCAAAAAGCTAGAGGATTTTTCAGCAGAAACTTTCTAAGCCAGAAAGGAGTAGCATGATACTTCCAAAGTGCTGAATGGGAAAAATCTGCAGCCAAGAATACTCTATCCAGCAAGGCTATCATTCAAATCAGAAGGAGAGATAAAGGTTTCTCTGACAAAGAAAAACTAAAGGAGTTCATGACCACTACACCAGCCCTGCAAGAAATATTAAAGGGGACTTTTTGAGTGTAAAGAAGAGACCAAAAGTAACAGTATAAAGGTAGGAAACACAAAAGCAGTAAAAATGAATATTTGTTCAAAAAATAAGTCAAGGAACCCATAAAATGAAAGGATGTAAAATATAAAAACATTTCCCTAAAACATGGGAAGAAGAGCAAACAATGGATTCAAACCTAAACAACATCAACGAAATGTAGACTATTATATGCAGAAGAGGTTATACACAAACCTAATTGTAACCATATATCAAAACCCACTAAGAAATATGCAAAAAATAAAGAGAAAGAAATTCAAATACATCAATAAAGAAAATCAGCAAACCATGAAAGAGAGAAATGAGAGAAAGAATCAGAGAAAATCTTCAGAAACAGCCACAAAACAAGTAACAAAATGGCAATAAATACATATCCATCAATAATTACTTTGAAAGTAAACAGACTAAATGCTCCAGTCAAAAGACATAAGGTGAAAGAATGGATACAAAACAAGACCCATCTATATGCTGCCTAAAAGAGATTCATATTAGACCTAAATATGCCTTAGATTGAAAGTAAGGGATGCAGGAACATCTACCATGCAAATGAATGTCAAAAGAAAGCTGGAGTAGCAGCACTTCTATCAGACAAAATAAACTTTAAAACAAAGATTGTAACAAAAGAAAAAGAAGGCTACATATAATAAAAAAAGGGAACAATCTAACAAGAAGGTATAACAATTGTAAATATTTATACACCTAATAAATAAGCACCCAGATACATAAACAGATAATAACAAATACAAAGTAATAAATAGATAATAATACACTAATAGTAGGGGGTTTTAATACCCCATTTACATCAATGGACAGATCATCTAAAAAATATTAACAAGGAAACAATGGCTTTGAATGATACACTGGAACAGATGGATTTACCATATATATTCAGAATATTCCATCCTAAAACAGCAGAATACACATTCTTTTCAAGTGCACATAGAACATTCTCCAAAACAGATCACATATTAGCCCACAAAACAAGCCTCAACAAATTCCAGAAGATCAAAGTCATACCATGTAGGTTTTCAGACCACAGTGCTATCAAACTAGAAGTCAACCACAAGAAAAAACCTGCAAAGACCACAAATACATGGAGGTTAAAAACATGCTACTAAACAATGAATGGGCCAACCGGAAAATCAAAGAAGAAATTAAAAACTGTATGAAAACAAATGAGAATGAAAACACAATGGTCCAAAACCTTTGGGATAGAGCAAAAGTGGTTCTAAGAAGGAAGTTTATAGCAATACAGACCTACTTCAAGAAGCATGAAAATTTTCAAAAACAAAAACTTAACCTTACACCTAAAGGAGTTAGAAAAAGAACAACAGACAAACCTAAAACCAGAGAAGGAAGGAAATAATAAATACTATAACAGAAACAAAAGATATAGAAACTAAAAAAGCAATAGAGCTGGTTGTTTGAAAAAAAAATCAATAAAACTGATAAACCTCTACCCACACTTATCAAGAAAAAAAAATAGAAAGGACTCAAATAAATAAAGTCACAAATGAAAGAGGAGAAATAATAAATAAAATAAAATAATAATAAATATTATAAATAAATAAATAAATAAATAAATAAAATCCAAATGAAAGAGGAGAAATAATAACCAACAGCACAGAAATATAATTATAAGAGAATATTATGAAAAACTATATGGTAACAAATTGGACAACCTAGAAGACATGAATAAATTCCTAGAAACATACAAACTACCAAAACTTAGACAGGATGATATAGAAAATTTGAAACAAAACAAAACGAAATGAAACAAAACAAAACTGATAACCAGTAAAGAAATTTAATCAGTAATCAAATAATTCCCAAAAAACAGAAGTCCAGGATCAGATGGCTTCACTGGCAAATTCTAATAAACATTTCAAGAAGAGTTAATACCAACTTTTCTCAAATTATTCCTATATATATATATATGGATATTATTCCTTTATAATACTAATAATAGTATATAATAATAGTATATAATATAATAATTATATAATATATAACATTATGTATATTATATATTTATTATATTATATATTGTATATAATAATTATAATATAATTCCTCTATAATACTGTCCTGTACTACAGGACAGTATCTCTGATGAACACAGATTAAAAAATTCTCAACATATACTTGCAAACAGAATTCAATAATATATTTAAGAAATAATTCACAATCAAGTGGAATTTAATCGTGGGTTGCAAGGGTGGTTCAAACATGATACATCACATCAATAAAAGAAAGAATAAGAACCACATAATCATTTCAATAGCCACAGAAAGAGCATTTGACAAAATACAATATTCACTCATGATAAAAACCCTCCTCAAAGTAGGTTGAGAGGGAACAGACCTCAATAATAAAGGCCATATGTGAAAAACCCACAGCTAACATTATTCTTTTTTTTAATGATTATTTATTTTGAGAGAGACAGACAGAAAGAGAGAAGGAGTGGGGAGAGGGGCAGAGAGAGATGGAGAAAGAGAGAATCCCAAGCAGGCTCCATGCTGTCAGCACAGAGCCCAATGAGGGGCTTTATCTCACAACTGTGAGATCATGACCTGAGCTGAAATCAAGAGTTGGACGCTTAACCAACTGACCTACCCATAGCATCATCCTTAATGGAGAAAAACTGAGAGCTTTTCCCTTAAGATGAGTAATAAAATAAGGATGCCTACTCATACCACTTTTATTCAACATAGTACTAGAAGTCCTAGCCACAGCAGTTAGACAACAAAAAGAAACAAAAAGAATCCAAATCAGTAAGGAAGAAGTAAAACTGTCACTATTTGCAGGTAACATTACTATGTATAGAAAACTTGGAAGATTCCACCAAAAAACTGCTAGAGCTGATAAACGAATTCAGTACAATTGCAGGAAACAAAATCAATGTATACAAATATGTTGCATTTCTATACACCACTAATGAAGCAGCAGAAAGACAAATTAAGAAAACAATCCCATTTACAATTACACCAAAAATAATAAGATACCTAGGAATAAACCTAACCAAAGAGGTGAAGGACCTGGACTCTGAACACTACAAAATACCGATGGAAGAAATTGAAGATGAGACAAAAAAAATGGAAAGACATTCCACGCTCATGGATCAGAACAACTATTGTTAAAATGTCAATACTACCCAAAGCAGTCTATACATTTAATGCAAACCCTATACCAACAGCATGTTTCACAGAATTAGAATAAATAATCCTAAAATTTGTATGAAACCACAAAAGATCCTGAATAGCCAAAGTAATCTTAAAAAAGAAAAGCAAAGCTGGAGGATTCGTAATTCTCAACTTCAAGTTATGTTACAAAGCTGTAGCAATCAAAATTGTGGTACTGGCACAAAAACAGACACATAGATCAATAGAACAGAATGGAAAATCCAGAAATAAACCCACAACTATATGCTCAATTAATCTTCAACAAAGCAGGAATGACTATTCAATGGGAAAAGAAAAGTCTCTTCAACAAATGGTACTGGAAAACTGGACAGCAATATGCAAAGAACCTGGACCACTTCATACACCATACACAAAAATAAATTCAAACTAAAGACCTAAATGTGAGAACTGAAACCATAAAAATCCTAAAGACAGCATAGGCAGTAACCTCTTTGACACTGGCCATAGCAAACTTCTTTCTAGATATGTCTCCTGAGGCAGGGGAAACAAAAGCAGAACTAAACTATTGGGACTATATCAAAATAAAAAGTTTCTGCATAGCAAAGGAAACAATCAACAAAACTAAAGGGCAGTCTACAGATATTTGCAAATGACATATCCAATATGGTGTTAGCATCCAAAATATATAAAAAACTTACACAACTCAATACCAAAAAAACAAACAATCCAATTAAAAATGGGCAGAAGGCATGAACAGACATTTCTCCAAAGACATCCAGATGGCCAACAGATGCATAAAAAGATGCTCAACACTGCTCATCATCAGGGAAATGCAAACCAAAACTACAATGAGATATCACCTCTCACCTGTCAGAATGCCTAACCAACAAGAAATTAATCAAGAAGAAAAGAACAGGGGCACCTGGGTGGTTCAGTCGGTTAAGCAACTGACTTCGACTCAGGTCATGATCTCACGGTTCGTGGTTTCAAGCCCCATGTCAGGCTCTGTGCTGACAGCTCTGAGCCTGGAGCCTGTCTCGGATTCTGTGTGTGTGTCTCTCTTTCTGTTCCTCCCCTGCTTGCTCTCTGTCTCTCAAAAATAAATAAACATTTAAAAAATTTTTTGAAAGAAGAAGAAGAAGAAGAAGAAGGAGGAGAAAGAACAGATGCTTACAAAGATGTGGAGAAAAAAGAACACTTGTGCACTGTTGGTGGGAATGCAAACTGGTGCAGCCACTGTGGAAAACTGTATGGAGGTTCCTCAAAAAGTTAAAAATAGATCTACCATATGATCTAGAAATTGTACTACTGGGTATTTACCCAAAGGATACAAAACCACAGAGTTGAAGAAGTACATGCACCCCAATTTTTATAGCAGCATTATCAACAATAGCCAACTATGGAGAGAGTTCAAATGCCCATCGACTGATAAATGGATAAAGATGTGGTGTGTGTGTGTGTGTGTGTGTGTGTGTGTGTGTGTGTATACACACACACACAGTGGAATGTTATTCAGCCATAAAAAGAATGAAATCTTGCCATTTGCAATGACATGGATGGAGCTAGAGAGTATTATGCTAAGTGAAATACATCAGTCAGAGAAAGACAAATACCACATGATTTCACTCATGTGGATTTTAAGGGAAAAAAAGAAAAATGGAAAAAGAGAGAGAGACAAATTAAGAAACATACTCTTAATTATAGAGAACTGATGGTTAGCAGAGAGGAAGCAGGTGGGGGAATGAGTTAAATAGGAGATGGGGATTAAGGTGATAAGCACCGGGTGATGTATGATATTGTTGAATCACTATATTGTACACCTGAAACTAATATAACACTGTATTACTATTAATTAACCGGAATTAAAAATAAATATAAAATAAAATAAAAAATAAATAAATAAAATAAAATGCCCTGAACAAAATGTCATCAATAAGAAAATCTTGCAAAATGCCTACAGATATACACTATTTATATAGTCTCATGTTGTACAGTTTCAACTTCAGCCAAATATTTACTCCTGATATAGTTTTCACAGATTTGCTTTTCAAAATAATGAAAACAGTTCTATACTAAGATATTTAGAAACATCTTTACACAAATAACTGAAGGAAAGGAAGATTCACTACTATAGTCCCATTGTAACACACCCCACTAAGGTGTGTACTGAATTTAGGAACACATTTACACTTTTAAGCCAAGTTGAAGCCTCACATCATTGACTTTCAAAAAGAGCATAAATGATTCTGAAATGGGTGGTAACACCAAATCCTGTGCAAATTTACTTTGGCCAGAGCAAGCAATTTTTTCTCTGTTGGGACTTGTTATAGACTCTTCCAATTTGTAAGCATTTTGTTACTAAGGAACATGGAGTTGGAAATAAACACAGCTCCAGGAGTAAAGAAGATAATCCATCATTATATAAACCATTTAAGCCAGAAACAAGGAAATACCATGACGTTTAAAATAGTCAAGTCATGCTAAATATGTTCTTTGCTCATTTTTTTCCTTAAAGACAAACAAAGAACCATCCCTTCTGGGTTCACCACCATTGCTGCTAAAAATATTTACCATGATCACAGCATTACTATGGCGGGGAACAAATTTTGGTGTGGAAAATCCATTGCATCCTACAAATTTTCTGTGTGTGAGTGTGCATGCACACGTGAGTATGTGTTGTATGCATGTAAATCAATTTACCATGTGAGTCCACAATATTCTAGTGTACTATTGTTGCAGCAGTGGTTTCTTTGTTTAGAGTCCTACAATTTTAACACACAATCACAAATGACCTGCTCAAAGAGTAAAAATTGGTGATTGGAAGTTCCCACCATTTTCATATCTGTAAAATAAGGAGGCTGAACTCACTGATCCAGTTCTAACAATGACATTCTGTAATTTTATGATTCTATTTTGTTAGTTCATATTCTATAATACTGGAACTCCTTAAACCACCCACAAACTAAGGGACTGTTGTTTCTGAGCAGACTGATATCCTACAAGCAAACCGGGTCACTAGGCATTTACCTATTCAAACAGTAAGCATTTTAAGTGCAGCCTAAGGGGGGAATACAGACAGCACTTTGCATCACATTTAATCTTGCAAACAAAGTGTCTTGGATAGAAAATAGCTAAAAATCATAGCCCTACCTTTCACAATTACCAATTTTACAGCGAGGGGGGGAAATATGCTGACAGCAGCCTATCTAGCTGAAACATAAGTAATTCCCAGAAATGAGAACAGTAATCTAAAAGGAAGTACTGTCTGAGCCAGAGGGGAAAAAATATGTCTAGAAACTACAACCTTCTGATGATGAAGAAACCAAATGCACCAAGCAAGCTTGCCATTCTACTGCATCTCAAACACAAGCAAGTTCACACAAAAGACAAGATGAGTAAGGATGTTGCCAGGACAAATATATTGCCAGACTCCTTTACATCCATATCCAGGCAGAATTTGAGTCTTTTAGAAGCTGTCATCATTAACCAGAGCGGTCCCAATTTCTTCCGTAGATTAGGAAGTAGAATACAGAGGAGGGTACTTCTTCCCTCTAAGTTTCTTGACACCAGGCATTTTGGATCCTGTGGGGATCCTGAGGGGAAGCACCAGAAGCGTGCACAAATACCCCCACCCTATCCCCGAAGCATTCCCTAGAAGAAATAACATGTTTCATTGGATAAGATAATATGCTTGTATCCTACATCCATTAAGCTTGAACTCCTTGGTCTCTTATGGAACTCTTTCAACAAGACAGTCCATGGCTCCTAGAAAGTCTGCTGTGTTCAGGGTGCCCAGATGGCTCGGTTGGTTAAGCATCCAACTCTTGATTTTGGCTTAGGTCATGATCTCACAATTCATGAGACTGAGCCCCATGTCAGGCTCCATGCTGTCAGTTTGGGATTCTCTCTCTCCCTCTCTTTATGCCCCGACCCCCACTCCCCTGCATGAACATGCTCTCTCTTTCTCTGACTCTCTCAAAATAAATAAACATTTTTAAAAAAGAAAGTCTGTTCTGTTCATCATCTCAGGGTTCTGTTTGTTTGCCTCATGTGCCCATTCCAGTAGACTGGAAGTAGCTTTATAGAGGCTGGTTTTAAGGAGGATCCTAAGGCCACACCCAGACTTGGTAAGAAGATTGCCAGAATGAAGACGTGAAGTGTTGTTAAGCACACAAGTTTGGGGAACGATGGTATGCCTATCTGAGCTCTTTGAATCCAGAACACTCAACCCTGATAATCTTCACCCTTATATGCATGGATGGTCCCCTGTTCTTGGAGTAGGCTTTTCTCACACAACCTCTGATCTTGAAAAATCTACTTCATATTTGTAGTGAGTTGAATGGTGGCCCCCCTCAAAATATGTCCATGTTACAGAAATTGTAAATGTGACTTTATCTGGATCAAAGAAAAGTCTTTCTAGATGTAGTTAAAGATCTAGAGATGAGATCATTGTGGATTATCTGGATGGTCCTTAAGTCCAATGATAAAGATCCTTATCAGAGACACATGGAGCAGAGACATAGACAGAAGAGATGAAGGCCACACAAAGATGGAGGCAGGGGTTGCAGTTAGGCAGCCCAAGTCAAGGAATGCCTGGAGCCACCAGAAGCTAGAATAGACAAAGGAATATTTTCCCCTAGAGCCTCTGGAGGGACTGTACCCTTGCCAACCCCTTGATTTCGGATAACTGGTTTCTAGACCTGTCAGACAATTTTGTTGTTGTTTTAAGCCACCAAGGTTGTGGTAATTTATTATGGCATCCCCAGAAAACTAATACAGCATCCTCTTTCATTCACCCACTCACTACCAACAATCAATGTTCATTATTTGTCATGGGAATCCAAAGATAAATAGCACCCTTGCTCTCCAGAGCCCTATATTCTAGAGGGAGTGGCATGTAAACCAACCACTATGAGAGACAAGTACAGAACTCTCCCAAACAAGTACCGAACATGTTCTCAGAGGATGTAATATCTGAGCTGAGCCTGGGAGAATAAGGTCACAGGGAGAAGGGGGTGCGCAGGATGTCCATGGGGTGGGCCAGCAGGACACAGAGGAAGCCACCAGAGCCATGAAGTGAGATGCCAGATCCTAAAGCTGTGTACACCACGCTAACGAGCTTGACATTGTTTTCCTGTAGGAAAGACAGGAAATCTATAGAAAATGCCTTTCCTGATCATGTAAAAGAAATATGAAGGCTTCTCTTCCTACCTTGGTCATACTCAAGAATGAAAAGTTCACACTCATTCCCAATATAAACATAGCCTTTGTGTCCCTGATCCTGGAGTGCCATTCCACCTTGCTAGTGATGTTTGCAGGAAGTCTTCTTCCCCTCAAAACTCTTTGCTCTGTGTAATCTTACCATTCCCAAAAGAATTTCCAGAGCAAACCAATTCTACACGTACTCTTGTTGGAGAAAAAAGGACTGGCAGGCGGGTAGGGGAGAATGTTCCACCATAAAATAAATTTGGGAAATGCTTTTCCAAGAATTTACAAAAGACTCCAAGAAGTCCACTTAAACTTTGACTAATCAGCATCATCCAAGCTTATTTAACTCTAACACTCTCTTTCTTATTACATTCTGTTAATATCCAAGGGAACATACTATGGAAAAAGCTGCACTAGAATAATGCTATTTTTCAAATAGAAGTTTAATATTACATTCTATATTCAGCAGGTTCTCAGTATACAGTGTTAGTTCAGTTGATAGTCTAATGTTTTCCCCTTTCCTACCCAGAACTCAACACCTTTATCAGAAAACATGGGCCTGAACATAATGTCCTCTGGACCACTCAGCAAGCATGCACTAAGCACCCACATCCAGAACATAGTGGTCAGCCCTGGAAACATAGCATGGAGAAGACGGTGTCTGTGCCCTCAGAAGTTTTACGTGGCCACACATCATGCAATATGATTTAATTCTACACCTGACAAAATGATCACACAATAAAAGCGGGTTAGAAGTAACCCCATTGGAAAGAGATTTTTCATTCTGACTGCTAATAATTCTAAGTATTGTTTGCACAAAGGGGGAAAATAGCCTATAAAATTTATCATTTTCGAATGTCGAATCTTGTCATACTCCTAAGAATCCCCACAAGCTTGGGGAAAAAGAGGGCATTTTCTAAAATATCTCCTTTCAGAAGACCAGGGCTGGGGTTTACTTCTATGCCATTTCTCTATAACCCCTGTCATCATTGGTTACTTTCATTAACGTTATTAAGTTGTAATATATTTATGCTTGCACCATGGTACAACAAAAGCTGTTAAAATAATCTCTTGGTTATTTCATGACTACACGTGCCATAAAAATTATAAGGAAAGGAAACAACCAACAAAACTAAAAGGCAACCAACAGAATGGGAAAAGATATTTGCAAAAGACATATCAGACAAAGGGCTAGTATCCAAAATCTATAAAGAGCTCACCAAACTCCACACCCGAAAAACAAATAACCCAGTGAAGAAATGGGCAGAAGACATGAATAGACACTTCTCTAAAGAAGACATCCGGATGGCCAACAGGCACATGAAAAGATGTTCAATGTCGCTCCTTATCAGGGAAATACAAATCAAAACCACACTCAGATATCACCTCACGCCAGTCAGAGTGGCCAAAATGAACAAATCAGGAGACTATAGATGCTGGAGAGGATGTGGAGAAACGGGAACCCTCTTGCACTGTTGGTGGGAATGCAAATTGGTGCAGCTGCTCTGGAAAGCAGTGTGGAGGTTCCTCAGAAAATTAAAAATAGACCTACCCTATGACCCAGCAATAGCACTGCTAGGAATTTACCCAAGGGATACAGGAGTACTGATGCATAGGGGCACTTGTACCCCAATGTTTATAGCAGCACTCTCAACAATAGCCAAATTATGGAAAGACCCTAAATGTCCATCAACTGATGAATGGATAAAGAAATTGTGGTTTATATACACAATGGAATACTACGTGGCAATTAGAAAGAATGAAATATGGCCTTTTGTAGCAACGTGGATGGAACTGGAGAGTGTGATGCTAAGTGAAATACGCCATACAGAGAAAGACAGATACCATATGGTTTCACCCTTATGTGGATCCTGAGAAACTTAACAGAAACCCATGGGGGAGGGGAAGGAAAAAAAAAAAAAGAGGTTAGAGTGGGAGAGAGCCAAAGCATAGGAGACTGTTAAAAACTGAGAACAAACTGAGGGTTGATGGGGGGTGGGAGGGAGGGGAGGGTGGGTGATGGGTATTGAGGAGGGCACCTTTTGGGATGAGCACTGGGTGTTGTATGGAAACCAATTTGACAATAAATTTCATATATTGAAAAAAATGGTTTAAAAAATAAATAAAGGGAGAAAGAAGGAAAAAAAAAAAAAGAAAAAAGAAACTATACAACTTGCCATGCTTCCTCCCCTGGAGGCACAGCCTCCATACCTGTTCGAAATGCACTACAGATTGAGCTCTGTGAGGGTATAGGCTTCCATTTATCCACCCTTGTATTTAGGCATCACACTCGGCATAGCAACTGGCACGTAATCAACGTATTTTTATTAAATGAATGTTATCACCCTAAAAGAAACAGAAGAAAGCAGAAAGGAACCCATCTAGACTTGTCACATAGAGAATGCTGGACGCAGGTTCTGGTAACTCTGTGAGCAGACTCTGAGTAGTACTTCTGTGGCTACATATTTACATTGCTTTACTCTTTAGCCCATCTCTGAGATCCCCTAATGGCTATAAATGTGATACTGGAAATGAAACACAGAAGAGAAAAGAAGGATAGCAGAAAGATCTAAAGTAAGAAAATTCTGAGAATGGAGTCCAGTCTAAAGAGCACCCCTGCTGACTGAGCTTGCTAACTTGCAAGCCCGTTATGGCAGGTGGTCTGCTAAACTAAAATAGCAATGGCTGATTCCTCTATTAGATGAACAAAAAGAGAGACCATGGAATTTACTGCTTAGAAAAGCTTTTTTAAGATTTCCTGAAAACCTTTTTACAGCATTAAAATTAAAATTAAAAACTCTATTAACATATAAGTCCAAAACATGGAAAGATATTCAACATCTAACATGAAAAAAAGCAAGTTACAAAATATAGATTGTTTTTTTGCTTTAAAAATGTATTATAGAAAATATGGAGGAAGATAATCTGAACTGTTCATACTGTTCAAGAGTCAGGAGTTAGAATTATGGGGAAGTTTACTCTTTCCACACATTACGGGGTGGATGCACTCTGTACATTATATAGTTCTATAATATTAGAATTTTCTTTCATAATTAATATGTATTATCTCAGATGTGATCAGAAAAAATAAGAAATGCAAAAATAGAAACTGAAAAAAAAATTATAAGGAAGATGGAATTACAAGGAAAGGAGCCTAAAAACTCATTCTCTTACCTCTGACAATAGTCTTCAACACAGAAATTTTGGAGTACATCAAATTAAAGGGGAAAAAAAATTCTGTTTTTCTCTTCTCGGTAAAGTTCTGAACGCAAAGTTATTTTCCAGACAAAGACGAATGGAATTCTGCTCTATCTAATCTCTATAAAAGTTGTGAAAATAAACATCTATTTCATTGGATAGGATGATGCCTGCTCTGAAAAGTAGCCATTTTCTGACACGTTCAGAGATGAATAGGCAGGCCCTGCACTCTTCAAGCTGTAGGCATTTGGGCCGCATGCCCTCACCTCCATAATCCTTTTCACACCTTGCACACCTTAAACAGATCCTGCAAGAGTGCTTTCTGTCACCAATGAAGATAAGAGCAGTTACAAGTTGGACAATAACAACAATATTGCAAACAGAAAAAGAGAGAAACTGTTATCCTTCAAAGAAATCATGTTACTCATATACACACCTTCACTATTCCTATAAGTTTCTGAGGGGCTACATTCTAATCCCTTTTTTAAAAAACAACATTGTGATAATAACAAAACCTACTACTATTTATTCAATGCCTTAAGTACAACATGCCAGCCTAAAGGTGTGATGATGAGGTAGAGTATCATTCTTCCTGTTTTCAAAGAAAGGAAGTGAGCTTCAGTAAAGGGAAGGACTCGGCCCATGACCCCACATCCACTCAAAGTCAGAACTGAGGCTCATCTGTCCCTCAGAATAGCCTTAAACACTAGGAGACCTGGAGTACATAATGACAAACAAACAGGCTCCAAGAACTCAGTTTTTCTGCCTCCCAAATCAGGGCCCAGAGAAGTCATTATAGTTTTAGTGTCCCAGTAATGTAGGACAGGAAGTCATTCATTAGAGAAGAAAATACACTAGGTTGGAAATACTCTACCCAGCAGGAGGAAATTGGGTTGCTCTAAACCACAGAGGAGAGAAGCAAGATGTTTGTGTTCAGACCTGCTGAGCTAAGGGAAGTAGGCTGTACATGCCTCGGCCAAATAGCATCACATCTTCCCCTCATCCTCTGCAAACTCTATTGGTATTGGAAGCATAAAAATGGTTTTTGATTGGGCTTCTTTTCAGAGTAAAGTTTAAATCTAGTAAAATAAGGCACGTTCAATAACAACTGTTAACCAGATCCTTGTCACCTGGATGTTCTTACACTCATATTTTATTCAAACGTTCACTGGCTAACCTTTCCCTCCCTTAACTTCACTTATACAGCACACTAAACACTGGAACTGCAAATTAAATGCCAAAGAGGACAGGCCAGTGACACTCAAGATTAACTGGTTGGGTGGGGACTGGGGAGCACAGTCACTGCTGTGGGGCAGCCAGCCACTGCCAGCCCCCAAGGTTGTCAAGAGGACATGATGGCACTGCTGAGAGCTTCACCCTACTCAAGAGAAACTAGAAATCTACATTATTATGTGACATGTTATGATTTTTTCATTTCTAGCCACTTTTTTTTAATTTCCCAAAGGAAAAACAAAACAAAAAAAAAGACACTGGGTGAGCCAGTAAACTAAATCTGGGTTGGATTCACCTTGCGGGTTTCCAGCTTGTAAAACTTCTGCTAAACACAACAGTTAAAGAATGAGGAGTAAGTTAAGATCATTTCATTAAAAAGAACAGAAGAGGGGTGCCTGGGTGGCTTGGTCGGTTAAGCGTCCGACTTCGATTCAGGTCATGATCTCATGGTCCGTGAGTTCGAGCCCCGCGTCGGGCTCTGTGCTGACAGCTCGGAGCCCGGAGCCTGTTTCAGATTCTGTGTCTCCCTCTCTCTCTGCCCCTCCCGTGTTCATGCTCTGTCTCTCTCTGTCTCAAAAATAAATAAATGTTAAAAAAAAAATTAAAAAAAAGAACAGAAGAGACAGCTTAACAGAGTTATATTTTCCAAAGAAAAGGTTTACTTTGAATTTACAATAAGACAAAGAAGAAATATATAATTTTAAATTCTTTATATTGATATTTTAATATTCTAAATTTCTAAAAGTTTCAGGGAAG
Source organism: Acinonyx jubatus (assembly GCF_027475565.1). Taxonomy (NCBI): domain Eukaryota; kingdom Metazoa; phylum Chordata; class Mammalia; order Carnivora; family Felidae; genus Acinonyx; species Acinonyx jubatus. The sequence continues at coordinate 141,807,070 of NC_069383.1, read as the reverse complement.
AAGTTGTTGAATTTCTTCCAATGAATCTGTTGATACTGTTAAGTAGTTGGGTTTGTTTTGTTGTTTTTCTTATTGTCACTTTTACTTTAACTGAACGCTTGTCAAAAAAATCTATGCATTATTCACCAAATTAGTACACTAAACATTATTTTCAAACTTCCATTTTACAACTTTTTTTGTCAATATTGACCAGGTCCATGCTTTATGTTGAGCTTTCAAGAAACAAACAATGGTGAATGAGATACTCCTACCTTTTTCACTGGGCTGATAACCTAGCAAGAAATACAATTAAATAGCAATCCAAATAGTTTGGCCACCTCCTATGATAAGGAAAACTAGACAGTACTATGGGACCACCTAAGTTACTCTAGGATGAATTAGGGAGAGCTGCCTGGAGGAGGATATTAAAGCTCAGAGTGAAGGCACAAAGGTCAGTGAAAGGAAGGGAATCATCTGAGATGGAAAAGACTTCAAATCTAAAGGCAGGAAACAGTGTTACTGGTTGGGAAACCCCAAAAGAGCTGATGTGCCTGCAGAGTTAAAATAACAGGGATGAGTGGAGAGCAGTAGAGAGAGGAGAAAGGTGAACTGAGCCATGCTGTGGATTTGGGGTCTTACCTTGATGGCAATGAAAAATGGCATAAGGAGATAATGCCCTTGAGAAGGAGCACTCAGCAAAGATATAGTGGTGCCAAAGTATCAGCATGTGCACAGATGCACCCTTCCTTCTTCTAAGTGGATGACTTTTCACTTGCTGGGTCAGTTCTCAGGCTCCCTCTTATAAAAATTCAAACAATGGACTAAGCTAATGGCTCTCAACCAGGACAATTTTGCCTCCCAGGGAACATTTGATAATGTCTGGAGACATTTTGGGGTGCAAGGGCATGTGACTGATATCTAGTAGGTGGAATTATCCAGCCCCAAATGTCAACAGTCCAAGGCTGAAAAACTCTGAAATCAGCTACAAAAAAACATTTTTAAGTCAATCCATATATTTTTTAAAAGGGGCACAAGGGGACAGGATGAGAGATTCCAAAAAGCTGCAGGACTCTGATATCAAAAGAAGTGTGCAGGGATTTGAGAAGCTACAGAATAGGTGAGTGTGAAATAAGGAACCTGAGATAAATAAAAAATGGCTGATAGGAAACTCTGCTGCACTACTAGCCTGATGCTGACACACTGTAGGAAACCAGTAAGTATTTTTCAGATGTATGAATTAATGACTGAACAATAGATGAATGAATGAACTGGATATCTGAAAGAGTCACAAGAAGAGAGGATTGAGACCATATTTGTAACTATGACTCCGATATGACAGTAGAACCCATGTCAACATCTTAGTTGTCTGTTCCAGGAAATCTCTGCCCTGAAAGGCTATACACCAATAAATAAATTGACTATTAGCTTCAGGAAATTCCCACTGGTCAATTTATTGGGACAATAATCTATTCATCTGGTCAAACCATTTACTTATCAACCACAGTTATTTATCATGATTCTCTTCAAGACACATTGCTGCATTGACTAACTCTAAATTATTATATGACTCTTCTGAGAAATAAACAAGCAAAAATAGTTCTAAAATAAACTGGGGGAGAAAATCAGGTAATCATATCAAGTATCATTCTGAAAAAGCCTGGATTAAGGAGAACAGTCTCCCTTCCTAAAACATAAAAATAGTGTAGCCTGAGGCAAGATATAGCAGTAATCATCAGGCTGACAGGAGAAAGAACTTCAGAACAGAGCCAATTATATATAGGAAATGTGGTGAGACTGAATCAAAAACAATGAAGAAAGACCATTAAGTAAATTGCATTAGGATAAATTAGTCAAATAAAAATATTTAATTTAGACTTATACTTTGCAAGATATGCTAAAATAGACTCTAGATAGATTCTACCAAGCAAGTTTCTTCAAATAAAGGCAAACTGGCTAAATAATTACTCTCTATGCACCTAATGGGAGTACAATGCAGTAGTGAAAAGCATGAGGTCAACTATCTCTTTGGGGTAGAATGAGTCCTTGGGCATACTGCTAACTGAAGTTCCTGTAGGTATACAACTACTGACATAGGACACTTCAAACTTTGATGTTTTCAAAAAAAATTTTTTTAATGTTTACTTATTTTTGAAAGAGAGAAGGGGGGGAGGGGCAGAGAGAGAGTGCAACACAGCATCTGAAGCAGACTCCAAGCTCTGAGCTATCAGCACAGAGCCTGATGCAGGACTGGAACCCAAGAACCCTGAGATCATGACCTGAGCCGAAGTAGACGCTTAACCGACTGAGCCACCCAGGCACCCCTAAACTTCAATGTTTAAATTATTTTGACCTTATACATGTATCCTGCTTTCAATCAATTTAGATGTGCACATAAAATGCCATAAAAGTGGTTACATTCTTTGATCCAGCAATACAAATACTCAAAGACATTCACACTGAAATATTGTCTTTATCAGTGAAAATTTTTAACAACAACCGCAATGACTAAAAGTGGGAGTATGGCTGGGGAAATCACAGCAATGTGATTAAGAATAAAAACCAGAAGACATCATCACACACACTTTTAATGACATTATATTAAAAAAAAAAAAAACAAAGGCCTAAATTTTAGGTATATTATAAAAGCAGCTACGTCAAATGTAATGTGAACACTGCATAACAAAGATGAAAAGGGAATATGGGAACAATTTTTAAATTCTGTCATAATATTAAAACTGTGATTGATTTAAACATTAATAATAGCATTACAGCATATTAATAAGACATTAAAAGTGGGAGGAAGAAGGATTTCTGGAAAGTAGCCTGTAGGCAGTATTGAAACACGTAAGTATTTTTCAAACTTTTACCCAGAATGATGTGACACATCAAATACAGGCTTATTCAGGGGCGCCTGGGTGGCGCAGCCGGTTAAGCGTCCGACTTCAGCCAGGTCACGATCTCACGGTCCGTGAGTTCGAGCCCCGCGTCAGGCTCTGGGCTGATGGCTCAGAGCCTGGAGCCTGTTTCCGATTCTGTGTCTCCCTCTCTCTCTGCCCCTCCCCTGTTCATGCTCTGTCTCTCTGTGTCCCAAAAATAAATAAACGTTGAAAAAAAATTTTTTTTTAAAAAACACACATAAAAAACACAAATACAGGCTTATTTGATTCTACAAAGCTAAATGAATAATCAGAGATTTATCCAGAATGAAAAGCAGTGGGAAAAGCCTTTGAACTCACATCTGCCAAAGTTACCTGTGGAGTCCAGGACATACACCTGCTCTTGTTAGGATCCCCACCTGTTCCTATGGAATAGCCCTGCCTCTTTGGATTGTTGAAGGGATCACTACCCACCCGATGCTTTCACAGTGGGGTTGGCAGGGGTGGGAAGCCCACGGCCTGACAATCACTCAAGGACTCCAGTGCTGTCTCCAATTGAAGGCCCGTGGTCTCTACATCCCTATTACAGACCCAGGAGCATAACACATCACATCTTCAAATTACAAGAAAAATCAGCCAAGTAAAGGTAGGCATGTGACATTCTCCCCCACAGAACTTATAAAATGTCCAACAAAGAAATGTAGGTGCTGCATTTGAAAAATATTTTTACAATAAAATTTGTTTCTCCATCATGAAGTACAACCCAGAGCCCACCCTAAAGGAAGATGCCCCTGAGAGTCCTCTCTCTGACCAGTCACCTTTGAACATGTCCTTGAGGCTCTGCCCTTAAGAACTGGAGTCCTGTGTTTCAGTCCTAGTGTCTGAAGGAGATTCTCTATCAACCAAGACCAGTTTTGACAAAAGTGAGAAAACAAGCAACCAGCCCATTCTCTCCCTCCCCGCCCCCTCTCTCTCTCTCTCTCAATAACTGCAAGAGTGTACTTTCTTCTGGTTTTGGTATTGATAATGTCCAAAAGCACCAAAGGGGAAAATCTGCCAAATAAGGGGGAATCAGAAAAACAGCAGCGGGTCAGGAAGAGAACCAGAGCGTCTCTCAGAGCAGACCCCTCCCAGCAGCACCCACACAAGAAGACTTAGTAAGTCAGCCATACCCATCATTAAGCCATCTAAGCCAAGAAGAAAATAAAGATGATGGTCTAAAATCCATTCATAGGATTTCAAGACAAAGATGGTTTTACCTAACTTTACAACAGCCAGTTTCCACTGAACCATATCACAGCTCCACAAGAAAGGCCAAATGGCTCATTACAAGAAAAGTTCCAACAACTGTTACTTAATGTTTAGCAGCGGTTGCTTGGCTTGGCCACTCCAACAAATATTGCTGAACTGTTTAACTTACGAGAGACATTTAAAAGCTAAAAAGCCCAAATTCTAAATATGTAATTCATAAAACAGCATATTTTCTTTAATTCATTTTCTCAAAGTTTACAATATCTGTACTAATTCTCTGTAACTAGATATGTTCTGGATACATTCTCAGAGAATCTGTGCAGAATAAAAATTTGAAACATCTTAAAACTAACTAAAAACATCTTTCCAGTATGCTGCAAGGCAAATGCTTTTTAGATGTTTTGCATTTTTATGCTAAACAGTGCAGCTGCAATTGATAAAAAGCAATCAAGCTAATTTAAGTCAATCAACTCCAGGAGGTTCTCATCACTTGGATAAAAATGCTCTCTCACTCCTTAGAAAATAAATAAAGATTTAACAGAATGAATGCATTTTCTCGACCCTGTTTTCTTGCCATTCCAAAGGCAGCATATTAACCAAGAAATCATGTTAAGCAATATCTGTCACTAGTTTAAAGCATAATGCAAACTTTAAAGTCATGTTTAATTAAGCAATCCTAAGCAATAGCATATTAGCAGAGAGTAACAAGCCTTGAGGGATAGAATCTCTCTCTCTCTCTCTCTCTCTCTCTCTCTCTCTCTCACACACACACACACACACACACACACACACACACTGAAAGGCACAAAATTGCTGTTAGAGAAGCTATCAATTCCTCTGTAGTCTCTAAGGAGAATATCACATTAAACCATTTAGTTCTGGCTGGTTGTCATTATTAAAAGATGATCCTGGAGTTTTAAAATCACAATTTAAAATATGTAAGTTCAGGAATAAACTGGAAAGCAGAGTTCATGCATTTAACTAACTTCATATATTATGAGAAAACCAGTAGGGGTGGTTGCAAAGTATCTTACCATGATAAAGATAATACATGTTTAGGATTCAGGACGCAAATGGGAGGAGAGAGTCTAAATTTCTCATTTCCACTAGCGGTTCAACACCACACTCCTCTGACTACAAAATTCTAAGATGCATGCAAGCATGGCCCAACACATAAACCCTATAAAGACCTATCATCAGAGATATTAGCTACCTGGGCAGGAAAAATAGACCAATGCCATATAATCTGTCAGTCAAGTGGTACCCAAAAGACAACATGAAAAATCTGGATAAGCTTCTCTGCCTCTCATGGTATGAAACCCTGGAAAGTTACTGAGCAACTCCAAATGTGTGTTTCTCCATCTTACAGATGGGGGTGTTAATATCTGTTTTGAGCATTAAATGGCTTGACAGGGCCCAACATACAAGCTCTAGTTCACAAGACAGACATCAGCTGCTGTACCAAAGCCTCATGTGAACACGAGTTTTCTTTCTTAGTTTTTTGAATATAAGAATAGGGATACATTAAGGAAAAGGCAATGATAAAGAACTGAAATTGAAAACATTATTCTGAAAAGCTTCTATGAAATTAATCAGATGAATTAAATTAAATTAAATTAAATTAAATTAAATTAAATTAAATTAAAAGATGAATCAGGTGATTTTTATGGTGCTTCAGAGCGTATCTTCTGACCATGAACATGCCTATGCTTGGTGTTGAGGACAGAAGATGCTTGCCTGGAGCAGCTCTCTGCAATGGAATGCCCACATCCTGAAACCACACACTTTTTAGTGTGTGTGTGTGTGTGTGTGTGTGTGTGTGTGTGTGTGTGTGTGTGTATGTGTGTGTGTCCTCTGTAGGAATATCAGAATTTCTTTAAACTCCTGAAGGACACAATTTTCTTGCATTGTCAAGGACATAAGTATATTAATTATACCTTTTCACTTTTCACTTTCTGTATTCTGATGTTTTGACACTGTGGCCTTGCTGACCCCAAAACTGCCTCTCCCAGGGCCAGCCAATTCCTAAAGAGAGTAAAAGACTCAACCTTTCATGTGCCTTTCATGTGCAAACTAACGAATCCAGAGCCCACACCCCCACCCACCTCCTCCATCAGGCTTTTACACTCCGTGCCACTGTTCCCCTGCTCCAATCACCCCAAGCAAGATACCCCTAGGCCCCAGACACCTCTGAAATTATTCAAACTAGCAATCTTAAATGAGCTTACTCTACCACATTCATTCTCTCCATGAAAACCACAATTAAGCCTCTTTCTCATGTTTTCCCCTCATTCCTTCTATCTCCTGACAGACTCTGGTGCTTCCCTGTGAGGCACCCATGGCCTGGCATGGCCCCTTCTCTTTCTTGGGAACTGTAACAAACTATCCAGTTGCAATTGTCTCCTGATTTGTTGGCCTCACCAAACCTAAATAAAAATTAAATCTACATTGTGAAACAATAAAAAAGCCATGCTTCACTCTTTAACCGTCACCTAAGCATGTATGGCTCAGAAGCCTGGCTTCAGGAACATTTATGGTTGCAGTGGGTGGGGTGCGGGGGAGTGATACTGTTTTCTGCCATGGAAATGCAAGTAGTAAGGGCAATTGTATCTCTGGTATTGAATTTGGAAAAGGCAAATTTATCCTGCTGCATGTGATGTCAAGGCATTAATGTCTTGAGAGCAGAATAGCAAACTTTTGTATCTTCTTTCAGGAAAAAGGAGATCAATTTGCAGTCTCTAGGAATGGCAGGCATCCACAGAAGGAACAGTTGCATATTCATTGGGATGACACCACATACTCGGAGTCACCTGTTCCAGAAATATTTCATTTAATATTCATAAAGTCAGACTCTCCACATCTTTCCATTTGCCCTCCTCTTTCCAGCCACACAACACCATGAAGATTTCCCTGAACACACCTTTTTTCTTGTCCCTTTATCTTTGCTCACACTGTTCCCTTGGCCTGGAATGCCGTTCCCTCTCCTAGCCATTTTTGCCCACCAGGATTCTTTTATCCTGCAAGTTTTAGTTTGCCTCCATGATGGAGACTTCCCAAATGCCCCTTAGTCTGGAGGAATTGATTCTTCCCCTCCTCTCTGACATCTCTTTCCTGTTGCCTTCACACCCACTTCAGCCCTCCCTAGAGAGAGACCTTGGGCCAGTCTCAGTTTCTGCATCCGTAAATCAGGATAAGAAGAGAACCCCTTTGCAGAGGGGTATAAGGGTATCAAAATGGCATGAAGCCTGACACAATATAAAAGTGCTAGTAAGCTGTTCAAAAAGAAGGAAGATGAAGAGAAATGATAGCTGCAGTTCAGTAAGTACATAGAAAAACCACACTAAATGAGTGCTTGCTCTGTGCAAGGGGTTCATCCAAGTGTATGCTGCATTATCATTTCAACGTCCAGTGAGCAATCCAAATGCTCAGTACAGGCTGGAGGAAGGAGAGGTCACCATGGCAATGAGAACAAGCTTCTTGGATACAAGGGTTTCGAGGTGAGCAGATTTCAGACAGTGGGAAGCAAAAAGCAAGACTACCTTGAGCAGAGGAAATACAACAACAAAAAAAACTGTCCCAGGGACAGGGAATGGGTCAGCCCACAGGAGTGACTGAAGCAGTCCTTTTACCCACTCTATCTTGATTACTCATGGGATGACAGGTGACACAGTGATGGAGAGTTATGTTCAAGGGCTTTGGTATTACATGGGCTGGAATTAGAATCCCAGTTCTGCCACTTCAGAATGTGGGGCCCAGAGTAAGTAACTCACCTCTCTAGAGCTCAGCTTCCTGTTCTGTAAAACGTGGTGATTTTGTAGGGACCTACAACTTATGTGAGCACCATGTTTGGGCATGGAGTAAATGCTCAGTCAACTGTAGTGTTTGTTACTAATATAAGCAGGGTTTATACAATTAGGATACTTCTATTTAAGAGAACTATTGTAAGGGTTAAAGGAGATGATAAACAAAGCTCCCAGACAGTGCCTAAAACATCATAGGTGAGCAATAAATGCAAAGTATTATTGTCAGTGGTGGCAGTAATAATAATGATATAACATGCACCAGGCTCAGCATTAACAGCAGGGGTTTCTGAGAACAAAAAGAAAGAAGACAGTATTAAGAACAACAATAAGGGGCGCCTGGGTGGCGCAGTCGGTTAAGCGTCCGACTTCAGCCAGGTCACGATCTCGTGGTCCGTGAGTTCGAGCCCCACGTCAGGCTCTGGGCTGATGGCTCGGAGCCTGGAGCCTGTTTCCGATTCTGTGTCTCCCTCTCTCTCTGCCCCTCCCCCGTTCATGCTCTGTCTCTCTCTGTCCCAAAAATAAATAAAAAACGTTGAAAAAAAAATTAAAAAAAAAAAAAAAAGAACAACAATAAATAGCAGCATATTACATGCCAGGCACCAGGCTAGGTCTTTTCCATGCACTAATTTGTTCCTTTATACAGCCACATGTATAGGTAGTATAATTTCCAGTTTTCCATTGAGGAAGCTCCTACCAATACTCTTAAGCAGGATTTGGCAAATTCTTGGGTAAACGGCCAGGTAGTAAATATTTTTGGCTTTGGAGGCTATGTAGTCTCTTTTCCAGCTAATCAATTCTACCACTGTAATGTAAAAGCAGCCCAAGACAATATATGAATGAGCCAGTATGGGTGTGTTCCAATAAAAATTTATTTACAAAATCTGAAACTAATGTAACATATGTGTGTGTGTAACTGTACTTCAGTAAAAATTAGGAAAAAAAAAAAAAAACAACGCTGGCAGTAGTAAGATCTGGCCTGTGGGTTATGGTCTGTTGACCTCTGCTTTAAGCCATTGAGATTTTTGAGGTTGTGATGACAGCATAACCTAGACCATACTATCTGATAAAACCACTACTACACTTGACAAAGGGAATCCTGCTGGAAAGTGGTAAAGAAGTAATGGCACTTCTGTGTTCCTCTAAAAGAACATTTGTTAAAACAGAAATATGTAAACTGACTTGGGTTCAGATTTTATTTTATCTGGTTGAATCATATCAGTGTGATTTCAGTGCCTTATAGAGAGGGCACATCCCGGACCTTTGGCCAGAAATGCTATTCCATCCCCTTCTCACCTGATTTATTCCAACTCATCTTTCAGATCTAAGATCAAGCCTCTCTTTCTCCAGGAAGGCCAAACTAGAACCAGATTAGATTTTGGCAGAGCACTTAAGTTCTTTTTCTCATTATAAGCATATTACTGAAATTATTTGATTAATATCTTTCTCTTCTACTGGATAGTGAGCTACAGGAAGGCCAGAGCTATATCTGGTTTTGTCCACTGTGGCATCCCTAACCCAGTGTCTGGGATGTAGTTGATACTCAATAAATATTTGTTGTGTCATAAAGCAATTAAGACAGATCATTAGTAGACACTTTTTATTGGTGACTCACAGAGCTGCAATGAACAATCCAAGGTAACAAAATTATTATGTGATTGAGCTATAATTCAACCCAGATTCAACTGATACTCAAGCCTTGATCTGAAGCAGAACACCCTACTGCCTCCCAGGAATCTTGAGATAACATATGTGGGAAATAAAAGTACCAAAGAAAAGATCACCTTGGCCAAAAGGTAGGAAAGTATGGGGAGTTCAGTGACTACTTCCAAAATAAGAAAGTTCAAAATTTTTCTTTGCTTTACTAAGAGATTCCAAGTGATAGCTAACAGATGTCTTATGTTTGCCCACACACTACTGCAAAATAATTTTTTAATTAGTTGCCAGCATTAAAAAAGGAGAGATTACACCCAAAAGTATGGATTTCCTGCTTCTCTTAAAGGCAGAGATCTGGCATCTCTGGACCCCTAATTCCTGAGGCCAAGAATCAACTTTAGACTGAGCCTCTGCTCTCCAGTTATAGCAGGCTCCACTCAGATGGCTTCTCCGAAATACAAAACCTACCTGGGCCCTGCTACATTGATATGGGAACACCTGGGTTATATGGAGACTTGGTAGTGAGGATTTAGAGGAGGAGGGCTACAAGCTGAGTAGAAAGATAGGAGAAAGTGATTATTTAGTTTCCTTTGGAAAGGATATCAAAAGGCAAGAAGGAAGGAATGGAGGGAAGGAGAGGGGCAAGCAGAAAGGGAAGGAGAGATATTGTAGTGGTGAAATTAGAAGCCAAAATAGAAATACTAAGGAGGTGGGAAGTTTTCACCTTAGTGATAGTATTATAAATGTCTAAACACAGGACAGAGGCAGGAAGAGAAATCAGCTCCTGGAACACACGGCAGTGAAGGAGGGTGCATCCACAGTGCTTCCGATTAGAATGATCAGATTTAGTACCATATGATACAAGGGGTTCTGAATACCTAAGAGAGTTATCCAGATGAAAAGTACTAGAAACTATCTCACTCAAACCTTCCACATCTTGGAGCTATGTTTAAGAGCAGTGGTCAATAAACTGCTCTATAAGAAGATGTGCACCATTTTGCTTACCAGTCCCTGTGACAACCTTGGGAGTTAACTTAAGACTTCAGGACATGAAGGTCTATTTCACAGCCAAGGTTGGCCAGTGAATTTAACAATCATGATACTTTATATACCATAAGGAAGGAGAATTGTTTCAGTCCTGGATAGTAAAAGGGCTGATAAATCCAAAAAAGGGAAAAAAAATATGACCCTAGAATCACAGTTTGACAGAGCAGTGAAAACAGGTCAGCAGTGAAAACAGCAGGTCAGCCCTAGGTTAAAATCCTACACTACCACTTTATAGTGGTATGTCTTTGGGATATTTACTTTATTTCTCTCAGACTCAGTATTCTCATCTGTAAAATGGGGACAGCACCATCTGTTGTGTAAAACTGCTATAACAATATACTAACACTAGGTTTATAAAGTCTGTAGCACATACAGGTTGCTCCTTCCCAGCCCTCCCAACCCCCAGAAACAGGCATAGTAAGGTCAACCATTTGCATTGTCTTACTGTCTTTACTTTTGAGAGTACTAGCAAAATATATAAGAACAACTAGACCACTACTGTCTTTCAGCAAGTACAATGTCTTTCTCTAAAATAAAAGTGTATTACTTCAAAGAAATCATGGCTTCCGTGAACCTATCTACAGAAAGCATACAAATTATGACTACCCTAAAGACTTAAGTTGCTTTATGTTTTTAGATTAATTTTCAAAAACATGAATGCTCCAGCTTTTAAAGATCAAACATCCAGGCAGGCAGTGTAGTTAAATATTTTTCCTTCTTAAGAAATAGTTATTACTTCTTAAGGCTGAACTTTGAAGATACTGTTTATCCTTTGCATGTTTAATTAAAGCTCTTAAATTTAATTCAGGTATTCTCATTAAACCTGTTTCTTTAGAAGATTATTTTAGCAAAGTTAATATTTTCTTTTACTAGGTGTTAATATAAACAGGGTAGTTCACTTCAAGTTTTCCTTGAGGAGACTGCAACATTCAAGGCTCACCCTGCCACCACCTGCCCCACCCCCCGTTCTAATTCCTCCCTGCAGCAACAGAAAACGAGGAAAATTGCTGCCACATGTGCCTGACTTGCAATCCACACAAGCCCCATGGACTCTGCCTGCAAATGAGCCTAACCCCAGGGCTGAGATGCACTGCACAGCTACTAAATGGCAAAGGACTTCACTGAGATTACTTTGGTTTTGCCCAAATGTGAAAGGTCACATAGTATCACAGCCCAGCTCTCAAAAATAAGTCTGTAATAGCAGAAACGTTGGAAACAATTTTACTGATTTACAAAAGAATGATTGACTAAAACATGGTAAATGGAATACTGGGCAGCCGTGGACAGTGAGACAGGTCTGTGCACTGATATAGAAGAAACTTAAGAAACAGTAAATAAAAAAAGACAGTGATTGCTTTTCATGTCTAATATGATCTCATTTATGTTTGGAAAATCCCCACAATTATATATATATGGTAACTATGTATTTGGAAGTATACACCCTTAAAATGATAAGGGTGGTTCTCTTGGGGAGGGGACACACTTTCGAGTGTTCAGAAAGATAGAAGAGGAATTTATTTTGTTTTTAGTGTTTATTTTACATTTTTAATTGACAATAAAAATTTATTTTTGTATTACTTTAAAACTTAGAAATAAATAAAAATCCACTTGTAATAGAAAAATGTGTCCTCCCACGTAAAGAGGTCTAAGTTGTCCTGTTTTGACTCATGAGGTTGGATGAGTAGACAACTCAAGTTTTTCCAGGTAGAAAGGGCTCATGGGTGGCAAAAGGAGGGCCAGAAAACTTTGGGCAACAGTACCGCTAGCTCTTGGGGGGAAGGGAAATTCCTTTCCTGATATCCAAGGAGATGGGGTGGCTCAGGTGCCATGCCAAAACACCCACTGCTCTTGTAATTCAATCTCTTTGCCACTGCTTCTTCTACTGTTACCAACACCCTCCTTTTCTCTCCACCTGATGTCTTCTGTTTGCTGCCTCATAGCTTCTGCTAAGTACTTTCTCTTTAGCTCTCTCTCAATTTTTCTAACACTGTACATAGGGGTTTTGTGTCTTTATACCTTGAGTTCAAACACCCCAAGATAGCACAAAGTATATTTAATGAACTCATCTATCATTCCATATACCTCTCCAATCCCATTTAATCTTTGGAACAGATCTCTGGAATTCAAGGAGACAAGTGACTTACCCATCTAGTTAGTCCAATCTAAAATCTTAGAATCTGTCCTTAATTCCTCTCTTGCTTTACTTCTGCCTCTATATCCAATTCCTCCACATCCTGACAACTATCTTTCCAAAATCATCAGCAAAACCATCCTCTTTTCTCCACCTCCACACCATCACTGGATCCAGGCCACCATCATTCCTTACCAGGATGCCTGCCTGTGGCCTCTTAGGCCATTCTCACACAGCAGCCAGAATGGTCTTTTATGAATGAAAATCAGACCACCTACCACCTTGCTTAAATCCTGCCAGTGGCTTCCCGTTGCACTGTGAACCCAATCTTATTTCCTTGCTGTGGCCAACAAGACTCTCCTTGGCCTGGCCTCTGCCATCTCTCCAAGTTTACTTTCTCCTACTCTACACTCAAGCACCCTACTTGGGCCTCACTGGTTTCTCTTTGTTCTGTGTACATAAAGCTCACTCCTTCCTGAGAGCCTGGGCACTTGTGCCTCCCTCTACCTGGGACCACTTTCTCATCTAGCATACTTACTGTTAAATGGTCCTTTACATATATGTTTCTTTTCTCCGCCACCATCCCCCAAATTTACACTTGACTATAAGCTCCATGCAAGCAGGGATTTTTGCCTGTTAGGCTCACTGCTCTATCCCTAGTATTAGGGTAATGTCAACTTTATAGAAGACGTCAACAAATACGTGTTGAATGAATAAAGGAATGAATAATTGAGCAAATTGTCAGGTGGTACAGAGCTAGGAAGACACAGACATAGGACCCTAAAGCAGTCTTGTTTCTGACCCCAGAACTGATTAAATCAACCTTTATGCTATACATATAGCTCATTTACCCATCCCATCCCTATTTTTCACCTCTACACACACACACACACACACACACACACACACACACACACACACACACACGGGAAGCAGGGCACACCAGGCACAAAGAATTACTCACTGTTCCTTGTATAGGCCACACTTTTACCCTCTATACTATTTCTTCTGCTTCAAATAGCACCCCTCCCCCCCTTTCCATCACAGATAACACTGTTCCTCCATCAGGGTCCACCTGAAAGTCCACTCCCCACCTGTCTTAACTCCCTCCCCCCACAGGCATGTTAATCCCTGGTGTTTCATAGTTCTCTGTTTCTGCCTTTATTATTGAACATATTCTCATAATGTTATCTTTGGTTCTGAGTCTCCAAATAGGGAGACGGTAAGGACAAGGGGATGTCATCTAACCTACCCTGATGTTTCTCAGTCAATATGTATTACAGATAATTCTTAAAATCCATTCTAAGTATGACCACTTTGTATACATAAAAGTTTTATAAAATAAAAAAGGCTATCAAAAGTACTAGGTAGTAACAACCTCATAAGACTGATATGAGGATGATCTGACATCATAAATGGGCTTGCCACCTGGTAAATGTTTAATAAATATGATATACTTCTATTGTTTCAGTTAGTAATATATAAGACTTCTTGTTAGCAAAATGTGTCAAATTGCACTAATGCCATTAGTAACCTCATTCTACTGATTTTTTCCATTGCAAGCACCTAAGGGAAAAGCACTTTAATTATGTTTATCATCAGTATAAAGCATTAGGTGGCCAATAAAAATAAGAACTATATGCTTTAGAAATGTTGCTAACTCGAATTAAAATTTTCAGCTTATAGATAGTACAATGCCTAGCATAAGACTTTGTGTAATAATTTCTAAAAGACTGGCATTATAACCAAGTACTACAAAAATGAAAATATATGCAAAGCTACATTCACCTTCCCACAATAGTCACTCAATACAATATCTTCCTGGGCTCAGAAACACTCCCAAACCTTGCCAAGATTCTTTGATAAAACCCATACTTCCAGTAGCTAACAGAGGGAATTGAACAAAACTGGATTTTGCAGAAGCAGGAAAAAATATGTCAGGATGACTCCATCCTCAAGAAACTCACTGTCAAGTGAGAGAGCAATTCTGGAGACTCAATGCCAAGCACTGTGCTGAGAGGGAGCAGAGAAAGCAATCAAGGAAACATCATCTGGGGATTACGAGCATAAATAGATATCTGCCAGGACCTAAAGATACGTGGAGAAATGAAGATGCGAAATTTGTCCAAATGCAAAGGAAAAAAAAAAAAGGAAATGAGCCTGCCAGAATTTAATCTATACAAGTTCTATAACTGAACAAAAGAAATACTTTAAAAGTGCCTATGTCTTAATTCTTTCTCAAATATTACATAAATTAATGAGCATTCTTTTCCTTTTTATGTTCTCAAATCCACTCTACAATATATTAAGATATCTTGATAACGATCTTAGCTCTATTGTATTGCACCCAACATATGGTATCACTTTGAAACTCACTTTCTAGAGAAAGACTAGAGAAAGCTGGTTTAGTTCTTCTAGAGTGGGATTTAGATAAAGTCAATTTACAAAACACACACCCCTGCCCTCTAACAATTCACTCCATAGTAAATGTGCTTCTCCTTTTGTAGTACTTGAAGCTTCAAAATTGGCACAAAGACAGGATACAATTAATAAGGTTTTACGGCCTGTATTTCATTTTTTATATACTTTCCTTCTCTAAAATATATAAGATAAATATTGAGAATTCCTTGAGCTAGACTTACGTTTTACTAATAAGAAAACACCCAGATTATCAAATGAATAGAAGAATCCAAGCAGGCAAAATAAAGTCTTCTAAACTTCTAGGCTGAGTGTGAAATAGAAATTAGATCCTCTGATCACTGATAGCCACCAATGTGGGTGAAAGAAATGATGTCAAGCAAAAACCATGTGGCCCTGGACTGTGCCTGGCAAGCCAAACCATTTCTAGGGAAGTTCTCGAGGACAGACCCCGCCTAAATGGAGTGAGTCATTAGCAGGTCCCTGACATCAGCCAGCTGCAAAGTCTTACAGCAACTGGCTAGATTGAAAAAAGATTTCCAAAGCTTCAACATAAAAAGCTCAACTGATTCAGTTTCCCTATCAGATTTCCCAATGCTTTCTTCTAGGTCTCTCTCTTACATCTAAATTTCCTCCTCATAAAAACAAAGACTTAGAAAAGGTAGAAAAAGTTAAAATGAGACTTTTTCCTTCTAAAACGTGTACTTTAGTTGATTCAGTAAAAGGTCTGAAATCATCTTCAGGGTCACCATCAAGCTTAGAATACTTGTAGCAGAAAAAGGATTTGTATAAATAAGGACATAATTTCCCAGGATAAGTAGGTGGGAGACATCTTGTGGCATATCCATGTCACTGAGAATGAAATTCAAAGAGCCTACGCAGGTCACTGCTCATTTATTTTTACTTTGTTTTCAATGTTTTCTTACATAAATTTCAAACATATACAAAAATACAGAAAACAACACAATGAACCTCAATGTACCCAATCCTCACTTTAACAAGTACCCACTCATGGCTACTCCTGTTTCTCCTATGAACCCAAATACAGCCCCTTCTCACCCCCTAATTATTTAAAATTGAATTCCAGATATTATATCATTTCACCTGTAAATGTTTTAGTATGGATTTTTTTAAAGATAAGAACTCTATATTAAATTTTAATAATTCCATCATCACACCTTAGAAGAATTTACCAGTGATTCTTTACTATCATCAGTTCAAACTTCAAATTTCCCCAGTGGCTCACAGTTTTACCATTTTGCTTATTTGAATCAAGACTCGAACAAGGTTCATACATTATGATTGGCTGATATGTCTCTTAAGTTTTTTTGATCTACAGTTTCCCTCTCTACCTCTTTCTCTTTTACGTTGAAAACTTTTGTTGTTGTTTTAAAATAAGAACAAAAACAGAGTCATCTATCCTACAAGGGTTTTGCATGATGGGGAACTTGCTCCTGCATCCCTTGGAGCTGTTTGCCAAGTTTCTTTCTGTCCTATTGCCAGTAAAATTCAGGCTTGATTTTTCTGACAAGACCGCTAATTGCAGTAGAGTGTACTTGGATCAGGAGGCATGTACTATTTGATGTGACATGCATTAAAACTCAATCCTCAGATCCATTAATTAAATCATCAGAGGTTGCAAAATAAATATATATTTGCATCCCCTTAATCTCTTAGGTCAACAATAACATACCTTATACACTTTTGTACCACCTTCTTTTTTTTCCATTTAACAATATATTCTAGAGGTCACTTGATTATCAGTATATAGGGATATTCTTCATCATTTACACAGCTACAAGTAATCCATTTTGTGGATCACAATGATTTATTCAATCAATCCCTTCCTGGTAGAGATCTTGGTGGCTTCCAGACTTTTGCTATTACAGATAGTGTTGCAATGAACAGTTTCTGATATTTTATATTTCTGCCAGTGTATCTTTGGGATCTAGGGATTGTAGGAAGAATTGGGATTACAGTCAAAGGTAAGCATGTGTAATTTGTTAGATGTTGCCAAATTCCCCTCTGAAAGGGGATATACCACTTTGCATTCCATCAGCAATGTTACTAAAGAGCTAGTTACTCCCACAGCCTTACCAACAAATAGAGTACATTTCAAGTCTATGGAATTTTTGCCAATTATTTTTCAATGTAGAGTTAATATGCATCTCTCTTATCCTGTGTCAGGTTGAGCATCATACATTAGGCACTTTACATTCATTTTCCCATGTACTATGTATATATCAGGCCCATTATTCTCTAGGGTTGTTGGTTTTTCAGTTCTCTGTTTTTAAAAACCTTATTTTATTAGGGATCTGAACCCTTTATTTGTATAGCTTCCAAGTATGTGGCCCAAGTTGTTATCTGTCTTTTACCCTGCCTGGGATACTTTTTGCCATGCAAAAATTCTTTACTTCATGTCATCAAATGTATCAATCTTCTACATTATGGTTACCAGATCTTGATTCATAGTTAGGAAGGTTTTACCCATACATAAGTTATAGAGAGCAGTCAATCTGTATTTTCTCCTACTACTAATATCAAAGCATTGCCTGTGACTGGATACTTTCATCGCTACCATGATGCTACATCTCATCTAATTCTCTCACTACAACTCCAGTGATACAGGAGAGTAACAATAGATCCAAAAAACACTTTTGGAGTAAGGCACTGCTCTCAGAGCTCATATACCCCAGTGGGGAAAAAAAAAAAAGCAAAAGGTCCTTTCCTTCAAGAAGTTTATACTGCGATGAACTTGTCCTTCTATATAAATAGTAGGTTAATAAAGGGATAAATACTTAAGTGCAGCACAGTAATGAAAACCCCAGCTAAGCCACAATGTTCCTGAGGAATAACTTTTGTGTCCTACACAACCCATATGAAGAGATTTTATCTGAGAATATGACCCTTGAAAACTTAAGGATTTGTAAATGAAAATGAAAAAAGCTCTAAGCATTAAAACAATTTCTCCTTTTGGTTAGGTACTTTCATAGACTTACTCAGAGGCCCTGTTGTATGCCCAAGGTTTTTATGGGATTGTTCTGTCAAGCAACCAACAATTCTCTAGATTGAATTTTTCATGAACCAACCCTAGTGAATGCTCAAAGACAAAAAGAACTACAAATAATCTTAATTTGTTTTCAATAATCATATTATAGGTAATAATGTTGGCAACACTATTTACTTCTGTATTCCTGGCACATCGCATCATGCCTAACACACAGGAGAAACTTTATAAATAACCTACTAAAGATCCAACAAAGAAGGTTACCAAAATGATGCTGTACACCTAATTTTCATATCTTAGTGCTCTGTCCCTTTCTCTTTTACACACACACACACACACACACACACACACACACACACAAAACACATGCGTTCATAGCAAGGTGCAAATGATTACATTTCCCCAAATTAACTCTTTAAAATTCATGTATATTTTTCCACAAACGTACACTTTGATTTTGGATGGAAGGGAGGTTGAAGAGTTGAAAAACCCTAAGCTCTAGAATTCTGGCAGTTCCAAGCAGTTTTCCAAGTCATGCCTTTCCCTTCTCCCTGTACTGCCCTCAGAAGAGCTGTCAAAGATGGTCATCACTAGGGAGAGAGCTGACACCCAGCTTTACTGGCACTAGGCAAAGGAGTCACATTCAGTAAATGAGGAGTTACATCTTCTCTTTTCCTTCATCTTTGGCTAGATCTTAATGGCAGAACTTATGATCTGTCCAGTTTCAAATTAACAATTGCCAAGTAGTATTTTAGATACCAAACATCATTCTGTTATAATCATAAGGATTTAAGAAATCACTACATTTGAAAATAAAATTAAAAATAATTGCAAGAAAATAAATTTCATACATTTAAGGACAGAAATGCTTGCAATAAAAACAAACTTCTAGGGTTAAAGTGATTCTCATCTATCCAACTTTTTACCTCACGTATTTTCTCCCTCTCTCCTTTTTAATAAAGCAGAAGGGGGAAAGTATATGTCTGTGTGGAATAAATATCTGTATTTAATTTTAAAAAGGAATAAAGTTCATATGAAAATGAGTAAAATATTCTTGCAGAAGCCCTGCAATTTAACTTCACTCTTTACATTTTGGTTTGATATGTAAATATACACATAAAGAAACCCAACCACCACAAATGTTAGCCTTTTTCCAGAGGAATGGAGGTAAGTGCTACAAACGCGGGTCCGGTGTCAGGAGAACATAATCATAATGTAAACTGGTTATTTCTAAATGGTGCCCCCAAAAGGAAAAAAATGAATGGAAGTACTTAATAAATTCTGTTTTCCATAAAATTCATACCAAAAAAGAGTGAGAGAGAGAGACAGAGAGGGAGAGAAAGAATGTGAGCTTGGAGGTCAGTGAGAGTTTTGTTGAATTTCCCTCCTCCTAAATTCTGTCATCTCCTTTTTAAAGCAGCAAGTCAGCTTCCCACAGACATGACAGAAATACATTCTTTTTTGCTGCAAAACCGTTTACCATTAAGTAACACTTACCAGAGGACATGTATTTTCCCACAGAAGATTGGTTAATTGGATATTGTCACTTCCAGTTGCAGCTTAATATAGTATAGACAATGACTTTTCAAACAAAAGTGTAACCAAACAAAAGTATTAACAATCTATTTCTTTTGTTTCAAAGAATATAAAGAGCTCTGACTCCATCTCTCAACATTCTGAAACAACAGACACAGATTAGGAAGGAATCTAATGTAGAAATTAAAATGATTCTGTTATCTTAATTACATGTTTAGCCACACAGAAATAACATCCCGATGAACTCAAAAACAAGAGCCAAATTCTTTTGTTTCACCAGAAAAATAAGTTGCTCACAATAAGTTGACAAAGTAAGGATTGGAAAGTTTTTGATTAAAAAGGAATTTTTGTTGGAACACTTATAATGAGATTTGAGCTGCAGTAACAATATAAAATTGAAAGCAGAATTACATACAAAATGAGTACTGTAAAATATCATTATTTTAGTACAATGGAAAATAAGGTGTTTGTGGTTTTACTCTATAAATTCTGTGTTGTCTGCTCATATGTATTCCTTCTTGGCCGTCCTCTGAACAGCCATTCTGATTTCAGAGCCTCCTGCACCGACATTCATTTGTGGTAGGGGGAACCCACACAATCAACATCTTCTAAGCTCTACATTTTCCCTCCATTTTATTGGCTTTTCAGGACTGATTCAAGCCCACGCATCTCATTGGTGTTCAGTTACAGGGCAGACAGTGAATTTTCCTAATCCATTTAGTGTGCTGACAGAGCCATGTTCACAATTTATAGAATTTCCTTTTAGACATCTACCTATTTCACAGTTCATTAAGACTCAAACCGAACACCTGTATTTATGAAGTCAAAAGCAATTTTATACTAACAAGGTGTTAAATAAGGCATTCTCTGAAAGCCTGAACAACAGTAACAACAACAGAAGCAATAGACTCTTGACCTATGGAATGAAATCATGTCTATAGCTACCTGCATCATCCTTTAATAGGGCAGAAATTGGCGTGGAACTGCAGCCAACAATCTTAACATATTTTAATTCCTCCACCACAAGTCTCTCATGTTTTACCCTAAGAAAGCAAGAGTATGGGACTACCTTGCACATTTCACCTAGATATCTAAAATCTGCCAAATAGTCAAAAATCTTAGGAAGTAAAATGTGGCCCCATTAAACAATGTCTTCACTAGATACAGGGACATTTTCAGCATTCTGGGGCCCACAAAGACTGACCCTGGCTCATTTTTATGTAACCCCAAAGTTTTCACATCATTAATAAAGAGAGATTCAAAACAAAGCCTACAGACATTAGGGGAGAAAGTGTGTAGTTTGGCACTACCATCATAAATACCCTCAAAACGAAAAGGGAAGAAAATAAAATGCACGTAGCAGAGGTGGTGACCCCTATAATGACTGTGGTTCCCAACAGCTTTTTTTCTACCGGTAATAAACCATTCTGCAGACCTCCCAATTGTGGCCACCATGATAGTTACCGCTTTGCAAGTTTATGTCTTTTTCTTGCAGTTAGGAGTGTTATCAATAAAAATTTCAAATGATGCCTTTCCCAGTCAAATTAAAACATTTTAAAATGTGGAGCCAACAACAGGATTAGAATGGAAAAATACAAGTGATACCAGGATTTTATTTTGTATATTTTTTTTCACCAAATCCCTTAATTTATTAATTTTAAAGACATTCCTTGCAAGTCTTGAAAGTGAGACAATGCACCCTCACACAGCACTGGGGTAATTTGACTGTCTTAAAAGTTGGTTTTGTCATATGCTACTAACTTCTTAAAAAAAACACTTCACTTTTAAATGCCATGACGATGATGTTCATTAAACAAAAGTCTACCTCAAAAAAGTCATTTCAAATATCCTTTGAAGCTTGGACTGAAGTGATTGAAAAGGACTTCACTGCTTGCCAGTCAACCATGGCAGGAGGGCAGAAGGAAAGTTGAAATTACTGGTTAAAAGTAAAGGAGCACTGCTTATAAATTCCACCTTATATATTGTGGCAAATATTATTTCCACCCACTTAAAAAAAAAACTCTTTTGCTTAAAGTGTGTGAATTCAGAAGGATCAGTTCCTCAAGTAACTGGAATCATTTGCAAAGCCCTGTTTGAATGCATTTATCTCACAGTCCCTGGACACCACAAAGCATTCCCAACTCCTAGTCACAGTTAACCTGTATACACAAGAGTCTGAGACTCATCATGAAGTGGGGCAGAGGGCCCACCTCAATGCAGAAAACCAAGAAACAAGGAGTCATGCTTGTTATGTTCTTTTCTCCATGTATGAGCAACATATTCATTGTCAAAAGCTTGATTTTTATGATCCACCTTAAAAACTGACAGCCCAAGTCTGCTTTCTGGCTGTATTATCAAACTGAAACATCTTTGGCTGAAAAAATGCCACCACTGGTTCAGAAAACACTTCCTGATCCTCCAGTAGCACCTTGCTGAGGAAACGATCTCCCTGAAGAAATGATCAGCTCCACTTCTGTTAAAATGCATTTAATTTTTTACCTTGCAAATGTACAACATGTGTATCATAGACAATTTAAAGATCACCTGAGTCTCCAACACAAGGAGAAAACACAGGAAGATACCATTGTCCATTCTTTTATTTTTTTTAACAAAGTATGCATGCATAAGTATATGTATATACACATAATTATAAACATCTTTAAAGATAGAAAAAGTAAATACTATACAATAAATTCTTAGTATACTAAGATTCCAGACTTCATGAAAATGGTCCCCTCTCCACATACTGGGAAATATCCTTCATTATTATGGCCATAATGTAACTGTTATTATAGCCACAGTGATACTATGAGGATTTAAGTCACAGAGTTATTCATTCTTAACGCTTCATAGCCAATACAGGGTTCTACCTAGTAAGCACTGAACAGGAGTGAACTCACCTGTTAAGACATGATTCGAAAACTTACATGAACTTTGCCATGAAGATTAAATGAGACACTGTAGGTCAGCTCCTTGACATAAAAAAAAGCACTCAATCCACAGGGGCCCTTCTAGAAAGCACTAAATTTCTGTATAAGAGCTCAGGGTTTGCAGTCCAAGACCCTGTCTCTCACTATTGTGTGACGTTAAGCAAGTTACACATCCTCTCTGAAGCTCTATTTCCTCATCTTAAAAATGAGGTCAATAATACCAACCTCACACGTTGTAAGTCATGTTTAAAATAAGTACCACATGGGAGGAACATCTGGGTGGCTCAGTTGGTTGAACATCTGACTCTTAATTTCAGCTCGGGTCATGATCTAGGGATTCTTAAGTTCAAGCCCTGCATCGGGCTCCACACGGACTGTGCTGAGCCTACTTAGGATTCTTTTTCCCTCTCTCTGCCCCTTTCCCATGTTCCCTCTCTCTCTCCCTCTCTCAAAGTAAATAAACAAACTTTAAAAAAATAAAAATAAATAAATTATCACATGGGGAACATTTAGCTATAGTTCCTGAAACTCAATCTAGTAGCCACAAGACACTCAACAGCCATTTGAGCAATGAAATTAAAGAAGTCCAACACCAAAGGTCATGAGATTATGGGTCCCACCTTGTCCAACACCTTGCACATGATGGATGCTCTATAAAATATTATCAAATTATGCTTCATTTAGGCAAGTCGAGGGAAGCATCTGTCTGAAGTACAGCAGACTGAAGCACTTCTAAGTAGATGCAGTAACTCATGAAATAATCAATCCAGCAGTGTTTGTAACCCCATAAATACCATTCCCTTTCTCAAGGAAAGTCAATTTGCTTGAATGTGGACTCATAGAGGACCAGCTTTAATCAAAACATAAAACCTTAACATTATCCAATAATCACCTTAGCAACATTACCTTTCAATTATATGAGATATAAATGGACCTTTCATACAGCTTACATACTTTAATCTTCAAAGATACTGAACATTGATTTCTGTTTGTCTTCTTTCCTTCCTTTATTTATATGCTTTTAAACAGTAGAAGGAAGATGAAGTCCAATTAAGATTTTGTGTGGAATTATCATCAACCAGTGACAATGAAATCACTGAGTATTTATGGTAGTATAAATCAGTTCTCTATCATATATCCATATATCAAACAAAGTGTTGGCTGGATAAAAGCAAGAACCATATCCAGTCATTCAAAACTTATGTGTTGAATGAAAAAATGCACAGAATCTATAGGACAGGGAGAGATCTTTAATGTGAAATTCTTGGAAATGCTTCAGGGCATCTGTAAACTGCCTAAAATTATATACATGATTGCATGTGAATATAAACGTATATGTGCCAAGGTAAATTTTTCTGATGAGAGAGCCTATAGATTGCATGAAGTTCTCTTCTATACTGATTACATTTAAAAAAACAAACACAAAAATGTTATGGACTCTTCTATGGAGCTGCCACTAACCTAATCTGGATATATTGCCCCTTCCCTTGCCTTTGTGAACGCAAAATCCCTACATACCTGTTAATAGGTTCTGAAGTGTCTACTTTTAAACAAGTAGAACTCTTCCCTGACCTATTTGGAACAGAAATGAGTACAAAAGCAAGCATGATATGCCACTGTCATATAACACATCTTCCAGAAAACATGCAAAAGAGTTGCCAGGCCTGGCAGTTTGGAAATCATGCCGGGCTGGGGAAAAGTGTTACCTGCCGGAAAACAGAAGGAAGTCTCTTAATTTGGGGATAGAACAAAATAGATGGCACTTTCATAGTACCTTCATTTCTCTGTATCACTCTAAGACATAAAAAAGTGACCCAATTAAAATATAAAAGTTGTGGCTTGGTAAATGCAACCACAAATTCAAAAGAGACCCACTGAGGCAGAACACAGAGAACCCATGATTAACGAAGTGAGATGGGAGGCACCTGGGTGGCTCAGTTGGTTAAGCATCCGACTTCAGTTCAGGTCATGATCTCCTGGTTCATGGGTTCGAGCCCCGTGTTGGGCTCTGTGCTGATGGCTCAGAGCCTAGAGCCTGCTTTGGATTCTGTGTCCCGTTCTCTCTAGGCCCCTTCCCCACTCATACTCTGTCTCTGTCCTTCTCTCAAAAATAAATAAACATTAAAGAAAAAAAAAGAAGTGAGGTAGGGTATTCCCCAAACATCCCTGACTTACAATAGTAATAATAATAACAGTAATGATGGTAATCAACACAATTTATAGCTAGAACCCTTTACTAGAGTCAAAGCACTTTTCACATAGATGCATCATGCTGGCACAGTGACTGCCATTTCATAAATCAAGGCATTGAGGCTCAGACAAGTTATTAAATGGGGAGGGGGGTGCGAAGGCATGTCCACACATCTCCTGCTTCTAAATGCTCTGTTCTTCACACACTTTACTTCAGATCATAGAATAATAGCTAGGCCTTTCTTCTCCTTAACTTATGAATATGTTGGTAAGTATCACCGAAATACAGAAAAATAAGGTGTTAAAAAAGCCCATTCACTATTATCTCTACTGCCATGGAATTAATATGTTGGCAGATGGAGGTAAGTTGGTACATAGAAAACATCAAGGGAAGTAGCAAAACAAGAAACTTGGCTTTGGGGTCCTTCGAAGCCGGTTTAAAAAGGTAAAATGTTATATTACAAACTATGTGGTATATATCTGTGTGTGTGTAATTATTATTCCATTGATTTATAGCACACATGTCAAAGAGCGTCTGGGCATTTATACAAGTTAAAACAAACCAACCCAGGAGCCAAGCCACATAGCCGCAAACCCAGACAACTTGCCTCCCACCCTTCATTCTACTACCTCCTAAACGCAAATCCCCTGGTAGCAAAAGCCCTCCTTGCAGAGATGAACCTTTAAGCCAGTGGCATCTGTCCTTTATATCATATTCTAAGAGTAGCCAACTGGCTAGTTGATGGCACAGATTTTCCAGATAAACCAGCAAGGCTCTTCCCATTCTAGAGACAGCCCTCTTCTGTTTTGGCAAGAGCTTTTAGGAATGACCCAGGAATCTAATTGGAAGGAACAATCACATATAACCTCCTCCAAGAATAAGCACCATATCTCTCATATGAGTGTAAACTCAGGTCTTTCATTGTAGGGTGTAATGAAACAGAACATATCTCATTCACTACTTGCCCACTAACTCACCACCAGTTAGGTAGGGAGACTTATTTCTGTCTGTTTCTCCAAGAAGCAGGAAAATCACTTTAATGTACTTTACCCTGTTGGCAAAAATCCTTTGCTTATGATCCAACAGTTAGAGCTAATTTCAACCTAAATTGCTTCCCCTTAGAGATGGACATCATTAGATAACTTTCTCCATTTCCATTTACAAAGATTTTAAAGGAAGAAAAAAGGCAAAAGAAATTTCCTTGGATGTTTCAGCTGATAAAATCATTAATCTCACACACCCAACTTCAAAGCAGGAAACCAGAAAATCTTCTTTCTCTGCACATTGAGAATAATTTTTTCTACTTCAAAGCACCATCTCTTTATTGGGTCATTTTAATTACTGAGCATGGGACAGAAGCTATCCTAATGTCACCACTGTCTTTTTCATGAAAAATGTATAGGTCTAATTTGGACTACATTAATTTGAGAGGAGTTAAATACTGAGGAGAGTATAAGAAAAGGGAAAGAGGCCAGAGGATATGGCACTCATCTGTGCAAGGTAGTGAGAGGGAGGTAGTGAGCCTTTCTGAGCTGACTTTTCTTTCTTTCCTGCTGAAAAGGAACCATCAAGATGCCTGACTCCCTGTTTGAGTAATACCACAGCAGACTGCCTTGCTTCTCAAATTTCCTTCTACCTAATACACAGCAACAGAATTACACTAACTTTATTAGTAATGCTGGTATTTCCCCAACCCAACACAACTGTGTGTTGTGAATAACCACTGTGAAAACAAAACTGGACCCCCGTTCTACAACAGGGGTCAGCAAACAATCTGGCCCTGTTCAGAGTACAACTGCTAGAGAGAGGACCAGCCAGGCATTCCAACTCCCACTCAACCCTCTTCCTACAAAATCACAATGCCAGGGCTTGGGAAACTTTTCCTGTACAGGGCCAGAGAGTAAATATTTTCAGTTTTAAGGGCCAGATGGTCTCTGTCGCTATTAAATCGTTCTGTTAATGCACAAAAGCAGCTAAAGACAACACGTAGATGACAGGGTGCAGCTATGTTCTAATAAAACTTTATTTACAAAGACAGGTATAAGGCAAGATTTGTCCCACAAGCCATAGTTTTTAACCCCTATTTAGACAAGTGCTAGATAGCAGAAATGTTCTATAGCTGTGCTGTCTCATTCACTAGTCAGTAGTCACATGTGACTATTAAATACTTGAAGTATGGCTAGTGTGCTATGGCTAGCTAATGTGCTAAGAAACTACATTTTAAATCTTACTGAATCTCAATTAAATTTGAATGGCCACATGTGACTAGTGGCTACAGTATTAGCACAGTTCTAGATACTATTCACTGCAGCCTCCTCAAACGAGATACAAGCTGTCTTCCAATTTATGGCATAGTTCAAATGTTTGCCTTGCAAAATAAAGTATCCGTGCTTTCAAATTCACAATAAAACTATATAAAACTGAAAATGATTTTCTTAAATGTGAGATATCTACATCACTGAGGCCAAAATGATCATTTTGGTTTGCAGCAATCAAATAACTGCCTATTAGCCAATGTCAAGTGCATAGCGGCTGAGTCAGGTCCATGCCAAGGCCTATCCAATCTGGAAGTTGTTTCCTTTCACCTCTGGACACTCTGCTGCACCCTGACTGAGGGCACAGGCCTACTCCATGGCCATATTATTTCTAAGGAAAATCTAAACCTCCCCACAGACCCAAAAGCATATACGTACAAAAACACAGCTTAAAGAGTTCAAGAGAGAACATGTAACTCAATTAGATTGCCTTCTCCTACAGTAATCCACTTAACATACTGCCTCAACAGAAAACATCAGGGAGATTCATCGCATTCTTTGCTATTGCCCACATGCAATAATTTATTTTCTGGCAACTGTTTTATTTACATAGTAACTAGCTTATGTTTTGCCTATCTTAGCAGGCCCAAAGATATAATCCAATGAGGAGAAGCAAGGAAATAGGACAGTAACTTATATTAGGCTTTCTTCTAAGTTTGAATAAGAAATAACAAACCAGCACTTCTTTCCAATTAGCAATAAGTGCACCTCGGAAAAACCTCATTGGCTTAGATACTGCCACTGCACAAAACTTAAACCAACATTTCTTTCAAGAAACTCATACAAAAATCGACTTTCTTCAATGAGTAAAAGAATCTTGAAAGGTAAAGATACCCTTTAGGAAGTAACAAACCCCTGGAATCATGGGTGCCAGGACAGACACACAGTAAGTAAGGCAGATGACATTCTGACTTTTTTATGATTTTTGATAAAACCATTCTAGATCTAATGATTTGTTTGTGGTTCCCAAATCCAAAAAACTCTGAAAAAAAGGAAAAAAAAATTCCAGAGTGAAGCAAACTCTTTTGGTGGCACAATCAGACATGAACTGATAGTATGCTACTTACACAGTCTTAATTTATCTTACTTTAGTATGCGGAATTTTTTCTCTGCAGATATAGTCATGTGTTTGTTTACAAGGTGTTACTATATCCCCACTGGGAGTTTTATGCAATCTAGGATACATGCAATGGGTCTTACCTTTCTAAAATCCCCGGAATATCTGACATCCAAAACAAATCTGGCCTCAAAGGTTTGGATCTTCTAAAGAAAGCTGTCCAGGTAGGACGTTTTCTATCAACTCAACGTCTGGTGCCTGGCATCATGAAACAGTGCCTTACCTCAGTCTGAAGGATGGCAGCCCTCTGTTCTTTGGCAGTAAGCGACTCTTTAAGCACTTCAATGTGTTGCTTGCAATCTGAATTTTGATTGCTAAGAGTTTCAAGCTTTGTTTGTAAGGCAAGAAGTTCTGACTCCTTCTTTGAAAGCTCCTGCTTCAGCTGATCAATCTGTGAAACAGCAACAAAATTGCAAGAAATTAGAAGCCACAGTTCCTATTCTTTACATTTGAGAACTACCGATGTCTCTTAATTTTCAATAGTCAGCGATCATTACTCCAACAACGCAAGCCACGAGTTTGCTTAAAAATGGCCTTGGTGGGGGGGGGGGGCACCTTGGTGGTTCAGTCGGTTTAGTGTCCACCTTTAGCTCAGGTCATGATCTCACAGTTCATGAGTTTGAGCCCCACATCAGGCTCACTGCTGTCAGAGCAGAGCCCACTTGGGATCCTCTGTCCCCTTCTGTCTGCCCCTCCCCGGCATGAGCTTTCTCAAAAATAAATAAACATTAAAAAAAAACCCAAAAAGATGGCTTTGGAAGTTCTTACAGGTCTGGAGAGGCTCTGTAATGATGGTGTAGAGTACAGAAAATAGAAAGGTAAGGTCAGCAGACTGTCTTCTACCATCAACCCCACTCAGAACAAAGCTTCACAGTGGAATGGCGGCTTCCTGAACAGACTTACCCATGAAATCACATATACTATTCACCATTATCCTCAGAAGGGTCAACAGATTGCTAATGAAGGTAATTAACCCAAGACATACCCTGGTCCTTCTCTGCCATTCCACAGTGGAAATGATCATTCAAGGGCATCGTTTGACAAAAAAGAATTCTTACCCCCCTCCAAAAAAGTAAGCATTAAAGATTTTTTGTTTATATTAAATACTGACAAGATACAAAATAACATAAAATGATGTAAAGTATAAGGAAAAATAATACAAGAAACATCCATCATTCAATTCAGCAAAAAGATCATTAGAATTACCTGTGTCCCAACCCATTTCTATCTCCTTCAGAAATAATTATCACCCTCAATTTTGTGTTTGTCATTTTCTTGCTTATCTTTTTACCATATATTTTTTTGCATTTCAACTTTATTTGTTCTGTGTATTTCTTTTTAGTACTTTGCTTTTTGCTACTCAATCTTACGTCCTGAAGATTAAATCATGTTATTGTACATGAAATTTGTTCATTTTCACCGAATTCCACTGTAAGACTTCACAATTCATTTGCCCATTCTGCTATTAATAGACATTTTGGTTTGTTTCCAGGTTTTTTTGTTAAAACAAAAAGTGCTATTCTGAACATTCTTATATATATTACCTGGTATATGTAGCAAAAATAATCTAGGAGTTAAATTGCTGGACTACATAGTATGCACATCCTTAACTTCACTGGAGAACACCAAAATGTTTACCAAAGCTGTTATATTCACTTTCAGGGTCCCAAGCAGTGTGTAAGTGTGCCAGTCATGCCACATCTTCGCCGATGTCTTATGTCACCAGACATTTACATTTGTGCCAGCCTGACAGAGTTGTGGTAAATGATCTCCAAAGATGACTGTCACTTGTCCACACACGCTGCTCCTCACAACTAGAGGTAGAGTCTGTTTACCCTACTCTTGAACCTGGGCTAAACTGTGGCTTACTTCAACAGCTAGATGCAGCCAAAGTGTCAGCATGCCTGTTCTGGACCTTGTCTATAGGAGGACGGGCAGCTGGAAGCTGGCCACCATGTTAGAAGTCTAACTTCCCCCCAACCACCAAGCTGTGAAGAAGCCCATACCAGACACATGGACCGGCCAGGCAGAAAGACAGAGAGGCCTGGTAGAAATTGTGGCTCCTTCATCTTGTTCTTGGTCTTAAAGGGAAGAATTTCAATGTTTCATCATTAAGTTTGATGTTTGTTTTAGCTTTTTATAGGCGCTCTTAAGTTTCAGAAAGTTCCCTTTTATTACAACTTTGCCAAGAGTTGTTTTTTTTTAATCATTAAGGAATGTTTAATATTAATAAACATTTTATTCTGCATCTCATGATTTATCACACTTTTCACCTTTAATATGTTATTGTAATGAATTACACTAATGGATTTTTAAAATACTCAGCTCTCTTTGCACAACTATGAATAACTCCACTTAGTCATAATGTACTGTATTTTTTATATGTTACTGGATTCAGCTTGCTATTTTGTCAGGATCTTTCATCTATGTTTATGGATAAGACTGGTTTGTAATTTTCCCATTTTGTGCTGTCTTTGTCAGGTTTTAGTACCAATTTAGAGTGCTCCTTTTTTTAATGTGTTCTGAAATGTTTTGTGTAAAATTAAAATCTTCCCATTAGTGTTATTAGAAATCAACAGTAAAATCAGCTAAAGCTGGCATTTTCTTTCTCCAAAGACCATTACTTACTTCATCCATCATTAGTGGTTAAAGGAATATTCATGTTTCTAATTATTTGAATCAATTCTGATAACTTTTTTCTCCTAAGAATTTTTCATTTTATCTAAATACTCACCTTGACCTAGCAGGAAATTTTCATAAAACCACTTATCTTTTGATATCTATGGCATCTATGACTGTCTTTTTCATCCTAATACTCTTTAGTTTTACTCTCTTTTTCTTGATGAGTCTCAGCAGAGGCATGTCATGTTAAATAATCTCTTCAAAGAGTCAATTTTGGCTGTGTTGGTCGTCTAACATTCTTATTTTCTTTTTTTTTTAAATTTTTTAACATTTTATTTTATTTTTGAGACAGAGAGAGACAGAGCATGAACCGGGGAGGGTCAGAGAGAGAGGGAGACACAGAATCTGAAACAGGCTCCAGGCTCTGAGCTGTCAGCAGAGTCCGATGCGGGGCTCGAACTCACGGACTGCGAGATCATGACCTGAGCCGAAGTCGGACGCTTAACCGACTGAGCCACCCAGGCGCCCCTAACATTCTTATTTTCTATTTCATTAATTTCTTCTTTTATTTTTTAATTATTTCTTTCCTACTACTTTTTTGGATTTATTCTATTTTCTTTTCATAATTTTCTAAGTTAGATACTTATCTAACTTTCACCTTTTTTTCTTTCCAAATACATCTTAAGACTGTAAATTTCCCTGTCAGTATCATTTTAGCTTGATCCCACTAGTTTGATACATAATATTTTTTTAAAATGTTTTTTAACGTTTATTTATTTTTGAGACAGAGCATGAATGGGGGAGGGTCAGAGAGAGAGGGAGACACAGAATCTGAAACAGGCCCCGGGCTCTGAGCTGTCAGCACAGAGCCCGATGCAGGGCTCAAACTCACAGACTGTGAGATCATGACCCAAGCCGAAGTCGGACGCTCAACCGACTGAGCCACCCAGGCGCCCCAAGTTTGATACATAATATTGATATTGTTGCTCAGTCCTAAATATTTTCTGATCTCCATATATATTATTCTTCAACTCACAAATAATTATGCTTCTTACTCAACAAATACTGGATGTTTCCTAGTTATCTTTGTGTTTTTTCTTGCTTGCTTTGCTTTGTGAATAGAGAACAAGGTCTCTAATACACTAATCATTTGAAATTAGTGTATCTTGCTTTATGACAGAGTATGCGGTCATTTATCATAAATGTATTTTGTGCACTGTGTGCTAGAAAACAATATGTATCCAAAAATTGTTGAGTGCAAGTCTATAATCATTGGCTCAAAAATGGTTTCTTTGCCTTAAAGTCTGTAACACCTTTGTCACAGTTAATATTTGGCTAATGTGTCTTTTTTCATTTTCAATGTATCATTACCTTTATGTTGTAGATGTCTCTTGCAAATAGCATATATCCATATTCTTTTATCCTCTCTGATAAAATTAAATGGAGCATTTATTACCATTACAGACATACGTGATTTATTTCAACCACCTACCTTATTGCCATTTCTATTTCTCTTCTTTTCGTTCTTGCCTTTTGAAAGATTTTTTTATCCTATTTTTTTGCCTCTACTCATTTAAGACTTATAACCTTTATTTATATTTATTTTATTTCATTTATTTCTAACCTTTAAGTTATTACCCTAGAAATTATAGCTTGCTTACATTTTTAACTTACCTAAGTCTAAAGTCAATCTATGCTTACTTTCTTTCAGAAAAATATAAGGATCTTGAGACACTTTCAGTTCAGCCACCATCCCCTTGACATACACGTTATTGCTGTCATGTATTTTAGTTCTTTCCTGTTTTGTTTTTAACTCATCATTACTTTTTTTTTAAAAATTTTTTATGTTTATTTATTTTTGAGAGAGAGAAGCAGCATGCAAGCAGGGGAGGGGCAGAGAGAGAGGGAGACACCGAATCTAAAGCAGGCTTCAGGCTCTGAGCTATCAGCACAGAGCCTGACACGGGCTAGAGCCACAAACCACAAGATCATGACCTGAGCCAAAGTCGGATGCTTAACCGACTGAGCCACCCAGACGCCCGTCATCATTACTTTCTTTACAGTCCATGTTTATTTAGATTTACCACATTTGTCACTATGTTTGTTCAATATTATTCCTTCATATCAGATGTTCTGTTAGAAATCTCCTTATACCTGAAACGAATCATTTAAATTTCTTTTAGTGGGATTTTTTTGGTGGCAAACAATTTTTTTGTCTAAAAATACCACATCATTCTTTTTTTAATATTGTTGCTGAGCATTAAAAGTAATTTTCTAGGTTAAGTGGTATTTTTTTCTCTCAGCCATCTTCTGGCTAACATAAGCTTTTAAGAAGTCAAGCTATCACTCCAAATTCAATCCTTTACAGGTAATGGGACTTTTTTCCATTAGCTGCTTTTTAAAATAGCTTTATTGAAATATAATTCATATGCCATACAATTCAACCACTTAAGTCACAGAGTTGATGGTTTTTAGTATATTCACAGAATTGTGCAATCATCATCATAATCAAACTTTAGTGCATTTTCTTCATTCCAAAAAGAAACCTCGTAACAATTAGAAGTCACTCTCCATATTCCCCACTCTCTACCCCCAGCCCTAAGCAAGTAGTAATATACTTTCTGCTTCTATGAATTAGCCTATCCTGGGAATTTTACATAAATGGAATCTTGTAATATATGTATTTTGTGACTGTC
Organism: Acinonyx jubatus; assembly: GCF_027475565.1. Lineage (NCBI taxonomy): Eukaryota > Metazoa > Chordata > Mammalia > Carnivora > Felidae > Acinonyx > Acinonyx jubatus. The sequence goes on along the minus strand of NC_069383.1, from coordinate 141,773,498 downwards.
TTCTCTCACATAGCATGACATTTCAAGGTTCATTCATATTGTAGTATGTACCTGTACTTCATTCCTTTTTATTGTTGAGTAATACTACACTGAATGAATATGCCACATTTTGTCTATCCATTCATCAGTTGAGGGACACTCACATTGTTTCCATGTTCTGGCTACTATGGATAATGCTTCTAAGAACATTCATATGCAAGTCTGTGTGGACATATGTTTTTATTTCTCTTGTGTACATATATATAGGTGTGGAACTTTTAGGCCATATGATAACTGTATGTTTAGCATTCTGAGGAACTTCTAAACTGTTTTCCAAAATGACTGCACCATTTCACATCCCCACTACCAATACATGAAGGTTCTAATTTCTTCATTCTCTCACCAAAACTTGTTAGTCTATCTTTTTACTTATAGCCATTCCAGTGGGTATGAAGTAATATGTCATTGTGGTTTTGATTTCTCTAATGACTAATGATATTAAGCATCTTTTCATATACTTATTAGCCATTCATATATCTACTTTGGACAAATGTTCTAACTGCTTTTTAATTTTTTTAATGTTTATTTAATTTTGAGAGAGAGAGACAGACAATGTAAGTGGGGAAGGGGAGAGAGAGAAACAAGGAGACACAGAATCCAAAGCAGGCTCCAGGCTCCAAGCTGTCAGCACAGAGCTCAGCGTGGGGCTCAAGCTCATGAACTGCAAGATTATGACCTGAGCCGATGTCGGACGCTCAACCAACTGAGCCACCCAGGCATCCCTCTAACGGCTTTTTAAAACATTTTCTTTGCCTCTGAGATTTTATGTAAATGGGCAGATTTCTTTTCCTCTTTGGGGTACTCAAAGAGTCCTGAATTTATGGACTTGTATCTATCATTAGTTTTGGAAAATTCTCCGCTTTCCACTCTTCAAATATGGCTTCTGTGTAGTGATTTTGTCCCTACTCCATCTCTCTTTTCCTCTAGAACTCTGATTAGACAGATGCCAAACCTGTTTAATCTGTCTTCTGTGTATCTTAATTTATCTTTAATGTATTTCATCTTTTTATCTTTTATTTACTTTATACTACTCTGTTTTCTAGCTCATTAAATGTCTTTTCTGCTATGATCATTCCGCAGTTGAACCGATTTATTAAACTTTCAAATTTCCATTTTTATATTTTCCTATTTCTAGACATTCTTTGGTTCTCTTTATTTTTTTATTTTTTTTAACTTACATCCAAGTTAATTAGCATACAGTGCAACGATGATTTCAGTAGATTCCAGTGATTCATCCCCTATGTATAACACCCAACGTTCCTCCCAACAAGTGTCTTCCTTAATGCCCCTTACCCATTTAGCCCACCCCTCCACCCACAACCCCTCCAACAATCCTCAGTTTGTTCTCTGTATTTAAGAGTCTCTTAGGTTTTGCCCCCTCCTTGTTTTTATATTATTTTTACTTCCCTTCCCTTATGTTCATCTTTTTGTATCTTAAAGTCCTCATATGAGTGAAGTCATATGATATTTGTCTTTCTCCAATTTCGCTCTAGTTCCACCTACGTAGTTGCAAATGGCAAGATTTAACTGTTTCTGATGGCCGAGTAATACTCCATTGTGTGTGTGTACACACACACACACACACACACACACACACACACACACACCATATCTCCTTTATCCACTCATCTGTCGATGGACATTTGGGCTCTTTCCACAGTTTGGCTATTGTCAATAGTGCTCCTATAAACACTGGGGTGCATGTGCCCCTTCAAAAGAGCACACCTGTATCCCTTGTATAAATACCTAGTAGTGCAATTGCTGGGTCATAGGGTAGTTCTATTTTTAATTTTTTGAGGAACCTCCATACTGTTTTCCAGAGTGGCTGCACCAGTTTGCATTCCCACCAGCAGTGCAAAAGAGACCTCCTTTCTTCACATCCTTGCCAACATCTGTTGTTGCCTGAGTTGTTAATTTTAGCCATTCTGACTGGAGTGAGGTGGTATCTCATTGTGGTTTTAATTTGTATTTCCCTGATGATGACTGATGTTGAGCATTTTTTCATGTGTCTGTTAGCCATCTGGATGTTTTCTTTGGAAAAGTGTCTATTCATGTCTTTTGCCCATTTCTTCACTGAATTATTTGGTTTTTGGGGTGTTGAGTTTGTTAAGTCCTTTATAAATTTGTGCTTGATATCTTTATAGTTTCTTTCCCCTTATTCATATTTTAATCACCTCTGTTATTTGTTTAAACATATTAAACATGCTTATTTCATAGTGTTTGTCTTAAAACTCCCACTTCTGAAGTCCTTGCCTTCTGATTGTACTGTTTGTTCTTTCTACCAGCTATCAATTATGGTAGCTTTTTTTGTTTCTTTTCAAACTTTGTGATTTTTAAAAGATTTTTACTGTGTGCTCGTTTCTTGGACTCTTATCTGGAGAAAAACTTTGAGGTCTAAGTTGAACATGTGGGCCTTCAGAGCATTTGTCTCTGCCGATACCTGGGGCACTATCAAACAAGGACCCCTTTAAACTCCGTTCTCTACTTGAAGTTTTTGGATCACCTCACATTGTATGTTGGTGCAAGGGCTATCTGTGGTTATAGATTCTTAAAACTAGTTTTTTTTTTACCTTTCACTTTGCTCAAAGTTTTAAAATAGATTATTTTCCCTGGATTCTCCTAGTCTAGGTGGAAGAAACATACGGTGGGGAGGTTTTTAGTTTACCCTTGTACTAAGAGTGTGGCTGTCTGGGATCCCAGTTTAATGTGGTAGCGGAATTCCTACTTGGCTCTTCCTCTTGAACAGACCCAGGCTTCTGTCTTTTTCCTTCAGTGCCCCATGACTATGGAAATTAATGCTCAAGTTCACATATCTAGCAAATGCCAACAAGAAGATAGAACCAGTGCTCTATTATCACTCCAGCCCTCTGCTCTGGCTTAGTTTTGACCCTTGAGATTCTTCCTAACTTTACAGTTCATAAGTACATTTTTAAATTTATCTTTTGAAAATATATTTCATCCAGCACTTTTTGTTCTTTTCAGCAATTAAAACTTGCATAAACAAGAACCAAGCTACTGACAATAACTGTTAAGAATGAATGGAGTGGGGGTATACAAAGAAATAAGACCCCTACCTTTGTAATTGTTCAGGCTGTGCAATTCACTAGAAAGGTTGAGATGGAGTTTCATTTGCAGGATGAAATCAGACTAGATCAGCAGACAAATAGGTTTCATCTTGCTTTCCAAATTTAAAGATTTAGTAGTGACTGGCAGTCATGAGAAGGATTCTGACTATGCTTAAAGATTCACTGAGAGGGACTTGTGATTGATTATCAATTTGCTCTGAGTATGTGTGAACAGATGGTGGCACTGACCAGATATATACAGTACATGAAACACAGTTTTTTCTTTATAATTTAATGAATCCTGAGTCTGTTATCATTTTTACCTGCAATAAAAGTAAGTTCCATTTCTCTCGCGCGCGCTGTCTCCCATATAATAAGAGCTGAGTATAAATAAAAAGAGGGAAAATCTAAACTAGGATTAACTAAAATTATAAAAGAAATTAAATATGTTGTGATCAGCAAGATCAGCATTCTTTTCTCTTTTTTTAATGTTTATTTATTTATTTTTAAGAGAAAGCACAAGCAGGGAAGGGGGAAGGGGGGAGAGAGAGAGACAGAATTTGAAGTAGGCTCCAGGCTCTGAGCTGTCAGCAGAGAGCCTGACACGAGGCTTGAACCCACAAACTGTGAGATCATGACCCGAGCCAAAATTGGACGCTTAACTGACTGGGCCACCCAGGTGCCCCAATATCAGCATACTTCCCATGAGGTATGTTCTAAATCACAGGCAGTTGCAGCTGATAGCACAGTATCTAGTTGATTCCACATATTAAACTGATTCATCTTAAAATAAAACTAAAAAACACTTTGGACTTTAAATACCTAAGCAAAGATGATGTTTATAGTATTAAAAAATGATTTGGGCTAACTTCTACAAGTATCAGAGTAGAAATCTAGTGTAGGAATGGGGTACTGAGAGAGAAATTTAAATGAAATTAACTTGATCAACAGAATGGCATTTAATAGGAAGGAAGAACATGACAGGTTCTACATACACCTACTTTATTCAATAAAAATAGATTGATAATGACAAAACTATTTCAGTCTATAAATATTAAATAGACATTTGCTTTAAATAGCTTTCAGACTATCACTGCCATGAGGTAAATTTTAAATAAATATTTTATGCAGACAATAACAGAAGAGGGCTTTTCTAAGGGGAATATAGTTACAGGGTAGAAAATCATATTCTTCCATAAAAAATATGCCTTGTGCTTCTTTTATAGCCATAAACTCAATAAAAATGGAAAGTGATGCAATCAAACATACATGGGAACTGAGGCTGGGGAAGATCTGTCTCTGTGATGGCAAGAAGAAAAGCCAATCGGAATTACATCACATGCTTTATATGAAGTCCATGTGGACATCAGGAACACTTCATCTTGTCTGAAAGTTCTTCCACCACTTACGTCTGTGACACAACCAACACCCTGAAAACATTCCCTTGCCAAGGAAAACAGCTTCTTTTTCACTGCAGATACAGCTCTCATGTCTAGAAAGTGATATGCTTATTATCATGCCGTTTGGGTTATGAGGTTTGTAATCCTTCGGAGGTTAATAAGAAAATGTGTTACAAATTCAGAATAAAAGAAGAGATCTAAGACAGCAGAGTGGTGTCTTTGGCAAACTCTGAAAACAGAGGGAGTGACTAATACAGAAGTACTGAGATCAGTAGATGAAAAATGTAAAAATGTGTTACACTGGAAACAAAGCCTCAAATAGAACAGGGGATACCATCATTCTTTCCCTGCCAGAAAAACAATTATTTACATGGTACATTCCATTCTTAAAGGTTTAACAGTGCTCCTGAAGGTAACTCATGCTTTTCATTGCCTCTAGATTCTGTTCTCACAGTCTGAGTCCTCTAAGTTTTGGAGCTAAGAGTAGAAATTGGAGTTTCTAGAAACTGGAGGCCCAGGAGGCCTCCCAGAGTCTCAGTTCTCAGGGAAAACAGGCATATGCCAAAGGCCTTGCAAGATGCAGGGATTTCCATCCTGGCCAACTATGTCTGATATCCATGCCTTTGCACAGTTGAGATTCTAAACTCTATTTTACATTTTTGCAATTCACCTTCTACCTTTGCAAACATGTTGTGTCATGTTTTTTTTTATGATATCATATTTATAAAAGCAATTAGGGTCTTCAATGCTACTTAACTTAATCACAAAGTTTTCAAGAGGCTCTACCAGTCCCAGTCATCTGTTCAGGATCAAATGGAGGTAAAATGCAGTAAAGCTTTACTTATTTTAATAATTAATGCAAGCAGCACTCCTTTATATACCACAACATTGTCTCCATATCAGATTTTCACTGAAACATTTAAAATTATCTATTCTAACATACTTTTATATTTATAAATAAGTTTATATACAAGAATTATTATTAGCTGCCTTTATTACCTACTTAGAGCAAATAATTACATATTGAGATTGAGACTGATTGGAGGTCATGCCCTGTTAATGAAAAGCAATCAAATGCTGAGTCAATTTTATCACCAATGGGTCATAAAAACAATTTTCAGCTAAAATGTCCCCCCTAAAAACCAAATAGAACATAAATATGTGTTTATCCAATTTTAGGATTTTTTTTCATAATCAGGTTGAATTTTTGTATCTTAATTTTTTTAAATTTCTTAAAAGGTTTATTTATATTTGAGAGAGAGAGAAAGAGACAGTACGCAAGCAGGGGAGGGGCAGAGAGAGACAGAGACAGAGTCTGAAGCAGGCTCCAGGCTCTCAGCTGTCAGCACAGAGCCTGATGCCAGGCTGGAACCCGTGAACCATGAGATCATAACCTAAGCTGAGATCAGACGCTTAACTGACAGAGCCACTCAGGTGCCCATTATTTTTTTATTTAAAAGTATCAAACTTCCAAATAATCATAATAGAACTCATTTTAGATTTCTTTAAAGAAATACTCAGATTGAAGAGCACTTCCAAGCCCGCTGCCTTTGCAAACAGTAATCACTCCTAAGGAGCCTCTCCAAAACACCAGGTAAGAAGTTCCCTGGGGTACTTTTAAAAAGCTTTCTAGGTGCGCCTGAGTGGCTCAGTCATTTGAGCATCCAACTTCGGCTCAGGTCATGATCTCACTGGCTCATGAGTTCGAGCCCTGCATCAGGCACTGTGCTGACATCTCAGAGCTTGGAGCCTGCTTTGGATTCTGCGTCTCCCTCTCTCTCTGCCCCTTCCCGCTTGTGCTCTCTCTGTCTCTCAAAAATAAATAAACATTACAAAAAAAAATTTTTTTTTAATCCAAAGTAAAAAGCTTTCTATATATTCACTGTAAACAGCAAGAAGACATAACAATATTTAGCTGCAATTTCAGATTTGGTTCCCAGAGTTCCACTCCCCTCCTTATGCAGCATTTCATAAGAATTTCTGAAATGTTCTACCAAGACTCTGAGTCTTTGTAAACCATTAAAACAACGGTTTCTAAAGTTAACTATCCCTGCCTCAAATCCAGCATTTTTTGCTAGTTGGGATCCAAAGTCACTTTCTGATTTCCATTTCTATCACTGCCTCACTAAACCCAATGAGTTTCAAAACTACATTTCCGTTTCCAAAGTAAGTTTCAGAGCCTCTAGGTGTTTGCAATTTAAATCTAACATTTTTCCCCTTTTGGAAAATCTGCCATTTCACATAGACATGAGTTCTTCCCACTTCCTCCTCTATGTGGAGTTGGGGAAGGATGGTATTTTTACTTATCCTTCTAAGTTTGCTCAGTCACTGATTTCAGTTTGCATTCTTCACCAGACCTGTCATTGCTGTTTTGACAATCTGGTTATTTAGACAAAAAAACAAAACAAACAAACAAACAAACAACACTAACTAAGCCTAAATAACTTTCATTACTCCAGCCAGAAGTGAACTCTCCTCCCACCCAATCTTTGGGGTAGTTTTTCCAGTACATTTCTTACTTTCCCAACTAAGTGGTCAGTATTGGCTTTGAAGTGAGTAATATTTTGAATATGCACTACTTTTAGAGCCCCTCAGTAGCTAGCTCAGTGCCATGTGCTAAAACCAAGGTTTAGTAAGTCTTTGAGGAACACAGAGATCCAAAATCCATCACTGAAGGTTTTATCCATGCAACTCTGCATAAATGAAAGAGTTCAAGAGACTCTAACGTTGACATTAAACAATTGTTCTATCAATGTGCATACATAATCGTTGCAAGAATTAACTCTTCAGATATCTGTGATGATGTTGACAAGCAACATATTCATATAAATTCTGTAGAAAAGTTATCCCAATAGGCCACAATGGACCATAAACTATGCTAGTCATCCAATTTTAAAGGGTATCAATCCATGCCTCTAAAATATAACAAGTTCCATGACAAATGATTTACCCAACTGGAATCAGTTCACACAGACTCTGGGATCCCACAAAACACAAAACACAAAGCACTCAGGACTAAATTCTTAGCAATTTAGTAATTATAAATACTTCCTCAATAATAATGGGCATAATTATTAATTACCTTTTTGAGCCAGGCATTTTAATTACATTATTTCATTTAAACCTCTAAGTCTCCCTCTTAAGGATTATGGTATTGCCCCATTTTATACAAGAAGAAAGTGGTTGCATGACATAACTCACTCCTCAAAGCCATTCAACTAGAAAAGGCAGACTAGAGATCTGCCAGAGTCCACTATAGGTGTCAGCCTACACTCTTTCCCCCTTACTCCATTTCTCTACTCAAACATCCTTCTGACCTAACCACTTTTGGAAGAACTCTAAAAAGTAATCAGACATTAAAAGTTAAAACCAACTCAAGGACTGATAGTCTCTCAGACACCTGTGGGCTAATAAGGTAAAGAGTTGCTTGCTGAAAACCATATGCATATATGGTTATTCACCTGGACAAATTTCATGGCATTTTTAGTTGTAGAAGTGGCTTGAACTATCTTCCACTGCTGAATGACAGGATGGGACGAAAGGTTTAAGTCAAAACAGTAATTTTCCCAGACATTATGAGTTCACTCATATCTTCATAGTTTCATTGCAAGAGTGAATGATCATCATTTGGTCAACAGGCTACCCTACCACTATGCTTGCTGCACCCTAGCTCAACTCTCTGAGAGGGAAGGACTGCAAAAAGAAACTAGAAGGGAGGGTTGAACAGGGAAGCCCATTCTGCATTTTGTGGAACTCCTTGAAAGGAAAAGGTTACATTCAAACCCACTAGACACTCTCCTCAGATCTCCCTCAATTCCTTGATCCAAAGTTTTAATCATAATCTCAATGTCAACTTGTAAGTGGAAAGTTGGCAGAAGTAAGGAAAATTTTTGTTTTTTCCCTGGAGAAACGCACATACATACACACAGAGACATATGTGGTGAAGTAGATGCTGGATATTACTATTTCCTCTCTATAATTTGCAAATTCTCTGCAATAAATATGCATGTATTTCACAATGATAAAAATCATACTATCATTTAAACATTTTTTTTCTCTCCACTTCCACTGCTTCCTCACAGAAGTCTGCATGACTCTTAACTCTGCTGCATTTTATAAGGCAACAAACAAAAATAAAACTTAGAACAATCAATAACAGGGGTGCTTAAGAACACATGGTAAAAAAAAGAATTTTTAAAAATTGGTGTGGTTATTATTTCCAGAAGCAAAATGGTTTAAATTCAGGGATAAATAAAAGCATCTCAAACTCTCAAAAGATCTATTTGGGGCAATTCATAAATTAATAATTATGCATAGGTAAAAGTAATAGCTGTTCGGTTCATTTGCAGCCCAAAGTTTAATTTTGAAAAATAACAAACCAAATTCCTTAAAACTGGGAATACCAATATAAATCAATGGAATGGGTTACTATAATTATACTTTATAAATATTCTATAGCAACAGATATCAACAATATAGTAACACTATCAACAACAATGACCATCATTTACTGAATGCTTTCTAGAGATCAATCAAGGGACTAAGTGCTTTAAATGCATAATCTCTTGGAATTGTGAAAGCAATCAATGATGCAGGTCTCTGCTTTTTTCCATTCCTATTTCATGGATGAAGAAACTGAGGCTTAAAGAAGCTGAATAATTTAAGCGAATTTAAGCATTAGGATGTAACATCAGTTCTGCTTTAAACACTATGCTAAAACCAAAATGTCTTTATACCATTGAAGTGAGTTAAATTGGCTTCCAAGATCAACACCTTCTGAGACAGTCACCTTCTTAGGGATGGGTCAAAATTTGGCAATGACAGAAACTTTGCAAAAATAGCAAACTTATGAAAACTCGGGAAATTTGGAAGACAGGGGACTATTCAAAATAAATGTTAATTCCCAAGACATCAAAGTTACTCATTAGAAAATCTTGAACACCTTAATTAGTAGAAATCTGAACGAAAATGTTCCCCAATTTCCTTTTGGAATCTACACTTCTGAACTAACAATCTTCTGCCTTCTTCATTATTGTCCACGTATTTCATGATATCACATAAAACCAGTTATGTGGGTATTTGGGGAAGTATGTATGTAAGTCATAACTTTCCAGTCACATTAAGAGTATAAAAGTTTGTAACATTGGGCCATACCTTGGTTTTCATGAACTTGGAGTGACTTTTGTAAACCTCTATTTGTTTGATCTCTTCTTCACGGTCCTCAGTGTTCAGCACACCATTGGCTTTTAGCATCTGGATCTCATCCTCCAGATCCCTTATGTTTCGCTCTAATGAAGCAATTTTTGTGTCCTGTTGTTAAAAGAGAGAGACAGAGTGAAAGAAAGAGAGAGAAAATTGTTTTTTCAGTATTATCAAAACAGAATTTTAGAAAGTAATTTTGGGAGTAATACATTATCTATGGTATAGACATAGCCCTGAAATCAGAACAATTTATGTTTTTCACTTCTGAGGATTGTTTGTGAGATTATTCTTTTAGCTCCCAATAAAGATCATATGTCAATACAATATGGAGAGTTGCCTAGATAGGTTTGTCTAATATCTGGGAATCAGATTACCAAAGCAACAAGGATAAAAGCAATCTAACGTGTTAATACACACACACACACACTATTTAAGTGGACTAATTTGTAATTTCAGATATAGTTTACCAGCATATAATTTCTAGTCTACTTGTAAACATAAAAATGGTTTGTCCATGCATTCATTCTATAGCTGGATTTATAAGGCATGATTGGAATTGACTCTGACAGAGAAGAAAATTAAAATCTACTAATGAGAAGGATTCTCATCTAGAATACAGACATCAGTGCAATTAAATAACTAAATCCTGATATACTAAATATTGAAAATTTATAGCAACCAAAATATCACAATGTCATGATTTATTTGGCAAGCAGCTCCCTGAGTGACAAAAACATTGCTACCTTGAAGGTCATCTCTAACCTACTGACTTTCAGAGTTAAAAAACTAGAAATATTACACTCAAATGTGGAATTGAGAAAAAAAAACCAACCATAGGTAATTTTTTAAGGAAATGACAGACCCTATACACAAGATAGAGCATAGTAAGAAATGAGGCGTTAGAAAGAGAAGAGAGAGCTCTTAAAGGGGAAAAACCCTTCCCCAACCTCAGGTATTAATCTCCAATCAGTTTTGGGAAGGAATCATGTTGAAAGTTTGACTGTAGGTTTCCTATCTACCTGCTCTTTTATTGTACAGATCCAAGGAGCTGCTATTACATTTGTATTTGAATGTTAATGAAAAACAAACTACGATCTAATTTTTTTATCAATTCATTTTCAAGAATCTAAAAGACTAAAGAGTTCCAAAAATAAAGAAAATGAGTGGCCTATCCTATTTATAACTAACTCATATGAAAAACTTTGCAACAAATACATCTGTCCTGATTTTGTGGCTATTTTCTACCTTAATTTCCTCTATTGTATGGCCTGTGGCATGTCTCATGGAGCAATATAATAATCATTACATTGTCATCATCATTAAATAGAGGAATATGAGGAGAAACAAATACTTATTAAGTCCCACTGTGTGCAAACATCCAAGTCTAAGTGCCGAAGACATTTTTACCAATTCTCAGAAAAACCTCAAGAAGATGAAATAAAAAGACTCTGAAATTTGCAAGATTATTATGGAATGTTATATCCTATAACATTTCGTTCTCCTTTTGAAAATAATATTGTTATTTTTTCCAGTTATAAAAGTAATACACCTTAAATTCCTAGAAAATGAAGAAAATCCCCTCTAATCTTACCATCAAGAGATAACCATCACTAATGTTTTATGTACTGCTGTCAGGATTTTTCTATTTTTAGATGCAATTTCCAGAAATCTTGTATGCTGCCAGTTTGAGTGAAATGAGTGTCAAGGACTAAATGTCTACGTGCCTCCAAAATTCCTATGTTGAAGCTCTAACCCCTAATGTGCTGGAGATGTGATGGTATTTGGAGATGAGGCCTTTGGGAGGTGATCAGTGTTACACGAGGTCATAAGGATGAGGCCCTTGTCAGAAGAGACACTAAAGAGCTTGTTCTCTCTCTCTCTCTCTCTGCCCTGTGAGGGCACAGCAAGAAGGTGGCCATCTGTGAGCCAGGAAGAGACTCCTCACCAGAACCGAACCTTGTTGGCATCCTGATCTGGGACATCCAGCCTCCAGAACTGGGAGAAAATACATTTCTGTTTTTCAAGTCCCCCAGAAGTGGTAATTTCTCATAGCAGCCCAAGGTGATGAATGTAGGGAGGCATCTTTAGTGACTCTTTTGAGTTCTGAGCTATGAGAACTCTGCAGATAAAAAGAGAAGCAATAATAAAAAGGCTAGCAGGGGCACCTGGATGGCTCAGTCAGTTGAGCATTCAACTTCAGCTCAGGTCATGATCTCACAGTTTGTGAATTCAAGCCCCACATCAGGCGCACTGCTGTCAGCACAGAGTCCACTTCGTATCCTCTGTCCCTGCCTCCTCTCTGCCCCTTCCCCACTCACACTCCTTCTCTCTCACTCTCAATCTCTCTCTCTCTCTCTCTCTCTCTCTCTCTCAAAAATAAATAAACGTAAAAAAAAGGCTGCGGATACTTTCAATAATAGCCAAATTATGGAAAGAGCCTAAATGTCTATCAACTGATGTATGGATAAAGATGTGGTTTATATATACAATGGAATATTACTTGGCAATGAGAAAGAATGAAATCCTGCCATTTGTAGCAACGTGGATGGAAGTGGAGGGTTTTATGCTAAGTGAAATAAATCAGAGTAACACAGATATCATATGTTGTCACTCATATGTGGAACTTGAGAGACTTAACAAAAGACCATGGTCGGGGGGGGGGAAATAGTTACAAACAGAGAGGGAAGGTGGCAAACTATAAGAGACTCTTAAATACAGAGAACAAACTGAGGGTTGATGGGGGTTGCAGGGGAGAGGGGAAAATGGGTGATGGGCATTGAGGAGGGCACTTATTGGGATGAGCCCAATAAGTGTATGTAAGTGACGTATGTAAGTGATGTAAGTGATGAATCACAGGAATCTACCCAAAAAGCAAGAGCACACTGTAAACACTGTATGCTAGCCACTTAATAATAAATTATATTTTTAAATGATAATAAATAAATAATAAATAAAGGGTCTACTGGAAAAAAATAATTAAAAAAGTAAAAAAGGAAATACTTATTGAACACATTGTATAGGCAAAATACTATTCTGGGATATATTTATATATAAAAATATATAAAAGTACATAAAACATTATATGTGCATACAAATCAGATATATGAAAATAATTTGGATTTTATGCATATGTAAATACATATTTATATAAAAATAAATAATTTGGATAATAAAAATTAAAAATTAAAAAAGGCTGCAGAGAAAGAACTTCTAAGTGTTCATAAGAGCCTTCTAAACAAATGGGAGCCATTTTAAGTCAAAATTTTTTCTGACTATAAAATTAAAATATGCTCATTATAGAAAACTTGAAAAGCTATATAGATAATTATGACTGTACACAATCCCATCACCCAGATATACCCACTATTAACACTTTTATTTACACCCATGAAAGCCTTAGGATTATATTATTACTTTAAGATATATAAAAAGATAGATATCAATTAAAACCCTAATCAATATGACAGAGATTTTCTCTTTTTTAAATACAATCTTTCAGCATCTATAAATATCTAAGTACAATCTTTACAAGAGTTTAACTGTAAGTTAAGTGTGAAAAAAAAATCAATGCTTTGCTAACCCAAAATCTTCTGGGATTTCAGACCCAAGTCTGAAGTGAGCATATTTATATGTATGTATGTACATATGTATACACAAATATACATGTATAAAGACATATGTGCAATACACTTTGTGGTCCTCATGTCTTACACCTTAATGTTTTCATACACTTAGATTTTCAGGTGTCAATCACATAGGTATGGGGAGAAGAAATCTTCACCTTTCCCATTGGTCAAATCCTGAGGCTTTAGTTAGCAATGACCACAACTACCAACTTCTAACTGGGTTGGAAGGAGCTTTTCACTGCACTTTAAAAAATTGCATACTGCTAAAGAAAGATCAGAACAGGGTTAAGATAGAAAGTTTTGTGACATGAAAAAAATTATCTTGACCTATACGCATCTGAAGTAAATTTTCACTAAATAGTAAAACACATAAGAGGAGGTGGGTAGGGCAATGGGGTAAATTGGTGATAGGCATTAAGGAAGGCAATTGTTGGCATGAGCACTGGGTATTATATGTAAGTGATGAACCACTGGATTCAAGTCATGAAACCAATACTACACTGTATATTAACTAACTTGGATCTAAGTAAATAAATTTTATAAATCTATTATATTTTATAAATCTATTATAAATAGAATATTTTTAACTTTTACAAATTTTCTTTTTTTTAACGTTTATTTATTTTTGAGACAGAGAGAGACAGAGCATGAATGAGGGAGGGTCAGAGAGAGAGGGAGACACAGAATCTGAAACAGGCTCCAGGCTCTGAGCTGTCAGCACAGAGCCCAACGCGGGGCTTGAACTCATGGATCATGAGATCATGACCTGAGCTGAAGTCAGACGCCTAACCGACTGAGCCACCCAGGCACCCCTACAAATTTTCTTAAATTAATCACCTTTCTTTTTCCTCACAAATTTTTTTCCGTAAGCTGCAGGTGTCCCAAAATACTAAAAAAAAAAAAAAAAAAAAAAAAACGTGGGGGGTGTTGTGGAAGTCATTGAGTCATTTTAATAACAATCTATTTTTTTTCTGTTCTTATTTAGGTTTCTATTCTTTAAGAAGCCAAGTTTAAGGTCAACAGAATTCATACCTGAAATCTTGAGCACAGGGTAAAGGAGATAGGAGAATATCATTAAGATCTAGAGAAGGGAAAAGATACAAAATACATAGATATATAAGATGGTGTATATTGACTGTGCCCAAGAAAATATTGAAAATGTTAGGCAGATAAAGACATGAGGAAATAGAAGTATGAAAAACAAACAATGTCTGTCATGGTCACAGCTTCTCAGCTGCCTCTGAGGAATTCGGGAAGAAGAAATTTTATCTTTTTCTTTTTTTTCAAATCTCTAAAACTAAGACAAGTTACTATAAACATATATATTTAGGAACTACAGAAGGCAATTACCTCACAGGTCCTACTATGGCTCAATGTGATACATGGGTGTTGTCCTGCAAAACTGATACTAACTGTACATCTCAAGAACTCTAAGCACTAATCTACAGTAGAGAGGGGGAAAACCTAACATGAAGACATAGTGCTGAAAAGTGCAGTTTCAGAAGGAAGAGCAAAATTTACTCCCTATCACCAGTTTCCTTCATCTGAACATCTTTACAGGTTATTTATCACCAAATTTTAAACAATTTATGTAGTGACTTTCAAGTATTCATTTTGATTATGTTTCACAAATAAGCATCAAACTCGATTAATTGTGGACCTTCCTTGGAGATGGGGAAAGTGAAATACTACATAGAAAATCTTTTCCTGAAACCACAGAACACAAAAAAGCTCTCTGATAAGGGGATTTCAGGGTCAAATAAGTTTGAGAAATGCTTACTGGGGATCCCCTATGTTGATCAGCATTAATGGCTCTGGAAGTCCTACAGCAAAGCATTCTATTTAATTTGATTTTTCTCAGTACTAATCCTCTAGAAGTCAATTATTGAAAAAAATATATGATTTTAATGACCACATTAAGCTCAGAGTTATATACTAAAGTGAAGAGTCAAAACAATGATTTGGATTCTTCATGGGAAAATTTGCTATGATTATTCCCCATTTAAAATAATTATGTGCTTAAATATCCAGATCACCTTTTGGCTTCTGTCACTCAAAAGTGGTTTACTGAGTGCCTGCTCTGAGCCCAGAGCACTGAAAGAACACAGACTCCCATAGTCTTAGAACCTACCACTTCATGTCATAGGTGACATTTTTTCAATAGTCTTGAGGTAAGACAACCATGAAACTGTTTTGCTTTTACATCATATTTTCATTAAGAACTGTAAGACTATGGGGGGGGGGGAGTTTCAGGAGGGAAAAAACAGCTTAAATGTGTTTGTTTCATTCCCTATTAGTTAGAAAAAATTATCTGAATTGAATATCTCTTTCAAATCATTTCTTTCCACACATTCATAAAATAATACTTGTAAAAATTTTATACATATATTTGCAGATCATAACTCCTACTTAAAGATTCATACTCAAGACTATTTTACATCTATCATTCAAAAGATATAAAAGAGGTATCTGATGGGCAACTAACACATAAACGACTGGAATTGAACCCCTAGCATCCATCAACCCAACAGGCCTATGTGCTGATTCTTACACCAGCCATAAATATTAGCACGAGCCCATGGGTGATGGAGTACAGCAATGAGAATGGATGGGAAGATTGAAATAAGTTTATCTCTGCTTTATCTGTTTTCTTTTTTTACTAATCTCTGAATATTTCTAGGACATGTCTGCTACAGTTGATAGTAAACTGAGACATGCACAGTTTTCTCATTCATTCTAGAAATACGTACTGAGCATCTACTGGGTACCAGTCACATTGCCAGGTATATGAGATACTAATTAAATCTTAACAAGATTCATGGGGACCCTTCTCTAACATGGAGTATAATCTAGATCACTAGTACTCAAAGTGTGGCCCACAGACCATCAGCACTGACATCACGTGAGAGAGTTTTAGAAATACAGAATCTCAAGTCCCAACCCAGACCTACTGAATCTGAATCTGCATTTTCACAAGATTCTCAGGTGACTTGGGTGTTTTAAATGACTACAAATGTCCAGCATACACAAGGGACAAGACTTGTGTCCAATGTGGAAGAGACCAAGACAACTTTATAAGCTAACATTTAGAAAAATATTAACCTACTCTCAAGAGCTATCCAACTTGGCCTAAGTATACACCAACCCTGGGAGTAAACTTTCTGGAGCATCTTTGCCAGTCCAGAAGCCTTTATTATCCTTTTGTATTTGTCAAACAGTATGTTCCCCTTAAACAGCAAGAAAAAGATTTCAAGTCCTCTCCAGGAACAGTGAACACTGAAATGATGAGTGGGCAGAACATAAAAAAAGCAATATCATTTAGTCACAAAAAGTAATAATTATGTTATTGCTAAGTGTCACAATGTGCCTTCCTTACAAATACAGTAAGAATTACTGGTTTTATTTTAATATGAGGCCAAGAAAGAAAATACAGACAGTTTTTATGGAGAATGGAACTCACCGTGATCACATATCGGTCTGCAGACATTGATCAACAAACTTAGGGCCAATTTGGTTTAAGGAAGAAGATGTGATCTAATGTTCAGGAAGTGTCCCAACCTAATTATATTATACTTTATTTAGAATAAAATTCTAGACTATTATTACTGGATGCCACAGAGGCTCCTGAAGGCTTAACTTATAAAGCTCATCTAGTTGTAGTTGCAAACATAACTGAACGGCCCTTGGTCTTAGGCTATCTGAGGAACGCCCTGACTTTGGAAGCATTTACTGTGTGGGATTAGCCACAGTTTTGTGAGCCCAAGTCAAGCACTCCAGAAAGAAGTCAACTTCGGCCTACAGCATGTTAAAGGAAAAACTAAAAACAAAAAAAAAAAAAACAGTAACTCACCTTCTTGAGCCTTATCAAACTGTAAAAAGATGGTGACCTAGATGAGAAGATGACAGGGGACGTGCTGTTTTTAGTGATAGTATTGTTTTTTGTGTTTGTCTGCTTGTTCAGATGGTACCTAATTCTTTATAGCAAAATGTACAAGCACAGAATCAAGTCAAGTTCCAAGTAATTAGGGTGCTACAATGTTTCTTTCCATGGCCTCATTTGCCTACTTCTGACTCATTCTTCATGAAGCCCATGTCCCTGGAATGCATCCTTTCTGTTGTTCTGTCTCTGTGCACATTGCTAATGACCCATGGGCAGAAGACGTGCATCCAGTGTTTCTTTCTGGACACAATGCAACCACTGAGGTTTTGGTCTGCATGTATGAATTTTTGATGTTGTTGTTGTTATGAGACTCAAGTCTGAAAAAAAAAAGAGCTGAAAATAAAACAATCCTCCTGGGGGCACCTGGGTGGCACAGTTGGTTAAGCATTGAGATCCAGCCCCAGCACTGGGCTCTGCATTGACAGCATGGAGCCTGCTTGGGATGCTCTCTCTCTCTCCCTCTCTTTCTGCCCTTCTCCCCCTCATGTGTGTGCTCGCTCTCTCTCTCTCTCTCTCTCTCTTTCTCTCTCTCTCTCAAAATAAATAAACATTAAAAAAATCCTCCTGACCCTTAGAGAGTCACAAACCTGGATGTAAATCCTGATTTTTATGCCTTCGGTCAAGATACTGAGCCTCTTTGAAATAAGACCATGCTCAAGAGCATGTCATGAAAATTCCAAGTGATCTATAATGCATGCAAAGTACCTATCATGGAACCTTCCCCATGAGAGTAAAAGTTTGTCATCATTATCATAAGCCAATAACAGTACAGTAAGTCCCCACCCATTCCCCAGTTTTGTGAGGTACACATGTAGAAGACAGTAGCTTCCGCTTTTAGTCCACCCCATTTAACTTTGTGAGCATATTTCTAACCTTACTAATCTCGTAACACAAGGCTGTTAAAAGAATTACATGAGTGACAACGTGTATATCTCCCAGAATTAAAGCTAACACACAGTAGGTGCTCTACAAAGATTACCTTCTTCCCATTTTTAGCTGTAGCATTTATAAATTACTTTTTAATTGTCTACTCAGCTTCTTTTCCTTTTAGGAACTACATCTCCCCAACTCCCTGTGGTTTTAGTGGGGTTTTCATGTGTGACCCTGCTCAATGGCAAGTACCATGGATTCTCTGGATGCTGATTGACCTGGGGTAAACTCATTATGCCATCAAGGCCAATCAGAGTTCTTTTAGGGAACTGACATAACTTCAGGGGTCTCTCCTTTTCTGAGTTTATGTTTCTCCTTTTCTGAGATTATGAATGATAAGGAAAATATCGGCCTGTGGCTGGTTATGGCCTTCTTTGATACCATGATGTAGAATCTGCCTAAATGACTGGGCCCTTATAACATCATTTGAACGGCTAGATAGAGCTATATCTTAACCATCCAATCCCCAGAATCCCAAAATACAATAGCAGGGTTTCAGCCACTTGCAACTAGAAGAGTATAACACAAAAGTTATAGCATGAAAGAGAATACCAAAATACAGTTAGATATAATATTCTACAAATCTACAGAGAGAGGTCAGAAATGGGTAAGACCACCATAGCAGAGTCAACAAATCTCCAGAAAATCCCCTAATATAGGGTCTGGAGACGGATAAGAGTAAGATTATCATAGAGAGGATGAAATTCTTTCTGGCCAAAAATAATAACACATGCAAAGTAAAGAGTACTCAGCATGGTGTCCAGCACATAATATTTAATTAATAGAAATTGAAAGAACAAAATAACAAGTATGAATTATGTATGAAGGAGGAATAAGAAGACAGGACTAATTAAGAAGTACAGATCACAAAAAAAAAAGAAGAAGAAGTACAGATAATTTTTTCTGCAGAGGAGTTAGAAAAGAAAAGAAGGACGGGCTTAATGATAAGCACTCTTGAGAATCAAGCAAGGAGTTTGTACTTGGGTCTGATTGGGAGTCATTTATAAGCTGGTAAAAAGACAGCAACAAGACAGCCTTTGGGAAGTTAATAATAAAAATATAAGCCAAATGGGAGTTGAGACAGTAGACATGACAGATCATCAGCCTAGTGGTGAAAGAATTCTTAGACAGGGTTAAGAATTGAGGAAACAGAAACAGTACAGGAATCACCAAAAAGAAGTGTAAAATTGATGGAAGTCATAGAAAAGTCACAGAAAATAAGAGTTAGGTGTCAAGAAAGAAAGAGTCAAAAAAGTTTTGAAGAGACTTTAAATCCCATAGAATCATGGTGATTGCTATGTCACTGAACAACCAGTATAGCATAGGAGGAGAACCAACCAGAACAGACACCACCTAGAACAATGGAAGCAGGTCTGGGGAAGTTTCTGAAAGGCCAGGGGTTAACTTTTTAGTTGCTGGAGTGGGGGAGGGTACTCTGGGGATTTGAGATAACCACAGAAGTATTTCAATTTTAACCACTATAGCTGCACCTGTGCCTCTTGGCTATCGGCCCTTCAAAGAAAGTTGCTTCAATTAATACTGATAGCTTTCTACATTCCCAATGCATGGAAGAGAGCATTGGTTAATCCAAAATCATTTCCATGTGCCTATGACATACACTAATGTAGAGGCTCCCCAGTGCCAATCTGTGGACTAGGTGCATCAGATTCATCTAGGGAGTGAATAAAAACTATCAATGACTTGGTGTCACCCAAGGACATTCCCTTTCAGGATGGAGGTGACACAAAACTCTGTATTTATTTGTAAGCTCCTCATGTGGGGAACAAAGCCATATTAAAAGATTTCTTTTTTAGACCTATGTTTTCTACCCCATTTATGTTGAATATATATGTATATTTGCATTACCTGAATTTATAGAAAAGAATAATATAGAACAGAAGTGAAGTTTCTCTATTCCGGCATTAAAAATGCAGTTAATAACAACAACAGCTAATGTGTATGGATTACTAAGGCAAACACTGTGCTAGAAAATCTCATTTAATCTTCCCTATAACCTCATGAATTAAGTACTTATTTTATCCACTTTATAGGTTGGAAGACCTACAGAAGGTAAATAACTTGCCTAAGATTTTCCCTTTGTTGAAATAACTTTCTAGGCCCAAGATGGCTCTACTTCTGCTTGGGATTGCTTGTCGGCAAACCAATACTTAGATAACTTTCATGTCCCTGTAAATGCTCCCCTTGACCAGAAATGTAGTGTATCTAGTCAGCCAATCCCCAAATGACAAGCCAATTCTGAGTTCTAATTTCCTTGTTCCTTCTCAACTCAAACAAGTTTGACTACGTGACCCCAGGCAATCATCTCTTTTTTTTAATTTTTTTCTTTCTTGTTCTTAATTCTTTATCCTATAAAACTTTCCTGACTTCCACACCATTTTCCAGTACTCCAAATGGAGACTGCTTCAAAAAGTCCTAGATAAAATTTGTTTGTATCACCTAAATTGTCTTCTTCAATCATTTTAAAAACACCTTTAATAAACTGGAATGGTTCCCTCCACATATAGAAGAGAACAAGCCACACAGTGAGACCTCACTGTCCCCAGGAAAATCTCAGGAAAACTAACCTCAGAGAAGGTTTGCCACCTAGAAGCTGGGCTATTTTGACCCTTTCTTCCACACAGTAAGATTAGCCTTCAAAGATCACAGGGCAAGGTCAAAAGAAAACAGTGAAAAGATTTGGGAGAGAAGACAGGGGGGAAGAAATTTCAGAAAGTGCTTCCAGATGACAGGGTAGCCCCTCGGTGTGTGCAGCCCAACCCTCCCTAAGCCTGGATCAAAGTCATCTGCCACATACATATAAATACAAAGAGTTTGAATTCCCAGAGATCCAGTGAAATACTACTTTGTAAAACAGTGATTGCATTTCAAGGAGTATTGAAAAGATGGACATCTGAAACCTCTATTCTCTTCCAATGCTCTTTAGGAAAAGATTGGGTGAGAAAGCTCTCTTCACTGGCCTCTAGCAACATGTATTTGCTCTTCCCACTCCTTTTAAACCATCCCTGCAATGCCTTCAACAGCCCTGGTTGAAGTCTTAGGATCTCAAAACATACCACAAATCCTTCTATGTTCAACCAGTTTATCTCATGGAAAAAGCAACAGGCGGCAGAGGAATTCAGGCCACCCCAAGTTACCAGCACGGCCTGATGGATGTGGAAACTAGACCATGCCTTAGGGATGAGGCATGTGATGGCCGGTACACTGTCATTACTGAAACTTGAAAGGGGAAGTTCACATGAGGCCTGTGGTTGACTTTTCAACCCTGCTGGCTGAGGTGCACGCCAATAAGGAAATCGCAATCCCTAAATAAACAATAGGCTGGGAACCTGAGCACCAACAAGGGAGAGAGTACAGGGGTTACTGGCCTGGGCAGGGCTGGCCAAGATGGAACAAACAAAGCAAAGATTTAAATTTTGCAAGAATGTCATGTCAATTCAGACTCTCCAGGCAGGCCCTTTGAGACTCCAAATTGCCAGTCACCAAGCCTCAAAACTTGGTAGAATTTTTAAAGTCAGGACTCTTGGTCCAATCTCTACATTGCCAAATGAGAATAATAAGAGCCAGAAAAGACAAGTGACTTGCCAAAGGCCCAATAGCCAGAAAACCAGGTCCCTAGGTCATTTATTACACCACAGGCCTACTGAGAGTTGCTATTTTTTTCCTCCACTGGTTTCTCCTCTCAAAGATGCTTTTAAAGTCTTTCCACACACCAGCTGTGTGTGTATTCGGAGCTAAGATTCTGCCTGAAGTAATCTTGTTAAATTTCTTGTCTGTCCTTATTCAAATGTGCCACCTCTTTTTTATAGGTAAAACTCAATTTTCAGTCTAAAAGGGAAGGGATAGAGAAGCAAAGAATTCTTTGAGCATTTATTATATACCAGGATTTTCCCACACCTTCATTCATTTTTAACATTCTCCACAACCCTATGCAGGCTGGTATCAAGGTTCCATTTCACAGATGGGAAAGCTGGAGCGCAGAGAAACAGTAAGCAGGAGAGCCAGATTATCAATTTCCATAAATAATCTAAGCTTTTCCTCTTTGTAATCTTCTCAGTTCAACAAAAGAAAACCAGGATAGAATAAATTGTGCAGCTTTAAGCTTTTTAAAAATGAACTTACCATTGTTTTTCCTAAATAATAATTCCTAATCATTCCTATGTAATGAATACAAATTATTGCAAACATAAAAATTTAGAGGGGGGGAAGAGGAAAACATCCTTTACAATCACCTCATCCAGAATTAGTGTCAACATTTTGACATTTTTTTCCTCAAGCTTTTACTCTACATTACATTGAGAATATATCTTCTTTATATAGTAAGAATATTAAGTCTCCAACTACTATAAACCTTAGAAATACATCTGATAGGTTACTGTATAGTTCTGTTTATATTTTTAATTTTTAAGTAATCAAAGTTATTGATCCTTTCCTTTGAAATATCTTTATTTTTGAATAATAGTTTTATTGATATACACATGTGCCATAAAATTTACCCCTTTAAAGTATGCAATCCAGTGCACACTTTATTCCACAGTATTTTTACCACCAAAAGCCCTGTACCCACTGGCAGTCACTCCTTTTTCTCCTCTCCCCCATCTCCTAACAGCAACTAGTCTACTTACTATATCTATAGATATACCTATATTAGACATTTCATATAAATGGAATCACATAATAAGTGGCTTTTTGCACCAGCTTCTTTCATTTAGCATTATATTTTCAAGGTTCACCCAGGTTACAGCATGTATCAGTATTTCATTTCTTTTCATGGACAAATAATATTCCACTCTATGTGTTTACCAAAATTTGTTTACTCGCATAGGATAATGGATACTTGGATTTCTTTTTAGCATTTTGTTTATTATTAATAATGGCATATGAGCACCAGTGTACAGTCCAGGTTTTTACATATGTTTTCAGTTTGGTCGGGTGTACCCCAAGGAGGACTACTGAGTCAGCAACTACATTTAACACTTTAAGGAACTGCCAAATTGTTTTCCAAAATGGACTGAACCATTTTACACTCCCACCATCAATATATGAGAGTATGATTTTTCCACATCCTCCCCAACACTTGTTACTGTCTTTTATTTTTCTTTAGCCATACTAATGGGGAATCAGTTGTATCTAATGGAGGGTTTGATTTGCATTTCCTGTTGGAACATCTTTTTGTGTCCTTATTGCCCACTTGTATGTGTTCACTGGAAAAACATCTATTCAAATCCTTTGCTCAATTTTTAAAAGATTATTTGTCTTTTTATTGGTGACTTTTTCTTCCTTTTATTTTTTTTAAGTTTATTTATTTGTTTTGAGAGAGAGAGAGAGAGAGAGAGACAGTGCACACATGCGTGTGAACAGGAGAGGAGCAGAGAGAGGGGGAGAGAGAGAATCCTAAGCAGGCTCTGAGCTTATAGAGCAGAACTTGACTCCAGAGCCAGATCCCACTACAATGAGAAAATGACCTGAGCTGAAACCAAGAGTCAGAGGCTTAACCAACTGAGCCACCCAGGTGCCCCTTCTTCCTTTATTTTTAAATGAACTTTGGGGCGCCTGGGTGGCGCAGTCGGTTAAGCGTCCGACTTCAGCCAGGTCACGATCTTGCGGTCCGTGAGTTCGAGCCCCACCTCAGGCTCTGGGCTGATGGCTCAGAGCCTGGAGCCTGTTTCCGATTCTGTGTCTCCCTCTCTCTCTGCCCCTCCCCTGTTCAGGCTCTGTCTCTCTCTGTCTCAAAAATAAATAAAACATTGAAAAAAAAAATTTAAAAAAAAATAAATTAACTTTGAATTAAAGTGTATTACACATAAGAAAGTAGCCAAATCATAATTTTCGCATGATGAATTATGCCAAAGTAAACACACCTGGGCACATGCAAACCAGATCATGGAATAGAATACTCCTTGTACTCTAGAAACTTCCTTCATGCCCCCTCCCAGTCTCCAAACCCCATCACTCCACTATCCACTATCCAGGTATCTAACACTATTCATTATTTCTATTTTTGGAACACATGCATATAAACAGAATTACATTGTATGTGTTCTTTTGTGTCTGGCTTCTTTCAACACTGTTTTGGGGGTATTGAATTATGCTGTTATATGAAGCAATAGCTTGGTACTTCTCATCGCCATATAACATTTCATTGCATGAATATTTCACTATTTATCCACGCCATTGTTGATAGCTATTTCACTTGTTCAAGTTTTTTGTTATTCCACATCTAATTATGTTTTGAATCTTCTGTTTACGTTGAGTCTTATACTACCATTGTTAGATCTGCTCCTAGATATTTTGGGGTTTTTAATACCATCATAAATAATATTGTTTTCAAATTTTCCTTGCGTAAATGTTTGTCATTGGCATGTAGAAATATGATTCATTTTTAAATACTGACTAGCTACCTAGCTAAGTTCATTTACTAATCTAATTGTTTATATATGAATTCATTGAGATTTCTTACACACACAATTATGGTGCCTGTGAATAAAGTAGTTTTATTTCTTCCTTTATAATTCTTATACTTAGGATGTCCATAACATTATGGAATAGAAGTGACAGTAACAGGCATTTTGTCTTATTTTTTATATCATAAGGAAAGCTTTCAACATTTTATCATTAGATATGATGTTGATCATAGTTTTCTAACAGCTATTTCTTATTAAATTAAGAAAATCCTCTCCTTCTAACCTGAGTTAGATAAAAAACAACTTTTTTTTATATGGATGGATGTTGCATTTATCAAATGATTTCTCTGCATTTATTGAAATTACATTTATTTTTCTCCTTTATCCTATTAATGTAGTAAATAACATTAAATGGGGCACCTGTGTGGCTCAGTTGGTTACGTGTCTAACTCTTGATTTCAGCTCAGGTCATGATCTCACAGAGAGATCTCCCTTGCGAGATCAAGCCCCATGACAGGCTCTGCACTGACAGTGTGGAACCTGCTTGGGATTCTCTCTTTCTCTTTTTTTTTTTCTCTCTCCCTCTCAAAATAAATAAACATTCAAGAAAATTAAATAACATTGACTGATATCCAAATATTTGTTTAACCTTGCATTCTTGGAATAAGCACAACTTGGTCAGGTCCTTTAACTGTCACTGTGTTCAGTTCAGTAGGATATTTTAAATCCACGTTTACGAAAGAGACTGCTTGCAATTTTATGTAGTGACTTTGTTGGGTACTGATATCAAGGTTACAGTGGCCTCATAAAATAAGATAGGAAATGTTCCCTCTTCTTCTAGTCTCTGGAATAGTTTCTGTATGACTAATATAATTTTTTCTTCAAATTTCAAATGTTTAGTAACATTCACTGAAGAAGCCATCTGGGCTTGAAGGTTTTTATGTTTGGTTTGGTTTTTGGATTTGGGCATTGCTTTGCGTGTGTGTGTGTGTGTGTGTGTGTGTGTGTGTGGTAAGATTTTAGATATAGAATCATTTTTCCTTAATGTACAGGACTACTCAGATATTCTATTTCTTCTCAGGCAGTTTTGACAAGTTGTGTTTTTACAAAAACTTACCTAAAATTTCTATTTGATTATCATAATGTTGTTAATAAAATCCTCTCATATTTTTAATGTCAATAAGATTGATGGTGATGCCCCCTTTCAATCATGATATTGGCTATTTTCCTCAATGAGTCTAACGGATTTGTTATTTTTGTTCCTCTCTTCAAAGAATCAGTGTTTGGCTTTGGTGTTCCCCTCCAGTATATGTTTGGTTTCTATTTCATTCATTTCAGCTTTTTTTATTATTTCTTTTCTCCCACTTTCTTATGGTTTTATTTGACCTTCTATTGTTTTTTTAAACTGAAAGTCTTTCAACCAAACTGAATGACTTGCTCTCCCCCACATACTTCTTATATTTTCCAGTCTCCTTGCCTTTACTCATACAGTCCCCATTGTTTATAAACCATACCCTTCCCCTTTTTAAAATCATGCCAACTTTTCAAGGCTCTCCTCAAATTCTACCTCCTCCAGGAATCATTCCCTGCCCCTCTCTCATTTGATATCCTTTGAGCCCCTGCAGCACATTTTGCCATTCTTAGGTCACTATTTAGATCCTATCTCATATACTTCCTTCCATTAGCCTCTTAAAAACTGAGTGTTCCCGGCACCTGCCTGCCTCAGTCAGTGGAATGGGCAAGTCTTGATCTTAGAGTTGTGAATTCAAGCCCCACATTGCAAGCAGAGATTACTTTAAAAAAATAAATTTAAGGAGCACCTGGGTGGCTCAGTCGGTTGTGTCTGACTTCAGTTCAGGTCATGATCTCTAGGTTTGTGAGTTCAAGCCCCGCATCCAGCTCTGCACTGACAGCCTAGAGCCTGCTTCGGATTCTCTATCTCTCTCTCTCTGCCCTTCCCCTGCTCACTCGCTCTCTCTCTCTCTCTCTCTCTCTTTCTCTCATAAATAAATAAATAAATAAACAAACAAATGGGCATTTAAAAATAAATAAATAAATTGGGGGTGCCTAGGTGGCTCAGTCAGTTGAGCACCCAACTTCAGCTGGGGTCATGATCTCACAGTTTGTGGGTTCGAGCCACACATTGGGCACTGTACTTACAGCTCAGAGCCTGGAGTCTGTTTCAGATTCTGTGTGTGTCTCTCTCTGCCCCTCCCCTGCTTATGCGCTCACTCTTTCTCTGTCTCTCTCAAAAATAAACATTTAAAAATAAAAATAAATTTAAAAAAATTTTTAATGAATGTTCAATTTTTTTTGAAAGGTCCACCATGGTGCTGTGCACAAAACAGCTACTCAGTAAACACAGGTGTCTGTGATTCAACTTCAGGAGTTAAATTCACACAAATGAAACCTGTTCATAGCAGGAATTATTGACTGGCAACTCAAATATTCAAACACATCATAAGAAGAGTTTGGGCAAAAAAAAGAAAGAAGACTCATCATTTTTTTAAGTCTTCCTTGCTTCCAAATAACAACTATATATCATCCAGAGCTAACATTTAACTTGACATTTTGCTTTTTCTGGCTATCACTTAAAACCCACATTTTTTTCCCTTATTTAAGGAAAATAGTTAAATGGGACAAAGTTTTTTTTTAAGTTGAAAGATGAGAAGATGAAGAAATTTCTCAAGAAAAAGAAATAAGCTAAAGGATAATTTCTGGTATCGTAAATGGATATCACAAATCAAAAACACAGGGCTTTGCAAGTTTGAATGAGTTATGCTCCAACTGTTATAAAGACTTCAGGGCAAGACTTAAAACTCAAGGGGGAAAACAGGGCATATGTTGGCTGTAGGGTACATATTTGGAGCCCTATTTGGAGGGCTGAAAAAAGTGATGACTCTTGCTTGGTAGCACAAAGCACAACATCACACCTCCCCAAAAATATCAGAGACCTCTTCAGCTCCCATGAGCTGCCTCAACCTGTTCTATGATACAAACTCCAGTGCATAATTTCCAAAGTAAGTTTTGAGAGAAAAACCAGTTGAACCTATGGGCTCTCTTCAGCAAAAGCAGAATGAAGGAGTAGAAAGTATTGAAACTCTGGAGGAAAAATCTACGTTCAGATTTCAGTTACCAGCTGCCTAGATGTAGGACCTTAGCAGGTTGCTTATCCTTCCTAAAGCACAACTTTCTCATCTGTGAAATGGGGCTAATTATGCCTACTCACAGGTTATTATATGTCAGGTGCCCTACACCATGTGTGTTCAGTGGTATTCAGGCTGTGGGTTGTCACCAGTGGTGCAAAGTGTTATTTTTGTTCTTATTCTTTTTAACAGCCACAGAGTGGGGCAAAGTTTTAAAGTTTAAAAGCCACCATAATGGCTGGCTAGAAAAACTGGGCTTGAAACAAATTTCCTATGAACAACTCATCTTGGGAGAAGAACTCATTCTAAGTAGAGTGCAGTGTTTAGACTCAAACAGGTAAGAGTTCAAAAGACAGAAGAAATAAACCTAAGGAGCTTAGAGCCAAAGAAAACGTTTCGGCCATGCAGTGATGTTCCTGACTAGATCCCAGGACTCAAATGAAGTTCATACTGGGAACTGGGATGCATTCAATGGCCTAGGTTTGAATTTGAAATCTCTCCTTTCCTAGCTGTGTGACCTTTGGAAAAGTTGCCACTGTAGCTCTTACATTCTCCATGTTCCAGTGCATCCCTTCCATGCCTCACAGAACTGAATTGGCAGAATTTGACCAAATACCAGTGTATCTTTTAAAAGAAATTTAATGCAACTGCAGATCAGCTTCACCCCATGCGGAAGAACAGCAGTCATCTACCTAAGCACAAAGACAAGTCTTGGTCTTTAGTTTAAATACCAAAAGATCAACCTCACCACTGGAGTTTAGCACCTGAATGCAAAGTCATAATCTTTGATCAACAGTACAACTACAAATCAGCAATTTGGTCAAGTTCAAGGTTGAATTGCTCACTATTCATCTCCCATAGAGAAGCCTGATGAGGACAAATATTACTGAAGAAGAACCATTTATGACATACAAGTACCTGGCTGGTCATGTGACTGGAAAGCTATATACCCACAATCCTCACTTCAGTTACCACAGAAATACTGTCATCCAGTGATATTATGCCCCTAGCTTCTTAATCCACTTTAGATAACAAGTTCACGAGATCAAATACATTCTCTGCAACTTTTACTAAATCCCTTAATGTCACTCATTTAGATCCAATCTGATAAATTCTGCCAAAGTTAGTGCAAGTATAACGTTTGTTTTTCTTGATGAATGAATGCCATTTAATTTATTAAGCAAATGAGAACTAAAAGGTTTTATGTATTATCCTTTTAGCCTCGGTGGTTAAGTTTAGAGTGAAGTTTATGTTCCATCTCAGTAATTATCATTATTCTGGGATTGGTTTCTTTTTTTTTTTTTTTTTTTTTTTTTTGCATTTTCTTAAAATACAACTTTCTCCCTACCCTTTCCTTTTGTGATTGTTAGAGCTGCTATAGCCATCTTGCTCAGACAGGCAGACTGGGACTATCTGAAAATGAATTTACATGAAGGAAGCCAAACTACAAAATGGAATGAGAAAAACTAGAATCCATTAACATCTTTTTGAGTCCCTGGATCAAGCTATGCCTGAAGAAATACCTTGTTTTTCTCCAGTTGAGTGAGCCACTAAACTTCCTTTTGGTTTTAGCCATTTTGAATTAGATTTTCATTCACTTGGAAGTTCTAGCTAACAAAGAAAACAATTTTAAGATTATCTGACAAGTACTCTCATTACCGTAATTCATTTTCTTAAAAATAAACTGGGTACAGTTTTATGAATGAACGTAAGAAAGTGAAATTTTTGGACATCATCTTTATGTCATACCAAATTTATAATAAAAGCAGGTTAAAACATTCTTTCAAAGGATCAACAGCACAGGGAAAAAAGGAGGGAAAAAGCTTTCACTACCATTTTTATTGACAGTTCTCCTTAAGAGCAGAGAAGAGAGGCTTAGTAAAGAATCTTTCCACACAAAAGTAAGAAAAGGAGAACAGCACCATCTAGAAGAAAACTAATTTCTCTGAGAAACACACACAGTGTTCTAGTGCAAACCTGAAACATACCTGCCAGAGCAAATCAGGATCAAAGTTAAAACTTGGAGCTCCCTGCAAGAAGATAAATCACAAATAACTTCATTCATTTTGTTTCCTTTCATTTCCATTCAGGTGACTTTTTCCCCCTGGCTCAGTTGGCTACAGGAGATGTGATGGCTGCAAGAGAATTACTCCCTCTTTGATGCTGGCAGATTGCCCTCCTCAATGCTTCTCCACAGAGACACATTTTCACAATTGTACAAGTCCAGAGGGGCACGTACAGATCTCCTAGAACTACCAGATCCTACTTCTAAAACTGCTTGAATTAGGGCAAGGTTTCACAAATTTTCACTACAAACAACTTTAAGTTGATGCAAAGTGTATGTGTGGAAAAAACGAGGGGTCAGAAGTTCACCCTCAGTTTCTCTAAGAAGCAAGGGACTAGTAGAGGTAATTTATTAGCCCTTAATTCATGTCATCTCCCTGAAACTACAGGTCAAATTTTCTCTAGGAATGTTCCTTTTAACCTTAGATTTTGAGAAGGCACTAGATGACACCAGTATTTACCCAAAGGTGTTTAAGTTCAAACACAATGGCGTCTCGAGTTCCACCCACCAGGTTTAAGGGTCAGTTATATTTGATAGTCAACCCTAAGGCTTGTAAAATATGGGTTTCTAATATTCCCTCCAATTTCACAGGGATGTAATATAGAAAATCAGATGAGATCACAGCCTCTGTCACAAGATACACACATGGCTGAAAAGATGACCCTCTACCATCTGCCTCCATAACTCAATTTATGTATGGTAAGTATAGATGCTAATGGGACCCAGACTTCTCCACTGACAAAACAGAAGGCAGTGCTTGGTAAATTAATACACATCCAAAACAACAACAACAACAACAACAACAACAACAACAACAACAACAACAGAAAAATGCCTGGCTCAATTCCCTGACAAGTGTATTGATCATCATTTGTCCTAAAAATGTGTTTCGTAAGCCAGCATCATGGGCATCCATAAAAGAAAAACTCCACACTCAATTTACTGATAATATATGAATGTGGATTTGCCCTAAAAATCATGTTTTTATGGCTTCCCATATAGATAGCATAAATGGGTGTATTTATTTACTATTTTATTGTTTTCAAATAAAACACATGATACGAGAAATAGTAGAAATTAAACAGATTTTCTACTTCTAAAAGTCACCAAAAAGTATTAATTGTCTGAATAGAGACCTTTACAAAGATAATGTCCAATGCACTGAGAGAGATGTCATTCCTGATTTTTCTAAAGATTCCTGGAATTCACTCTTTTTAAAAAGAAAAGATACTTTGGAAATACATTCTATATACATCCTCTTTTCCATTAGTAACTGTGCCAGAGACCAGAATGGCAGGCATGCAGGTGGGTGGAAGAAACACTGAGTGACTCTTTACAAAAAAATAAAATAAAATATTTTCTCTTTTTTCTTTTCTTTAAAAGAGAGAGAGAGAGAGAGAGAGAGAGAGAGAGAGAGAGAGAGAGAGAGAGAGACAAAGAAAAAGCCCTAACCAAATTTCAGGTTTGGTTCCAATGTAAAGTGAGGAAGAAATCTCAGTTATGAAACACTCCCCCAGAAGTGTAGAATGATAAGTTTCTTTTCAAAACAAGTTCAAATTATATAAATTCAAACTGAATTGATGAGCCAAGATTAGCAAGTATTGTTCATTCTTATTGGCATTTGGTTCCTTTGATGATATTTTTCAAACCAATTTGCTGCAAATGCATTATGAGTACCTTGACTCATGTAACCCCACTCGGGGGACATACAGTTTTAAAGCAAATGTTCTACATTATTTCCACAAAAATTCACTTGAAGACATTGTCATTGACAAGAAAGAGAAAGAAAGAAAGAAAGAAAGAAAGAAAGAAAGAAAGAAAGAAAGAAAGAAAGAAAGAAAGAAAGAAAGAAAAAAAAGAAAACAAAAAGAAAACACCTTAAAAAAAATCCTAAGTCAGAACTGTACATGACAAAAATTCAATAGCTGGTGTTAATTTCTTTTTCTCCAGGACTTAGGGATTTTTTGGCAGACAATTCAAAATCATACACTATAAAAGACAGAAAAATCATTATCCTATCAGCAAGTTTCGGAATTCTCTTGTAGGCTAATGGTGACCAGCAAACTTATTATTTCCCTAATAATAAGTATGGAATTATCAGATTGTAAACATCACTGTTATGTTTTTCTTCATGAAACAATTTAAATCAAGAATTATTTACTCTTAAGATAAACACTATTTGCTTCCCTCTGGCAAACACTGAAAGTAAAAAACCTTTATTTACATTTCTAGATACTGACAAAGCAATGGGTTTCATTTAGATCTGTTTCTTAATCATACATCACGGCTTAGCCATCATCATTTATTTCATTATTCTTTAAATGCCCTAAATCCATCCAGGAGGATCTATAATTCATTTAAATAGCATACCTCTATGCTTCCACAGCTATGTTATGAGTACTTAATAAGTTATTATTACTTCCAGACTTGGTTAGGAGAAAATACTGGAGTCCTGGGAAAGTACTATCCTTTGAAAAGTACATTTTCCTGATAGCACAGTTTTAATTATTTAAGGACTTCACTGAATGTAAGTCAACTTCTTTGCCAAACCTTAGTTTCTTAAGATATCTTTTCATTGTAATGTGAATGAAAAGGGGGAAAAAATTATTCTAGCTTTAGAAATTTCCTTTTAAAGCACACACAAAACCTCCCCTAGGGTTGAAAGCATTGGCCATGCTCTGGAAATGAACCCACCCCTCCTTTCAGCCAAGGGATACTTGAGTCCTTTATTCTTTTGCCCAGAAAAGTCATCCTAATTAAAGGGCCAATAAATTAAATGTACCCAAGAAAGCAAAAAGATCCAGAAGAAAAGCACCCACCAGGGTGCCTAGAGAAAAACACAAGGTTCATTTCAAGTGTTTATGTTAGGCACCATCAAGTTAGAACAAACTCCGGAGGCACAGCTGTTCTTGACAAATGTGAACAGCTCCTACCTTCATTTCAATGACAGTCTGGAGAGCCTTCGTCTTGGCTGGCTCCGGCTGAAGTTGGCTTCTTCGGTGCAATTCCTGTGGAGGAACACGATAGAAATAAGCCTGACGGTTCATCCTTCCGTTACACCATGACCTTTACACAGGTACCACACAGCCCACCGGGTGCAGGTTTGCTGTGCACAGACATAAACAAGCCACAGGTGCCTCTCCCCCCACCCTCTTTAGCATCACTCCTGCCTGGAGCCTGCGTTCCAGTGAAAACCTCCTGGCACATGCGCTATTTCTGAAACTTCCATCAATAATTAATGTCAACTGTGACAAAGCCAGCAAGTAATCATAGTCCAAATACTGTTCAACACTGGGGCTGTTGCCCAGCCATCAAATCATAATTTACTAAATTACATTTCTCTGTGCTCCCAATACAAACACAGCATGGAAACGGAGGAAAGAAAATGACTAACGTGGTTGCAAATCCACTGCACGCATGGCATTTTGCTACTGAGGTAGGTTTGAAATGAGCAATTTAAAACCTTTTCAGTACAACTGTGTTACTTTTTGGAGTGAACTGATGTGATGAAACCCTGTGAATATCTTGCTTCCTAATTTACAGTTTCGGTCCTTGTTCAAAATCACATCTGTGTGTGATAGGTTTATACACTCATGATGCCAAGAAATTAAAATTGGCATTAATATCAACAGTGTTAGAGAGGATACAAAAATGGTTAAAGCCAGATGCAGACCCAAGAACTTCTGGAATATGACAAATATAACTTCAGGTAAAAAGCAAGCAACATAACCACAATTTTAACCTTGAAGGCTCGCTTTATTTATGCCTCTTCTCCAAAGAACAGTTCTGTAAAGACTTTGAAAGTTGCCTTGGCAGAAGAAGACATAAAGATAAGATTTGTTCAGTTTATACTTTGATTTTCTTAGTAATAATTATAAACAGTTTTATGAAAGCAGCCAATGAGAGGAAAAAACAACAGTGCTCACACATGTCCATGCCACTGATACTAGTCACCTATGGAGTAATTTCATAAGATTTATTTGCTTCCAGAAAAATCATTTAAATTCAACATGAAGTAGTTCTAGGCCTTCACATTCCACTGGGCCACAGACATTAAAAATGAAAAGCAAACAAACAAAAAACTACCTTGGCTTTAGGGAAGGGAACTAACATGATTTCTAGCTTTTCCAAGGAAAGGTATTAAAATTAAATCTCATTCCACCACTACTGTCTACTATCATCACCATCTCATAAAGACAGAACATAACAATGTAAGTATTGCCAGAAAAACAGAATTCCACAATAAAAGATAATCCTTCCCAGGATAATAAAACAAGCAATCTTTGCCCATATCCCATTATATTGTTCTTACTTGCCAGTGGCCCAAGAAGACTTGGTCATGGAACACGGTGCACATGTCTAGGAACCAGCCCTGGAAAATCACCACTACAGTTCTGGAATACGGCATATTTTCTTCCCAAAGTCATCACTGGCACACACCAGCAAACTTGTGCAAAACTACTTCTCAACTTCCAATTTGAGAAGAACTTGAATTAGTGCTTCCTAATTATTCAAAATGGTCTCACAAAGACATTTTTTCCCTAACATATCCTTGGAAGATACAGAGTCAAGTATTACCAAACCCATCTTATGAATAGAGACAGAAAGAAAGCCTGTGTCCTTTGGAGGCCCTGGTCTAAAATAACCCAGCAATACTGGTCATTTTTAGGCTGCATGGTAATGGCAGAAATTTTCTGAAGGAATGACCTTAAAAGCAACTTCCCTTCTGTGTCTCCCTCTCTCTCTGCCCCTTCCTACTCTCTCTCTTTTCTTTCTTTCTTTTTCTTTCTTTCTTTCTTTCCTTCCTTCCTTCCTTCTTTCTCTCTCTCAAAAACAATTTAAAAAACATTTTTAAAAAATTAAATAAATAAAAATAAAAGGGGCGCCTGGGTGACTCAGCCAGTTGAGCATCCAACTTCAGCTCACGTCATAATCTCACAGTTCATGAATTCCAGCCCTGCATCAGGCTCTGTGCTGACAGGTCAGAGCCTGGAGCCTGCTTCGGATTCTGTGTCTCCCTCTCTCTCTGCTTCTCCCTTTCTCCCTCCCTCTCTCGCTCTCTCAAAAATAAACCTAAAAAAAACAAAAAATTCTACTATACTTATATTATATTATATTATATTATACTATATTATATTATATTATATTACATTTTAAAAAGCAGCTTTCCTTTATTACCTACAATGTCCCTGGCACTACTTCTCTCTTTTTTTTTTCTTAATTTTTTATTTTTTAAAATTTACATCCAAATTAGTTAGCATATACTGCAACAATGATTTCAGGAGTAGATTCCTTAGTGTCCCTTACCCATTTAGCCCATCCCCCTCCCACACCCCTCCAGTAACTCTCATTTTGTTCTCCAT
The DNA here is from genome assembly GCF_027475565.1 of Acinonyx jubatus. NCBI lineage: Eukaryota > Metazoa > Chordata > Mammalia > Carnivora > Felidae > Acinonyx > Acinonyx jubatus. Next base: position 141,738,300 of record NC_069383.1, on the reverse strand, counting down.
ATTTATGAGTCTCTTCTGTTTTGTTCCCCTGTTTTTATATATTATTTTTGTTTCCCTTCCCTTATGTTCATCTGTTTTGTCTCTTAAAGTCCTCATATGAGTGAAGTCATATGACTTTTGTCTTTCTCTGACTAATTTCACTTAGCATAATACCCTCCAGTTCCATCCACATAGTTGCAAATGGCAAGAGTTCATTCTTTTTGATTGCCGAGTAATACTCCATTGTATATACATACCACACCTTCTTTATCCATTCATCCATCGATGGACATTTGGGCTCTTTCTATACGTTGGCTATTGTTGATAGTGCTGCTATAAACATTGGGGTGCATGTGTCCCTTCGAAACAGCACACCTGTATCCCTTGGATAAATGCCTAACTACTTCTCTTTTTCAAGCCTCAATATCATGCTATGGAGAATCAAACCTCTGTGTGGTGAGTCCAGTTGGCTACTGGTAAATATTTATTTAACAACCAGCACCCACCATGGCCAAGTTCAAATTACCTAAGTGGTGTCACTGAATGCAAAGTTGGGAAGAGAGGCACAATAGTACCCTATTGTACAGTATTTATACCATATGGACCAACTACATGTAATAACATCAAGAATACTGTTATCTGTGTTCATTTTACAGATAACAGTAAAATGTAACAAAAAAATAGGAAATTATGAGTTTTAATACAATGTTTCTTTTTTAACTTTTTTTAATGTTTGAGGTTTTTTTTGGTTTTGTTTTTGTTTTTGTTTTTGTTTTTTTAGAGAGAGAGACAGAGCATGAGCAGGGAAGGGGCAGAGACAGAGGGAGACATAGAATCTGAAGCAGGTTCCAGGCTCTGAGCTATCAGCACAGAGGCCAATGCAGGGCTCAAACCTGTGAACCATGAGATCATGGCCTGAGTTGAAGTCAGACACAAGTGACTGAGCCACCCAGGCATCAGTTTATATATTTAATTTGTAACGTCAGCTGTTAGAACAAGTTTCCAATTTTGACTTTCATGGACCAGTCCAATCCAGTTCCAGCATACCACTGGGTGAATCACATAAGGAATTCAACCTCCAAAGAAAGCTTCTTTAGCCCTCAATGTTACTTCCAAGATTTTTGGGAGTACACGCTGGACTAATAAAATTTCACAGATGAAAAAATGGACAGTAAGTCACTTGTCAGAGTTCCTCCATAGTAAGGGGTAGAAGAAAAACACTTCACATGTCACTAATCCTGATCCATATGTATCAAAAGCATCTTAATGAGGGGCGCCTGGGTGGCTCAGTCAGTTGAGTGTCCGACTTCAGCTCAGGTCATGATCTCACGGCTCATGAGTTCAGGCCCCAGGTCGGGCTCTGTGCTGACAGCTCAGAGCCTGGAGTCTGCTTCTGGTTCTGTGTCCCTCTCTTGCTCTGCCCTTCCCTCATTCGTGCTCTGTCTCTCTTTCTCTCAAGAATAAATAAAACATTTAAAAAAATTTTTTTAAAGCATCTTAATGAAAAAGTCTGAGAAACGAATTCATGGTAATTTCATACCATAGCCAAACCAAATTCCAGAATAAAAATCATAAGATAATTTGAGGAGAGAAGTTTGCATAAAATAAGCAAAAATAATTAAGACACAACTAAGTAACACAAATAGAAAATAAAAACCATAGAGTAAAGGTATGTGTTGTTGTAATTTCTGCCAAGCACAAAAACATTTTTTAGAGCAAACATGCAATAACAAAGCTAAACTTGTAGCAATAGTTTTGCAAAAATGGAAAGAGTTTTCTTTGCTATAATTACACAATTTCCATTGTAATGTAAACCAGCTCAAAATCAAGACTGGGTCCTTACGCTCTGTGTCATCACTCCTTAAAATGTAAAACGAAACAAAATCTCCAGTTACCTGAAAATTGCAATTTTCCTATCTTAACTACACTGTATTTCAATCAATCCTGACTTCAAGTTTCTGAGGATCACCTTAATTCCTAAGGTGTCAGGTAAGTGAAGATTGTAATCCACATGCAGACATCATGGATGGTCTGAAAGTTCCATCTCAGACACTTCATCCATCTCTGAGACTGAGCATCCTTAAAACACTCACTCTGTGGCAGAGAGTAGCAACTGCCCAACCAAGAAGATTTGTGCTCCTCTTCATTAAAGTAGAGTGTTTCTAGGAAGCACCACTACCACTGCCCATGTATCAATGATGATGGTGCCAAATTACTTATTTCTGGCCAGTGGGACATGGGCAGAAATTAGGAACTCAACTTCCATAAATACTTTTTACCCTGTCCTCAATTCTCCCTCTTTTCCTGTCTTCTGGCTAGAAGTAAAGTACTCCAAGACCCAAGACGCTGGTAGAACCCCAAGAGAAAAGGAGAATGAGTTCCTGAAATGCCATATAAAAAGGTCACTGAACACCAACATGGGATGGTGGTGTGTGTGAAAAATAAACCTCTGTTAAGTTAGCCTCTGTGCTTTCAGGCTCTCTCTGTAAAGATCCCAGCCCTCTCTGCCTTTACTGCAATGGCTACAAGGAAAAATAATACCTAATTAGCCCTGTGTTGTTTGTTGGTTTTGAATCACAAAAGTGATTTTAATGTGTGAGAGCTTACCAAGTTTTTCTAAACTGACAGTAAGATGTGTCGGTTGGTGGGTGCTTCAACTATGCCTAACTATCTGAAAGATGCACCCATTATGGATTAATCTTAACTAAAGAATTTCCCTAGAAGCATCTGATGTAGATATGAGGTAGTACAAGATTTAACTTACTCTGGTAGTTTTTAAACGACAGTATTAATCAAGTACAGTGGACTTATACTTTTCTGGGTCACTGATCTCTGTAAGAATTAGATGGAAGGTATAGATTCTCTTTACAAATGAGTACAAAAGCACATACAAACAAAACGGTGTGCACCATTTCAGCTGCTTCACAGAACCTGGTCCAATACCTGGGGGTTCATCTTTGAACCAGACTACAGGCTAAAAAACACTTACTGAGAGGAAAGGGCACTGTACAGGGAATGGAGAGTCAGGAGCCCACAGTCCCAGCCTGAGGCCTTGGGCACACCTCTTCCCTACTCTGAGCTACAGAATAAGAAGCTCTATCACTAGGTTTCTGAGAACATCCAGATTTTTAATAGGCAGCTGACTCTGAAATGCTGATCTCTGGCTGGAATTTCTAGTCACACCAATTCTCAGTTCTAAAAACATAATAAAAATAAAAGAAAACTGGCAGCATCAAAAACTTTAATATCTTACTGTGACACAGAAACCCAGGTTATATATTTTCCCATAATTTCATTACTCACTTGGCCATAGCTAGTCTAAAACTGCCAGCTCCTCCAGGTGACCAATATGGAAACATACCAAGAACTCAAAATTTTAAACATGAAATCTCAAGTAGTTCATTGGGATGACATTTCTTGGCAGTTAATGAGAATCTAGAGTCTAGTGAGTTAATGTGGATGGACACTAGCTTCCAAAATGAAACTGGAAGAATAATGTTTGCACACACCATCTACTTTCTTCAGTAGGAAAAAAAAAACACCTCAAATCTTGACTTTCTATCCACTATTTTTATCTGACCTCTCTCCCTTACTGTCTTAGTAATCTACTGCTATGGAACAAACCACTCCAAATTTAGTGCACCAGACTAGCACCATTTGATTATGTTCATGAATTCTAGATCATGAACTTCTAAAGGATAGACTAGGGAAAGCTTGTTTCTAAAGCATGATGTCAGGGGCTAGAACAGCTGGGACTGGAGGATCCAATTCCAAGATTTATATGGTATATTGGCTGGAAGAAGACTTGAAAGCTGGGTTTAGCTAGAATTGCCACCTATATATGGTGACACCTGTATATGGCATCTCCACGTGGCTTAGACTTCCTCATAGCATGGCAGCATCAGGGTATCCACCTCTTACTTTCAGGTGTAAAGATGCCAAGAGCAAGCGTTCCAGCAAATAAGCCAAGGACTGCATGGCCCTTTATTACCTAACCTTGGAAGTCCCATAGCATCACCTCTGCCATGCTCTGTTGGTTGAAGCAGTTGCAAGCCTGCTCAATTCTAGGGAAAAGTGCCAAAGAATCTCAGGCCATATTTTTAAGTTATCACTCTTGAGGGACAAAACCAATTGAAGAAGCTGACAGGAAAGTAACACTATAATCTCAAACACCTACTCACATCAGTCTTAAGATATGCCAGATTTATATATTCAAATAGTAACTTGATGCAGGGCATATAGGAAATACAGCACTGAGCCAAGCAGATAGATACCCCAGCCCTTATGGGTTTTTAATTTCAAATTCCAACAAGAGAGAGGCATAATAATTTTAAAAGGAGACCAAACCAGTTTGTAAGTGCTTTAAAGGAAAATAAGTCAGAAAGATGGAACAGGACACACTATGTGAGGGGATCAATTGTAATTTTAAATAGGGTGATCAGAAAAGCTTCATGCAAAGGTGAAATTTGAGCAAAAATCTATAAGATGTGGGAGAACCAGTCGTAAAGATGTTCCAAGCAGAGAGAATAGCAAACATTTAAGTACCTGGCTAGCGCTGGATAAGGGATGGGAAAGTAGTAGGTCAGAGATATGCAGGGTTGCAGGATGATGAGAAGGTGAGTTCTACATCTGGAGTCATTGTCTGGACACTGGTTTTACTCTGAGAAAAATGGGAAGCCACTGGAAGGTTCTGAGCAAAGACAAACCACAATATAAAGTACATCCTTAAATTACTCTGCCTGCTGGACTGCAGTATAATTTGGGGTTGAGGAAGGAGGTAAGGGAAGAACCATAAGGACTAGTAATAAGCAACAGGAAAACCCTAGCAAAGGATGATAGAGCCTGGGACCAGGGTGACAGAATGGAGGCAAAGAGAAAGAACTGAGTTTAGACATGTTTTGAAGGTGAAGTTGACTTGACTTCCTGATAGATTGCCTGGAGACTCCAGAAAGAGAAAAGTAAAGGATGGCTTCATGACTTGTATTCTGGACAACAGGAAGAATGCAGCTGGAATACCAAGATAGGGAAGATTGGAGAGGAGAAGTGGGAGTTATGGGAACCAAGAGTTTAGTTTTGCATGTGTTACATTTGTGACACTATAAGACATTCAAGTGGAGAACTCAGTGGGCAGATGGACATATGAGCTGGATTTGAGGGGAGAAGAGCTACAAATAAAAAATTAGGATCATCCAGTAGATAGTACCTAAAGCTGGGAGCCTAGATGAGATCAACTGGGGACTGTGCATAGAAAGAAGAGGAGAGGAAAGAAGACTGAGCCCAGGGGTGACCCAAATTAAGGGGTCTGAGTAGTGAGGAGGAAGCAGCATATGAAATTGAGAAGGAATCCCAGTGAGGTATGAAGAGAACCAGTAGTATACCATCCCAGAAATCAAGTGAAGAAAGGAGTCCAGGATGCAAAATTGATATTCTTATCACTGCTGCTGAGAAGTCAATGGGAGGAGGCCAGAAGATGGACCACAGGACTTAGCAGCACTCAGGTCATTAGTAACAGTGACTGGAGCAGTTTTGGTGGACAGTGTGAGTCAAGTTTGACTGGAATGTGCTGTGGGAGAATAGAAGGAGGAAAGAGTCTCAGGCTACTATATTTGCAAAGGGTACTATTTAACTCATCATTTCTTTCATCAAAACTTTGATTTAGGTGTATATACCCATGTTCATAGAAGCATTATTACAACAGCCAAAATGTGGAAGCATCCATCAACAGATGGATGGATAAACACAATGTGGTACATAATTACAATGGGATATTACTTAGCCTTAAAAAGGGACAAGATACTAACACATACTACAATATGGATGAACCTTAAGGGTATTACATTTAGTGAAACACAGCAGTCACAAAAAGACAAATACTGAATGATCTCACTTACATGAGGTATCCAGAGTAGCCAAACTTACAGAAACAGAAAGTAGAATGCTGACTGCCAGAGACTGAAGGTAGGGAAATAATGGAGCTGTTGTTTAATGGGTACAGAGCAAGAGATTGCTTGCACAATGATGTGAACATACTTAATACTACTGAACTGTATGCTTAAAAGTGGTTAAGATGGTAACGTTTATGTTCTGTGTATTTAGCCACAATTTAAAATTTTTTCAAACCTAACAGAACTTGTTGGAGTCCCACAGCCCTCCCTATCTCCATTCTTCTGGAGAGAAACCATTATCTAAAAGTTGGTATATTTCTCATGCATGTTTTTGTGCTTTTAGAAAATATGTATGTCCTTGTAAATAGTATAAATTTAACAACAGAGTGCATTCTTTTTTAATTTACATAAATGCTAGCTGTCCACCTTGCACAAAGCTTTTGCATTTTGGTTTTTACCTCAACAATACTTATGTTTTCAAAATTTATCTGTGTAAATAAGTGTTTACCACTCTTTTTATTCACTACAAACAATGTTGCAATAAACACAGTACATGAAACACACTACATGAAAAAAAACAAATCTGTTTTAGGTATCTTTACATTTTTAACTGCATAACAGTTCTTTTCTTTCTGAAACATTCAGTTTCTTCTGCTTGGAATAATCCTCTACGCTTTTTGTTCTCTTTTTGTGTACAGGGATCAGCAAACCACAGCCCACAGGCCAAATCCAGCCCACCATCTGTTTTGGTAAATAAAGTTTTATTGAAACACTGTTATTTCCATTAATTTACATATTGTCTATGATTTTCATGCTACAGTGACAGAGTTCAGTAGTTACAGCAGAGACCATATGACCTTGCAAAGCTGGAAATATTTACTATCTGGCCTTTTACAGAAAAAAAAAAAATATCTGTCAATCCTGGTCCAGGACATTTTCAACACTCATCCTAGCCATCTCAGAAAAAAAAAAAAAAAAATTCCTCATGTGGTAGTTTCAAATGTCTACAAATTCTTTGACATTCCCTTTATAGGGTGGAGCCTAAATATCTTCCCCTTGACTCTGGACTGAGCTAAGTAACTCAGTCTAACAAACAGAATATAGTAGAAGTGACATTTGTGACTTTTGAGGCTTGGTCATAAAAGACAAGGCTTCCTTCTTGCTCACAATCTTGGATCACTTGCTCTGGGAGAATCCAGCTGCCACATCATGAAAATACCTCAAGCTACCCTATGGAGAGGCCCATGCACTATGAAACTGAGGCCTCCTGCCAACAGCCATGTGAATCAGCCTTAGCAGAAGTGGATCATCCAGCCCCAGTGAAGCCTTCAGATGCCTGAGCCTTGCCCAACAGCTTGACTGCAACCTCATGAGAAGCTCTGGGCCAGAACCATCCAGCTAAGCAACTCCCATATTCCTGACCCACAGAATCTGTGAGATAATAAGTGTTCATTGTTTCACACACTATTTGTCACAAAGCCATCGATTACAAATACATCACAGAAAGGCCATTAGTTGACCCTTCAGACTAGTCTACATCCTGCATCCTCAGATACACGCTCATAGCATTGTGTACCTTTCCTTTATATCACTGAAAATGGCTGCGATTTGACACTAACTTATAAAATTAGTGGATTCATGTCTGTGTTCACCATTGGGTGGTAAACTCCATAAGCACAGGGACTTTGTATGTCCGTTATATTCCCAGTAACTAACATAGTGCCTGCAAAGAGTAAGTGCTCAATAAATACTGACTGACTGAAAGAGTACAAATGACATTGCACTTATATGCCTAGAAGTTCTATAATACCTTTGGACCAAAAGGAATCTGATGTGAAGGATGGTAATAGCTAATAGTTACTTATATATTACTATGTGCTAAGCACCCTTCTAAACACTTTACAAATATTAACTTGTTTAATCATCATAATAACCTCCATAGGCAGATACAGTTATTATCATCATGTTTCACTCAAAGACATGGAATCATAAAGGAGTCAGTAACCTGCACAATCTACTGAATTGTCCTGAGAAGTCTGGGTCCAGGGCCTCTGCTCCTAACCACTGTGCTATACTGCCCATGTTTCACCACATGGTTTTGATTTGATATTTGAAGCTGACACCTATATCTCCATTGGCTTCTTTCATTATAGTCATCTCCCTATTTCTCCTTCAATTCCATCTTCCATTTTTCACTCCTTTCTTGAGGACTTGAAAATTTAAAGAGATTCATCTCAATAGCAGTTGTATGGTACTGATATCCCATATTAGATATTAAAACGTAAATGATAAGCATGGTTAGGCATGCAGAAATAGAGGAAAAAAATAATTACTTTCAAATATTAACATCCTTCTCAATTTTTGATAAATCAAGCATTTAAAAAATAACCTAAAATATTTAAATGATATAATGATATAATTAGTAAGATTAAACTGAGAGACAATTACAGTGAACTTTGGATCCTACAGACCTCTATTTCAAGATTCCATGGAATATTTAAACAGATTGAGCATGTATCAGACCACCAAAAAAAACTTTAATCAGATTCCAAAGGCAGAAGTGATAACAGGCCACATTCTTTGTCCATACACAATAAAACAAATTAATACCAAAAGTTAAAAATGAAACCTCACTATTCAAATGCTTATTTTATTTATTATTTTGAGAGAGAGAGTATGCGTTTGCAGGGGAGGAGCAGAGAGACAGGGAGAGAATCCCAAGCAGGCTCCACACTGTCAGTGAGAAGTCCAACACAGGGCTCAATCCCACCAACAGTGAGATCATGACCTGAACCAAAACAGAGCTGGACGCTTAACTAACTGAGCCACCCGGGTGCCTCAAAACCTTACTATCTGGAAGATAAAGCTCAGAAAAAGTCTTAAAATTCACCCTATACAGTAAAACAGACCTAGTCGTCTCTACCTAGCAGGTGTGTGATGATGGGTAAGTTCCTGAATTTTCTATACTCAGGATGGTGAAGTTGAAATGAGATAAGCATGTGAAGTATTCACCTGGGCTGGCACACAGGACGTTAGCAGTAACTGAAACTTATCCTTATTATTGTTGTTGCTCCTGAATGATTATTAGTATTCCTGAAAGTACATCAGACAATGCAGCCTGGCAGAATGCATTCCCTACCCACTTGTTCTGCAGTCTGACACTGGCTACACTATTAGAGCATTGCCACTAGGTCTGCCTGAATAATTCAATTCAAGAAATACTTGCTGAAGGCCCACTACGTGCCCAGGAAACACACAGAGAATCCCTGCCTTCGTGAAGCTTGCATTCTAGTGCAGGCAATCTCAATGGAAGTGAAACCATGCCAACAGGGCTCAAGGTACAGTGAGTGGCCCAGTGTTAGAGTGGAGAAAGTGATGAATACAGTGGTAGGAGATGAGACCCAAGGGGTAAGGGCTGGGGAGGAGACAGACTGTGTAAGGCCATGTAGGCCCTCATTAAAATCCTGGTCTTAAACAGAAGCCTTCAGATCCTAGAGAGATGGGAAAACAGTTTCCATGGAAATACACAAATGTAATATAAACTTATTGTTAAATTTTTTCAGTCTTCACAAAAAATAAACATTTGGGAATCTAAGATCATACACCATGAATCCGTACACACATACATTTCCCTTAGTCTGTTTTAATATATAACCTATTCCTTTTCCTAAACTTGCATTAAAGACTCTTTGGCAGATTTATCATGGTCCTTTCGAGGTTATGATCCTGGGAACCATAGAAATTAATAGAATAAGATGCCAGGATCCAAATATTTGGCCAATGGCATTAGCAATGTCCTAGGAATAACAATGAAGTTTAGTTATTTAATTCAATAGCTACTGAGAATCTAATACATGCTAGACAATGCATAGATAACAAAGATAAATGAAATATCATGCCAGGTCTCAAGGAACTTGATTTTCTGGTGGTAGAGGGAGTGCATAGCTAGAATACAAGACTGCAATAATAACAGCAGCCACCAATTACAGAATGTTTACCATATGCCAAGCCCCATACTTCCCATCTAGCCCCTGACTGGATCTGCATAGCATCCTTATAGGTAGGAGTTACCACCCCCTTGGGAATGCTGCAAACACTCAGACTCAGAGAGGTAAGTAGTATTCCTAAGATTACAGTGCTAGTAAGACTTGAGAGTGTAACCACCCTGTCTGACACCTAAACTCACACCCTTAATTACCAATATAACACTTGGTTTATACTGCTATTTGTGGTTGCTTCATGCTCTACAGACATCTAAGATTTTAACAGGTATGCAAATCTGACTTCTGGTCTGTTTCTCAGTTCCCTGGGAGGACTCCACCAGTTCTGAACAATATGTTATGGGGGAGAATGCGAGGCAAGCATCCAGGCCTGTTGAGGGAAGGATTGCGGAAAGCTTCGCTGAGGAGTACATGTGGGTGGTCCAAAGTCTTTCTTTCTAAGCACTCATTATTTTGTCCACTATGTCTTATACAGTACAATGTTACGTGCTGTCAGCAGCATCCTGCTCATTCACCCCAGCCTACACATCTGATCTCATCTGCTCTGGGAAGCTAAGCAAGCTTGGGCCTGGTCAGTACTTGGATAGAAGAGCACCTGAGAAAATTGGATGCTATAGGCTTTTAGTGTGGAGCCAAGAACCACAAGGATTATTCACGGGTCTTGAAACCTAATGGAGTTTTCCCAGCTGGATTTTGAAACTGCATTGGTCTAGTGACTCCATTTTACTTTCCATTTCTCCCATCTGAACTGGAATTTCTATAACTGTTACCTCTGCCTGTCCCATCATTGTCTGTTGGGAGCAGATAAACTGTTTCTTTAGTGTCACAGGTCCACTGATGGCAAGGAATTGTGCCTCAGGAGTTGGATTTAACAGATTACACCCAGAGCCTCATCCATACACAATGTAGATAATTCAGATGATTGACTTTTGAACTGATAAGATTCAGATGAGATATGGGGCTTTGGGATAAGAGCTTTGTAGACCCTGGGTTGGGAGAATGCATTTTTTATTTGGGAAGGATGTGCATCTCTGGGGGACAGGTGGTAGAGTGGAGCCAGCAGAATAATGCCCCCTACCAAAGATATCTACTCCTATTTTCTGTGAATATATATTTCTGTGAATATGTTACACTGCATGGAAAAAGGGACTTTGCAGATACAATTAGGGTTATAGATGTTAAAATAGGAAAGTTATCCTGGATAATTTGGGTGGGTACAATTTAATCACTTGAGCCCTTTCAAAGCTCAGAAGTTCCTATGACTGGAGGCAGAAGAGAGATGCAGCAGATGGGGAAGTCAGAGAGATCCTAAGTACGAGAAGAATTCAATATGCCACTGTCGGTTCTGAGACATAGGGGACATGCGCAAGGACCAGAGGAGGTCTCTAGGGAATAAAGATGGTCCTCCATTGATAGTCAACAAGGAAATAGGGACTTCAATCTTACAAATACAAGGCACTAAATTTGGCCAACAACCTGAATGAGCTTGGAAGCAGATTGATCTCAAAAGCCTCTAGAAAGGAGCTAAGTCCTAACAACAGCTTGGTTTTGGCCTCATGAGACTCAAAGCAAAGGATCCAACTGAGCCATGCTGTACCAGGACTGCTGATCTGCGAGTTAATAAATTTGCATTGTTTTAAGCTGTTAAATGTGGAGTAGTTTGCTATGGCAGCAATAGAAATCTAACATAAGGTAGTTAATCTTTCACTAACCTTTTGACTCCACTGTTAGACAGCTCTCCCTACACTGAGGTATCATATATGCCCCTGAAGCTTATATATACAGACATCCATTCTATTCATCCAAGAACTAAAGAACAAATCACAGTCCCCTGCATGATGACAGCTTCCTGGTCCAAAATCCTTCTTACTAAAGAGTCCTATTCTATCTGCTCTTTCTTACAAAGCATGGCATCAGGTGCTCTGAGCAGTACCCAGGCCACTTACCTTAGTCTACTTGTATGTCTTAGGTCATATTCCTGAGAGGCAGAACCTGAGACAGGGACTTTTATGCAAGTAATTTATTAAGGGAGAGCTCACAGGGGAACCCATATGAGAAGAAAATAAATCATACAGAGAAGAAAAGGAAGTTAAGCAAGGGTGTTGTTGTATAGAAAATTTAGCCTGAGCCTGAGCCTGCTGGGAGCTCTAGGGACTAAATTGTGCTGTAGGATCTGTCCCACTGGAGACAAGGAGGCTGGCCCTCATAACCCTGCTCTAGGAAGTCACTGCCTGTGGGCTGCCTGGGCACTTCTGAGCAGGAGGAAGTTTGGCGACTCTAGTCACCCAAAGCCACACCTCCCAATAAAGATCACAAGTGTGAGTTGTTGGCCACAGCACCCGTATCTATCCATAAGAAGATGGATACACCTGCCCAGTTGCCCACAGGGGCCACCCAACCATCGTTCCACGTTCCTGGATCTTTACACATTTTTCCTCATGTCCCTTTCTCTGTCGAGTACTTGGAAAAGGCATGGGAGAGAGGAGGCTGGCTGCTTCACACCTCCAGCTAGAGGGCCCATTTTAGAGATGCCAGCAGGGGGTGGCATATGAATCAACAGTGTGTTCCCTGCACACCCCCACGGTCCAGATGGCTACACATCACAGGAGCAGAGGGCGGCTCCTACGCAGACAACTTCCCTGGCTGAAGACACATGCCACACTTTAGCCCATGAAGGAACACGCTGTGGTAGTCATGGTGACATTTTCACCAAAAAAAAGGGGGGGGGGGAGGCTCGGTCTTTCTTTCGCTGCAAATTTTCATTTCAAAGACCCATCTGTAGTAAAACCTTATAGTGTAAAATACAGAGGGTTCATAGAATTGGAAAGCCCCAAAGGAACTAGCTGGCATAGCTTCTCACTCACAACGTGAATTCCTTCCTTTCCCTGATGTGGGTCACTGAGCTGAAGTTTGGACAATTTCAGATCTAGGCAGTCAGATCCAAAAAGCAATTCTGACAGTTGAGAAGTTCTCTCCTTGAGAGCTTGTTTGGAGGTTCTAGCAGGGGAGCACAGCTATTCGTATACCCTTGACCGAAGAATGGTCCTCTTCTATCGGGGAAGGTCGTCCTCTTCGACCAAGCGGGCAGCTAGAGAAGTTCTCTCCTTCCATATGCTAAGTCAAAATCTGCTCCTTCTAACTCTCCTCCATTTGGTCCGGTTCTTCACTACACAGAATTTAATAATAACACTCACGCTGGCCATCCACAGAGGCTTTGCCATGTCCCAAACATTGTGCTAAGTATTTAACATGAAATATCTCATCTAACCCCCCACACTTGGGAGGCAAGCACTAATCTTATCCCCATTTATCAGGAGAAGGCCTAAGCCTCAGAGTAGATAAAGAAGCAGCCCAAGACCACACCACTAAGAAGCAAAGCTGAGATTTGGATCCTTAGCTGTCATTCTCCAAAAGGTCAGCCAAACTTTTGACGTGCAGCCTCCAGAGAACAAATCCACCTCTTTTTCATAAGATGGCACTCCAAGTATTAGAAGCCTCTTTCTCCTACAGACTTTTCTTTCTACCTGAAATATGTCCAGGTCCTTGAATCATTCTCAGTAAAACATAAGAGCCAAAATAAGAACCATCTTGGTGACCCTTCTCTGAAAAAGTTCCAGGTTCCAATCTCTTTTCTAAAATGTGGTGCCAAGAATTGGCCATTCTACATGCAGTCTGACAATTACGTCCATCCTTACACATCTTAGTAAACAGCTAAAAAGTGGGGCAGCCATTTTGGCAGCTATAAGCTAACACTCTCCTGCATCAAATGAAGATGCTCCTAAACCAGAAATGGTGTGACCATAAATGTGTGGGACAAAGAAGAGGTCTCACATGAATGATCTGGGACCAGTCCCCCAGAAAACTGCCTTATACATAGGTGGTCCTTGCAAACATCTGGCTTTTAGGCAACATAGATGGAGCCTTTTACACCATCACCCATTCACTGAATTGGAGGTTTAAGGTTTCAAATGGTAAACAAAACCTGTTGGTGCTGTTTGCAAGCCAACCCTAAACCTGCTTAAAATCCTTACCATCTAATCTTTGCAGCAGATTGTGTGCAACTCTGGAATGTTCTTATGAATTTTACCTTATTATTTTACTAAAATTAATGGAAAACTGAAGCAAAAGGACTGACATAAGTGACAACAAGCACAAGTCAAAGGACTAAGACAGGTAGCACCACACATTTCACAGCTCAAAATGGCTCTTTACCATGAATTGACACTTTAGCCAGGCAACTCCCTTTTGAGAATGAGGCTGAGTAATAAAACTATTAATGCTGTCAGAAAGAGATCCCTAAAGATTGTGCCTAAAAAACTGAAAAATCAGATTTTAAAATTCTTTTTAAATCTCTGGGATCAGTGGTCCCTTCCTCTTGTAAAACATGTAGTGCAATCTCATTTGCAAGTAGCTTCTGGCTTTACTACATACCAGCTGTAAAACCTTGGACAAGGTGCTAGATCTCTCTGTGACTCATGGTCCCATCTGTAAATGGGGACAATAGCTGCACCCACCCCATTTGTTATCAGGATACAAAATGAGTTAAAAGGTATAAAGCCAGTATGCAATGGTGCCTAGAGAGTACCTGGAACATAGTTCAATTACTGTTGGCTATTTAATATTTATTTAATAGTGTGAGTCAAGTTAAAAGCTACTATCTTCCTGACTATCTGGAGTTCAGAGGGCATTAAGACAAGCCAATGCAGGAAGGGCAGTGAGATGGGAAAGGGTCATGCACCCTAGAAGGAGGCAGGAATGGTCACAAAAAGAAGATGCCCCTAGGATAGCAAATGGTCCCATTGTAAAAGTGTAATACAAGAGAGGTAGTCTAGGCAGAAGGGCAATGATGAGTCACATGTGGAGTTCAGACATAGACAGAGCTGGTCAATGGGAGGCCTTGGCAGAGACCTCATAGGGCAAGCTGGCAGCAGGGAGAAGCCCTGACAAGCTCTAGTCCTCAGGAGGTCCAGGGGGAAAAAAAAACAGGTCTCAGTCTAGAAGCAGGAGGAATGGGATCCCAAACCAGGTACTAAATATGCAGGAGCTACATTACAAACTATCTACGAGAAGGCTCTGAATCCCCGTCTAGCCCCCCAGTGCCCAGGGCACCCTCCAGCACATGACTAAAACAAGAGCATCTACCATCCATTGCCAAGTGTTTTCTCTGTGCCTGAGCCAGTTTAGGTCCTCTTCACGGCCTCTCTCATACGACCCTCCCAATAGCTCCCCAAGAGAGCCCAGCATGGTGAAATGAATAGCCTAAGTGGTCAGATGAGGAAGGGATGATGGACAGACAGCTGGCAACATGGTCTCAAAATGAACGCAAAAGGCCATTTCTTAGAAAAAAAGCATCATATCGCCCACCAATCTTATCCTCCACCATATCTCACATTCCTCCATCCACACACCCCCCAACACAGTCCCCAGATTGCCCCTACTATTCTATTCCCTTCATTCACTGCAATATCTCAAAAGCTCAGTTCAAATCCCATCTACCGGAAAAGGCTACACACACACCCCCTTATTAATTCTTCCCTCTCACCCTCCACTTTGCTTTTATTTCCTGTAGAATGCTGACAATAGTAGCCAACATTTTGGAGTAGTCTCAGATACTGTGCTAAATCTGTCCATGTTCTATGTCACAAGTATTTCCATTTTGCAGGTCAGAAAACTGAGGAGCCAAGTAGCGTAAGAGAACACAGTTGTGATTCAATCCCTAGCCTGTGCTCTTAGTCATTAGTACCCAGTTCTTTTCAATATTCTTCATGCATATACATGTGTATGTCTTCCATGGAGCGGCATGGAGGGTAGAATAGAATGTGGCATCCCAATCCCTAACATAACTTCACAGTGTGCACCCACTGCTGCCACTCACTACCGTCTGCAAAATTTAGTTGACTTATGTAAATTCTATCTACATTTAAAATGAGGCTAATATTTGTAACAGGGCCTGGCACATGGTAAGATGAAATAATATGCATAAACAAACAAACAAAATGACTCCATGAGAGATACTATACATAATCACACTTATATTCTCAATGTTGTTCCAGGATAGATTGAAGGCAACATTTAATCCTTATACTAATGCTCTGAGGGGTGCATTTTTATCCCCATTTAACAACTAAAAAACTCAGGATCAGAGAATTTGTGAAACTTTACTCTAGTCACACGGCTGGTAAACAGCTGAGACCATTTGAATCCAGGCCTCCCTGAATACAGACATCATGCTTTTCTGTTAGATGGGGATCAGGCTTGGGACAGGAGTGGGAATCACTTCAAGGCGAACGTGATACTGCATTACCTCAATCAGATGAATTTCCTTCAATGAAAGGGACAATGGGGTCTTAACTTGGGATGGAGCTGAACCCGAAGAAGGTGACCTACAGGCCTCAGAAATGGTTCACTGGGGAGTTGGGAGAGCTTTAGAAACTGAGATACAGGCAGACCCTAAACCTAGACTCCAAGAAATACACTCATTTGATATTGGGTGTCAGATAGTTTCCCATAGTTCTCCTCACTAATCTGTACAGCCAACGCCAGCAGCTAACTCCCAACAGAAGGGGCCCAAGCAGCAGGGACATCCATTGAGCAGCCTCTGCCCATAAAACTATCTCATTTTGATTCATATTTGTGTATATTATTTAATTACTTTAAAAACTGGTATATAATTTACAAAACTAATACATGATAGTTGGCAGCCTATAGTAATAATGTTAGGGAAGAAAATTTACTAATATAGGAAAAAGTTCACAATAAATTAAATGAAAGAGTTGTTTACAAAACAGTACATACATTCTATTCTATTGATCTGAGTGTCTGTTCTTGTGCCAGTACCATACTGTCTTGATTACAGCTTTGTAGTATAGCTTGAAGTCCAGGATTGTGATGCCTCCTGCTTTGGTTTGCATTTTCAAGATTGCTTTGGCTATTCGGGGTCTTTATTGGTTCCATACAAATTTTAGGATTATTTGTTCTAGCTCTGTGAAGAATGCTCATGTTACTTTGATAGGGATTGCACTGAATATGTAGATTGCTTTGGGTGGTATTGACATTTTAACAATATTTGTTCTTCCTATCCAGGAGCATGGAATCTTTTTCCTTTTCTTTGTGTCTTCTTCAATTTCTTTCATAAGCTTTCTATAGTTTTCAGTGTATAGATTTTTCACCTCTTTGGTAAGATTTATTCCTAGGTATTTTATGGTTTTTGGTGCAATTGTAAATGGGATTGATTCCTTGATTTCTCTTTCTGTCGCTTCATTGTTGGTGTATAGGAATGCAACCGATTTCTGTGCATTGATTTTATATCCTGCAACTTTGCTGAATTCATGAATCAGTTCTAGCAGTTTTTTGGAGGGATCTTTTGGGTTTTCCATATAGAGTATCATGTCATCTGCGAAGAGTGAAAGTTTGACCTCCTCCTGGCCGATTTGGATGCCTTTTATTTCTTTGTGTTGTCTGATTGCAGAGGCTAAGACTTCCAATACTATGTTGAATAACAGTGGCGAAAGTGGACATCCCTGTCTTGTTCCTGACCTTAGGGGGAAAGCTCTCAGTTTTTCCCCATTGAGGATGATATTTGCATTGGGTCATTCATATATGGCTTTTATGATCTCGAGGTATGATCCTTCTATCCCTACTTTCTTAGGGTTTTTATCAAGAAAGCCTTGCTGTATTTTGTCAAATGCTTTCTCTGCATCTATTCAGAGGATCATATGGTTCTTGTCCTTTCTTTTATTGATGTGATGAATCACGTTAATTGTTTTGTGGATATTGAACCAGCCCTGCATCCCAGGTATAAATCCCACTTGGTTGTGGTGAATAATTTTTTTGATGTATTGTTGGATCTGGCTGGCTAATATCTTGTCGAGGATTTTTGCATCCATGTTCATCAAGGAAATTAGTCTATAGTTCTCCTTTTTAGTGGGGTCTCTGATTTTGGAATCAAGGTAATGCTAGCTTCATAGAAAGAGTTTGGAAGTTTTCCTTCCATTTCTATTTTTTGGAACAGTTTCAAGAGAATAGGTGTTAACTCTTCCTTAAATGTTTGGTAGAATTCCCCTGGAAAGCCATCTGGTCCTGGACTCTTGTTTTTTGGCAGATTTTTGATTATTAATTTGATTTCCTTACTGGTTACGGGTCTGCTCAAATTTTCTATTTCTTCCTGTTTCAGTTTTGGTAGCGTATATGTTTCTAGGAATTTGTCCATTTCTTCCAGACTGCCCATTTTATTGGCATATAATTGCTTATAATATTCTCTTATTATTGTTTTTATTTCTGTTGTGTTGGTTGTGATCTCTCCTCTTTCATTCTTGATTTTACTTATTTGGGTCCTTTCCTTTTTCTTCTTGATCAAACTGGCTAGTGGTTTATTAATATTGTTAATTCTTTCAAAGAACCGGCTTCTGGTTTAATCTGTTCTACTGTTTTTTTGATTTCGATAGCATTAATTTCTGCTCTAATCTTTATTATTTCCTGTCTTCTGCTGGTTTGGGGTTTTATTTGCTGTTCTTTTTCCAGCTCCTTAAGGCTTAAGGTTAGGTTGCGTATCTGAGATCTTCTTCCTTCTTTAGGAAGGCCTGGATTGCTATATACTTTCCTCTTATGACCGCCTTTGCTGCATCCCAGTGGTTTGGGGTTGTGGTGCTATCATTTTCATTGACTTCCATATACTTTTTAATTTCCTCTTTAACTACTTGGTTAGCCCATTCATTCTTTAGTAGGATGTTCTTCAGTCTCCCAAGTATTTGTTACCTTTCCAAATTTTTTCTTGTGGTTGATTTCAAGTTTCATAGTGTTGTGGTCTGAAAATATGCATGGTATGATCTCGATCTTTTTGTACTTACTTAGGGCTGATTTGTGTCCCAGTATATGGTCTATTCTGGAGAACATTCCATGTGCACTGGAGAAGAATGTATATTCTGCTGCTTTAGGATGAAATGTTCTGAATATGTCTGTTAAATCCATCTGGTCCAATGTGTCATTCAAAGCAATCTACATATTCAATGAAATCCCTATCAAAGTAACATCAGCATTCTTCACAGAGCTAGAACAAATAATCCTAAAATTTGTATGGAACCAGAAAAGACCGTGAATAGCCAAAGCAATCTTGAAAAAGAAAACCAAAGCAGGAGGCATCACAATCCCAGACTTCAAGCTATACTACAAAGCTATAATCATCAAGACAGTATGGTACTGGCACAAGAACAGACACTCAGATCAATGGAACAGAATAGAGAACCCATAAATGGACCCACAAACGTATGGCCAACTAATCTTTGACAAAGCAGAAAAGAATATCCAATGGAATAAAGACAGTCTCTTCAGCAAGTGGTGCTGGGAAAACTGGACAGCGACATGCAGAAGAATGAACCTGGACCACTTTCTTACACCATACACAAAAATAAACTCAAAATGGATGAAAGATCTCAATGTAAGACAGGAAGCCATCAAAATCCTCGAGGAGAAAGCAGGCAAAAACCTCTTTGATCTTGCCCGCAGCAACTTCTTACTCAACACGTCTCCAGAGGCAAGGGAAACAAAAGCAAAAATGAACTACTGGGACCTCATCAAAATAAAAAGCTTCTGCACAGGAAAGGAAACAATCAGCAAAACTAAAAGGCAACCGACAGAATGGGAAAAGATATTTGCAAATGACATATCAGATAAAGGGTTAGTATCCAAACTCTACAAAGAACTTATCAAACTCAACACCCAAAAAACAAATAATCCAGTGAAGAAATGGGCAAAAGACATGAATAGACACGTCTCCAAAGAAGACATCCAGATGGCCAACCGACACATGAAAAAATGCTCAATATCACTCATCATCAGGGAAATACAAATCAAAACCACAATGAGATACCACCTTACACCTGTCAGAATGGCTAACATTAACAACTCAGGCAACAATAGATGTTGGTGAGGATGCAGAGAAACGATCTCTTTTGCATTGTTGGTGGAAATGCAAGCGGGTGTAGCCACTCTGGAAAACAGTATGGAGGTTCCCCAAAAAACTAAAAATAGAACTACCGTATGACCCAGCAATTGCACTACTAGGCATTTATCCAAGGGATACAGGTGTGCTGTTTCAAAGGGACACATGCACCCCCATGTTTATAGCAGTACTATCAACAACAGCCAAAGTATGGAAACAGCCCAAATGTCCATCGATGGATGAATGGATAAAGAAGATGTGGTGTATACACACACACGCGCACACACACACACACACACACACACACACACACACACATATATACAATGGAGTATTACTCGGCAATCAAAAAGAATGAAATCTTGCCATTTGCAACTACGTGGATGGAACTGGAGGGTATTGTGCTAAGTGAAATTAGAGAAAGAAAAAATCATATGACTCCACTCATATGAGGACTTTGAGAGACAAAACAGATGAACATAAGGGAAGGGAAACAAAAATAATATAAAAACAGGGAGGGGGACAAAACAGAAGAGACTCATAAATATGGAGAACAAACAGAGGGTTACTGGAGGGGTTGTGGGAGGGGGGATGGGCTAAATGGGTAAGGGCATTAAGGAATCTACTCCTGAAATCATTGTTTCACTATATGCTAACTAATTTGGATGCAAATTTTTAAAAATAAAAAATAAAGTTAAAAAAAAAACAGTACATACATTTGTGAATCTAC
Source organism: Acinonyx jubatus (assembly GCF_027475565.1). Classification (NCBI taxonomy): domain Eukaryota; kingdom Metazoa; phylum Chordata; class Mammalia; order Carnivora; family Felidae; genus Acinonyx; species Acinonyx jubatus. The sequence continues at coordinate 141,717,768 of NC_069383.1, read as the reverse complement.
ACTTTCAAAGTTGCCTAAGATTTTATACATACTTATCTTCATTTTTTAATTTTTATTTAAATTTTAGTTAGTTAACATACAGTACCATATTGGTTTCAGGAAGAGAATTCAGTGATTCATCACTTACATACAACACCCAGTGCTCATCACAACAACTGCTTTCTTTAATACCCGTCACCCATCTAGCCCCTCCCCTGCCCATCTCCCTCCATCAAACTTCAGTTTGTTCTCTATCATTAAAAGTCTCTTGTGGTTTTTTTCCCTCTCTTCTTCTCCCCCCCCACTTCCCATATGTTCATCTTTTTTGTTTCTTAAATTCCACATATGAGTGAAATCACATGTATGTGTCTTTCTCTGATTGACTTATTTTGTTTAGCATAATTCACTCTAGCTCCATCCCCTCATTATATATGGCAAGATTTCATTCTTTTTGATGACTGAGTAATATTCCATAGTATATAGATAACACATCTTCTTTATCCATTCATCAGTCGATGGACATCTGGGCTCTCTCCATAGTCTGGCTATTGTTGATAGTGCTGCTATAAACCGTGGGGTGCATGTACCCCTTCAAATCTGTATTCTGGTATCCTTTGAGTAAATACCTAGTAGAGCCAATTCGGGGATCCTAGGGTAGTTCTATTTTTAGTTTTTTGAGGAACCTCCATACTGTTCTCCAGAGTGGCTGCATCAGTTGCATTCCCACCAACAGTGCAAGAGGGCTCCCCTTTCTTCACATCCTCACCAACACCTATTGTTTGCTGTGTTGTTCATTTTTGCCATTCTGAAAGGTGTGAGGTGGTATCTCATCGTGGTTTTCATTTGTATTTCCCTGATGATGAGTGATGTTGGGCATTTTTTCATGTGTCTGTAAGCCATCTGGATGTTTTCTTTGGAAAAGTATCTATTCATGTCTTCCACCCATTTCTTAATTGGGTTGTTTGTTTTTTGGGTGTAGAGTTTGATAAGTTCTTTATATATTTTAGATGCTAACCATTTATCAGTTATGTCATTTGCAAATATATTCCCCCATTCCATAGGTTGCCTTTTAGTTTTGTTGGTTGTTTCCTTCACCATGCAAAAGCTTTTTATCCTGATGAGGTCCCAATAATTCATGTTTGCTTTTGTTTCCCTTGCCTCCAGCAACGTGTCTAGTAAGAAGCTGCTATAACCAAGATCAAAGAGGTTGTTGCTTGTGTTCTCCTCTAGCATTTTGATGGTTTTCTATTTCACATTTAGGTCTTTCAACCACTTGGAATTTATTTTTGTGTATGGTATTAAAAAAATGGTCCAGTTTCATTCTTCTTCATGTTGCTGTCCAGTTTTCCCAACATCATTTGTTAAAGATTCTTTTCTGATTAACTGACCATATAGTTGTGGGTTCATTTCTGGGTTTTCTATTCTGTTCCATTGATGTATGTGTCTGTTTTTGTGCCAGTACCATACTGTCTTGGTGAGTGAAGCTTTGTAATATAGCCTGAAATCTGGAATTATGATACCTCCAGTTTTGTTTTGTTTTGCTTTGTTTCAGAAATGCTTTGGCTATTCAAGGTCTTTTGTGGTTCCATACAAGTTTCAGGATACTTTGCTCTAGCTCTGTAAAAAATGCTGGTGGTATTTTGATAGGGATTTCTTAAATGTGTAGATTATTGTGGGTAGTATAGATATTTTAACAATGTTTGTTCTTCTAATCCATGAGCATGGAATGCTTTTCCATTTCTTTGTGTCCTTTTAATCTCTTTCATAAGTATTCTTATGTTATGAAAAAAGCAAATTTTTTACCGCTTTAGTTAGGTTTACTCTTTAGTATCTTGTTTTTGGTATAGTTGCAAATGGAATCAACCCTTCGACTGCTTTTTCTGCTGCTTTGTCATTGGTGTAAAGAGATGCAACAGATTTCTGCACATTGATTTTATATCCTGCAAGTTTGCTAAATTCACATATTAGTTCTAGCAATTTTTGGGTGGAGTCTTTCAGGTTTTCTACATAGAATATCATGTCATCTGCAAATAGTGAAAGTTTCACTTCCTCCTTGCCAATTTGGATGCCTTTTATTTCTTTTTGTTGTCAGATTGCTGAGGCTAGACCTCCAGTACTGTTAACTGGTATTGGTGAGAATGGACATCCTTATCTTCTTCCTGACCATAGGGGAACAGCTCTCAGTTTTTCCCCACTGAGGATGACATTAGCTGTGGGTCTTTCATATATGGCCTTTATGATGTCAAGGTATGTTCCATCTATCCCTACTTTGCTGAGGGTTTTTATCAAGAATGGACACTGTATTGTGTCAAATCCTTTTTCTGCACCTATTGACAAGGTCATATGGTTCTTATCCTTTTATTATTTTTATGTTTATTTATTGTGAGGGGGGAAATTAGGGAAGGGGAAGAGAGAGACAGAGAGAGACAGAGAGACTGAGAGACAGAGAATGCCAAGCAGACTCCGTGCTGTCAGCACTGAGCCCAACACGGGGCTCCATCTCGTGAAGCATGAGATCATTACCTGAGCCAAAATCAAGAGTCAGATGCTTAACTAACTGACTGAGCAACCCAGGTGCCCCTTGTTTTTTCTTTTACTAATGTGGTGTGTCACTTAATTGATTTGCAAATATGGAACCAATTCTATAGCCCAGGAATAAATACAACTTGATCATGGCAAGTAATACTTTTAATGTACTGCTGAATTCACTTTTCTAGTATTTTGAGAATTGTTACATTCATATTCATCAAGCACATTGGCCTGTAATTCTCCTTTTTAGTAGGGCCTTTTCTGGTTTTAGAATCAAGGTAATGCTGGCCTTCATAGGAGTTTGGAAGTTTTCCTTCCATTCCTATTTTTTGGAACTCCTAATTTCTGAAGAATAGGTATTAACTCTTCTTTAAGTAACTGGTAGAATTCCCCTGGGAAGCCATGTGGCCCAGAATTTTTGTTTGTTGTGAGAATTTTGATTACTGATTCAATTTCTTTGCTGATTATGGGTCTGTCCAAATTTCCTATTTCTTCCTGTTTCAATTTTGGTAGTCTGTAAGTTCTAGGAATTTGTCCTTTTCTTCCAGATTGCCCAGTTTGTTGGCATATAATTTTTCATCAGTATTCTGTTATAATTGTTTGTATTTCTGTGGTGTTGGCTGTGATCTCTCCTCCTTCATTCATGATTTTCTATATGGGTCCTTTCTCTTTTATTTTTGATAAGTCTGGCTAAGGGTTATCAATTTGATTAATTCTTTCAAAGAATCAGCTCTTAGTTTCATTGATCTGTCCTACTGGGGTTTTTTGTTTCTATATTATTTATTTCTGCTCTAATCTTTATTATTTCCCTTCTTCTGGTGGCTTTAGGCTGATTTGTTGTTCCTTTTCTAGCTCCTTTAGGTGTAAGGTTAGGTTGTGTATTTGAGACTTTTCTTGCTTCTTGAGGTAGACCCTTATTGCAATATACTTCCCTCTTAGGACTGCTTTTGCTGAATCCCAAAGGTTTTGGACAATGGTGTTTTCATTTTCATTTGCCTCCATGTATTTTTTCCTTCTTCTTTAATTTCCTGGTTAACCCATTCATTCTTTAGTAGGATATTCTTTAGCCTACATGTATTTGAGGGTTTTCCAAATTTTTTCTTGTGGTTGACTTCAAGTTTCATAGCATTGTGGTCTGAAAATATGCCATACATACTTACCTTTAAACTGCCAATGTATGAGCTCATTTTAATTGCAACAAAAAGTCAGCGAAGCACTATTATTATCCCCATTTTGTAGCTTAGGAAACTGAGGCTCAGAGAGGTTAAGTCACTTGCCCAGAGTCCCAAAACCTTGTGATAACACAGTCAGAATTTGAATCTAGGAGCCAAAATCCAGAGGCTAAACTTAGGGCTCAGAGGGACAGCATTAGCAAAGTCATGGCAGTAAAATAGCTAGGTTAAGATAATTCCACACCTATGGTCTTATTTGATCTTCATATTTGCTTGTGAATTAGGCAGGGCTACCATTTTTGTCCCCATTACATAGATGAATAAACTGAGTCCAAGAGCTTAATTACCTTGGGAAGATCACCAAAAAAGGTAGTCATCAGGTCTGCTCAAATTACTAATTGCTTAGTATCTACATCTTCTACCTGGCTGATAAGATTCCTAATGTAAGTGAAGTATCTGTCATGGTCACTACAATATTCTAGCACACAGCAAGTACCCAGAAAACAATAGGCACCCAATAAAGATTTGTTGGAAGAGTGAAAGAATGAAGTTCAGAAAATAGCGTATAGTAGGTTAGATGGTGCCTATCTTTTCCCCAAGAAAAGTTATATCTGCTTAAAACCTACAAATATTACCTCATATGGGGAAATCTTCCTTGCAGATGTAATTAAGTTAAAGATCTTGAGGTGAGATCATCCTGGATTACCTGGATGGGTCCTAAATCCAATGAAAAGTGTCCTCATAAGAGAAAGACAGAGGGAAATTTGAGACAGAAGGGGGAAGACACAGACACACAGCAGAGAACGTAATATAAAGATGCAGGCAGAGATTGGGGGGTGGGGGGAGTGTGATCACAAGCCAAGGAACACCTGAAGCCACCAGAAGCTGGAAGAAGCAAGAAACAAATTCTCCCCTGAGGCCTCTGGAGGGAGCATGGTCCTGCTGACACCCTGATTTCAGACTTCTGCTCTCCAGAACTGTCAGCGGATACATCTCTGTCATTTTAAGCCACCCAGTTTGTGGTAATTTGTTATAGCAGCCCTAGAAAACTAATATACAGCACTACCAACAGCAATACAAGTGTAATACACTTAACAATTTATAGCACCTTCATAGACATTACTTCACCTGGTCTTCACAATAGCTGCAGGGAAATGCAAGGTTGTTTGACCCAGGTCTCAGATCAGCACAATGAACAGCAAGTAGTTGGAATTACCCTGGCATAGGGAAAAATGTAGGAGGTCAGTGAAGGTAAAAGGGTGACCAATTATCACAAGCCTTAAATGCCAGACTGAGTAGCTCAAGCTTAGTTTATGGGTTTCAGGAATTGCAAAATCAGAAATATGCTCAGTGACAATCAGTCAGCAATCTGGAGCCTGAGGAGTTCAAGTAAGGCAGACCATCAGGAACTATTTCAATAACGGAGGAAATGGGGGCCTGTGGGGATGGAGATTGAGTGTGGAGAGGAGAGGGATGAGCAGGCCACATTGACATATCCAGAAAAGTAACAACAGCTGCTGTTTACTGAACCCCTACTCTAAGCCAGGCCCCATGCCAACTGCTGATAGACATTACTATATTTCTAATGCTTGCAAGGTAATGGGCATCACTCTCATTTTACAATGAGAATCTGGAGATTCAGGAGTTTGCCTGAGGTTACCCAGCTTGGAGCAGAGAATGGAGGCCTTGAATTACATCTGACTTGGGCACCCACATGTCCCACTACAAGTTGTGGCTATACAGACAATGGTTGGTAAGCAGCTCCCAGTGGAGGGGGAATAGGTTACAAAAATGCTGATCATAAGAGCCACCAACAAAACTAGTGGGTGGTTTCTCTTTTTTTTTTTTTCAAATAATGCTTAGGAAAAAATGACTTTACCTATAATCCCACTATGAAAGATAACTGCTATCAACAGTCTGGCATAAACATGTTTTCTAGAGTTTTTCTACTTGAATGTGTGTACATGTGTATATGTAGGGGTGTGTGTGTGTGTGTGTGTGTGTGTGTGTGTGTGTGTGTGTGTAGGCATGTATGTGTTCTCTTTATTAAAACAGGACAATACTATATATGCTGTGGAAAAGTCTACTGTATGCACTTGACATAAAATCTGAATAACCCAGTCTTTTATATAAACTTGACCAGCAGGGCAATGATGAGTAAAGGCACCCAGGAGAGGCAGTAAGAGTGGTCCATCATGGGTAGGATAATTTATTTGGTATTGTTTAGAAACATAAAAGCACTGTGAATAAAAGCACACTGATTTTCAGTCTGCTTATTATTGTTTCTAAATCCTCCACAGACAATCCACTCTGCTATCACCTGTGCCTGGAAGGGGCAGCATCTACTGCCCCACGCTCTTTGGCAAGATGCTGCACTAGGGAAGATGGTGTCTTGGCGGGGGGTGGAGGTTCTCAGAAACAGGGATGGCTCATTGGTTTTGCCACAAATTGAAAGGCACACACACTGTGCTCTTGTTAGACAAGTAAGAAAACTCCCCACTCCCTCCTCATGGAGATCTTCAGAAAACATGTAAGGCAATACCCACCATGTCCTTTATGATCTTGGGAGGAAAAGTGTCAGGCAAAGTCAATTAAAGATATTAAAAATACAGCCCATCTTCAATGGAGTCCTGGCAACTCATCCAGTCAGGCAGTTCTCCTCTACATTCACTGCTGAATAACAGGACAGATGACTTTCTTTCTTTTTCTTCTTTTGTCTTTCCTTTTCTTTTTTTTAATGTATCAAAGACCAAAACTTCTTGAGATGAGTTATTGAGAAGATATAAGGGAAACAGAATAAACTGCTCTAAAAACAATCAAGCTGTCTGCACAGACACAATTGGAGTTTAGTTTCTAAAAACTATAATGGTATAATTTTCCTGTTGGCCATTCCCTTAAAATAATAACTGAACTGGCAAATCCATTCCTCATAAACACTTTCATCATCTTTGGCTTGACGAGGCCTAGCTACTGAGCCACAGATAAAAGTTTCTTCAAGATAGTAAATCATGAGCCATATGTTAGAAATTACCCCATGCCCCTATAAATGAGACGGTACCCCCCTTTGTCTTTTCCAAAACAGTGGAAGGGATTTTTGGCAGCCAGACACACATTAGAATCCCTAGGAATAACACTGCTAATCCCCAACACAACATTTTTAAGCCTTCAGAGTCGTATGTCACAATAGTATTTTTACAGTGTCTGGAGAGATCATGTTTATAAAAACAGATTCAAAACAACAACAAAAAAAGATAACTGGAAACTGAGCTCCAGCCATCTCAGGTGTGAGGAAAACTCTTGATGTGGGCAGTGTCTTTGCCTTGAAACACAGACATCATCATGAGAAACAGCAAAATGCTATTATGATGGACAACCCGGGCTCTGCAGCCCAGTGGCCTGGATTCAAATCCTGACTCCATTAGTTGCTAGCTGTTATGACCCACAGCAAGTAACTTAACCTCTCTGTATCTCAGCTTTGGTATCTGTGCAATGGGAATGGTAATAGTACTTGCTTCACACAGTTATGAGAATTAAATGTAATAATACAAAGGCTTCCAATATTTTTCTGAAGAATAGGCCTCCTACTATAGCAAAAAATTTTGAGTGATAACTAGAGTCAAGGTTTTTACAGTCCATGCCTAAAAGTGGACTATTCACTTTTGCTCATATTGGCCAGAACTTAGTCATATGGCCATACATGTAAGGCATCTGCAAGATGTAGTCCAGTTGTGTGCACTGGTGACAACGGCAGTCCATAAAACATGGATTTCACAGAAATGAAAGTTTCATGAAACAATTCCTCTGCTTACTAAACATGAGAAACTAATATTTCTATTCCACTCAACTCAATTCTAATCTTTTTCATTTAAAACATGTTGGTCATTACCAAATCAGGTGTTTGTCACAATCCACTAATATCTTGCTCAGTAAGTGTTAGTTGTTGTTATTAGCAATGGTGGTGGCAGCGGGCACAAGGACAAACTAGATGCTTTGGAATTTTTCAGAAAATTCTTGGTATTTGGTTCCACAAGACTTTACAATGATGACATGCATTCTGACTTCAGGTATTAAGAGTCTGAAACATGCATCTAGAAACACTGATCAATTCCTAGAGCCCAGGCTGCTTTTGGAACACATAACTAATTATAATCATACACTATAGAAACTAATATTAATAAGCACGCACACACACCCACACACACATGTGCACAGAGAAATAAAAAATGACCACTAAAAAAGAGACGAGAGAACACATAAAGAAGGAGCCCTGACAAGAAAAAGAGAGATTAATCCTCTCTGAATGCACAAAAGCAAGCACAGAGCCCAGGTACTGCTCTAGCAATGAGTGCACAAGTGATAGGCCAGGTTTTGTTCTTCATATCATGGCCCTATAAAGTCTTCACAAATTGTGCAATATTTGTACAAGAACATGTGTACAATATTCTTCCCTGGCCTTTGTGATGTGCTAAGGGATCTGAACTTCCCCTCTATACTCATGAAAGGCTATTTAAGAATTCAAGGTATGACATAATACATAATCAGATATGTATTTCAGATGAATACCTAGGGATATACTAGGGCTGGCCTGATGTGAAGCAGGGAGATGGTAAGGAGGTTGCCACAGAGAAGACAGTGGTCTGAAATAAGGCAGAGATGGTAGGTAGAGAAAGAAGGGCCCTGAGTCAGAGGATTCACAGAGGCTTAAACTGGTAGACTCTGTGACTGACTTATAGATAAGAAAAATCTCCAGGGAGGAAGTGCAGTCTTCTGACTTGGACAACTGAGTAGATAAACTGCTATTTGGTGAGATGAGGAACACAGAAAGAGAAACAGGGACTTTGATGAATTCAATTTTATACAAGTTATGTTTGAGGTACCTGAGGCTCAGTCAAAGATGCCCAGTCAGCATCAGAAATGTGGGCTAGAAGTGAAATAAGAGTGCTATGGAGACCCAGATTTGGGAATTAGAAGCAAATGAATGATGGTTAAACTCAGGGGGTCACTGTGGAACTGGATCTAACTACAAAGACACCACAGGCCAACCCCCCACCCCCAGCCCTCAGTGCCACCAACCCAATGCACAACAGAAAGTGGCAGTTGGGATGAGGAATGGGAAGGAGCTTGAGTGCTTACTAAACAGAACAGGCAATAGCATAACACCCAACTGACCTTGGACTATGGCTTGGTTTCTTTATTCATTCACCAGGTGTTTATTGAGCCTCTAATATATAAGAGGCACTGTGTCAGAGACTGAAGAAACCATGGTAAACAAGAGAGACTTGGCACCTACCCATGGTCTAGTGGGCAAGGAAGCCAAAAACAAGGAAGCAAATAAAAAAATCAATACAGAATACCATGAAGAAAACACGGTACTGAAACAGAATATCAGGGAAGGGGAAGGACCTACTCAGATTATAAGATCAGAGAAGCCTTCTTTTAATAGGTAGCATTTAAATAGAGACCTCAAGAGATTCCTGGGTGGCTCAGTCAGTTAAGCATCCAACTTTGGCTCAGGTCATGATCTCGTGGTTTGTGAGTTCAAGCCCCACATGGTTTGTGAGTTCAAGCCCCACATCAGGCTCTGTGCTGACAGCTCAAGCCTGGATTCTGCCTCAGATTCTGTGTCTCCTTCTCTCTCTGCCCCTTCCCCTCCCACACTCTGTTTCTCTCTCTCTCTCTCTCTCTCTCTCTCTCTCTCCCTCCCTCCCTCCCTCCCTCCCTCAAATAAATAAACATTTAAAAATTAAAAAAAAAATAGAGACCTCAAGAATGAGAAAGAACCCAATGGGGAGAAGGGAAGAGGGAATTGGGCTTTAGACGAGGACAAAGGAAAGATGCTGGATGTTTGAAAAACTGACCAGTGTTATGAAGCTTAGAAAACAAAGGGGCATGGTGAGTAAGGGTTAGATCATAGGAAGGAGTTTGGATTTCACTCTAAAGGTAATGGAGAGCTATCAAAGGTGTCTTAGCAGGAGAATAACATGATAAGACACATACTTTTTGGCTTCCATGTAGAAAATGGATGAAGGAGGAATTGTGGACTCAGGGGCACCAGACAAGAAGTGAACACCAATGGTGGTCTAGACCAGGGGGTTAGTCAGGGATATGAGGAGGAGTCAAATGCCTTTGAAATATAATTGGAGGGATAATCATCAGGACTTAGTTATAAATAGGATAGAGTGGGTGGGTGGAACAATCAAAGATGATTCCAAAGTTTCCAGCTTGAGCAGCAGAGTGGATTTTAGTATTTATCTCTCAAGGTTATTGTGAGGGATGAAGAAATAACATGTGTGCATCACTCAGCACCAAGGCCAGCACATTAGGTGAGCGGCTGTAAACAGGTGTCTTCCTCATCAATATTACTCTTCCCGCATGATAGATCTACACCTAAAATCAGGTTTCAGGATTGGTTTGTCTTCATTTTCTACTCTCCTCCACCACACAGAACTCTGGACTGTTCCGTTAACTTCTTTCCCATACATTCTGCTTACTCAAACCCTCATCAGGAGGGAAAAAAAATTGAAAAATACTTAGCATATTTTTGCTAACAAAAATATCTTTCCTCCCAGCTTAACTTTCCTCCCAACTCTAACAAGTGAGTCACATTAGTCAGTTCCTCCCACCAGGGCCACCCTCATCTAGCCGAGAATAAAAAACCATTCCTATTCTCATGTCTAAAACTCCAAGTGGCTCTTGGCCAAAGATGTGAATCTAGAAATCCCCCAAGCAAAATTCATATCCCAGAGCCTAGCAATTATTTCCAATAATACAGCTCACATTAATACCATTTGTCTTTTAGTAACTGAGTTAACTTTCTGCTGCTTAGGCCAGGATTCATAAGATAATATCCTTCAGATAGAAAAGAGGGGTTGCATTAGCGCGCCTGGGTGGCTCAGTTGGTTAAGCGTCCAATTTCGGCTCAGGTCATAATCTCACGGTTCGTGAGTTCGGGCCCCGCGTCGGGCTCTGTGCTGACAGCTCAGGGCCTGGAGTCTGCTTCTGACTCTGTGTCTCCCTCCCCTCAGCTCCTCCCCTGCTCACACTCTGTCTCTCTCTCAAAGATAAATAAAGATTAAAAAAAGAAAAGAGGGCTGCAAAGATCTCAAGCATTACACACAAGAAGGAAGCAGTCAGTGGTGTGCAGGAACCAGCTTCTTACCAGCTTAGGAGAGCTGATTGTGCATTTCTTCCCAACTCTGAGTTCAAAGACATCATATTGGTAGCTTGAAATCAGCCACAGTGAGAGTAATTACCCCCACAGACCTCTGCAAATGATACAAATCAGGAGTTTCCTTCCCTTTTAAGAGCCAGCTGTTAAATATTTACCAGCACACCACTGGAAGCAGCTTTTATTTTTAAGGTGCCATTTAATAGGCACTTGCTGTGTACCTGGAACTGTGGTAGGCACCTTACTCTTGTTACCTCACTTAGCTCGGCAACCCCCAGACAGGACACTGAACTTGTCAGAGCTCCTGTCACTCATCTTGCTGCCTCCTTCCTCCTGGCCTAAATTGTCCTCAGTCCTTCTGCCTAGTTTTCCCTTCTCAGCTCACCCCACCTTCACTACCATCTCCCTAACATCTGTCTCAGCAATCCTTATGAAACCTTGGATCCCTCAGGAATTAAATTCAGCAAGCCATCTACCATGTACAAAGCAAATGGAACTGTTACTCCTTCTGTGTCCCTTCTGTGTTATGCACAAACCTGTCATGGAAGTTTATATTTTGGAAGTTCATCATTATTTATTATTTGAACTATATGAAAATGCTCATATTCATTTTTTTTTACTTATAAAACATGAAATGGAGTCATTTTGGAGTCAGTCTGCTGCTCTTGGGAGAACTACATACAAATCAAAACTTTATTCCAGCAGTATGAGAAATCAGCATGCGCCAAGCCCTTTTTCCTTAATTTTCTTTTCCTTTTTAAGGAACTGGGAGTAGAATCAATAAAACAGGACAATTCATTAAAAAACAAGCCTAGCAAAGTATCCATCCCCAACTCCATAATCCTCTGTCTATACATACACAGCCCAGCCACCAGGGGAGGATTGATGAAAGCCATTTGCTTCAGTGGGTACAACAGGCTATACCCTCAGCAGAAGCCCAGAGTGTTAAGTGACTTCTCTAAAACAAAACAAAACAAAAAAACAAAACAAAAATACTAAAACAATATCTAACCATCAGATACATACATTTTGCTATCAGCAAAGAATAAAATGTTAAGAATATGCTCTGATTCACAATAAATTATTTCTTGTGGAATGATTTCTTCTTCACAACACTAAGAACATAATGCCTTAATACGTTTCTAGAGAATTCCTCCTTGCTTCTGGAAGTCTGTTCTCTGAACCGCTTTCAGAAAGGATGCTTTATTAACATGCTTGGCTACACAAGATGCAAATGTTGCCATTAACTGAGAGTCAAATTACAAAAACATAACTTCTTCCAATGTCTGGATCAAAACAGTCATCAGAACATTGGTTTGGCCATCTTTGTATTCCACCATTAGGCAGGATACCACAGGCCATATGAGAGGAGCATAAGATTTTAGCCTGCTGGCAATATCCAAAGTCTGCAGTCACTTTCCCTGACAACTACTTGTAGCCAAAAATTTTCTCAGGTGAAAATTCCATTTAGGTTTTGAAACCTCAAGTTACCTTACCCATGAATTGCAGTGCCTTTTAGGGAGATATAAAATGACTGATACTGGGGGTGAAAACGGGTTTCCCTTAATTATCCAAAAAACACTATACACTCTTATAAATAACTGTAAAGGTAAATTATAATTACAAAATCTGAGTATAATGATTTTGTATCTGTATAAAGCCTCTGGAAATATCCTAATTGAGGAACCCATATGTAACTGCAATGCAATCTAGAATGAAAAACCGTTGGCAACCGTAATAGAGAATTTTGAGTGTCTCCAAACTCAAGCTCCTAAAAGGCTACCAAGCCTATGCTACTAATTGGTTAAGAAATATAAAATGCATTATTCAACCACTGACATTGAAATCACACATGTTTTAGGTCTAAAATATCTTAGGCCTTCAAGCTAAGAAAGCATTTGGGCAAAAGACAAGCTGGCATTGCATTTGGGCTCCTATTTCCCGAACGACATTGTAGAAGTTTCTTTGTACAACTGAAACCTAACCCTCTTTGGGAAAACATTTCTGCCCATTACCAGCTTATCAGAGACAATCAAGAATGGGATCACCCAGTATCTCCTTCTTGACTTGATTAAACTATTATTAAATGCCTGAGAGAAGGAGAGTGGCCTAACAACCTCTGACCTTAAGTAACTCTAAGAGCTATTTGTGGTAGCTGAAGAAGCCCAGATTTTTCTGGCCACTTTTGTATTTCTTGACCTCTAGCTTAAAAGTGATGAAGTTTTGGGGTGATGGGGGATTCGTGGGGTCTGGAGCTGACAGCCAAGAAAGAATTCTTGAAGACGTCTTTGGTGCAAACAGGTGATTTCATTAAAGCATGGGGACAGGACCCATGGGCAGGAAAAGCTGCACTGGGGTTGTAGGGGGTAACCATTTTATGGAGTTGGAAGAGATAAAGTTTCCAAAGAGACTTTCACATACTAAAGACTCACTGGAGGCCTAGCTATGGTCAACCTAAGGTTGCTTTTCCCTCTAGCAAAGCAGTAACATTAAGACAATATGGAGCTTCTGGACTTAGCCTGTTGTTGGGATTGCCTTTTTCTGGTAAACTGGTGGAGACTCTTATCAGTTTGACCATTTGTTTTTTGTCCTTTCCTGTTTTGGAGTAGCTGGGAGTGTCCAAGGAATATCATACATGTCCCTCCTGGTTGGAAGCGGGGTGCTAGTTAGTGCTTTGCCCCTCAGCCTGCCCCACAGTCTCATCAAAAGGGGTACAATTAAGTCCTACTCATCCTAATGAGGACAAAAGAGAGAATTATTTCTTATTTGAAGAAAACCCAATTATCAAGTCATGGTATAGTCTTTAATTATACATAATTTTACAGCAATTTCTTTAAAATCTGCATCAAGCCTTTTTTTCAATGACTTAATAAGTACCAACTGAAAATGTTTCAGATATGATGAAAAGGCACATTCCCCTATCTGTACTGTTTCTACAACAGATCAGGAATGAGCACCCCCTGAATCATCTCAATTACTTTGTGACTATTCTCCAAGAAAAGAAGCATATTAAAAACAGAAGATACAAAAGACAAACTGAAACCTTGGCAATAGAAATTATAGTATTTATTTAGAGTGAGCTTGGTAAGAACTAAGTAAATGCCCTCTCATGATAAGCTCATAGACTAACCTAAAGAACAACCCTGTTAGGTTACATTTTTATTGTCTTGGAGAAACATTCACAATACAACAATTAATCAGATTGTTCTAAGTTCCATGAAGGCAGTGGTGGTCTATCACAATTGCTTACACCAGTGTGCCCCATCTCCCAAAAAGGGGCCTGGCACAGAGTCAGCATTCAGAAGATATCTGTATACTGGATGCATGATTTCATTTTACTTTTGCTTTGCTAAGTATACTTAAAGTCCCGTTTTTATTAACAGACATGCAAATATTTGTAATTAGATCCTCTGAAGTTTTTAAAGTGGCATATACACTTAATCAAATGTATATGTAGAAAGTATTGAAAAATCTCCCAATCACATGAAAAAAAGGCAAAATATGGCCCCCAACAGAGCCACTTATACTCAGCAAGACAGGTTTTTTTTGAAGAATGGGGTACGTGTGCATGTGCTTATGCATGCATGTGTGCACATGTGTGTGTATATGTGTGTCTGTGTGTCTCATTATAAAGCCAGTAAACTGGACTGAGATTGTCTTTGATTTCTGTTTCTTCAAAAGTATTTTCACATAAAGTCTTTTAACACTCCATAAAACTCTGCCCTCTCTTAACAAAACTGCTTGTCTCATATAGAATCCCCATTTCTTTGAACAATAGCAACCAAAAAAGACCCAATCCTTACTATCTGCCACCCAGGCATCAACATCTCCTCCATCGAAGAAATTATCAGGGAATATGGCAACCAGGTTCCGTCTGCCCTCAGCTTTTATTTTTCAGCCTGCAGACAACTAAATACTTGATTAAAGTAAGCAGGAGCCTTTGTTCCATAGCTGTGTATGACAATACTTATGATTGCTACGGAAATATTCCTCATTAAACTCATCTCCAAATTGTTGTCCCCATGTTCAGGGTGCTGTCTTAGAAAAGGGGAGTATCTTTTCACAATTTGAGTCACTGGAGTACATTGTATTCTGAGCAGGACCCCAATTACCCAGCATCTGATTAATGTCTGTCCAAACTCTTGCCCAGTAACAAGACCCTCTGTAACTCTGCTAACCACCTAACAACCCACATCATTAGGGCCCATTATCTTTTATAATGTTGATTCTTGGTATCCAAGGGCTGTGGTTCAGACGGACTATTTAAAGGCATTAAAATAACAACAGCCTTGCCAGCTGTGGGCATGGCCACCGAAACTACCATCAGGTCACAAGGCCAGATGTAACAGATGCCAGGAACAAGACTAAGGCAGACGGAGCACACACTTAAGAAAACAGATCCACTTGTATTCCCAAAGGAGAGCAAATCCCATGGGTATTGAGAATCAATAGCTAGCAATATAGATGATGGTACTCCCAACTTCTCTAACTAGCTCTAGTTGACCTCTTAAATTTTATCTCATTTCTTGTCAAATTTCATCTTGAACAAGGCTTAACATTTGCAAATCTTGGAAAATTTTATCTCTTTTTTTCCAGCCATAAGAGTCAACTCTACAAAAATCACATATGGAGTTCCTTATGCAACTGCCACTGGCTACTGTTCTTTCTATAAGCTCATTATGGAATAGGTATCATTGTTGAGCCCTCTCTACTTAATAGGCATTTTGAAGGATTTTTCCTGTATTATTTAATCTTATAACAATAATTTCTGTTTCACAAATGGGGAATGAGGTCAAAGAATGCTAATAACTTTCTCAAAGTCACCTGGCCAAAAAAAGAGCCAGGGTTTGAACACAGGTCTCTCTCACACTAAGATTCGGGTTCTTAACCATGACACTACACTTACAATTCATACTAGGCAATCTCAACCGATAGTTCCCAATTTTCCAAGGATGAAGACACATTTCCAATGACATAATGTTTCATAAGTTAACATGTAATGAAAAGGTTAGCAATAGAGTCTAACATATACTAAATACCCAAGAAATGTTAGGTGTTTTATTACCATTAACATTGTTCTGAAGGACCTCAGGATAATAACTACTTGTTGGATTCACTGATGATGATAATGAACAAATTAATTTCATATCCACTATAACAGCATCTACATTAATTTGAAAAAATAATGTACTGATATATATAAAAGATATGATTTGCTAAGTATAAAAGATCCTTGTAGCGTACGTATATGCACACCTTGTAACACACACACACACACACGCACGTTTGCAAACATGCCAGATTCAGACCACTTCTTGAGATCCCAACTTTTCTGAGCAGTATTCCAGAATCCTCTGGCAATCCTCTTCCTTCCATTAATTAACAGTCTATTAATAGTATCCTATACCTCCAAAGACACACCAAATGAATGTTTACATCATGCATTAATTATCTTTAATTTCACCACTTTTAACAGATGTGAATTCTTGCCTAGGCTAGGTTTAAATAGATGCAACTCAGCTAGATAAGTCAGCCTATGCCTGAAATATACTAATTTCTACCTTATACCAATAATAATGCAGTTAAATAATCAGAAGAACTGGATGGAGATAAGCAAAATGAAGGGCAGCTTCAAGGAGGGAAGGAAAGCATTTAGAATATGAGAAATAGGACACAAGAGAACTCTCATCAGTTGCTGTTCACATTGTTACAAAAACCCCAAGATGTTTGCTGCAGGCATCTGTATGACAATAAAATGCCTATTTCATAGGGATTCAAGACTAGAGATTATTTTTAATAACTTTTCCCCTGATTATAAAAGTAAGACATGGTATTTTTGAAAACAGGAAAAATACAGAATAGTTTAGGAAAAAAAGTAATCACTATGACCATACCCACACATAACTATTGACATTTTTCTGTACTTCTAACCATCCTCTTATCTATTTATTTTTCAAACTATAGATCTATTTACATTTGTGGTTTTTCATAAAATAAAACTGAAATCATAGGATCTAATAAGCTTATATCCTGCCTTTTTCATTTAGCAGTATGTCCTAAGATATTTTCCATTAACTATTCTTCAAAAATATTATATGCAATAGCATTAGAATATTCCATCTCATAGGCCTAAAGATCTTAAAGATCATAATTACCTTTTATTTATGTTTTGAGATTTGATTATAGGGTTAGAAGAAGGTAAATCTTCTCAAGGGAAAAAATGTTTTAAAAATGATTTTTATGTTGTTCAGTTACTTGGTAAACAGCAAACAAAAGGACACATCCCAACTGGGGTACCACGAGATTAGGGACATTGCTGTCTTAGCCACATCATGATTTCTTCAGGGCCTACAGAAGTACCTGGCACAATAAATATTTATTTAAAGAGAGGAAAAAGGAGCATCTGGGTGGCTCAGTCACTTGAGTGTCCAACTCTTGGTTTTGGCTCAGGTAATGATCTCAGGGTTCATGAGATTGAGCCCTGTGTCCGGCTCCATGCGGATGGTGCAGAGCCTGTTTGGGATTCTCATTCTCTCTCTCTCTCTCTCTCTCTCTCTCTCTCTCTCTCTCTCTCTCCCTCCCTCCCTCCCTCCCTCCCTCCCTCCCTCTCCCTCTCTCTTTCTGCCCCTCCTCCACTCTTGCTTTCTTTCTTTCTCACAATAAATAAACATAAAGAAAGAAAAGAAAGAAACAAAGAAACAGAAAGAAACAAAGAAACAGAAAGAAACAAAGAAACAAAGAAAGAGAAAGGGAGGGAAAAAAGCTGGTGGCTAGGCATTAGCCTCTAGAGATTACACTCAGAGAGTCACACACTTGGGGTTTCTAGAAAACTCAGTTCTTCAATCACTGTGAGCCTCTGCTAGATTAAGTGAAGCTCAAGAAGAGCTTGCACACATAATTATGTTTTACTGTTTCATAGATGGCATTTTTACTAAGTGTAAACTGCTTCCATTTTGCAGGATGCAAACTAGCTGGCAACATAGCAAAGTCAACTGTGGTAATTTGACCCCCAAAATGCATCAGGGTTTATCAGATCCAGACAATGTGGGAATAAACTGACGCATCTTCAGGCAGATTTTCCAATCAATCTCTTCTAGGATGTTAACTTGGGCAGGATAAAATTTCCATGATTCAGCCTATCAAATCATAAAGCTGTCAGAGGGACTGCCACAAATGGATCATTAATTGTTGCCAGGAATACTAAGTTCATTCTTTCTGCCTGAAAAGATGGCGATCCCAAAAATCATAGATTCTGAACAAATATTTAAAAGTAAGATTTGTGCCCACAACTTAAAGTTAATTCTAGCAAGTTCTTCTTCACTCAACAGGTCAGGAATTCAGGACACCTGTTCATTTTACCTGTACTTGCTTCAAACTGTAGTTTTAAAGTACTGATTTCCTATATTTTATCATTTCACAGATGTAATGGCAAACACAGTGCTAAAATGTTATAAATCCCAATGTTGAGAAGAGCTAACAAGAAGAAGCAAAACGTGAGGAATGGGGAAATTTGTGCTATTATTCACCCTTAAAATCTTTCTTGTCCTTAGACTTAGAACTGACAACCATTCAGAAGTTGACTCAGTGGCAAAGGGCATTTCAGTGCCTCATTAGAAATAGGCAAATGGTAGAGTCTAAGCTGTCTAGCAGGAAAGAAAGTATGGAGTTGAAGAACATATAACCCTGCAAGTGGTATGGAGTGGGGACTGCCCTACAGTTAAGGGGCACATCCATTAGTCCATTAGATAAAGCAAAGAAATGGAATGTTGAAAAGAATATTGGGGCCTCTCCACAAAAACTGAAGTTACAACAACTTGCCCCTGAAGTTGCCAGGGGAAGCAGGGGCTAGAAAGCAGCAGGCTTGGAAATTATAGGATGACCACAGCCACAGTTGCTTTAGAAACTCAGGCTCAGGAAACAAGGTGCCTGGTGATGGAGTTGGGCCCAAGTCCACTCTCATCCTCCAGCCAGTTTCCACAGAACAGCCATGGGGGCAATTTAATCACTTGCCCCCCTCCACTTAAACGTTTCAAAGTCTTCCCACTGCCCAATGGATCAAGTGCAAGCAACTTAAGGCAACATTTGAGGCCTTTTGCTGTCCTGCTCAGACCCTTCTCAAACCACCTGCCTTCCTTCTATCTCTCTTTATAGGAGAGAACTTGACTGATTTCAGCTTCTGGAAAACATCACTCATGCTCCACCCTATCTCAGATCTTCACCCCTGTGTTGCCTCCTTCCCATGCACTTCACCCCTTCTCTACCTTGTCTACTTCCAGTCTCTGTTCAGTCACCAAGATGCCTGGTTTAGCCTCCCAGACTAGGCTGTGGTGTGCTATACGGTGCACGTCTCCTTGGTTTCACTCTTCATTCTCAAGTTTCCTTTGAGGTGCTTTTTAGACTCTCCCATGAAGACATAGACAACTTCTGTCCATTCATTACTCTATTTCCAATTCCTAGCAGCATGTACAGTACATAATCAGTGTTCAGAAAATATTCATTTAAAAAGTAGACAAATAAGCTATGTTGTTGCTCTTTCAATGGAACTCAAAAGGCAGACTGCTGAGTCTTGCTTGGTAAGGGCAGCCCCCAAACCCTTCACAGGTAGAAATAAAATGAGGGTCTACCTGGGGGCCCAGGTCCACCTTGGCTATTGACTCTTACCATAATTAATGGTATCATCCTCTTCATTTTCAACCTATATATAAGCAGCCATTCCAGGCATCAGAGAATTCTCAAGTGAGCTGACCATGAAAAATACAATTGAAATTTCTATGAAGTCATGCACTAAGTCTCTTCAGACAGAGGAGCACTGTTACGTGGAGTTGAGGGGGAGCATATTTCCCTTCCTACTTCATTCCTGACAACATACTACAGCATAAAAACATGCTTTAGACACAAATCCCAAGCAGAAACTTTAAGAGTAGTTTTAGGATCACAGACATTTCCCCAATATCATCAGTAGGACATATGTAAACATGTATTGTAGCAAATTAAGTTGAAAGTAAAGTTCCTGATCTTATTTCTTTCTCCTAATTAACTGACAAGAGTTTTCTTTTGTGCAAGAATGAACTACCTGGGGGCTGATAAATCAGACATATTAGAAGAGAACTTGGCAAGGGATTCTAGTCAGTTGCCATGGAGATATGCATTTGTGGTGTTTCCCTTACTAAAAGTTATTATCTATGGGAAAAATAATTTGTTGAACCTATCTAATTGAAAAGAAGGGAACATGCCCAAAATGTCACATTTTAATATTTATGACTCAAAATCTGTTTTGAAGCCCAGAGAATGCATATATAATAGGGTTAAACTGTTTTTACATAATTTAATTATTGTCTGATGGCATATTCTTAAAGGAATTCATATAGGTGTACTTTGTACTAAACATTACATTTCATCCTCTAAAATGAATCATGCATCCACTTTGTAGGTGTGGGCTTTTACTCTGTGCTTAAGTTACACTATCAGGCATTCCTTAGGTAATTCCACAACTGAAGAGTCAAAATTGAATTAAGCTAAGGCCAGAAATCTCCATTAAATGAAGAAATCTTGGATAAACCTCTGTGCCTTTTTAGTAAATGCTATTTTTTTATTTAAATTTTAGGTAACATAGAGTGTAATATTGGTTTCAGGAGTAGAATTCAGTGATTCATCACCTACATACAACACCCAGTACTCATCACAACAAGTGCCCTCCTTAGTACCCATCACCCATCTAAGCCTATCCTCCACTCACCTCCCTCCATCAAGATACAGTTTTTCTCTATCATTAAGAGTCTCTAGTGGGGGTACCTGGGTGGCTCAGTCCATTAAGCGTCCAACTCTTGATTTCAGCTCAGGTTATGATCTCATGGTTCATGAGATCGAGCCCCGCACTGGGCTCTGCACTGACAGTGCAGAGCCTGCTTGGGATTCTTTCTCTCCTTCTCTCTATGCCCTTCCCTTGGTTGTGCTTGCTTTCTCAAAAATAAAAGATAAACATTAAAAAAAGAGCCTCTTGTGGTTTGTTTCCCTCTCTTTTTCTCCCTTCCCATGTGTTCATCTGTTTTGTTTCTTAAATACCACATGAGTGAAATCATATGGTATTTGTCTTTCTATGATTGACTTATTTTGCTTAGCATAATAATTCTATCTCCATTCATGTCGTTGCAAATGGCAAGATTTCATTCATTTTGATGGCTGAGTAATATTCCAGCGTGTGTGTGTGTGTGTGTGTGTGCACACACATACATACCACACCTTCTTTATCCATTCATCAGTTGATGGGTGATGGGCATTTGGGCTCTCTCCGTAGTTTGGCTATTGTTGATAATGCTGCTATAAACATTGTGGTACATGTACTTCTTCAAACCTGTATTTTTGTATCCTTTCAGTAAATACCTAAGAGTGCCATTGCTAGATCATAGGGTAGTTCTATTTTTAGTTTCTTGAGGAATCTCCACACTGCTTTCCAGAGTAGCTGCACAGTAAATGCTATTTTTTTATGTCTCATCTTTCATATTTGCATATTTGTATACTATAACATTAACATTAACACTATTTGACCAACTGAAGTCACTCCTGATATTCAATTAACATTTAGTAGAAGATACCCTGAATCCATATTTAAGCATCTCTAATACAATAAGAACTTTATATATTGATGCTTTAATCTTCACAGAAACCCTACAAATTAGAGGGTCCTAGCTCTATTTTATAGAAGTTGAAACCAAGAACCAAAAGCTTAACCCATCCATTCCCAACAGGGGTGATATCTCCACCAAGGGGCAAAATTCTGTTCTTAGGTAGTTATAAAAGCTTAGATGTAACAATGGGTTGGTGGCCTTCGAAAGCCCAACCCTACCCCATAAAATCTTATTCTTTAGTATTTACGTTCTCTCACTAGGGAGAATTTAAATTTAGTTTTTCGTCTTAGGTGGGGCTATAAGAAAAAGAAAAAGATGGGAAAACACTGGCATAGCCTCTAGTAAGGAATGGAGCCATTCATTAAGTGATATTTAGGAAATGTCTATGGGCTAGGCACTGTGCAAGGGCTAGGATAACAGTGGTAAACAAAGCAGACACAGACCCAAGTTTACCAAAGCTTATAGCCCCAAGGCGGATACGAATGTAAACCAACTAACCATACAAGTAAAGATATCATTCAAAACCATGAAGAGTATTCTGATAGAAAAAGGGTTCTGGGAACATGACTGAAAGACCAGAAACTGCCTCTTTTCAGAAGTGACTTTAGGCTGAGACCTAAAAGGCAAGAAAACCCAAGTGAGGCAAAAAACAGTAAGAAAGAGTGCTAGGCTTGCAGAACCAGCCAGAACAACCACAATGCCTTGAAAATAAGGGAGGTAAGAGAGTCTGTGCTCCCTGATTTGAGCTTAGGGGTCAAAGAGTCTGGGCTCCAGGTTCAAACCACAGCTTTACTGCTGGTAATATTAGGTAATTTATTTCATCTTTTTTGTGCCTCCCTTTTGGTGACTGAAAAATAAGGACAACATTGCCTACACATTATGAGATTTAAAAAGGAAATTGTGGAAAGTGCCTAGCACATGGTAAGAGCATAAAAAATTGGTTGTCTCTTACAATTATTTATTGTTACTATTATAAATAGAATAATATAACAAACAAAAGCATACTCCTCTGGATGGCACAAAGAACAAAACTTGGTCTTGCTTCAAGTTGCAGGTATTAGTAAATGGCTATGTATGTACCCCCTACAATACCTTAAATTGTGATTACAAAACTTTCTGCAGGTAAGATTAGCTGCAGACACACACAGGGACTTTCTAATCATAGTCCTTTTCATAATCTGGCACTACCCTCAGGTTTTACTACATCATGCTACTCTGCATTTCTCAATATGTTTTCCAACATAGTAATCCAATGAAACGCTCAATGAAAAACAGGTTGTATGGACAAATGGTATTGGAAACACTGTCTACAATGGAGGTCACCTGTGGTTTCGGTTGTAAGCCAGAAATTAGCTGATTGAAGTGAAAATGTAGTGAAAGATTATGTGGCAGCTCATAGGAGTCCTGTGAGGGATGGAAAGCCAGGTTGAGATGCCTCACAGCTACCCAGCACCCAAAGCACCACCATACATCTAGCATGGCTGTCCCAACCACCATCACATACTACTACACATTGCCACTGGTTCCCTGGCAATTGTCCCTAGAGTCTGTACGCTTCAGGCTTTACCACAGCCATAGAAAGTATCTGTCCCCAGTTTCTGTTCAAATTCCAGCATTAATTCATCTGATTGGCCAAGTCACTTGCTGGTACATGTATTTATAAATTAAGTATTCATAATATTTTAATATTATGTTGGCTGAGCGACCTGTTGGAAGTCACACACATAAATATCTCTTAGAGATAAACCATGAGGTAAGGAACTTCAAAGTCCATAATTTAATTTGGCAATTTGGCAGCTGTTACTAAGATTCTCTTTTTTTGTCTGCTTCTTGTCAGGCTAACATTAGGTATTGACTAAGCATTAGCAAGTGTCAATAACAAAGAAGCCACCCACTCCTGCAAAACTGAAAAGTGAATTCAAACAATGTTATTCTCCTGGCTTTGGTTATAGAAGTCAAAGGATCTTATTTCAGAGCCTACAAAAGTTACCAACTCATCACAAAAACAATGGTTACTCTTGTTTATTGAGACGTACTATATAGCATGCTCTGTACAATATTAAGTGCCTTACATGGAGTTCTACTCAGCTGCTTTGCAACCTGCTACAGAAGAAAAAACAAGGGCCATTCATCAGGTTATGAACTTTCCCAAAGCCACACTACATTCCAAGGCACACTATCTACCCCCATGGAAATATCCTGTCATTTTTGCACAAAATTTAAGAAGCATTTCAAAATTCCTGAAACAATCTACACAACAGTTCAATGAACAGCTCTGGAATGTTCTAATTAAAAAAAAGTGAGGACACAAAGTTAGGATGAATCAGAGAGTAAGCTTAGATAATCCACTCACTGGTACAAGGAGAGGCACCATTTTACTTTTACTTTGTCATTTACTGTCAACAGCATATTAAAATGTTTTAGTAACCAAAGACAATGTTACTAACAACCCATGGTGGGACTGGAGAGGCTAAAAATTATTGAGGGTGCCAAACCCAAATAAAAATTCTCTACGCTGAGAATTGCAGATAATACAAAAGGCATCCTGGTTTATTGGAAGGGTATGTCAGGTAATGGTCACAGATTATATCCTGTTTCGTATTTGTGAGAAGTGTGCACAATGCATAGTTTAAACCCAAAGACCTGAGTTCTCTTAACCATAGCCATACTACGTTCTTCTTAGTTTTCTATACAAATAATTTCTCTCCTTTTCCCCGACTTTTTGCAGATGATGCCATTCTGCAGGAAACACCATGGACATAAACTACCACCACCATCTTTCTCCATCATCCTTTGGCCAACTGCATTTCCTCTCTCAGCTTTTACTTGCAACATCACTTGCTTTGGAAGGCATTGCCTGACCATTTAAAATAAATTTAGGTGTCCTTACATAACTGTCCTCATATACTCTGTCCTTCGCATTTCTGAATCAATACCACATTTTTAACTATTTATTCAGTTTTGGGCTCCCCCTAGAATCAAAGGTCAGAGGACAGGCACCGTGTTGATCTTCTTCAGCAATGAACTCTCTATGCCTCACCTATAATTAATGATCAACATATATTGAGTAGATGGATGGATGGATGGATGGATGGATAGCTGCTATAGTTAGATGCAAAATACATCAGAGTCATATTGTTTCTGTGGTTCAAATAACCAAGCAAAAACCAAAAAAAAAAAAAAAAAAAGTCCTCTGATGTGTCAAATGGAAAAAAGGAGACCTAAAACCAGACTGTTCCCTAACTGAGTTCCAGGCAATGCCTAAATCTTTCTTCCATCTTGGGAATGACTAGTTCCCAGAACAAGTTGGCGTCTGATTGAGGCCATCATACCTCTCCTCTCCCTCATATTTTCCCAATGAGCAGCCATCTCCCAGTTGGGTGCCTTTTGCCATGCCAGGAATGAAGACACACAGTGCACCACCACAGACCGAGCTGAGAGAGAGGAATTTAACTGGTTCCCTCCCAAACACAAGGCAGCCGTCCATATCTGTTGACAAATGGGGCTCTGTGGAATCTGGACTGTCCTCACCTCTTCACATTTCATCGTTCAAAGGAATCTTTGTCCCTAAAAGGAACATTTTGGAAACCAGAAATAGAGCATCCAAGTAGGTCAGGATGAATGACCCCATTTGAGGAGATTCCTTTGCTGGGAGGGCAAAGCTTGTCAGCGTTGTGGTGGGACCCCTGTTAACCACTGTCCCCATTTCACACCACACTGACTTAATTATGCCTCTTAGATGGAAAAACATTTTCCCCAAAACCAAGATGGCACACAAATATGCTAGGAAATGGCATCCATATTTGTCAAATACAGAAGGGACAAATTAATAGAGGGACAACAAACCCAAAGGCTATCAAAGAAAAATAGCTGAAAAAATGACAACCAGTAGTTGATTTGGCAGCATAACCACACTATTTCTGCTGACACTTTAGCCCTGCAAATTACGTAGAACTCCCTTGTTTTGTTCAATCCACTGCTTCTTGGCACCTGCACCTTAGCTACTAAAGCTCTCTTTGGCATCTCCCTGTAGTAATAATCATGTCCCAGCCCCAGGGGCCAACTTGATCCAAGTCCTTATTCCTTGAGTGACTGTTCCTATGTTAAAGTTTATTTACAGGGTTTCTTCTCCACCAAATAACTTTTTTAAAAAATTCTATAAAATGTCATCTCTGAAGACTAAAAGCTGCCAAATATACATGTTAATTCACCCACATATTTCTGTATTCTATTTTTAGATAACTTTATGTCAGTAATATTTTAAAAAGATATCCATAGCAACTTAGAATAAGAAGAATGGAAAGTGATACACAGATTTAAAGTTTTTGTATGTTCACTACATGTCACTTAGATTTACCAAGTCACACATACATATATATCCAAAGGGTTAAATATAATCATATTTTTAGATTCAGATCAGCAAACATGCTCAGGTTTAGCATAGCCAACACTGGCCAGAGTGTGGTAAAACAGGCCCTCTCAAATCCTGCTGGTGAATGTCTAAATAGGCGTTAACTCTTTTATAAGGTAATGTGGCAAAATTTTAATTGACTTGCCCACCAATCCCACTGCTGGGAATTTACCCAATGGATTTATTTACACGAGGACCTTAGTGTTTATGCAAAAGGACATCTAAGGTAGCACTATTTATGAGCAAAAAAAAATTCTTAAACACCTAAATATCCAATCCAGAATAACAAGGAACAAGAAAGATTTTAAAAAATCATAAATTCTTAAAGCTACAGCTTGAGTAGGAGTGAGGGGTTTTTCATGGCAATGGGGATAGGGATGGTAGGGCAAGAGAAACACAGATCAGGTGAGGAGTACATTTGTTTATTATTATTATAAGGCAGTATTCCTGCAGTCTATTTATGCTTCTTCATGGTATTTGAGAATTTTAACTACAGAACTTTGAACTACTTTGAAATTCTTATTGTGTTTCCTAGACAGAGATATTATGCAAAGACTGGCCCACATGGGTCCAGGCTCTAAAAAAAATACACACATACACACACAAACAAGGTTTTAATATGCACATATACCCAAGATTATAAACTCTTAATCCACAGACACACATGTATTCTACATACAATGTGGGAAACCCTCAAACATTCTCTATGGGAGGCCCAGAGATCCTAATAAAAATAAGAAGAATTTGTGCATTTGGTATGAACCAGGCACATGCTAAGGGCTTTACATGGCCACCAACACAATGGCCAGCAGGCCACCCAGAAAATTAACTCAACACATATTTCTTATCATCAACTCTTTTCATGGCCTCTGTTGGGAAGTCATATACTCCCTCTCCTTTCACTCTTCCCTAGTCTATCTCTTGTTCATCCCATTAATCTCTCCTCTGGCAACCTCTCTCTCATGAACACCAGATCTTTTCACATTCTTCCATCCTCACTTCTGCCTTCCACCCTCCATCCAGATTCTTTAGTATAATGTCTCTCATAAGGGGCGCCCAGGTGGTGCAATCAGTTAAGCATCCAACTCTTGATTTCGGCTCAGGTCATGACCTTATGGTTCAGGGGTTCAAGCCGTGTGTTGGGCTCCACGCTGACAGCATGGGGCCTCCTGGGGATTTTCTCTCTTCCTCTATCTTCTTACCTCTCTCTCTCTCTCTCAAAAATAAAAAATACATTTTTAAAAAAGACCCTCATAAGATTCAACCCCTCTTTTTGCACAACCCCTCTTTTTTCCCATTTGTTAGCTGCTCCAGGAGGAAGCCTAAAACTGTGAGCATTCTACTAAGGGGGAAAAAGTATTGTCTGACATCCAGATCTGGTCTGGCACTCACAGCTGGGCCATGTTAACCTCCTGTTAGACATAAATGACCTCACAGAACACCAACATCACACAAGTTTACTCTGAGACCATAATAAAATGAGACAAAACGATACCACATCATAATTTCACCTAAGTACAGATAATAATAAGGTTACTATGCCACCAACGAAACACCAATACCTTCTCTTGGCTAAAATGAGTGACTGCTGCTTATTTACCAATGACAATATTATCTTTGCTCTAGCCTGCCTCCCTATAAATAATATTTATTGAGCTACTCAATCACAGAATTGTACTCACTTTCTCATGGCATCTAATGTAGACCAAAACTCCCTTTCCTAAATCACCCAACCCAAACCCAAATCCTATAATAAGTTTTTCTCTAACATTCTCTTATTGACACACAAAGTTTACCCACGGTGCCTGTTCTCCCTTGCTGCAATGAGTAATAAATGCAGTTATGTTCAACAAGTATCTTCCTGGAGGTCACTGGTTGGATGGCACTGACATCAAAGGAAACCAAGTTCTATGTTCTGAAAGGAAATAAGATACCACCCTATTGATGCTTCCAGCCCATCAACCACTGGGCAGACAGGCCCTGGCCCTGTCTCACAGAACCGTAACTCACAGGGCCAGAACTTCACCTCCTCAGATCCAGCCACCTGCCTCCCCAAGCACCAGCGTTTATGGAAAGTTGAAAGCTATGCCTTGTGACGGGTATTGAAGAGGGCATCTTTTGGGATGAACACTGGGTGTTGTATGGAAACCAATTTGACAATAAATTTCATATATTAAAAAAAAAAAGAAAGTTATGCCTCATACAATTACATCAAATTTCTGTTTATTGAACTACTATTGCAACTGAGATGCTTTCTACTCTCTTTCAGTGAAAATATATCAATATTTCAGCTACATTAATAATTAGCAGTTAAAGGGCCTAAGATCCTAATCAAGAGACAGAATTTATAATTTTCTCCTACAAAAGATTTCATAATCTGTATCTCACTTATGATTGTTCCCATGAGCAATTAAGTCCCACAAGGCAAGTTAGAGAAAATACTTCCATTCAAGAAGACTGTTTCTGTTTTGTTTTGTTTTGTTTTCAATTAATCCTCTGTAAGATCCCTGTGAGCTTGTTTTGTTTACCTCATTTCCCCAGCACCTAGCACCATGCTTAAACCATCATAGAAGTCCAAAATATTTACTAACATTTTGTAGTTATATAAAATTAAAAATACATGGGAAATGTTATTAAAGAAGAAAAAAAGAAAAGACAGGCAAGAGATGTGGAAAGGTGGACGTCTGCAGCGATGAGAAGATAGCCTGAGGCACCATAAGAATGTGAAAAGGGTCTCCATCCCACTTCCAGGCTACTCTCCCAGATGGTGGTCAGGGAGGAAGAGCCTACAAGCACTCCCACCTCGAGGTCCTGGGCTCACAGCTCTCTTCTCCATCCCAATTCCTC
Source organism: Acinonyx jubatus (assembly GCF_027475565.1). NCBI lineage: Eukaryota > Metazoa > Chordata > Mammalia > Carnivora > Felidae > Acinonyx > Acinonyx jubatus. The sequence goes on along the minus strand of NC_069383.1, from coordinate 141,689,037 downwards.
ACATCATTTCTGACAACTTCCACCTTCTTGTGGACTCATCCAAATACCCTGGTCTCTTGTTCTTGTCCAAAAATCTTTCCATTTGTTCGATGGCAACATACCCATGATTACAAGATCTTGTCAGCACCAAAAACTGCCCCCTTTAAAAATCTTTATGCTAGGGGTGCCTGGGTGGCTCAGTCAGTTGAGCATCCGACTTCAGCTCAAGTCATGATCTCACAGCTCATGGGTTCAAGCCCCGCGACAGGCTATGTGCTGACAGCTCGGGGCCTGGAGCCTGCTTCTACTTCTGTGTCTTCCTCTCTCTCTGCCCCTAACCCACTTGTATTCTGTCTCTGTCTCTCTCAAAAATAAATAAGCATTAAAAAAAAATTTTTTTTAATCTTTATGCTAATATCCTGCCCTTTAACCTCACCTTCCGCCCTCCATCTTCCTTGCTCAACTGCTTCCACCCCGTCCTGATCTCTAATTCTTGGGTCTCACCATTCTGTCATCAGCCCTCCCTGGTCATTTCTCCCACTTCCCCGACTTAGATTCCAAATCAATCAAATCGCTCCTTTGCAAACCCCTCACATCCTTTGTTCTTCCCATCCCACTAAATCCAGCCCCATTCTTAATTTTACACACACACACACACACACACACACACACACACACACGTGTGTTCTACTACCAGATAAGTTTCATAAGCCAATGAGCTCAGATGATTGGTGAAGAAGGGAATGAATCCAGTATCATACGTAAGTTGTACTGGTTCATAAGCAAATTTTCTGAGACAATGGGAAGAATACAGGAGTCAATTTACAACTTCCAGCAGGAAAGAAACAGCTCTCTACTTGACTGAAGACTTCTCAGATCTATTTTTTAAAAATAAAAAAAAAAAACCCTCCTGCATCTGGGCTGCCTCCCCAGAGTCACACCCAAGCCCTACCTGGCTCTCTGGGTATAGCAAGTGGTACTTTTTCCTATGCATTATAAGGCCCACCAACTCAGCTCTATTTCCACTGCGTAACTCAGCACCACAAAACCAGCCTTTCCACCCTAGCGTGTTATATATTTTTATTATTTCCTGAGACACTAACAATACCAAAAGTTGGTGAGAAGGTGGCTCAGTTGGAACACTCATACGATACTGGTGCGAGTATAAACTGATACGACCACTTTGGAAAACTGTTTGGCAGTACTACCAAACTACCTTATGGCCGAACAATTCTACCCAAGAGAAATGAGAAAGATGTCCACCCAAAGATATATACAAGGATTCATAGCAGTTTACTTATAATTAACAAAAGTTGAAAACAACCAAAATGTCATCAACAACAGACTGGGTAAACAAGTATATTCATCCAATGGAACATTACACAACAATAAAACACAACAAACTACTGGTAAGTACAACAATATGGAAGAACTTTACAGACATGATAAGAAAAGAAGCCAAATGCAAGAGTACATACAATTTAAGTCCACTTATGTGAGCTTTAAGGACTGACAGAATAGGGGTTACCTCAAGGGCACATAACTGACAGGGAGCAGCACAAAGGGTCTTCTGGAAGCAGAAAATATACCTTGATTTGAGTGGAGATTATATGAGTGTAAACAATTTTCTTTTTTATTGTGGTAAAATACACATAATATCAATTTATCCTCTTAACCATTTTAAGTGTACAGTTCAATGGCATTAAGTACATACACATTATTGTGCCACCATCACCACACCACCACCACCCATCTCCAGAACTTTTTTATCATCCCAAATTGAAATTCCAACTCATTAAACGAAAATTCCCATACCTCCACACCATCAGCCCATGGCACTCACCCTTCTACTTTCTGTCTCTGTGAATTAGACTATTCTAATTAGATTCTAAGTCGAATCACATGGTATTTGTCTTTTTGTAACTGGGTTATATCATTAAGCATAGTGTCTTCAAGGTCCATCCATGTTGTAGTGTGTATTAGTTGTTCCTTATATTTTAAGGCTGAATAATATCCACTGTATACATATTCAACATTTGTTTATCCATTCATCTGTCAGCAGACACTTGTGATATTTCCACCTTCGTCTGTGAATGATGTGAATAATGTTGCTATGAACATGATATACAAATATCTGTTTGAGTTCCTGCTTTCAATTCTTTTAGGGTACAAACATTTTTAAAAAGCCATCAAACTACACGTTTAAGATGTGTACACTTTACTGATTTGTGCACCATACATTAATAAAAGCGTAAAAGGACCTAAACAGCAACAAAAAGACAACCCCTAAAACAGCCTCCAGTGAGACTTTGATGTCTGCTTAGGCTGTCTATGTTTTCTTGGGGCAGGGAAAAGAGGACACCAATTACTGGTTTTGTTAGTGCTTGGGTTACAAATTTGCATAGGTATTGAACAGTCCGTATCAATCCAATTTTTCCCCATAAGCCGCAATACGTTTAATATTTATTTTTACAAGACGCAATTTTCAAAACTATACATATTTGTTATATCACTTAATAATATGTGTCACATATTTATTTAGCATGTATTTACCAAGTGCCTACCATGTGCCAGGCATTGTTTCTGTTTATTGAGGATATAGCAGTGAACAAAACAAATCCAAAAAAAGTCCCTGCATTTCAAGAGTTCACGTAATAATATACAGATAGGTTTTTTTTAATGGGACAGTTGGTGGAGATACTTATTACTGATATAACATCAGATCCCCCACTGTACTATAAATTCCATGAGGTCAAGGTCCATCCTCTGTCCAGCCCCAATCACAGTGTAAAATACAAAGAAGGCACTTCCACCATTCTTAAAAACTTAGAAGTCACAAGCTTCAGATTTTATGAATAAAGAAAGGCAGTTTCAGAGAAATGACAATAGCCTCCCAAGTGATATTGTTAGTATCAAACTAGAATTTGGGTCTCCTGGTTCTCCTCTAGAAACATGTCCAATACAAACAATAAAAACTAAAGCTACTTGAGTATGAAACTTAGGTACTAAGTCTGAAGTGGTTTATCTTTGTCAGAGAATCATCTAAGAAGAAAAACCAAAAACTATAGTAACAAGCTAGAACATTCAAGGAAGATGAGGCAGTCCTTGCCAATTTCCCCAGAATGTTCCTAGTCTTACTATAATGCTTATTAATAACTTAAGCAGAACACATGATATTGAGACATCTCTAATGATAAATAGAAAATGAGAATAAGCATCATTTTAAATACTTATCATCATACTGTTGAGTCTTACATTTGTTAAATAAAATAATTTATCATATCCACCATTTGAAAGGGTGATACAGACAATTTCAAAGCCAGTAGTGTTGAATACGGCAAGACAGCATCCACAAGTCACCACACTAAAGTGGTTTAAAATTATCCACATTATTACAGAGTAATAGGGTATGTTCCCTTAGGATCCTTGAATTCAAAGTCATTAAGGCAGGAAAAAGAAAAGACTTCATAAATTATGTATGCCAAAATGAAAAAAGTCAGAAAATATTAACTTCTTTATACAACTAAAATAATTAATATTAGTGATTTTTAAGCATTTTATTGTTAAAGTAGGAAAAGAAAAGTTAACTAAAGATTATGTCATAAAATTTAAATAGTACCAAAGGCATTCAAATGTCTTTTGCCTCTTCTAGAACCTACAAGGCATATACTATCTCTTACATAAATTATTACAATAGTTTTTAGGCATATTTTACCCAAGTGATGAGAACAAGATTCAAATTAAGATAACAATAGGGGCATCTGGGTGGCTCAGTCAGTTAAGTATCCAACTCCTTTTTTTTTTAACATGAAATTTATTGTCAAATTGGTTTCCATACAACACCCAGTGCTCACCCCAACAGGTGCCCTCCTCAATGCCCATCACCCACTTTCCCCTTCCTCCCACCCCCCATCAACCCTCAGTTTATTCTCAGTTTTTAAGAGTCTCTTATGCTTTGGCTCCCTCCCTAAAACTTAATTTTTTTCCCCCTTTCCCCTCCCCCATGGTCTTCTGTTAAGTTTCTCAGGATCCACATATGAGTGAAAACATATGGTATCTGTCTTTCTCTGCCTGACTTATTTCACTTAGCATAACACTCTCCAGTTCCATCCACATTGCTACAAAAGGCCGTATTTCATTCTTTTTCATTGCCATGTAGTATTCCATTGTGTATATAAACCACAATTTCTTTATCCATTCATCAGTGGATGGACATTTAGGCTCTTTCCATAATTTGGCTATTGTTGAAAGTGCTGCTATAAACATTGGGGTACAAGTGCCCCTATGCATCAGCACTCCTGTATCCCTTGGGTAAATTCCTAGCAGTGCTACTGCTGGGTCATAGGGTAGGTCTATTTTTAATTTTTTGAGGAACCTCCACACTGTTTTCTAGAGTGGCTGCACCAGTTTGCATTCCCACCAACAGTGCAAGAGGGTTCCCGTTTCTCCATATCCTCTCCAGCATCTATAGTCTTCTTGATTTATTCATTTTAGCCACTCTGACCGGCGTGAGGTGGTATCTGAGTGTGGTTTTGATTTGTATTTCCCTGATGAGGAGTGACATTGAGCATCTTTTCATGTGCCTGTTGGCCATCTGGATGTCTTCTTTAGAGAAGTGTCTATTCATGTCTTCTGCCCATTTCTTCACTGGGTTATTTGTTTTTCGGGTGTGGAGTTTGGTGAGCTCTTTATAGATTTTGGATACTAGCCCTCTGTCCAATATGTCATTTGCAAATATCTTTTCCCATTCCATCCATTGCTTTTTAGTTTTGTTGATTGTTTCCTTTGCAGTGCAGAAGGTTTTTATCTTCATGAGGTCCCAATCGTTCATTTTTGCTTTTAATTCCCTTGCCTTTGCAGATGTGTCAAGTAAGAAGTTGCTGCGGCTGAGGTCAGAGAGGTTTTTTCCTCCTTTCTCCTCTAGGGTTTTGATGCTTTCCTGTCTCACATTCAGGTCCTTTATCCATTTTGTGTTTATTTTTGTGAATGGTGTAAGAAAGTGGTCTAGTTTCATTCTTCTGCATGTTGCTGCCCAGCTCTCCCAGCACCATTTGTTAAAGAGACTGTCTTTTTTCCACTGGATATTCTTTCCTGCTTTGTCAAAGATTAGTTGGCCATACTTTTGTGGGTCTACTACTGGGGTTTCTATTCTATTCCATTGGTCTACGTGTCTGTTTTTGTGTCAATACCATGCTGTCTTGATGATTACAGCTTTGTAGTAGAGGCTAAAGTCTGGGATTGTGAAAGCATCCAACTCTTGATTTCAGCTTAGGTCACAATCTCACAGTTCATGAGATCCAGCCCAGCATCAGGCTCTGCACTAACAGTAAGGAGCCTGCTTGGGACTCTCTTTCTCCCTCTCTTTATGCCTCCCTCCTCTCTCTTATTCTCAAAAATAAATAAACTTTAAAAAAAACTAAGATAACAACATATGTCGGGTTTGCCCTTTCAAACCACCGAGACATGTGTTTTGTTTATCTTCTTTAATCCACAACAACCTTAAGAGGTAGGAATTATTACTACTCCCATTTTACAGATGTAGAAACTGAGACTTAGGCATCCTTAAGTTACTTGGAATTCAAATCAGGACAGTCTGATTTCAGGGCACACACCATTAAGCATCTTCTATATACATATACTCTGAATTCAAATTAAGCTCTCTAAAGCATGGTACACCACTAACTTGAATGACTCTCTCTATATTAAAAAAAAATTATCTTGGGGCGCCTGGGTGGCTCAGTCGGTTAAGCGTCCGACTTCGGCTCACGTCATGATCTCGCGGTCCGTGGGTTCGAGCCACACGTCGGGCTCTGTGCTGACAGCTCAGAGCCTGGAGCCTGTTTTAGATTCTGTGTCTCCCTCTCTCACTGACCCTCCTCCTGTTCATGCTCTGTCTCTCTCTGTCTCAAAAATAAATAAATGTTAAAAAAAATTTTTTTAAAGAAAAAATTATCTTATTGAGTCTTCAAAGCCCTTCCTGCCCTGTCCCCATACCTATCTTTTAAGACCCTTCTCTCACACTTCAGTCATTGAACTGAACAATCTTTCTTTAACATACAACAGACTTTTCAAGACCTTCACCTCTGTGCACACTGTTCTCTTAGGAATGCCCCACCAATTCATCTGACCTAGTCAAAAACCACATGATAGTCTATGACAAAAGTGTACACAATGCCTTATCAATTAAAGAGGTTGAGCTTGAGGCAATTATGCAGGGGTTACAGTTATGACACATTTATCTACATTAGACATATTTCTCTTTTTTGAGCCACCGAGAACAAGGTCAGGCCTGACAGGCTGAATTTTAGCAGTCAATCACTACCATTAGCTGTTCTCTTCAAGAACAGTATTATTCAAATTGTCAACAGTGACCTCAACAACAGATATATGGCCTCATTACTGTACATCAGACCATTTCCCTCAGAGAACGCTTAAATAAGAAAGGGAAATCATCCTAAATTATCTCTTCACTCTAAAAATACCCTTTGGCTGTACGAAATAAGCATTATACAATTTACCCTAGAAAAAAACTTCTTTATAGAATATAAGAGTTAGATACATTCCATAATTATAAACCAAGACAACCAAAATAAGAAACAAAAATTCTCTCTGACCTAGATACATGAGATTAAAAAGACTAGTCTTGGGATCATTTTCCAAACCAAGCAGGATCTCTCTCAGAGGGCTTTCTCCTAACAATCAAGAATTTCTCTCCTTTTATCTTTCAGGAAACATCCTCCCATGCTCCAATGACCTCCATTCCAGAGAAGCCATGTGCAATTGCCAGCTCTACCGATCCCTGGGATTTCACCCTTGTGTAAAAAGTCACAATCCCAATGGGGCACAAGCAGAGATAAACTGTTCAATCATTGTATATTCTTTTCTCCTTTGTCACAGATTAATTGACCATATACATGTAGGTTAATTTCTGGACTCTCTTTTCTATTTCATTGATATATATGTCTATTTTTTTGCCAGTACCATACTGTTTTGATTACTACAGCTTTGTAGTATGTCTTGAAACCTGAGATTGTGATACTTCCAGCTCTGTTTTTCTTTCTCAGGACTGCTTGGTCTCTTTGAAGTCTTTTGTGGCTCCATACAAATTTTACTATTAGTTGGTCTAATTCTGTGAAAAAAACGCTGTTAGTATTTTGATAGGGATTGCACTGAATGTGTAGATTGTTTTGGTAGTATAGACATTTTAACAATATTAATTCTTCCAATCCATAAGCATGGAATATCTTTCCATTTGTTTGTGTCATCTTTGACTTTTTTCATCAGTGTTTTATAGTTTTTACAGTACAGGTCTTTCACCTCCTTGGCTAAATTTATTCCTCGGTGTTTTATTCTTTTTGGTGGAATAGTAAACAGAATTGTTTTCTTAATTTCTCTTTCTTCTACTTTGTTATTGGTGTATAGAAACACTACAGATTTCTAGGTACCAATTTTGTATTCTATAACTTTACTGAATTCATTTATTACTTCTAGTATTTTTTTGATGGAGTCTTTAAGTATAGCCAACGATAGTGTCATAGTATTTTATAATAACAGATGGTAACTACATTTGTGGGGAGCACTGCATAATGTTTAGAGATGTTGAATCACTATGTTGTACACCTGAAACTAACGTAATATTGTATGTCATCTACACTCAAATAAAACATTTTTTAAAGTACTCAGTCAGCAACCCAAAGAGAAACTGAAAGTAAAATGGCCAGGACCCTGACTCAGCCTTGCTATCCTTTATCACACATTGCAAGGAGGGCTCCTACCCATCAGCAGTGAGCAGTGCCTGCAACCAACATTTACAATGGACATGGAGGGCAGATACTTGTGAAATCAGAATGGTGAGGAGACATTCAGGAGTAAAATTTACCTGGCAGAATAAAACTGAGATTCGTTGATGAGATTGCAAAGAAAAGAAAGGAAGAAACATGCTGCCTGACAATGAGAGAAGGTACTCCAAAGACACACCAAAATGGGGTAATTCCTCATGGTTGTGAACATTGCTTCTCTGAATTGCAGTGTTTACAGGCCTTACTTTGGTAATAGTCTTCAGTTTGAAACCCGGTTTACCAGCTCTGTGGCCTTGGGAAACTTACTTACTGTCCTTGACCTTCAATTCTCTCATCTAGAACATAAAAATAGCACCTCTTCCAAGGATCTGGGGATTGAAAGAACACTTAGAAATGCAGACAGCACGGTGCCTGCCACAGAGCAAATGCCAACAAATTATAGCTGCTGCTGCTGCTGCTGCTGCTATTATCATTTGATTTTGATTATCTGAAGGCATTAAAACAAAGACTTGTCTGTTAAAGAACAGTTAACATTTAAAAAACTGTGCTGCCAACACAACATTTTGTGATGAAAGAAATGTTCTATAGTTGGGCTGTCCAATGTGGTAGTTACTAGCCACATGTGGCTATTGACCACTTGAAATACGGCCAGTCCAATGGAGGAACTGGATTTTTAATTTTACCTAACTTTAATTAATTTAAATGTAAACAGCTACATGTGGCCAGTGGCTACTATATTGGATAGCATGAGTTTAGAATAACTAAAATACCACTCTGAAGAGACAATGACCTAGCCCTCTGGCTCTAAAATCCCAGCTCATAGACCAGTACCAATCTGCTATCAAATTTTCACTCGTCTACAGCAAAACAAACCAGAAAAGTTCAAGTCTATGAATTTTTCATAAAGCTAAATCCATTCCATCTAAAGAACCATTGCTCCTTTTGAAACTGATTATTCAATCTAAAATTTTTATGAAATTTAGTCATTCATTCAAAAAATGTCTACTATAAGTCCTCTCTATATGTCAGACATTATTCTGGAGATAAGAGAGTTAAAAAAAAATTATCCTGCTTCATGAAGCTTATATTCTAGAGAAGGGAGAAAGATAATAAACACACACATATGTACATACATACATACATACATACACATAAGCGCGCGCGCGCGCACACACACACACACACACACACACATCTACAAAGAAAAAGATAATAGAAAGTAGGGCAGGGGGAGAAAAAGGGTCAGGGAAGCCCTTTCACATAATGTGCCATTTGAGCAAATATCTGAAGGAGGTGATGGATCTAGCCATGGACTGAAGAAAGAGCACTCTATGTATAAGACAAAGCAAGGACAAAGACCAGGAAGCAAAAACAAATCTGACATAACCAAGAGAGAATTCAGTGTGGCTGAAGCAGGTAGGTAAGTTATAGAAGATATGGTTAGAGGGGTGCCTGAGTGTCCAACTCTTGATTTTAGCTCAGGCCATGATCTCACAGTTTGTGATATCCAGCCTCTCACTGGACTCTGCACTGACAGCATGGCGCTTACGTGGGATTCTCTTTCTCCCTCTCTCTCTCTCTGTCCTTCTCAAAATAAATAAACTTAAAAAAAAAAAAGATAGAGTTAGAGCATTTATCAGAACCAGTTCACAGGGCACCTGGGTGGCTTAGTTGGTTGAGCATCTGACTTTGGCTCAGTTCATGATCTCGTGGTTCGTGGGTTCGAGCCCTGCGTCGGGTTCTGTGCTGATAGCTCTGAGCATGGAGCCTGCTACAGATTCTGTGTCCCCCTCTTTCTCTGCCCCTCCCCTGTTCACACTGTCTCTCTGTGTCTCTCAATAAATAAACATTAAAAAAAAATTTTTTTAACAGTTCACATAGGGTCTAGTAGGCCACTGTGAGGACTTCAGCTTTTTATCTTTTAGATAAAATTTTAATTTTGGAATAATTTTAGATTTGCAGAATAGTTATAAAAATAGTTCAGAAACTAATCTCTCAGCAGTTTCCCCAAATGTTAAACATCTTACACAACTGTGGTATACTTGTCAAAACTTGTAGCATCCATACAGTAGTATTCATTAAATTCTAGACTTTCCTCATAATCACCAGTTTTCCTACTGATATCTTTTTTCCATTCCAGGATCCCACATTGCATGTAGACGTGAGTTTTTAGTCTCTTCCACTCTGTGACAGTTTCTCAGTCCTTCCTTGCTCCTCATGCCCTTGCACTTTTAAAGAATACTGATCAGGTATTTCGTAGATTGTCCCTCATTATGGATTTCTCTGATATTTTCCTCATGTTTAGCTTAGGGTTATGAGTTTGGGGAAGAATACCACAGAGGTGGGGTGTCCTTGTCATCACATCCTATCAGATGACAATATGATATCCACATGATTTATTACCAGTGAAGGACTCTGGCTTTTATTCTGAATGATATGGGAGCCATGGGAGAGTTCTGAGCAGAGGAGGGACATGTCCTCACTTTTAAAAGGATCATTCTGCAGCTGTGTGGAGAACAGGCTGTAGGAGGCAAGAAGCACGGACACCAATCAGGAGGCTATTAAATTAGATTCAGGCGAAAGACAATCACAGTGGTTTAGGTGAGGACAGTGGCAAATGAGGTGGTAAGAAGGGGATGCATCCCAGATATATGCTGAAAGTAGAACCAACAAGATTTGCTCATGAACTGGATGTGAGAGAAAGTGAGGCCAAAAGATAAAGGCAAAATTTCTGTCCTGCACCTTAGATGGTAAATACTGAAAGAAGATCGAGGGAATGGAGGGAATTAAGAATCTAAGTTGGATTCATTGCATTTATAATGCCTATTAGGCATATAAGCAGAAAGGTAGAGAAGTGATTGAACAGATGATTCTAGAATTCAAAGGTGAGGTTGAGGTCAAAGATATAAATTTTAAAATCATCAATAAACAGATGGTATATAAAGCCACAAACTGGATGAGATCACCCAGGGATGGAGTTCTGAGAAAAGAGAAAAAAATCTGAGGTTGAAAATGATAAAGGTAGCTGATGATAGCTGTGATTTTTTTTTTTTTCTCAATTTCCTAAACTGGAAAAGTTAAAAGCTGGCAACCCTACAGCCATCATCAAAGATTTGGTGGTATACATAAGTAAATATATATGTGTTTCCTTGTTTTAACGTATCTAGTTTTTTACTCTAAAGTTCTGAGAATCTAAGTCTAAATAATATCTCCAGCTCCCTTTGCTATCCTTAGTAGTTTTTCAAAGGTTTTTCTGGAAAGCAGCCTTTTCTTGGACTGGAAGTTTATATTCTGGAGAGGAGGGAGGAGGGAGGAGGGATGATTTTAAGGAGTTCAAAAGCATGGATTCTCTGACAGCAAAGAGGTCCACAGAGCAGTAATTATGTTTTGCTGTCTCATGGCCCAGTGACACTGGTGAGGCAGTACCTGTGGTGGTTCAGGGCAGAGACTTCAGAAGGAGTGTGAGTGTGCCTCAGCTCAGCCACTTGTTAGCTACAAAACCCTGAGTGAGTGGCTCCCCTCCCTAAGCCTCTGCTTACTTCTCAACACAACATATTCTTCTTCTAATTCACTGAAGCCCTATGCATGGTGCCATGTCCAAGATTCTTGGCCAGCTGCAATTTTAGTGCAATGCTGTCCAACATAGAACAAAACTAAATCATCCTACAAGCAAATCTCTTTCAATTAGGAAAGGAGGTGTGAGAGAACTAATTAATGTCACAAGCAACCGCTTATAATAATTTGTTCAAATGCCTACATCTCTACCAGCTGCCTTCCTAATAAAGAATAAAATCTTCCTTTCAGATATAGCATTGAGATTTGCAATTGCCAGATTCAATAAAAATAAATAAAAGAACAAATTCCCATGATAATGACCCTCTTAGAGGAAGCTCAGAAAAGGAGCTAAAGAGAAAACCAAGGTTTATTCCAGGTCTTATGTATCAAGTACATACAGGAGGCAGGGCAATTTCAAAGATTTCCCCCCCATATCTTCTTAAGCAGTGGCTATCAAGTTTTAGTGTAAATCAGAATCACCTGGAGAACTTGTTAAACCATACACTGCTGAGCCCTACCTCAGAGTTTCTGATTCAGTAGGTCTGGAGTGGGTCCTGAAACTTTGGGTTTCTAACAAATTCCCAAGTGATGCTGACGCTGCTTGTCTGAGGACCACACTTTGACAACCACTGCCCTAAAGACCGCCTGTTATGTCAAAGCCATAGCTGAGAAGATTTGTGTGTGCACTAATCTCTTTTATTTACTTCCAGCAGGGTAATGATTGATAGCCAATGGTGCCTGTAAGATTTTAGCATATGATTTGCAAATCCAGCCCTAGATATTTACTGTGTGAATCATTTTCCAACCATCCAGAACTTCCAGGAATTTATGGACACCAAACCACACACTTCTGAAAGCCTTCCCTAAAAGGAAAGCTTAAGAGAAGCCCAGAGGATGTGAAGTAAAGACATTCAAAAATAAATTCAACAATTACTTCACAGAAGCACTATCAAATTTTGACATAACCAAAGGCCATATGACATATACTAGAAATTGACCACACAGCAAAATCTAAGCAATTCAGAAAAGAGTAAGATGGCCCAGCCAAACTGTGGACATTTTTAAAAAAATAAATCTTGGTACTTCTTTTAAAAACTATACCACAATTAAGGACTAACAGGAAAAAGGAGGAAACTTCAGTTTAAATTGCTCCACATTATAAAATACAAATACAAATTCATAATTATGTCACCTACTCAAAAAAACTTACATTCATAATTCAAGGAATTAAATATTTATTGAAAGTATACTCTGGGCAAGGCACAACTGGAATGAAATATATCCCTCCTTGACTCAGGGATATCCATGGCATGAGCTGATACATGTCATAGCAGAAAAACAAACACTGTACTGAACACAGAGGGAAAACAGACCATTACAATGGAGAAATTCGTTCTGAGATGGACCTGTAAAAATGGAAGGGCATCCCAGGTTAGAGAATAGTAAACACCAAGTTCTAGAAGCAGAAATAGCTCAAGGATTATTGGGAAAAGTCTGTAAAATGTGTCAAAATTGGAAAATGCCCTTGGGATTATAGTGAACGGTGAGCCTATTAAAGTAGGTGAGGGACATGACCGTGTGAGACCCCCAAAGGTAGCCTGTAAGAATTTGGCCTTTGCATCATATTTAACCAAGCAGTAAATGAATAAAACTTTATCCTATAAAGGAACCAGAACATCATTGTCAGAATGCAAAATGTAAACATAAATACAGTAATACCACATATCAAGTACGAAAAATTTCTTCCTGAGGTTCACACAAAATGGTAGAACAGGTAGCAACAGAAATTACATGTTTGTTGGCAAATATTCTTACTCCTTCCCCATAATCAGGTACTAGGCAGGAGTCGGGGAAGGATCTCTAGGTGAGGCTGTATGGGCTGCCTATGGGAAATCACTGCCAGAAACCAGCAAACTGCTCAACATTCTCCAATATCAGTAGGAAAGGCAATGAAAACTTAAAACATAGGCTTAAGAAATCACAGCTTCAACCCAGACAAACCAGGTTGTCGAGTTCCATGGCATATACCTTTGTTGCCACTTGTGTGGCCTGATTGCATGTGGCATGTCTTCAGAGGTGAGACCCATGGATTCTGTGGCAATAGGATGAAGGAAATAGGTGAGGTGGAAACAAGCTTGTTTACAGAGGCCAATGTATGAAACAACTGAACCTGTTTGAAATTATTTATATATAAGGTTTAGTCTAGTATCAAATAAACATAAAGGGCCAAGGAAAAAATAAAGTATATTCTAATTAGGTTCTCAAGGAGTCATCTTCATGGCTGCCACACGGTCCAGGCTACCATGCTCTTGCTCACCTTAAGCCTACAATAACCTCCTAGTGCCCAGTTTGCTTGGGTCAGCCCTAGTTAATGTTGTCCCAGCAAGTATTGACAGCACTTCCTCTCAAGTAATAGTAATACTTGCCATGGAGCAATCACAGAAGTCACAAAATGGCCACACACAAATAAAATCTGACCAAGAATTTTAGATAGTTGCCAACATTTTTTTAAATAAGGAAATTTCACAATAAAATTTTCTCTTATGAATAGGATTTTCTCTTATGCTTCTTAAAAATTAGTTAGAACTGAGCAACAATGGTCCTTTTTGATAAGGTACATGGTTTCTGGTTTTCCACAGTCCTCAGTATTCCTTTCTGTATCTTTGACACTGAGCCCAAATTCAACTCACTGATCATATTTATGCTGCTCATTTTTCTATAGACCTGCCTGTGCTAGTCTATTATAGTAGCCACTAGCCACATGTAATTATTTAAATTTTCATTTTAATTAACTAAAAACTAAATAAAAACTAAAAGTCCAGGTCTTCAGTTGCACTAGCCACTGTACTCAAAAGCTACATGTGGCTAGTAGCTACCATAATAAACCAGGCAGATACAGATGCTCCCATCATCACAGAAGATTCTATTATCAACAGTCCATTTCATCCTTGGCTCCTATAGGCATACCAATTTGCAGGCCCTGCTACAGGATGATATGAAATTATTTAAAGAGGAGAACCACATAGGATCTAAGAATTCAAAGTAGGCTCCCCAGTGGATGTGACCACAAAGCTGGGATCTGACAAATGTGCCAACATTAGTTGACTGAAGGTAGTTGAAGGAAAAGGGATCTAGGCATAGAGAACAATATATAAGGAAACGTAAGGTGCGAATTTATCCTTACAGAAATCTTTCCTGAGACATTTCATGTCTCCTTACTAAAAAATACCCTTGATTAGCACACATCTAAGCAATGGAGGGCCACATATAAATTTGGAGCTTCAGATAATATTGCCGTATTTTTTTCTCCCAGGTAACCGTTGAGAAACCATCTCCACTTGAAGAGAACATGCCCAGAAAATCAAATTTTCTTCCTTTCCATTTCAGGATGATAGTTTCCAATCCTGAAACTATCAAGGCCATAAATGTGAAGGCCATCTGCTGAGCAGCCGTTTCCAGGGGAACAGCAAATGCTCTTTGCACTCTAATGCTTTTCTGCTCTAAAGGACAGTGACTTCTCTGTAGAGGAAGGCATCCTCAATTTTTCTTAGAATTTGCATCTTGCATTTTGTAAGAATATGCATTATGAAAATGATATGCTTTGGGAGTTTTTTCAGACCTCACACTGCTGAAAGCCAAGCTTTTGCCAACAGCTTCTCAAGTGCTGGAGTCTATTTATTATTTGAGGCATTACCCTTGGTGGTAAGAAGCATATTGCTGTTTCCACTGAGGGAGACTTTGCCTTTCTGATTCCATGCAACCAACCTCTTCTAAATAATAACTACTTCCAAAGTTTCATTAGTTCTTTTGGGAGTAAGGAAAAAAACAGATGACTAAGCACTGTCCTGAAAAGCTCACAGCCCAACAGTAAAGCCAGATATGTAAACAAGCATAATTCCTCCAATCAATGCAAAAATAGACATATGTTACAGGTGTTAAATGAACAACCAACACACATGTCAGTAAAAACATGAACGCAAGTCACCATATGAAACCTACAGAGGAACCATCTCACTGCCCTCTCACTCCAGGTGCAGTTATCTGAGGCAAAAACAAACCCAACTTACACTCCCCAGCCTAACCCCTTCTGCCCACTCACCTCTCCCAGATCCTTGAGACCAACAGGACTTAAGATTTTACTCCCCTCAACAGACTCCCAAACTCACAAAATACCTGCCTGTGCCTAATGCTACATTTCATACTTCATTAACCTGGTATTTTTCCAGCGTCAGTGGGGATCTCCATCACCCCACCAGATGACGGCATCACCCTTCCTGGACTCCACATGTGTTTATTGCAAGAAGAAATATAAAATCCTCCACACTCAAGCCCTTCCAGTTGGCCTGTCTAATACTTGCTTGTACTTTCATCTTTACTGTGAAGCAACCTTGTTAAAAAATTTATTTTTCAGGTGCCACCATGGATAAATCAGCCTTTTGATCAAGGAGAAAGCATACGTGAAATTGAGAAAGGACACGTTTTCCTTTTTCTGGGAAGGTTTTGGGGATGTCAGTCACTGTAAAAATCTTTTCTTGGGAATGCCGTCCACATCTGCAAACTGTTCCTGTAAAGTCTATGCAGAAATCCATTTCAGTATATAGCTCTGCTCCATGATAAGCAATCTTCCCTGGAAAATGCCAACCCCAGCCTCCTCAGCTGAAATATAAAGTCATATTGCTTTTTTTTCTTCTATGACAGGACAGAAGGAAGTGATTCACACACCTGAATTCTCTGAAACAGAAAATTTCTCACAGGAGAGTGTTTTGATAGCCTTTCTTTCGAAGTCATGATGTATATGTGAGTTTTTAAGGGTTCCTTATCCAACAGAGAAAGAAAAATTGAGATGGGATAATGATAATGTGAATAATACATTATTGAAATTATTTCTGTCTTTCCATTTTTTTCCCTTTTTGTACTTTATCAGAACCAAGCATGTTTGTAAGTCATAAAGTAGATAGAACAAATCTGTAGTTTCTGAAGATCATAATGCCTGCACCACTAGTTAGCTGTGTAATGTCCAGGCCCTTTGACCTTTCTTAGACCTTTCTTAGACCTAGGCCAGAGGGGCCCCTTTCTTGGGCCACAAACTGTAGAGGGCTCCACACAGAACAAACTCCAAAATGCAGTTTCTCTTCTTTTCAATCTTATAAGGAAGTTTTGTTTGTTTTTTATTTGGTAACTGCCCAAGCCTATAGGAGAGACTCCTTAGCTGAACTTGGCCCCCAGGCCAGAGGATACTGAGTTGATGGACCATGAGAGGATGAACCACAGCCTCTGCCCTTGGAAACCAAAGACAAGATGTCTCCCAGATAACTCTGTTCCCTTCCTTCCCCTTGCTCAAGAGAGGCATCCCTAGAAGGCCTGATTCAGACAAGTAAGGCCTGGAGGCAGACAAGTAAGGCCTGGAGGCAGAAACACACCTCCCTGGAGAGTTTGAATAGGTTATCCTCATTTGGGGCTCAGTGGGTTCAGGGGTCTTGGACCTAAGTCCACTCTCACCCTGTCCTGCTCTTGCAGATCCATGGGAAAGCCCTGGAGAGACTGAGGCCCCTGTTACCTGTAGGCACTAGGCCACAGTCTTCAGGACAGGAGGCAGGCATAGCTTGAGTAGACCTTTTGCATATTTAGATATTTGGTCTGTGGCTCTCCATTAGTACTTGCCCTGGCCCCTCAAATGGTAGGGGCAGCCTAACTCTGGTTTCTGTCTAAAAATAAGAGGACTCAACTAAATTGCTCTACAGTTTGGGCCTGCTCTAAAAAGTCATTATATTTTTCACTTAAGTACCTTAAAGGTAAAGCGGGATAAAAAATGCAATTCAAGATGTCAGAAAAAAAATAATAAAATTTATTTTTCCAGAGTTATTTCAAGAAGAAATCTTTGAATGAATTGTAGCTTCTGGCTTACCCTTTCCTACCTCTCAGGTTGCACACCCTATAATAAGAATGTCATTAAGTAAAACTACAGTTTGAAATGCCTTGGAATACACACACACACACAATACCACAAATACCACACTGTAAAATTCTCCATGTGGTATAAGAATCACAGTTTATCTCTCTCTAATGACCAATTGTCAATTAATATTTAACCACCTTTTTGCACTGAAGACCTTTTCTAAAATACACAAGAAGAAAAAACTATGTAGAGATTACTTCAAGACTTAGCAATCAAACAAAAACTTTAAAGAAGACAAATAAACAAAAGCCATGCCTAAAGGAGCCAAAGACGACAAACACTGAAGAGTATTTACTATTATTACTGAGGAGGATTAACTTAGAAAAACTTAGAGATGTCAGTAGTGAAATACTAATCTGAATTTTAATTTTTACTGATTTATTTACACTAATTACAAAGACAGATGTGCTTACTATGAACACTGCCTAAACTATAAGCACAGTATAAGAAACAGCTTTCCTGTTCTGATAGGGGGCATAAATAATATTTCTATGTTATGTCGTGTTCCCGTATATCACGAAACTGGTTGAAATGTATCTCTGGCTACCGTAAATCATAAATACAGTTAAGCGGAACCTCCTCTTCGAATGTAGAAAACAAGCACATAGCAGTAAAATCCAGAGTTACACATGACTTGAGTGTGAGTTTCTTCATAGTCCATTTTAACTGATTTACACAGACAGGAAAGAGGGGGAACATTAAACCTTTTACAAACCTTCCCAAGCTCTCCTAATTAGGCCAGTCCTGCATAAAGAACTTCGTAGTTTTAAAGAATCCAAGAGCAATGAAGTAAAAATGAGATAAATTGGGGAAAACACATATATATTGCAACACCTGTTCTCAAATTCTGTGCTTCTAATAAAGGGAATGTTATAGGTAATAGACACAGTGGGCTATGACCAGGTTACTCACTAGACCACAGAATGGTATTTCTGAAATTGTTGTTCATATTTTACCTTTATGAAGGAAAAATTATCAAAGTCAAAATTATCAAAGAGCACAGGAAAAGCTGTGCTTTGACATAAGAAGTTTATTTAACAGAACATTAAATGAGACATGTAAAGTAACCAATCTCTTTTAGGAATTAAAGTATTAGTTTAAAAAAAAAGCATTTCCAATCTTTACTTAAAATGTTCTTAGAATCTTTGTGTCTAACAGGTTGCTGAGTAGATGTAAAAGTAAAAACCAAAATATCTAAAACAAGTGGCCCTGCTTTGGAAAACACTGAAGGCAGTGCTAAAACAGCTACCATATCTCTTCTGAATCTAACCCCCAACAGTTGTAAGGTATATCTTAATTTATATCCTCAGAGAAAGGAAAATCATATAATAACACCATCAACTGGGAGATACATCCCAATTTCAGAGATGCTAAAATGTGTAAAACAAGTCATTGAAATATGGAAAACACATCCAACTCTTAAACTTAAAAAAGTCAGAATGAACATTTCTATATAATGACCACTTAGCAGATATTTATAAAACACATGAAAAAAATGAGTAACTTCACAAACAACTTTCTTGATAGGAAAGTGAAATGAAGAACAGTTCTAAACATGTGATCACAGAGACAGACAATTCTTCATCAAGCCTCCCCTGTCCACTACTCTGGCCCAGCCTTCTCGCTCACCTCAGTTCCTACAATGTTAACAGTAAAAAGCACACACTGTAACAATTAGTTTTATATGCATACACATACCCACATACATACACATTTACCCAAACTCTAAGCAGGAGTCAGCAAACTGTGACACACAGGCTAAACCAGGCTAAACCAGTTTTGCTAATAAAGTTTTATTTGAACACAGTCATGTTCACTTATTTATGTACTGTCTACGGGTGCTACAACAACACTACAATGGCAGAATTGAGTAACTGCAAAAGACTGAATGGCCTGCAAAGCCTATAATCTTTATCAAATGGCCCTTTAAGAAAAAGTTTGCTTAGCCATGCACTACTACGGCATAAGGCACCAGAGGACAGGGGCTATATTATAAACTGGTCTTACTCTCCCAGTGCCTCTGGCACCAAGTGAAAAGCAATTAATGTATGCTTAGTGGCAGAGATTTTAGAAATCTAAGAGCAGCATACCTCTAAATTGAGCTGAAAGGTCTTCTAAAGGCTAATTTTCATTTCTAGAGGAAGCTCTTTGCCCTCCACTTTACCCTTTTTTTTTACAAGTTAAGATCTAGTCTATAAATCAGTCCCATAGTAGCTATATGACTGATAGAGTAACTCCATTTATCTCCCTGATTAAGTTCATTAAACAGACACTTTGAGGACCATCAATTGCCTTTCACATAAAAATACTTGACAAAGTGGCACTAACCACCTAACAGTAATTCAAGGCATCAATCATTTCCCAGACATCTGTTGAGCATGCTCTCCATGCTACTCTAGATAAGGAGTCACCAAATAGAATTAGACACAGGCCCTGCCCTCAGGGAGCTAAAAGTCTATGGCGACTTCATCTCCTTAGACTTATTTCAAAGTAAACATGTTGTAAATAGCATGATAGCAAAGAGAACCTCAGGGTGATGACCATGGGAAGACCCACTGAGCTATTCAATCAGGACTTGGGTACTTTGTACAAAAACCCTGTAGCAGATAGAAGAATGTACAGTCATGGCTTCTTACCTGGAGCTGTATACAATACAGGGGACAAGGGCTTTGCTTTGACCAGATCCAACACAAGGCAAATGGAGAAGAACACAGTCCTTTGGGTCTCTCAAGAGGGAGAGGTTAATTCTGATATAACTGGGGTTGAAAAAGAAATAAGAGAAGATCTTGTGAAGAAGATTTTTTAGTAAATTTTAAAGGAGAAGATAATATTTCCATAAGAAAATCTTTTGGGATAAGGGAGGAATAAAGGCACAAAGATCAGGAGGCACAATACCTAATATATCTGTGTTTGGTCCACAAAGAGAGCCATTATTATGTATTAATCAAATTTATTGAGTGCCTATTCTGTGCTAAGTGATATATCTGAGAGCAAAACAAGTTCTCTTTAGAAGCAAAAACAATTCTAAAGGTGATTTCATATTATCATCACTGGGTTTAAGGAGAGCAGAGTGTAGGGTGAAAAATATGGTGGGAGACAAAGCCCAACAGATAGTTTGGAGACCACTGTGAAGAACCTGGGGATGCCAGGTCAAAGAGGTACGATTCTATTTTTATAAATATAATATTTTTAAATCTTTATATAATAAGTTAAATAAATGTATATTTATTTAAGTTCATTATAAGTTCTATATATGTTCTAGGGCACTAGAGATCATTCTAACACTAAAACTAGTCTTCAAAACCAATTGTATTCATAGCAAAGTACATAGTAGAATGTGAGTTCAACTCACAAGAAGAATGCCACTACTCATTCTTGTTTGAATTTGATCATTTTGAGATATACAGAAGGGACCCAGTATATGTGAGCACACAACCAATGTACTGCTGGCTATGAATTAGAGGTTATTTCCAAATTATCTTAATTTAATATTCTACATAATCTGCCAGCCATATATTCATGTGTGTGTGCTCATGTGTGTTAATTGAACACGTTACCTAAAATAAATAGTTTTATTTTAAAAGTAAAACAGTTCCACCATTACCTGCATGCTTCTTTATAAGACAGCTCCAGAAGTGGCAGAAAGAACAAGCCTTTTAGCAGCTTAATCCCTAAATAGCATCCTCATGGCTTTCTCAAGCTTATTTCACCACTGTCTTATGTCCTATTTCCTGAAAGCAAACTTCCCTTACCTTTCCTGAGTGACCTTTCTTCCCTGGTCATCACAGTAAGTCTATTCCCTAGATTCTTAAATGAGATTATTTATCTTCATGAATTGCCTTCCTTTAATATACCAGGGTAATTTAATATTTCAACTTTTTTTGGCTAATATAAATCACTTACTTGTGCTTATTAGGCTCTATATCAGGGTTTCCCAACCTTGATACCATTGACGCTGGAGGTCAAATAATTCTGTGTTGTGGGGGGACTGCCCTGTGTATTGCAGAATGTTTAGCAGCATCCCTGGCCTCTACCCACTAGATGCCAGTAAAGCACACACATGCACACGCGCACACACACACACACTGTGATAACCAAAACTGTCTCCAGTCATTGCCAAATGTCTCCTGGGAGGCAGAATCATCCCCTGTTAATAACCACTGCTCTAAATAATTTATTATTTTCATTTTATATTAACACTAAGAGGTAATATGTATGCAGGTTTACAACTTACCATCCACTACACCAATCATGTTTATAAGTTAACTCACTCAATCTTCACGATACCCCATTTTAAAGATAAGGAAATACTCAGAGAAGATAAGTGGCTTGTCTGGGACCACACTATTATTGAGTGGTAGAACTTTTTATTGAACCTGAGTCCACTGACATCAGACCCTTAGCTCTAAACTACTGCACTGTTTTGCCTTTCTAGAAATGCATAAAATTGACAGGAGTAGACTGGGTACAGTCTCTCTCCATCTTCCGTATTTTGTGACCCAGAGCCATCCAGGAACCATCACACATTTAAGGATATATCATTTGCACAGCAGGAGCTCTTGCATCTTCCCAGGAATAAAATTCAGTGATACTTGGTATGGCTCGGACATAGACCAATCTCATGCACGTGGATCATAAACAACCCATATAAGTATGACCAGCTATCTGATATCTACAGGATGAATGTGAGCTCTACATTTCCCTCAACTGAAGTTTTATTTTCCCCAAGCAGGCACTACTTTGGTCAAAAGTATGCACTCACAGAGCACGTACAAAGTGCAGAGCACTAAAACATAGGCATAAGTACTTTTAAAAAAAATTAGAGATGAGATCCTTGCTTTAAGAAATTTGAAACCTCATGGTTGAGGCAAAACACCCAGCTACAAAGTGACATTATGGCACATCACACAGCAAAAACTAATTTCAACTAAAGGTGAGAAAATCT
Source organism: Acinonyx jubatus (assembly GCF_027475565.1). Taxonomy (NCBI): domain Eukaryota; kingdom Metazoa; phylum Chordata; class Mammalia; order Carnivora; family Felidae; genus Acinonyx; species Acinonyx jubatus. The sequence continues at coordinate 141,666,803 of NC_069383.1, read as the reverse complement.
CAAGTTGACTATATCAAAAGTTAGAATGACAGACTATTTTCTTAAAAACATTTTTTAAAGCAAGTAATCAATCAGGTTAATAAAATGTAGTAGATGAAGAGTACTTAGGAAATTTACTTAACAGATATTAAAATGACTTGAAATTCACCTATCAATTTGTTTATAATGAATACAATTTTTGATTACACATGAAAGCGGTTTGTGCTCTTTAATAGGATAAACATTTCCTTTATGCTCCACTATCATCTATTAATTCACTTAGCAAATCCTTTGCAAAGACAAACTTTTGCTCAGCCCATACAAACGGGTACAAATTTTAAATAAATGGGTTATGGATCAATTAAACTTTTACATGAGAAATAATTGACCTCACAACTATTAAAGCTGATCACAAATAAAGGGGGGGGGGGTGGTTCTCTGCAAAATCATCTGGGCCTCATTTCCAGTGATTTTGATTTAACTGATCTGAATGGACTTGCATGTCTGCATTTTTAAGTTCGTTGGCTTGTTCTAATAAGCCCCAGGGCTGAGAACAACTAACTGGATTAAAGGAATGTCAGTGCAAAGAGGGAATCAGAAAACACTAGGCACAATGCGTGCAGACTGTAGGCTCTTGCACCCCATGTCTATCAGCCCTTATACCAGCTCCTACTGGTATACTTTGTCTCTGATCTTTGGCTTCTTCATCTGTAAAATAAAGATGTTCAGTGGAGTAAATGAGAAAACTCGTGTAAAGAGCTTAGCATGCTGCCTGAAAGTGCTCGGTACATTTTAGAAACTATTGCAGGCTTTCCAGAAGAGTTGACTTTTGAGTTGAGTCTTAGTCTTAATGATAAAAATAAACTTACATGCCTCTAAGAATGCACTCGTTCCTGCCAATTAATTTCTTTAAAAAGAGATTCACAGAATTCAATGCTATACTGGGTAGCCTCTCATTTATAATTAGCATGCAAGTTAAAGATCGAACTTCGTATTTGCCCTTCAGGCATCCAGAATCCAACTGACGTGTTGCTCTTTGCCACTTGAATCTTTGAGGTCCCTGATCTACTTATGACATCCCTCCCATCCATCACAACAATTACAAAAATATTTGTACCACCTCCAACTGCTAAGACAAAGATATATTCTCATCTACATGCTCCCTTGCAATAACTAACCTGCAAACACAATAAAATAAGTTCCAGGCATGGCTGAATTTTTTACAGTATTAGTTATAAACCCTAAAATAATTTATAATGGAAATTATGAGATGTCCTTCACTATGGAGGATATTGGTCCTAGGCTCAACGACAGAACATGTGTTCACGGGAGCACACAACTGTATGTACGCAATACACATACACAGAAAAGGGTTCTGTTCACTTAACTCAAATTTATTCAGAACAGTCTTATGTTATTTATTTTCATGAGTTTTAGACAAGATCTTTTTTAGCACATTACAGAGGCCTGGAGGGGTTTTCTGCATAAAAGACAAAGCCAAGCACTGTTAATGCAAAGTATAGTAACTCAGTGTTTTGAGAAACATGGCCAAACATATTTGAATATAAAGCCATCAGGCCAAGAAATCTTGGTGTCTAGAGCTGAGAACAAACTTGGCAGTTGAATTCTCATTATCAGGAGATTTCTTGCTACCTTGTAGCCACTTGGCCCAGCCTGTCTCAACCTTACAAAGATCCCTATGCACATTCCACAAAATATTTGGACAAGAATATTTCATATCTTTCATGTGGTGGTAAAACATAAGATGTGAAAAAATGCCATAGAAAGAGCATCTATCCCCCATTTTCATCTGAAAATGCCATAGAAAGAACATCTATCCCCTTCAGGTTGCTATGAAGATTAAATGAGCTAATACATGTAACATGCTTGGCACAGTGCCTCGAGCAATAAGCACTCAATACATACTGACTAGGTTATCATTATGTGTTTTAACTGACATTTCCATTATAAACCACACTCACAAAATCTGCATCAAATTTCTCAAACAAATGCTCTAACAAAATAAGAGTGCAACACACAAACTATGCTAAAAATCCAAGGCCCAAAGATAACTTCAAAACTAGGGCCTATGCCATGCTGAATGTTGTAGAGGAAAAAGCTAAGAGAAAACACAAAACATGAAGCGAGAGATGGTAGCAAATCTGATAGTAATGCTAAGAAAATCACAATTCAGACAACTTACCTTTAGGAAGTAAAAGAATTTTAATGTCCTCAGGGTGCTATTTGGGGTTCAGAAAGAATCTTTCACTGGAATAAGACCTAAGAGGACTTACAAAGAGTCCACCTTCAAAAGGTTGCGTTGGAAGAGAGAGATGAGACTCCAGTCACAGAATTTGGCTTGTCACCTCCACCCCAAATATACACACATATTTCAGGTAATTCAGGAAGCTGTTCAGGAAGCCTCCTCATTATACTTTTAAAAGCTCCCTTTCCATCATTAAAAAGGCACACATTTCTAATAGGTAAACATCCTTCAGTTGAACAAACTTGAAGCATGACTATTCCTAAGTAAAGTTGCCTTCATTTTCCAAAACTCCTGGGCACACTTAAACCAACGTGTGAAATTCCATGAACTCCAGGGAAGGAGTGGGGGGGGGGGGGGATGCTAATGTGCTTAAGCTTACAACAGTGAGACCCAGTGAAAGACAGACTGACTAACCCACAGACCAGCAAAATCTTAATGCCTAATAGCAAATTATTCTTAATAAAGAACCAATCAAAAATTTATTAGAACATGAAGGAGACTTTAAGAGACCACTTACCACAGCCTGCCTAGAGAGTCAGACCTTCTGACGATGAAATGCCACCTAAACACAATAATATTTCAGTGATCTCTAACAAAATATACACATGTGTTACAGCTGAAGACACTTTTTTTTTTTTAACCCATCATAGAAACTAAAGAAAGTTCCCAACTGCCACTAGATTCCCTGGCAGCCTCACAGATCAACATTTCAAGTTGATCAGTAAAACAATGCAAATGTTCAACTAAACTTTGTCTGGCTAAAGTCTGATTTAAAAATGTGAAAAATAAGACATATCAGTATTGTTCAAATCATATTTTTTTACAAAGTTATTTGCTCCAGTGAGAAAAAAATCATATTTCAGTCTCGGTTGTTATTTATCCCTACGGTTGACACACTGTTTTATTTTAAATAACTTGTAGAATGTTACCATAATGGCTTTAACATCAATTTCATATCTGATCTGCACTCTCCTGGTACATAGGGAAAACGATGTCCAAAAAGGTCTAAAGAGAAACAAGTCAAAAATAAAAAGTAAATCTCATTCAAGGGTGCCATCTAGTGGGAAAATCAGGTGGCTGTCATGTTGCTAAGCAACCTTTGGATGGCATGTTTAAAATCCCAGAATCTTGGAGCTTGGAAAAAAACTTAGTTCAGTGTTTCCCAAAATACGTTCCTTGTTAACAGGATTCTGTCATCAAATACATTTAAGTAATGCTGGGTGAAACACTGGACAGTATGTCTTTACTACAGAATATCTCACAGCCTAGAATATGCTCACTCACATACACTGGGAATCTCCAAAGAGGGATATGGCATTTCTCACATATATTTGATCAGGGAAACTCTTTACTTGTGGATGCCTCTGAACTCCTCACAGAACACTGGAATTTCTCAAAACAATGTTTAGGAAATGCTGATCTAATCCAACTCCTGCCTCCACAGTTTACGCATGAGGTTTCCAGCTATTTAAGTGACTTGTCCTGGTTCCCAGTATTGCCTATAGTCTGGCAAGCCTACAGGTCTGTCTTTGTAACCTGATGGGTGAGCAGAAGTAATCTAAAGGACGTGGGCTACAGGATACTTTCCTCTGCCCTTCTACTCTAGCATTAAAACTCTATTGTGGAAGGTCTGAAAGTTTCATTTTAAGCACCTACCAGTCTGGAATGATACCCTATTGCACTTATACAATATTATACATTGACTTAAAAACCTAAAAGAATGTTCTCCTTTCACGTTCTGATGGTTATTATTTTTTAAATCAGGCTTTGGATTGATCTTAATGTTATATATCAACATGGGTAGTAGTTCATTTCTATAAATTTTATTATTTTTAAAGATATATTTTTGCAGAAACAATTTAAGAGTGTGTAAAAGTTATGTCTGATGTCTCCCATATATGTCTCATTTGAATGTAAGCCTGAAGGACATTCATAATACCTAGTAGTGATAGTGGGGATCGAAAGAATTATAGGCTAAAAAAAATAAGCTCAAAGAAAGGCAGGCCTTACAAACCTCCCATCCCCCAAATATAGCAAATATTATATAGGATAATAGCAACAGATTACAAAAGCATCTTCCAAGGCTTTTTGCTACAAATTATCCTGAAATAACTAAAATATATTTTCATTTGTAAAAAAATTTAAAATTTCAACAACAGGGGCGCCTGGGTGGCTCAGTCGGTTAAGCATCCAACTTCTGCTCAGGTCATGATCTTGCAGTTCATGGGTTCAAGCCCTGTGTCGGGCTCCGTGCTGACAGCTCAGAGCCTGGAGCCTGCTTTGGATTCTGTGTCTCCCTCTCTCTCTGCCCCTCCCCTGCTCATTCATCCTCTCTCTCTCTCTCTCTCTCTCTCTCTCTCTCAAAAATAAATAAAGATTTCTAAAAAAATTTTTTTTATTTCAACAACAAAAAATAATTATGGGTGCTGTGTTTATGGGCATCCCAAGGAACCTATGAAGTGTCAGCCTCATGGCTTCTTTCTGAGTACTCTGTTCACCAGTTTCAGTGTTTGTCACGGCTGTACCTTACAAGCTGGTTATTCTAAGAAGGAACTATGTGTTCACAAGCTCTAACTCCACAGCCTATTCCCTTCCCTCAAGACTGAAATAATGGGATAATAATAACTTGAATGAAGATTAATCGTAAGTAATAAAGTACCTTGTTCGGTACTTTTTAAATCATTTTGGTGGTTATATAACATCATTGCTAGTTTTATATTTGGAAACTATTAAGTTTTATCTTATTTAAAAGTTTTCTCTTATTTAAAAAAAACTTTTTATTTTAAAAAAGGGGAAATTGCTCTCAATTTATGCCAACCTTTGGGCATAAAACTTCTTTTTCTGCACTAAAAATTATCTCTAAAGGATAGATTCCAGAGGTATCCAGGTATTTGATTACAGACTCATTTACGTTGACAAACTTTTCCCCCAATGTGGTTGTCCTAATAATTTACACCAAATATGAGACTCAGATCCCTCAGTTATAAGTGGGAGGCGTGAGAGATTAAGCATAGGTGTGCAGACCACTCTCAGTATAGTCCAGGTCAAACATGCACAGCATTTGGAAGGTTCAGGAAATGCTCACTTGTTTGCACACACACTCAGACTTTAATGTAAAGAACCTCCTCCCATACATGAAAATCAAATTCTAAAGAGTCCCAAAACTCCAAAACCATAAGTTTTCAAAAGGACTTGTACTTCCAGAAGATGAAAAAAAAGCTCTCAATTAGGACCCCAACCTCAAAGTGCTAACCAGAAATATAACACCTATACACAGAACTGGTATTTTAATCAGATTAACAGAAAGCCACATGCAAAGTGGAAATAAACAAAAGTACTGTCGGGCTGGACAGGTTGGGAGAGACCTGGTACCCAAACTTGAAATTGGCACTACTTTGCACTAGAGAACTAGCTATAATTTCTTTACATCTGCCCTGGAAGGCTGTCCACTTTTATTCTGCTCATGGATTACAGCAACATGATGAGATGTTGTAAAGCAACTCTAAGAGGCATGAACTGATATGAAATACTTTCTTGGCCCTTGACATACTCCCCCCATACTATACTCAGCCCAAGAGTTAACTTTCCTCAGGAGTCTCTAAACCACAAAACAATTTTTTTTCACTTCTAAAACTCTTTTGCTTTCCATGTATTTTCTGACAGGACCCACGAGTATTTCCAAAGGTTTAGCTATAAATTAGAATGCATAGCACATCAGGGACAGCTAATTCACCCAGAGGAGGATCCAGCTCTGATTAATTTTTCTTTCCTTACCTTGCTCATAACAGGATTCCCAACCTACCAACTAGCCTACTGACACTGCCACACAATTGAGCCATCATTCATTCATTCAAATATTTATTGTGCTCTTATTATGTGTCAGGTCCCATGCCAGGTTCTGATAATTCAAAGTGGATGTTGAATCAATAATTTCAGCATCATTCATTGACCAGTTGTGTGACCTTGGCCAAGTAAGCTAATTACTCTGAGCCTCGGTTTCCTTAACTGTAAAATGTGGGATAATAATGGTACCTTGCAGAGCCGCGGTATTGTGCGGTGGGGAAGAGGGATGGATTTGTAAACCCTGGAGCGAGGTTCTGCCTACCTGAGGGCGCTACTGTACGGAGACCCTGGATGAAGCCACCATCATCATGTCTGACCAGGAGCCAAAACCTTCAACTGAGGACTTGTGGGATAAGAAGGTAGGAGAACACATTAAACTGAAAGTCATTGGACAGGATAGCAGTGAGATTCAGTTCAAAGTGAAAATGACAACACACCTCAATAAACTCAAAACATCACACTGCCAAAGACAGAGTGTTCCAATGAATTCACTCAGGTTTCTCTTTGAAGATCAGAGAAGTGCTGATAATTACACTCCAAAAGAAATTGGAATGGAGGAAGATGTGATTGAAGTTTATCAGGAACAATGATCAATGATTCAATGATTTATATATTCTTCTTTTTTTTTCTTTACCCTCAATCCTTTTCTATTTTTAAAATTAGTTCTTTTGTAACGTGGTGTTCAAAATGAAATTGAAAACTGGCACCCCATCTCTTTAAAACATCTGCTAATTTGAATTCTAGTGCCCATTATTCATTACCACCTGTTTTCATTGTGCTGATTTTTGGTGATCAAACCTCAGCCCCCTTCATATAGCCCTCTCCTTTTTAAAAATTACATGCATGCATAGAGGGCCCACTTTTCCCAGGCTGTGCTTTTTCAGTCTTATGATAAATAAGATTGACCAATGCGAGTGTTCACAACAACTTTCCAGTTGGCCCTGAAGTTCTAACTTGTGATTGCTTCACTCCTGGACTATGATTTTCAGTGGGAGATGAAAGTTTTTCAGAGAAGTGAACTGTGGAAAAATGACCTTTCCTTAACTTGAAGCTACTTTTAATTTGAGGGTCTGGACCAAAAGAAGAGAAATACCATGCTGGCATCAAGATGACAGAGATGGCGAGGGTAATGACTAACTCAAAGATGGTTTCACTGAAAAGAAAGTGTTTTAAGATACAAGAAAAGTCTTATTAGAAGATCTCAGAGGGGTGCCTGGGTGGCTCAGTTGGCTAAGTGTCTGACTTCGACTCGGGTCATGATCTCACAGTTCATGAGTTTGAGCTCCGCACTGGGCTCTGTGCTGACAGCTCAGAGCCTGGAGCCTGCTTCGGATTCTGTGTCTCCCTCTTTCTCTGCTTCTCCTCTACTCCGCTCAAAAATAAATAAAACATTTTTTTAAAAAATTTTTTAAAGAAGATCTCAGAAATATTCTAATTTTCATTAACAATTAATAAAGTTATTCATGCAGAAGTGTACTCAACAGAACACTACTCTTTTTTATTTTATTTGTACTTTTTGACCGAGGATATGTGTTTTAAATGGACATTGCCTGTACCAGCCTCATTAAAATAAATAAAACACTTGTAAAAATAATAATGGTACCCTGCCTCATAATATTAAACAATTGTACATGCCTCCCAAATTAAGTGAAATAATATACGTGAACATGGTTTCAAACCATTCATATTCAAACTATAGCTTAGTCACTAATGTGAAAAAAATTAGCATAATTAATTTAGCTGATTCTGGTTAAAAATTATCAGCAATTAAGAGAAATGTGCAAAATATAACTTTATATGTGATGTACCAAAAAATGTTATATCTCTATATCTTAATTTCATTGTAGCCTCCAAATTCCTAATTCTAACCCCCTGGTAAAGAACAAAGGTACAACAACATAACCTTGGCAATTAGAAGTAACTCAGTCACCACTACTTAAACATCAGTCTTTTGAGATTCTCTTCTTTCCCCACCTTCTCATCTACCCCTAAATTCCTAAATGGTAAAGCATCCCCTGGGGCATATTTGCCATCTACAGGTAGTGTCTGAGTAACTGGTGCCACCTGGATTTGGGTGTTGACCTCTGAGGTCAACTACTGCTGACTGCAGCACCCACCATGGACTTCAACAAGATCCACGCACTCTGAGTCTTTCTTGGCCCTGCCCCATGACTCCCCAGTCTTCCAACCCTCTCAGCATCTACCACAGCTTCCTGTGACAGCTAAGAGCCTCACTGCTTCTTTTTCCATACCACATTGGAGCTTGGGTCTTATATGGCTGTCTTCAGCCATTGCCACTTCTCCACTCACAAGGCCAGTTGAATATGCATCACCTAGTCTCCCCAGCCTGCTCTGGGAAACAAGCTAAGTTCCCCCACTGCTTTAGATTCCTCCTGAATTATATTCAGAGATTTCTGGATCTAAAGAGACCATATCTACTTCTCCTTTCCCTCACATGAAATGGGGCTGGGTGCAGGGGAGCTCTTCTCAGACACTCACTCACTTTCCAACTCCAATCACATCCCCCTGGAAAAACATTGGGCAAATATGCTTAAGTACTTATTAGCTGCATGACCTTGAGAAGTACTTAATTAATGGTTACCCTATCTGTAAAATATGGATAATAATAGCCATCTCACAGGGACACCATGAGGATTAAATGAGATAATGTATGTAAACCTCTGGGATGAAGCAGGTGCTACCCAATCCCCATCACCCTTTCTAGATTTTCCCTTCTAGATGACCTCTGGTCACTGCATCCATATGTATAAATTGTGTTTGTTCCAACAATAAATTCCACCCTCCTGATCTAACACCCTGCAAATTCATTTGCAAACATATGCCCCAAGTCTCTGCCCATATAAATTGGCAAGACTTTGCAATTCTTTTGGCATATCATATACCGTAATGCATCATAGTTTAAAATCTTCATCAGGCATGGCAAGCTTGATAACCATCTGCAGTTTATATGGCTTAACCTAAACTAAACCAAATGGCCTTATCCTTGTTGCCCAATCCCAAGGCTCCATTTCTCACCCTGAGTAACTCTTGCAATTCACATTTAGATTTTCCCCTAAGTTACAAAAATAGAAACACTTGAGGAAATTAGCTATGTTAAAGGCCATTTTCCATGGCATCAGGTTCAAGGCCAGATTAATGTGTTGATGCTTTAAGAATTAGAACCAAAGTCCAGGATTTGGCACATTTTACTTTCAGCCATTGCCTTGTGAGTATGAACTTCACCCCTTCATCAACTCTAGTCACAGAGCAGTCTTTTAAAATCTGACTGGAGCACAGAAAGAAGTTCAGCATCTCTGCCTGTAAAAAGGGAAATCAGCCTGCCAGAGACTGAAAAGCAATTTCCAACAAGTCAGTAATTACAGAGGTCCACCTCAGCAGCCAAATTCCTGTCAAGGATTTTTTTTTCTACATTGGAGACATTATGTCAAGCCAAGGCAATCACTTTGTTCACAATAAGATAATTAGACAATCTGAGAGAGACCCTCTCTCTGTTCTGAACGCCTTCCTGTGCTTTGAGATCAGTAGCTTTGATAGCATTTTTGAAGCAAGACAATCCTTTCTTTATTCATATCACTTCTTACACAGAAGCCCAACAGAGTCAAACTACTCTGGATGAAATAGGACTAGGGGCCCAGATGGCTTGCCCTGCTAGGTATCACCCTTGGCTGATTCAGCCTGTCTCACAGGGTTCTAGGACCCCTCAGTGCCACTTTAAAAGTCACTGCCTCAGATGACCTAAACCAGGGATCAGCAAACTTCTTCTGTAAAGAGCCAGATAACACACACTTTCTGCTTTGCAGGCCATAAATGGTCTCTTGTTGCAATTATTCAACTCTGCTATTGTAGCGTAAAAGTGGCCAGAGACAATATGTAAACAAATCAGCATGCCAGTCCTCTGATAAAACTTTATCTAAAAAACCAAGTGACAAGCTAGATTTGGCCCATGGGCTGTAGTTTACCAACCATAAACTAAACTAGAGACCTATATTTTTATTGCCTCTTGATTCAACGTGATATTCAAGATAGAAAAGTGGAATATATCACAGAAATCACCAGAAACTCTACCTTGTACAACTTGAACTTTGATTTATTTTCATTTTACATACAATATTTACCAAAGTTGTTAAAACACAAAAATTCTGTCTCTTTCATTTACCAAGTAGCTGTTTAGGACCTTAAACCTATATTTTACTCTATAAATCATGATCATCTCAAATGTGATCTTTCATACACAGTGAATTTTAATTCCTGTAAGACATTCACTCTAATTCCTCCTCCCCAAAAAGATGTAGATCATTGAAGTATCATATAAAATTAGGTTTTACCCTTCCACTCATATGTATAAATAGCTGATATTATAAAAAAACAAGGCAAAATCAAAAGAGTTTTCTTTTTTTTAAGTTTATTTATTTATTCTGAGAAGAAACAGAGTGAGGAGGCACAGAGAGAAAGGGAGAGAGAGAATCCCAAGCAGGCTCCGCACTGTCAGTGCAAAGCCCGACACAAGGCTCCATCTCCCAAAGCCATGAGATCATGACCTGAATCAAAATCAAGAGTCAGATGCTCAACCGACTGACTGAGCCACTCAGGCACCCCAAGAGTTTTCTTGTAAATAAGCATTATACCAGAGTGGCTGAGGATATAAAAGTATAAGGAGAAAAAGTGGGTTTTAGACTAATTTTTGATATAATATCTCAGATACGGCTTAGGAAATTAATATTTATATATGTATTTATATTGTATATTTATTATATATGATACCATAGTGAACACCATTCTGACAACAACCAAGCGGAACTTCTGCCCTAAGCATCATGGCAAGGGAGGCCCTGGAGCTATATTTGTTCCACAAGGTCATTCCTAGCAAATCAGGCCTGCCTAGAGCAAGGGTGAAAACTGACCCAAGCTGGGCTCTCTCCCAGGTTCCAGCTGGATCTACGAAAGGTAAATTCAAGAGCTCAGGGCTGGCTGAGGTGACCACATGGAGCAAGATGCAGCACAGGTAATGCCCGTAGTCAGAAGAACTGAAACATCCTGGCAATCCTAGGGTTCCCCTCTCCAGCTCTTCCTCAGGACTACTGTATCCAGCACTTGGATTCCACAAGCTGTCCTTTCAGTAATGCCTCCTTTTCTAATAGTGCTAGCTAGGGTTTTTTGCAACTACAGTGTTAATTTCCACATATGCTGCCTGCTCCAATTCTCATTCCACCTTCCTAGCCACACCTCTCAGAATGCTCCAAAGAGAAAGCAAATTTGCTCCATCAGTCTGCTTGGTCTGCAACTGGGGAAAGCAAGCTCTATGAGAATGTTGTGGGGGACCTTCAAGAAACCACTCCTCTCCAGTAAGTCTTGGGACTCGCTGCCACTGCCAAACACTTTCTTATGGGAAGCAGATGAGAATAACAGACTTTCCATAAAAGTTTAGTAAAAAGCTTACCAAATAAGGTCAAAGAAGATTGAATGAGATGTCATCAAGGGACCTTAATTTCTGCACCAAGTGAAACAAAAAACATGAGGACATAGTCCCTGTGCCCCACTCCCAGAATGGCAACTCACAATGGCCCCCAGAGACGTGATTGCAAGCTCAAATAACCCCCCTTCCACTTGTCCTGTAGCTGCGTAAGTCAGGCCAGTTCCAGGACCAAGCACTGCTCACAAAGTTGAAACATCCTTCCTCCAAGCAAATCGAAGATGGCCAACCCAGAATTTGGCTCTGGCAATCAGACTCCAGAGCCTGCATTATAAACCACTATGCTCTACCTCTACCCCCTCTGGCCTCTCCACCTCCCTCCATCCCCTGTCCAGTCTATTCCATACCCTACTCCAGATCAATCCTCCTTAGGTACAACTTTATGACTACCCCTTCCTTGCTCAAATCCAGCAGTAGCATCCTATTCACAGGCCAACTGCAGAATGCCGATCTGATTATGGCTCACCCCTTCATAAGATCTTTTAGTGGTTCTCTACCATTCTAGAATAAAGTCTTGACTGCTCACCATAGTTTACCATATTTCACAAACTCACTCTCCAATGGTCCTCTTCAGTCCCATGAAAACTTCTCTCCCTCTGTTATAGGTATTCTAGACCAGCATGGGGAGGTTAACTCAGTCCCTTGATTGCAATAGCCACATTTCAAGTGCTCAAAGTAACATCTAACTATGGCTACCACATTGGACAGCACAGCTCTAGACTTTCCTTGTTTCCAATGCTATGGACTCAGCTCCCTGTTGCCTCCAGACTTGACTAAACTATGCTATTTGCCTCCAATTCATTCCCACCCTTCCTTCCCCACCCCCTCCTTGAATTTCTTTTGATCCTTCAAGTCTCAGCTTATACACCACTGATCCAGAGAGGCCTTCTTTGCCTCCTCTAAGTTAAGAAACTCTGTTAAACACTCCCTGCCTTTTTTAGTAAATGAAATGTGCAACCTGTTGTTTTCCATAAGAATCAACAATGTCTATATTATGAACAGTTGTATCCACAGTGCCTGGTAGGCAGTCAGTAAAGACTAGGGAAGCCTCACCTACCTCTCATCCCAAAATGTCTCTGATCCTCTGTGCCTTTGCTACGTCCTGGCCAAATTACACAACTCACTGCCCTCTGAACTTTCCCTGTGTGTTCCTACCCTTGAGCTTTTGCTTGACTTGCTACCCCATCCCATTTCATCTCCTGACATCTGTCCCCTTTCAAATGCCACTTCCTATAGGGGTTCCTAACACTTAATGGAAATTGATCATTCTTTGCAGGTTTTGTAGACCATGTTTGGTATTACTACTCTTCAAGTCCCTACTGTAAGACTAAAAAGGCTGTGGCCACATCATCCCACCACCCAGCACAGTATCTGGCATATATCTTGCACTCAGTGAAAGCAAGGTGGTGGGCAACCAATGAATCTCAGACAGAACTACCAACAGTGACAATCTGTTGAGGTGGGATGATTAAGGAGGATGATGGCAGGATAGGAACTTCAAAAGAAAATTACCTGAATAACAACAGATTAAAGAGGCTGCTGGGAAATGTGAAGAAGCTCTCTAATTTACTTTTGGGAAAATGACTTTTTTTTTTAATGGTAGCATGAAGGTCAAACACTGACTGACAGACATTGCATCATGCTAGCTGTCAATCTGATCAGAAAAATTTCATACTAAATCAAAATTGATATTTGGATTTCATTCTTTGTTCTAAATATTTAATACATGGCACATACATTTTGTCAAATGTGAGATACAAAATTTCATTTAACTAATTCCATTTGTAAGATCAAAGTCCAAACTAAACTTACTAACTTTACTCATTATTTATACAAATTTTGGTCCTAATTGGATCCCAATATGAACATCTTCGTGTAAGAGGGACCTCCTGCATAAAAGTACAGTTTTAACTAATTCCCTGTAAGAAGTTAACATTCCACAGACTGTCACGTCTTCTTTGGTCTTACATTTGTGCTACAGAAGTTTTAACCCTACATGTCTTCACAGCCACAAGCTAATCCCCCTAAAACAGAATTAATCTTATTACTACCCACACAGAGACTAACTAGAAAAGGCGTTTGCAGAACAAAACAAACAAACAAAAATCACAGTAGCAAAAAGAAAAATACAACACTAGCCCATTTCCATTCATCTTATGGTCTTTCAGGTAGAAGAGCCTTTAACTTTTCACTCTTAGGCTTTGTGTAAATTACAAGACAGTACCAAATTCAAAGTGATTTTTATTTTTAGACTGTCAATCCAATCAGCTTTTGATTTTCTCACTGACTCAGAAATACAAGAGATTTCTAACATATATATTTATTCTAGCCCCCTACATAATCACAGAAAGTAAAAACTTGAGAAATTTTCAGTAGGCCAGAATAATATAGAATTGTTAGTTTGTAATGTAAAAACTAAAACAGCTTTAAATTTATTATATTAACCCTAACTGGTATAAATGACTTAACTTTCCTACTTATCCAAAGCAATTCTAATTTCAAGCAAATAAGACCAAAACAGACAGGCTGGCAATTTGATAAAATGTACCCTCACAGTCTAATAAAACAGACTAAGAAAAACATATTGCTTTAAAAGTTCTAATTTTCACCACCTTCTCCCAGACCCTCACACACTATCCACAGCTGACTTTTTCAAGGTATTAAGAAATATGAATTTTAATCTGCTATGAGGCTTCTCACAGGAGATGAGAATGGAATGATACCATTCCTATTTTTTATTTTTTTTTTAATTTTTTTAATGTTTATTTATTTTTGAGAGAGAGACACAGAGACAGAGAGAGCTGGGGAGGAAGGAGCAGAGAGAGAAGGAGACAACAGAATCCAAAGCAGGATCCAGGCTCTGAGCTGTCAGCACAGAGCCTGACACGGGGCTTGAACTCATGCTGTGAGATCATGACCTGAGCCGAAGTCAGACGCCCAATGAACTGAGCCACCCAGGTGACCCCCATTCCTATTTTTTAGTTACACCCAGCTTGGCTGAAGATAGAGATGTAAATAGGAGGTGAAGTTACTAAAGATAAAAAAAATTCAGGATCTGTCATTAGCAAGAAAACAAGGGGGATTTCATAAATACTAGTACTTTGGCTCACATTATAAACATGCAAGATCCAAACAGCATGAATAAAACTCTGTTACATGTCCCGATGAAAGAAAGGATATCAGAAAAGAATTCAGAGTTCCCAGCACTATCTTGGCTAAAAAAGAAGTGAAGTCAAGTTAACATTCTGAGGCAGAAGATCCTTCCTGGTTCTCAACTCAAATTCTCCACAAGCTTTATTTCACCAGTGTCAAACACACTTACAACACACTTACATCACAATTATCTAGAAGTCCTATCTTAGATCATTCAAGTTCAACATATTAAGACACACTCAACTTAATCATAGATCAGTCTGTTTAAACCCTACCTACTCTGCACACTTCTAACAAGCTTGGCATTCTAATTCCCAGTCTCCAGCAAACTAACAATAAAAAGATGAAATGTGAAACACGTGCTAGAGACACCAACATTGTTAACAGGGATAGATGTCCTCTAGCAGCATAGGAAGAACCAGAAAAAAAACACCAAAAATATACATGCAAAGGAGATAATCTGAGACCACTTAGGAGAGAGGCAAATAACCCTATATTCCCAAGACCACCCCAAGGCACCTACCCCCTCACAAGAAAGAGTAATAACAGACACTGCTAATCTTGACCCTGAGCTATGAATAAAAGGTTCCAATCTGCTGGGGACACTCTGTGTAAGAAAGTCAGGAAGTATTCCAATAGCTGTAATCTATAAAGACTTCCCTCAGAGTGGTTAATCATTTTTGAAAGTGTTGACACATAAAGGGCGAGGCTATGGTCACTTGGGGAGCTGTCTTATAAGGAAAGCTCCCTTCTCCCACACCATCAGTTAATGAAGCACTGCATACATATACTCCACATCGGAAAGCAGTTCCAAGGACAGCATTCCAAAGTCAGCTATAACAACAAACAACAGATGTCCTAAAGAGGCACAGATATTTCCTCCCCACACCCAAACTGTTTAAAAAGGGGGAAAAAAAATAAACCAAAAAAAAAAGTGTGACCAGATAGGTAAACTATCAATGAGCTAAAAAAATTCCAAGTTTCCAATGAAGGCAAAAGAGCACCAAAAAAAAAAAAAAAAAAAAAAAAGACAAATCATTCTCATTTTTTACAAAAAAAGGCACCAGATAAATTTCCCTCTGTACAACTGCCAGGCCCACAGGCAGCTCTTCAACACAAAGATGATGAAACCAGAAAGATTTCCATAAGGGAGCAGATACTTCCAAGTAGCAAATTTCTAATTTTTTCTTTTTTTTTTTTTTTTAAGTTTATATATGTATTTTGAGAGACACAGAGACAGAGTGAGTTGGGGGTGGGGCAGAGAGAGAGAGGGAGAGAGAGAATTCCAAGCAGGTTCTGTGCTGCCAGTGCAGGGACGAATGTGGGGCCCAAACTCACAAAACCACAAGATCATGACCTGAGCCAAAACCAAGAGTCAGACATTTAACCCACTGAGCCACCCAAGTGCCCCACAAATTTCCATTTTTAAATATGCATATTTATTGTTATTTTCTCCAGTTACAATAATGTGAATAGTTGTTAAATACTAAATTCTAGTTTCTAAACTCCTATAATTGAGGCAACACAGCCTCCAATCAGGGTAAGATAGGGTAAGGGTATGTACCCTCCACCCCCAGCCCCCCAGCACCAAATTACTAAAATCCATCAACTTAGGGCAAAACAGGACTGAGACATCTGGCTGAAATGAGACCACTGTGGCCAGATCTGAAGGGGAATAAGTGTGTTTCCCACCATCATGGCAGGCTATGTACTTATGTATTTATTTATAACTTCTACTTCACCTGTTTTTAGAAAGACTCTGAGGATCCTGGCCAATGAGCTGCCTAAAAAAACAGTCCTGCAATTTCTTTACACATTTTCTTTACATCCTGAAAAAGTGTAATGGAAAAACCACACTCTCATCCAAACCATCCGGAATACACATAACGACAGCAAAGATGATGAAGTAATCCAATGGTTCCCACCTGATCCTTACCTTGTCCCTACCATGGCATACAGGAGTAGGGTGACCAACTCCGCCTGATTTGTCCAGCACTTTTCCGGTTTATAAACTGGAATCCCACATCCTGGAACCTCCTCACTCCTAGGCGCCTGGAATAGTCAGTCATCCTACACAGAAACAGTGACATTCACACATCCCCATGGCGGTGACCAGAGATGTGGTTACATACAACCCCTTGTCTTTTTAGCTCAGGGAAATATAAATATGAGTGGGAATCTTGTCAGTCAGACTTGGATTCAAATTCCATTCCCTCCACTTCCCAGCACTGTGAACTTAACCTCTCTAAGCCCTAGTTGCTACACTTATAAAGATAACAACAGAACCTCCTTCAGAGAACTAGGGGTCCAAACTTTCTATTATATAAGCTATCTAATATTGCATCTCATATTTATATCATTTTATTTTATAATATAACCACATAATTTAATTTTAACACATTATTTGCAAATTTCATTACCCTAACTACTAAGAACAAATCATTTCCCCCACAGCTCACAACTTAGGCTCACAGTTGAGAGCTCTAGCATTAATAACCATAAGAATGACATCAACACCAAAATATCCAGTGTGATCCTTCTTTGCAATCCAGTCAAAATGACCAATTTTGGCACATCTGGACCCAAAAAGAAAAATAACCCAGGAGTTTACCACTTGTACAAAAAAGTAGGTTTTCTTCTACCTGGTTCCCTGTCAGTAACTGCATTCTCTCTTTTCTGCCCTGCCCATCTAGAAGAGCTCTCTGTTATCTGCATCAACAATACTACTGCATCTAAAAAGATCAAGTTGAAAATAGCCAAGTTATGGAAGCACTTAAGTGTTAATCCATAGATGAATGGATAAAGAAGAGGTGAAATACAGTTACACACACACACATATATATATAATATTAATGATATACAGTTACACACACACATACATATATATACATATTTATATATAATGGAATAGATATTTTTATGGCTGGGTAATATTCCACCATATATGTTATATATGTTATATATATGAATACATATATGTGTGTATACATACATACATATATATATATATATAATGTAACATATATATAGAACATATAATGGAATATTACTCAGCCATAAAAAAGAATAAGATCTTGCCATCTGGGACAACCTAGAGGGTACAATGCTAAAATAAGTTAGTCAGAAAAAGGCAAATACCATATTATTTGTGGAATTTACTTGTGGAATTTACTTACTTGTGGAATTTACGAAACAAAACAAACAAATTTAAAGAAGGAGAGATTAAAAAAAACAGACTCTTAAATACAGAGAACCAACTGGCAGTCTCCAGAGGGAAGGCAGGTAGGCGGAATGGGTGAAATAGGTGAAAGGGATTAAGAGCACACTTACCTTTTTTTTTTTTTATTTTTTCTTAACGTTTATTTATTTTTGAGACAGAGACAGAGCATGAACGGGGGAGGGGCAGAGAGAGAGGGAGACACAGAATCGGAAGCAGGCTCCAGGCTCTGAGCTGTCAGCACACAGCCCAACGCGGGGCTCGAACTCACGGACCGTGAGATCATGACCTGAGCCGAAGTCAGATGCTTAACCGACTGAGCCACCCAGGCGCCCCAAGAGCACACTTATCTTGATGAGCACTGAGTAATGTATAGAATTGTTGAATCATTATATTGTACACCTAAAACTAATATAATACTTGAATAGCTAAATAATAAAGAGGCCAAGTTTAACAGACACGTTTCCTCTCAGTGACTATTCAAATGTAATTCCATGTAAAACAGCAGACTATCTCTAGAAAGAAATGGAGATGAAAGTGGAATAACAACAAGAACATGTGTAAAATGTGTCAACCCAAGGCATGACAGCAGATAAGCCAATAATGCCCATATGGCCAATGCTAAGTTATGTGTATAGTCCTCAAGTCCAAAAAACAAAGTCCTGAAGGAAAACATATACTATAGTGTAGTATAGCCTCATGTACAAAAGGGGTATCCCTGTCCCCATTTCTCTAGCACAACTACCATGTCACTCACCTGCTTCATTTCTTAAATTATTTATCCTTCACATGGAAAGGATAGCAACATAACACACACAGGCATTAGTGATAGCTTCAAGATGAAAGGTATATTCAAGGACCTCTTTTATGAAGGATTCTATTTTCATATGCATGAAATGTGCAAATTAAACAAACTATACTTTTCTTATGGCTCTCGACCACATTATGACTTCTGGGATAATGATTTGTATTACTTTGCCCACCAGAGTAGAAGCTTCCAAAGAAATGTGTGATGGCAGGGCTGCCACTAGCTTATATGGCACCTTTGTGCAAATTATAAAAGGAACTCTCTTCCTCAAAACACTTTACTTCTGATTTTTCTGACTGCCAGAAAATTGTTACAATATGATTTTGTTGGAACAAGGGGCTGTGTTGCCACATTCCGACACACTGCAGTAATATATATGTAAGTATATGATGTCCATGATATACATGGCACCCCCAGAGTTGTGCAGTGCTCTATCTACACAACTATACGTTGGTTCTGGGCAATGTCCCTTCATCTTCATTGAATCACAGCACTTCAGATAAACTACTTGTGATTTGCCTAAAAACTGTCCTGACAAGTCTGATTTACATACCGCTTGTGTGGGTGTGTGATTGCATGCATGCATGTATATATCCATAGTATATATTATTTTTTAATAAACTTTGCAAAAAAAAAAGAAAGAGAAAGAAAGAAAGAAAGAAAGAAAGAAAGAAAGAAAGAAAGAAAGAAAGAAAGAAAGAAAGAAAGAAAAGAGAGAGAACGGTCTGCCAGGTTAGATTACTGGCCCAAAGCCATGAGAACAGCTATTCTTGATATATCAGGATAAGAAATTTTTAAATACATGCTTTTATACCAAGGCAATGTCATAGTGAGAGAAAGAGGAAAAGAGGAAAATTTGGAGTTCCAGAGCAATCAATTTATTCCCAAGGCAAAAGTATTTATTCTTACCCTACATGATCAAAAATTTGACTAATGGTCATAAAAATAATTGTCCCATTTCAAAAAACACTTGCTATAGTACAGGAATAAAGTTTACTACGTGAGCTTCTTCTTCCTTAAATAGTTTTATGTTTAGCTGCCATCAACTTCACCTTTCCCACCTTCAGATTCTGGCCTCTAAATGAGACCATTAAGAGTTCACAAGGCCCAGGATAATGGGTTTTCCAGAAACGAGATCCCAGTTTCCCAAGCAATGGGAAGGCCAGACCACAAGAGCCACAGCTTAAAGAAAGTAAATAATTCAAAAATAAAAGTCTGTAAACAGGCAGGTTTTTTATGACCTGCTCTACTTGCAGAGCACTGACTCAGACATATCGCTTTTCCTCATCCTCTTATATCATCACTACAAGTAACAGTGAATGCAGCAAGGCCAAGAAAAACAGCTTTATAAAGAGAGGGAAGGAAGCCAGCCCAGTGAGATTCTAATAATGGCCAGGTGCCCTTTTCCTGGGTTCTCTCACTTTACTCTCACAACATAGATTTTCTTAGTCCCATTTTACAAAGGAGCAAGCTGAGTCTGAGAGAGGCTGAACAACTTGCCTAACGTCACACAGTTAGTAACAGTAAGCCATGTCTGGCTCCACAGCTTTTGCCTTTCTGCTATACCACACTGCTCTGAGCAGAGCTTCAGGTCAGCACTTACCAAACCTTCATATGCTCACAGGTCTTCTGCAGATCTTGTTATTAAGCAGATTCTGATTCCAGATGCCTGGGGTGGAGGCTGAGATGCTGCATTTCTAATTGTGGTTAGACAATTATAACTAAAAGTATTGGACCACACTTTTAGTATCAAGGCTTCTGAACAGTGGTTCTCAACTGGAGACAATTTTGTACCCTCCCCCCCCCCCCACCAGGGGACATCTGGCAATGTCTGAGGACATTTTTGATATTTACAACTGGGGGAATATGATTCTCCTGAATTTTGTAGGTGGAGGTCAGTGATGTTGCTAAACATTCTACAATATACAGGATGCACCCTACACCACCACCAAAGAATTATCCATCCCAGAATGTCAACAGTGTGACACACAGTTGAGGAACTCTGCTTCAGAGGTCCCAAGTTCATTTAATCTTCTTCCAAAGCTGTTGTAGTTTTGCAAACCTGCACTGGGGTCAAAGGTAGCTCTAGTATTTCTTAACTTCTCCTTAAAGTCTGGTAGAAAAGTTGATGCCACGCAAGTGATGACTGTAATACGATGAAGTTTAATTTCCTCACAAATATTCCACCATCGTACTGAAGAAAATCAAATCAGCTGATTACAAAGAAGCATTTCACAAACTGCCTAGAGTTTCTGTAAGGTCCTTGTTTCTTAGCACTGGAGTTCACAATTGAAAAAGCAAAAGATAAGATTATTTTTAGATGCAAATTTTATAATTTCCTGTTCTGGCAGTTCAAACATTTACCCTGATGGATCACACAAAACCATCTCTTACTATCCAGCATTAGTTATTGCTCCCCACCACCAATAGTGCTGGGATATTGTAGTGCTTTGTTCCCAGCATCCACTCAATTCCCAAAATTCAGTAAAGAAACCAGTCATTCATCTACATCTTTAATATTTATGGCATAGAAACACTAGTTCAATTTAGTATTTTTCCTGAAGTAACCATACTTTATTGTCTTCAAATGTCATTTTGTTTGAATATAGCATATACATTAGAAAGACGAGCACTGGGTGTTGTATGGAAACCAATTTGACGATAAATTTCATATTTTTAATTAATTTATTTATTTATTTATTAATTTATGGTCAACACTACCAAAAAAAAAAAAAAGAAAGAAAAGAAAAGAAAAGAAAAGAAAAGAAAAGAAAGAAAGAAAGAAAGAAAGAAAGAAAGAAAGAAAGAAAGAAAGAAAGACAGACTGTACATTTGCATACAACTAGGGGTGGTGTAAATTAAGGTTTGGTTAAAATCATATAGCTTTTTCAGGGAGGTGGGATCTATGTGTGTCACATCTTATGGGTTGTTATCATATACCAAGGACAGTGCTAGACCCTATGAATGGTCTTTGCCTGGATATTCGCAGTCAAGTAAATGGATATTTAATAATTCCTATAAGAAATAAGCATAGGCAGTCTAAGGTGAGAGAGAGTGAAAGTGAGGGCTTCTGAGAAGGTAATGCCTGGGCTGAATAATGCAGGACAAATATAGGTTGGTCAGGTAAAGATGGAGAAGGAAGAGTACCCCCAGACAATAGGGGAGCTGCATAAACATAAGCACAGAGCCCAGAAGCCAGTTACTGAGCAAAGCCAGAAGTTGAGGTGACTGGAGCAGAGCAGAGAGAAAGAGCAAGAAACGAGACTGGACAAGCAGGAAAGAGCCTTGCGAGCCAGGCTCCGGAGTGTGTACTTGGTCTGCCTGGCAATGGAAGGTATGGAAAGGACAGACATGCATTTTTCAAAGATGATTATGATAGCAGCATAAAGAAGGAACCACAAGAGGCATAAAGCTGGGAGAGCAGTTAAGAGGACCGAGCCAAAGGTAAGAGCAATGGAAATGAAAAGCCACAAGATCTAAAAATTTGCAGGAGAGAACAAGATTTAGTGATACAGTGGATGTAGGGGATGTGGTAGGCTGAAAAATGGCCCCCCAAAGATGGCCACATCCTAATCCCCAAAACCTGTGTATATGTTACCTTACATTGCAAGGACTCTGCAAATACATTACGTTAAAGATCTTGAGATGAGAAGATTATCCCAGATTATCTGGATGGGCTCAATGGAAGCACAGGGGTTCACCTAAGAGGGAGGTGAAAGGGTCAGCCAGAGGGAAGGAAATGTAACAACAGAAGCACAGGTCATAGAAAGAGAGATTTAAGGATATAGGAAGGGGCCACGAGCCAAGGATTGCAGCTGGCCTCTAAAGGTTTTGAAAGGCAAGGAAATGAATTCTCCCCTAGAGCCTCCAGAAGGGACACAGGCCTGCCAACACACTGATTTCAGCACAGTGAAACTGATTTCAGACTTCTGACCCCCAGAATTATATGAGGATATGCTGTAAACCAATAAGTTAATGGTAATATGTTACAGCAGCAATAGGAAACTAATACAGGAGTGATGGAGAAAGAGAAACTGATGATGACTCCCAGTATCTGGCTTGGGTTGGGAGCTAAACAGTGGTGACAGTCATCAAGACAGAGACACAGGAGGAAGAACAAGAAGTTCCATTCTGGACAGGCTAAGATATCTCCGCAACCCACAAGTTGCTCACTAGAAACTTACATATACGGCCCTAATGCTCAGGAGACATGTCCACACTGGGGATAGAATTTTCTACAAACTGGGTACTCAGTATGTATTTAATTAGGT
This sequence comes from Acinonyx jubatus, assembly GCF_027475565.1. Classification (NCBI taxonomy): domain Eukaryota; kingdom Metazoa; phylum Chordata; class Mammalia; order Carnivora; family Felidae; genus Acinonyx; species Acinonyx jubatus. Next base: position 141,643,775 of record NC_069383.1, on the reverse strand, counting down.
CCACTGAATTTTCATCTTCTTTTAATAAAAAGGTTAGCTGCAGGAATATTACCACTACTATTATAATGAGATAAAATATGCTATGAGGAGTAATTATTTCTATAGGCAAGAATGGGATAGTGGAAGAACTCTATTCACATTCTAACTCTAACATGGTAGCTATGTTACCCTGCAAAAGTCACACCTGCTCTGTGTCTCAGTGTCCTCATCTATAAACAGAGGATAAATCTTAACTGAGATTAAATGTATAATGAGTGACTGGCACTTAGGTGAGTGCCAAGCACAAAGCAAGTACTCAGTAAAGGGTAGCCATTATAAGCTCTATTTGTTCACAATTCATTAAAAATATTTTGATGAATGATAAGAATTTTTATGTCATCTTGACATGATATTATACATGGAAAATCCAATAGACTCCACCAAAAGTCTGCTAGAACTGATACACGAATTCAGCAAAGTTGCAGGATACAAAATCAATGTACAGAAATCAGTTGCATTCTTATACACTAATAATGAAGCAACAGAAAGACAAATAAAGAAACTGATCCCATTCACAATTGCACCAAGAAGCATAAAATACCTAGGAATAAATCTCACCAAAGATGTACAAGATCTGTATGCTGAAAACTATAGAAAGTTTATGAAGGAAATTGAAGAAGATATAAAGAAATGGAAAAACATTCCGTGCTCATGGGTTGGAATAATAAATATTGTTAAAATGTCAATACTACCCAAAGCTATCTACACATTCAATGCAATCCCAATCAAAATTGCACCAGCATTCTTCTCGAAGCTAGAACAAGCAATCCTAAAATTCATATGGAACCACAAAAGGCCCCAAATAGCCAAAGTAATTTTGAAGAAGAAGACCAAAGCAGGAGGCATCACAATCCCAGACTTTAGCCTCTGCTACAAAGCTGTAATCATCAAGACAGCATGGTATTGGCATAAAAACAGACACATAGACCAATGGAATAGAATAGAAACCCCAGAACTAGACCCACAAAAGTATGGCCAACTAATCTTTGACAAAGCAGGAAAGAATATCCAATGGAAATAAGACAGTCTCTTTAGCAAATGGTGCTGGGAGAACTGGACAGCAACATGCAGAAGAATGAAATTAGAACACTTTCTCACACCATTCACAAAAATTAACTCAAAATGGATAAAGGACTTGAATGTGAGACAGGAAACCATCAAAACACTAGAGAAGAAAGCAGGAAAAGACGTCTCTGACCTCAGCCGCACTTGACACATCCCCAAAGGCAAGGGAATTAAAAGCAAAAATGAACTATTGGGACCTCATGAAGATAAAAAGCTTCTGCACAGCAAAGGAAACAATCAACAAAACTAAAAGGCAACCAACGGAATGGGAAAAGATATTTGCAAATGACGTATCGGACAGAGGGCTAGTATCCAAAATCTATAAAAAGCTCACCAAACTCCACACCCAAAAAACAAATAATCCAGTGAAGAAATGGGCAGAAAATATGAATAGACACTTCTCTAAAGAAGACATTCAGATGGCCAACAGGCACATGAAAAGATGCTCAACATCGCTCTTCATCAGGGAAATACAAATCAAAACCACACTCAGATATCACCTCACGCCAGTCAGAGTGGCCAAAATGAACAAATCAGGAGACTATAGATGCTGGAGAGGATACGGAGAAACGGAACCCTCTTGCACTGCCGGTAGGAATGCAAACTGGTGCAGCCACTCTAGAAAACAGTGTGGAGGTTCCTCAAAAAATTAAAAATAGACCTACCCTATGACCCAGCAGTAGCACTGCTAGGAATTTACCCAAGGGCTACAGGAGTACTGATGCATAGGGGCACTTGTACCCCAATGTTTATAGCAGCACTTTCAACAATAGCCAAATTGTGGAAAAAGCCTAAATGTCCATCAACTGATGAATGGATAAAGAAATTGTGGTTTATATACACAATGGAGTACTACGTGGCAATGAGAAAGAATGAAATATGGCCCTTTGTAGCAACGTGGATGGAACTGGAGAGTGTGATGCTAAGTGAAATAAGCCATACAGAGAAAGACAGATACCATATGTTTTCACTCTTATGTGGATCCTGAGAAACTTAACAAAAAGCCATGGGGGAGGGGAAGGAAAAAAAGAGGTTAGAGTGGGAGAGAGAGCCAAAGCATAAGAGACTCTTAAAAACTGAGAACAAACTGAGGGTTGATGGGGGGTGGGAGGGAGGGGAGGGTAGGTGATGGGCATTGAAGAGGGCATCTTTTGGGATGAGCACTGGGTGTTGTATGGAAACTAATTTGACAATAAATTTCATATAATAAAAAAAAAAAGAACTTTTATGTCATCTCAAAGGTTGTAACAACTTCTAATTATCTCATGTTTTCTTTCCCCAGTCATCTTCTATATACATCAAACACTTTGGTCATCTATTAAAGATGTGTAAGATGATCTCTCCTCACAAGAGGCAGATATGTATCAATAATGATAAACCAGCAGTCAGCACCTACTGTGTGACAGGTGCTGGTGATATTAAAGATTAATAAGATATGATTCCTGCACTCAAGAAATGCACAGTCTTGAGATATAGATAGGTGGATAAACATATAGATATAAAGATAGTAAAGTAACATTTAACGAGCACCTACAATGTGCCAGCCCTTACATGTATTCATGTATTACATATAATTCATCTATTACATGCATTACATTTAAGTTTATTCAAACCCTGTGAACTAGGTATTTACAACACAATATAATCCAGTCTATAACATTCTGAAGCAATAAAAAGTGAGCCCAGGATGGTGCAGAGAAGGTCACTTTCAAGTTTGCACAGCTCAGTACAAACACCTGTGCCCCAACAAGTGACCTATAAAATGCCACCAAGTGAGGTTTGATTCTGAAAAGAGAAGTCAATGGTTTGTAAAGGGAGCATGGACTTGCTTTACTAGGAGACCAACTGATGTGACCATAACTCTTGTTCATCCCCTCCTCACCTTTCTTCAAAGAAACATAAATGACATTTGTTGAGCCAAGTCTCATGCAAAGTGCTTTGTATAGGTCATTTCATTTAAGACCAAAGAAGAATAAACTTGCACAGGTGGATGGAAGGGTTTTACAGGAAGCACAGAAAATTGCTGGCTAAAATTATATTGGGCCAGAAGTCTCCTATAAATTTCACTAGCATTCTTAGGTCTCTTGCAAAAGCCCAGAACTTCTACTTGGAACACAACAAGAGAGACAATTAACCCCATAAAACAATGCATATGAAAATGCAAAGGGAAGGAAATGATTGAGGTTAAAATAAAAGAGAAGGAAACCAACTTAATAAGAGAAAGAATAAGATTTTAAATGAAATCATAACGTGAGCCACATCAGAAACCTAAATAGAAAAGGAAAGTGTCAAAGAAAACAAATCACAGAGACAGAGAGGAGCCGGGTGGGAAGAAATGACTAGAAATTATTTTGACTTTTCTACAGAACAGTAGGTACAATGCTTCTCATTTCTGAGGTCACATCCCTCCTGAGGCCTTAGGCAAGCTACTTAGCTTCCCTGATGAAGTAATGGGACAATGTCAGCACCTACACCTCACAGGGTTGCTCTGAGGAGTAACTGAGTACAGGACTGAGCTTCGTGCCTGCACCAGACAGCCTTCTATTTTTTACCAGTGGCAGCAACAACACTGATGATTTATGCTATTAGCAGCACCCTGCCAGGGCCTCCCAAGATGACACTCCATCAACCTTTCTCTCTGTGTGTGACAGCCCTCAGACAGACCGTGCCACACAGATTTCTCAAGAGGGTACTGTGATTTCAGGAAGTGTGGTCATTTTAGACCATTCTCCTGAAGTCCCCTCACATTTGTGTCTGTGAGGCAACCAAGCAAGAAGCCAGCATGCAAAGATAACCACAGCCTACAAAGAGGGGAAAACAAGAGATGTCAAGCCTTCTGGAGAATCATGTGTCATCACGTGTCAGAAGTCCCTGCTCAGCATAAGCATCGTCAAATCTCCACTAAACTCCGGTTATCCCTCTCCCTGTAACAATTGCTCAAGAGGCAGCCTAAGAATATCCATTGAGGTTAGCACCTGGCAGGTTTTTAAGGAGTCTCAAGCTTCCAGTGTGGAATTGGCAAAGATCCAGTCATGTGCAACATTTTGTCTTTTAAAGCAACTAAAGCTTGAGTCCTTAAAACTATCTAAATCTTGACATGCATCATAAAAGTACTGCAACAGAGACTCTTGGCAGGAAGACCACTGGGTATCATGAAGCTATGGTGGAGTACCTACATTAAGTGTTATTTCTGCTGTCTAAGGCACAGTCAGGTTTTGCCTCTTCTTTGCTGTATGAACTCTGACAGAAGGACGAAGATCTCCATTGCCCTTTCAAAGAAAATCACCTTGCAATGCATTCCTATTTGGATGTGGATGGAAAAAAAGCAATGCTTTAAAGATCATTTGTCTAAACCAGGATTAATTTCCAGCATGCTAAAAAGTGCTCACAGGTGGTGAGGGAGCTCTTCATTCCAGGTTCAAGTGATTAAATCTAAAGAGGTTTTCTTTTTAGCAACTATTTAGAAAAATATGTTTAAGTCTGGCCAAGAAATATAAAAAGAAAGTGGCACTAATAAACCCAAAAGAAGCTAAGGTTAGAGAAGCAGCTGATCTCCACAAATAGGTTTCTGAGTGGGGGAGATATTGAGTGTTGATAAAGCATTTTCTTTGTGTATGATCACTGGCCCCAATATGCAGCACTTGAAGAACAGAGAAACTCTGCCACTCATCCGTGGAATTCTCTGCAAGAAGAGACCTTTCCTCCATTAATAACTTTTAAAAATATGCACTAATTCATGCTGGCAGTCCAAATCCTCCCACGAAACCTCATTAAGTGAAGTTTAAACATATATGAGTTCAAACATATATGCAGGATATGTTGAGTTCAAACATACATGTGGGATAAAGAGAAAAAACTCAAGTCTAGAGAAAATTGGGGAAGGGGGAAGGAGAGCAAACAAAATCCTATAGTCTAGACTTAAAGTTTTAGAATCAGGAAAAAAGGGCTAAACTAGAGGACTTGGTCAAGTGGGTCAAAAAATAAAGGTTTCAACTGCATAAAAAGCTAAATATGAGTTCAGACTTTTTAGTGCAATATACATAAATACTTGCTGCTATTTTAATATTTGCCTTTACTTGAGCTTTAGTAGGACTCTGCCTGAGGCAAGATTTTTTTAATAGTAATAATAAAAATACTTAATAGTACTTAGAGCAAAGCATGTGTGGTCATGATGTTTTAAAGGGGAGAAAGAAAGGTAATTCTGAACATCTGTGCTACATTTCCACACGATAAAACTACCACACTCCAAAATTATTCTGAAGTTTGATGGAGCTGGGGAAGGGGTGGATAACAGCTCATGTAGAGAAATGTTTATTGAAAAAACAGAAAGGGAGACTCAGAGGCCATCTGGGGGAAAGCAGGGACAACAACCTTTACCGTAAAATAGAACTGCTGATTAACAGTGAGAGTCCAGTAGTCAAAAAGGGAAGTTATGTGTCTTCTCAGATCCATAATTATTAACTCCATAAATACTCCAGAGAATCAAACATCTTTTATTTTCACAAAGTCCCGACCTTCCCACATGGTATCTTAGATCAAAACACCACCCCAAACCCTCAAATTTATTTTCTAGGATTTGCCTAATTCCCAACCCCACCTTTCCTGAGAGGGAAGGAGTGAGGGAGGGGGAGTCAGAAGTAGTTTCTTTCTCAATCTCTCTCTCTCTTCCTCTTTCTCTCTCTCTTCCTCTGTCTCTGTCTCTCTCTCTCTCTCTCTCTCACACACACACACACACACACACACACACACACACACACACACACACACTTCTGTTTCTTTTCAGACTCCAGCCCACGTCTCCCCTCAGCACATCTGTTTCCTAGTTCAATCCCCTGCAGGCAGTCTTTGGTCAAGAATTATCATGACTGAGCTGCCCTTCCTCAGTAAAATAGAGTTTCAAGCAGGTGGGGCTGACAATTACTGTATTTGCCACAGCCACAGGCCAACCACCAGAAGGATGTGTCAATCATGCTACACCAACAGTTCACAGTCTGTGTGATTTTGCCCCCTGGGAGATATTTTTTCAATGTCTGGAGACATTTTTGGTTGTCACAACTGGGGAAAGGGGAAAGGTACTTTTTGCACCTAGTGAATAGAGGCCCATGATACTGCTACTAAACATCGTACAATGCACAGGACAGCCCCACAACAAAGATTTATCCTGCCCCAAATGTCAATAGTGCTGAGATGGAGAAACCCTGGGCCACAACAAGGAAGCAAAATTTCAAAAATAGGTGGGGTCTTTTCCCAAAATTAACTATGTTCATACAGCTGACAACTCAGCCCACACGTTACCAAAACAGATCTGACTGCCTTAGAGGCTGAAGGAAGGACAGGTGGTAAGGGGATTTCTTGGTTGTTATCCTGACCAGGCCCTGGCTTTACCTGATTAAGAATACTTTCCACAGGAAAACCTAGCAAATCTATGGCATACCAACAATTACTACATGTAAGTATCTTTTAACATGACTTATTTATACACAGACAGTTTCCTTTTCAGGCCAGTTCCTTCAAAGAAGCCACAGATTTACTAAAGTATTGTGTAGGCCTAAAAACTGTCAGTAAGCACAGGCATTGGGGGGTGGGGGGAGGGAGGAGGAGTTGGAAGCTCTGTTTTAATTAGGTCAGGAATTCCTGGTTCTTTTGGAGTTTGAATGGCAATCTCCATTTCTCTGGCACTTTATAGGTTAGTGAATTCTTCCCACACAGTCCCTTTTTAACCCACAGGTTACCTCCCCAACACCCACTACTCCGGGAAGAGCTGCAGACTTTTGTGATAACTGGCAATACCCAAGGTGAGATGAAAAACACCAGCCTAATAACTGGAAAGGTATAAATACAGGCAGAACTGACAGGAAAAAATATTGTCTCTCATTAAAAAAAAACTCAAAAGCTATACAAAAATAGTGAGATTTGATATTTGAAATATAACAAATTGTACATATGCTTTTTACCAAACATCTTGATTCAAAAACTATTTACTTATCATCTAATTCAGGAGGCACCACATTTTTTCTTAAAAATTTTTTTAATGTTTATTTATTTTTGAGAGGGAGAGAGAGAGAGACAGACAGAGTGTGAGCAGGGGCAGAGGAGGGGCAGAGAGAGAGGGAGAAACACACAACTCAAAGTGGGCTCAGGCTCCGTGCTGTCAGCATAGAGCCCAACATGGGGCTTGAACTCACAAACTGTGAGATCATGACCTGAGCTGAAGTAGGACGCTTAACCGACTGAGCCACACAGGTGCCCCACGCACCACACTTTTTCTTAAAGGGACAAGTATTAAATATTTTAGGCTTTGAGGGCCAGGAGGTAAAATCAAAAGTTTTCTTTTTAGCAACTATTTAGATATTATACACACACACACACACATATGTATTTAGGATATTATATATTTATATAACTATTTAAAATATAACCATTTAATAATGTAAAAACTATTCTTAGTTCCCAGACAATAAAAAAACAGATGGTGAGCCATGTTTCCCCACAAGCTATAGTATGCCCACTCTTGATCTGATTGAGTAGTAAGTCTTTATATTTATTCTAAAGGCTCACTCATCTTTATTTCCTTTTTCTAAAAACCACTCATATATTATTATATATTTCCTTTATTAAGGAGGATTTGATTCATTCTTTATGTAAGTTACAATTGCTGTAACTCTAAGCCAATCGTAGGGATTACCCAGCAAGCACTCACATTGCCTTATTTAACACTTTACCCAAAACATTTAAGACATTCTTCAACCTATGTGCCAAATTGGAAATACAAATAGTTTCCTCTTTCACATCTAAGCCAGAGTGGGTGGGAAAGTAGATTTTGCTCTATCAAATTTTAGCCACTTAGAAGAGCACTTATTAGGAAGTTATAAATACAGCTTTAATGTCTCACAACTGACATAAAGAGAAACCCAAAATACCCTACAAAAACTAGATATAAAGTAAAGTCAATTTGGGGAGGCCAAGCATTTCTTTTAGGCAATGAAATAATGACAGAGTTAAAACACTGAAAAGGAAGGCTAACTTTGAACAGATAAAATGGAGAAGGACAGCTCTAAGCACCTACTGTTCTCCTTATTCTCTATTCACAAAAATTCATCTATTCCCTAGGAATTCATGGAGGGCCTAGATGTGCAGTACTGTTCTTCATATTTTAAGATAGTACTTTAACTTTTATGAGCCACAAGTGGACTAAGGAGATCCAGTTCGGACGCTGCACTCTGCATGGCACTATTTAACCTTTCCACTGCCCAGTGACCTCACAGATTTACAGTCCTGGATTCAACAAGTCCTGATAAGATGTAGCAAGAAAAAAAAATCAGAGCCTTTTGCATTATTTTTCTCCTTTTTGGCATTTATGGAGAAAATATCCCTGAGCAAGAAGTCAGAAGACTAGAATTCTAGTCTCTGGTCTACCCAGGAGTTATCCCTGGCATCATCAAAGAGTGGGTAGGAACAGGTGCCTGGAAACAGCAGGCCTAAATTCGAATCCCAAATCCATCACTACTTGCTCTAAGAAGCTAAACCAGACACCACCCATTTGGGCCTCAGCCTCCTCATCTGAGAGGCAGGAAACCACTACCCACCCCAGAGTATTGCTGGGAGCATTAAGTGGCACTCCTTGGAAATTGATGAGCACAGGCTGATGCTCATGAGTGTCCAGAAAATATTACTTGTCATCACTTCTTAATTTCTCTGAGCCTCAGTTTCCTCACAGGATTACCAGGAGTTTCATAGGAAAGCATTAAAATGGAGTGTGTTCTTTGAGCCCTGATTGGGGTGAGCTCGAGCCCTGCTTCTCTCTCTCTCTCTCTCTCTCTGCCCCTCGTGGTATTCTCTCTCTCTCCTGCTCTCTCTGCCCCTCACTCGTGCCCCCTCTCTCTCAAAAAAATGAAATGAGATGAAATAAGACAAAACAAAACAAAACAAACATAAAACAAAACAAAACAAAACAAAACAAAACAAAACAAAACAAAACAAAACAAAACAGGAGTGTGCTCTATAAACTACGAAGCCTCCTTCCTATGCAAGGTACTAGCTGATGTTCCATCCAAGACAGGTAGGACCTTGGTAGAGTTGAGTTGTCTCATCTTCCCATTGCCACAGCTTGTGACATACTGAAGTATGAGTACTTTCTCACCACTGAGTTTTCATTTGTGGTGCCTGGTTTCACCAAATGATGACAATAATAAATTAGGTCAGCTGCCAAAATAATATTTTTCAAAAAGCCATCACACCCAAAGTAGAGCAAGAGGACAGGGCAATGAGAACAGTAATGAGAGTCTCTCCTAGCATAACTACCTGACATTCTCCCCCATCCCTGTCACCTCCCCTCACCTCCCTCTACCCTACCACTTTCTTTTCTCAGCAGGTTCCAAAATGCCTTGTGCCTAATGGCTCCCTAGGGCTCCACCAGTCTCTGTTACTGTAAAAAGCAATCAATGGTACTCATTAAAATCAATATGGGGTAAAATCTGAACCATTTCAAATTAGCATGCAGTGTTCAAACTAAAGGATGTATTAGAATTTAAAGATAAGACAAATGATGCTAAACAGAAACAGCAACAGGTACATTCTCTTTGTCATTAGAAATGTGTGGGTAAAAGTTATGAAATACTGCTTTTGGAAATGTTGTTAATAAGAGTCCAGACCGAGTGCTTTCCTGTAAACTTGTTTCATTGGCATTCATCATGTACAGAGAGCTTGGAGAAAATGGAATTCAGTGAGAACAAAGAGAATCTGTATCAAGTTGGTATCAGTCAATGAAATTTCCATGTAATCTCAAAAGATATATTCAAAATTAAATGCTTAGAAAAGAAGCATGAAAGAAAAGTATGCAGTTCCTAAGGTCACCTCTTAAACAACAGTAGGACTAAATGACATGGCAGGCTTTGGAACGATCACAGAGACTGGGGGCTTGGTAGCTACAAATGATCAAGTTTGTGTGAAAATAACAGCAACAACAAACATGTGACCAATAGTCAGAAATGCCTTGTGCACTTAGGCAGAACTTCACAATCATTTCCTCAGCCACATTCTCAACCTTGGTTGGATAGCTCCAGCAGGATCTCATCAAACTCAACACATTCAAGTCTTTCTTCAACCCTAGTGCCTCTTGCTGACCACTCCCATTTACTCACTATCCCCCCATCTACCTGCACCCAGGCCCACAGAGGCTGCCTGCTCCTCACAGCTCTCAGCACTGGGTTCCCAAGTTGTCAAGGTCCTGCCGGCAAGCAGAGATGACCTTTCCCTTCAACTTCTGGGGCTACCGCCCAGATTTAGACTCTTGGTGACCTGAACAACCATGGTATTCTTCTAACTAGTCTCCATGCCTCCTCCTCCCCAATCCAGTATCAATTAGCGCTAACAATCTTTTCTGATCATGCCATTCTCCTGGAAAAACTCCTTCAAAGGCTGCCCAGAGCCTACCGAGCAAAAGCCAATCCCCTGTGTCACACATTCAGGGCCCTCAGCAACCTGACCTCAAACCACCTATTCAGCCTTATTTCTTTTCCTTCCTGATAGGTGGAGTTTCAACTGTTCCAGACTCATGGCACCCCCAAACCCACCACAGTTCCTGCCTCTGAGGCCTGGATCAGCCATCTCTTTTCCAATCATATTTCTCCACCACCCCTGTGTGTTGAAATTCTTCCTGCCTTTGAAGACCAGCTCTGTATTGGATGAAGCCAGTCGTCAGCCTCCTGCCTCTAAGCTGCACTGCTTGTAAGTGCCATCCAATGTCCTCTTAGTACACCACCCTGAGAAATAGTAGCGTGTGATGGTGACAGGTATAGACTCTGGAGCCAGACATCCAAGGTTCTGATCTTGGCTCTAGCATTTGCTTTGTGTGACTGGAAATAATTACTTACTTCTTTGTGCCCAGTCTCTTTATCTGTGTGATGGGAATGATGAAAACAGTATTTATGTAGTACAGAACCTATCACAAAATAAGCCTCAGTAAGTGTGAGCTGGTTCTCTTACTGCCCACCTGAATCCTTGAACAAGACCACAAACTTGGCTAAGGTGCTCCCACAGCATATGGATGCTCGGCATGCATTCTATGACATCCAACACAGTTTCAAAAAAAACGAAAAGAAAACTTCCAGTTAGGGTTACACTCAAGTTCCTGCTCCATGCTAAACACAGAGCAATGACAGAGAAAACATAAAAGAGCATGGCACTACAATCATTATGAACCACCCCTCCAATACTGGCAAAATAAATCAGAGAGAAATTCTCTAGTTGTTTTTTAATTATTTTTTCATTCTTTCAAACATTTACTGAGCACCTGCAGGCAATATTTGAGGCCTGGGAATATGGATGAGATGTAGTAATCAGGTAAGAAACTCACTTTATTAAAAAAGAGAGCAATTGTTAGATTCTATAATATATATATATATGAAATAACTCTTGCAAGAGAAAGTATGTAAAATGTTTACATGGCCAATGGTGTTTAGGAATATTTTCTGTGATAAGCTTTGTTGGTAGAAATAGAACATGTTAAATCTGTAGAATCAGAATTAGAAATGCCTGCATTGGCAAAATCATGGTTCAGCCAGCAGAACTAGAGACAAGTTTATGTTACAAAAAGACCATGTGGTTTTTAGATAAGGGTGACTACGATGGAGTTTAAAAGTCTGAGCAAAGATCATATAGTGGAGGTTTGAGCCATCAGTAAAAGGACTTCTTAGGTCCTGAGCTCAAGAACTTCTAGGTCACAGACTTTGCCTTGGTGGATCTCCCACTGGCTCGGAGACAACCTGGATAAATAAATGAAGAAAGCAAGAATTCATGTTGCCCTGCCCTCCTCCTCCCTGCCCCAATGACAGCATGGTGGGAAGCCCAGGCCCAGTCTCCTGAGGGCTTTATTGGTCCTGGGTTGGTAGTAATTGTGGCACCCAATGACTTGAGTGCTCTTCAGCTCTTGCTACCACAGATGGGCAAGTAGCCCAAAGTGATTAAGCATAGGAAATCAACAGACATGTCAGCACAACATATGTCCTTTCCCTTCAAAAACCTACAGTGCAATGAATGCAGAGACTCCTGACCCTTCGAAGGACCAGCGAGAAAATATTAAGGGGAGTGAATATAGGGGGATTTGGTATATAAAACCACTTTTTCTTTAACTAAATCAATAGGATTTTGGGTACTTGATTACCAAAATCTTTACAAGGAACAATATGTTCTCTGCAGAAAAAGCTAAAGAACAAGGTAAACTATTACCACATCAAATAATGTCTTATCAAATCAACCTGCATCCAAAGTATCACACGACACTAGTGAGTAATGCTGTGTTTCAGCCAACACTTCAGCTCACATTAGCACATCAGTTGTAGTTCTTGGGCAATAGTTTTGGTATTCCAAATAAGTTGAGATCATAATCTTTTTGTTGTTGTTTCCTGCCAGGCAAAGAAGTGGTTTCGCCCTCAGCCTTTTCCAGACCACCGAAAGATAACAAGACACTAAAGCAACCTGACCCTCCCCATGTGCAACTCCTGCCAACTCAAAATCTCCTCAAACAATAGCCTAAACAAAACCAGTATTCCAGGAGATGAGGTTTATATGAGATCCAACACCTCTGCCTGAGAATGAGTCATAAAACCACTAGCACTCTATTCCCCAGCATTACGCCATCTAGCCCCAACTGGGTTGAACCACGCAAAATGAAAAAGAAATCAGGAACACACTGAACTTAAAACCTCAAGTACACTTTAAATCCTGTTTTAAATTCATTTAAATTAACAGAGATCAGGCTACTTCTTTATTCAAGCTGGGCTATTCTTACCGCTTTAATTCCAAAAGTAGTCAGCCACATTTTTCCACTAAAAAGTAAAAAAATACCCTGACAGAAGAACATTCTAAAACTCAGTAGAGAATATGGAAACAGCTTACAATAAACTTTGCCTTCTAGAATAACTAATGGAGGAAATTACCCAGTTATTTGGCCATGGGAAACAACTAATTGTATATTTTTACGTATTTTGCAGGTCACAAATTAAAAGCACACTTTTTATTTTCTAGCATAGCATTTTTCCAAAGTGTTTAAAAAGAACACCAGTGCAGCAAGACAAAAGCAAATTAAATGGGCTTGAGGAACTTCCCCTTCCTGGGAATGACTGACATACACTTGCATATTAAGGAGTCTGAGGAGTCCTATAGTAAACTCTGTGGAATCCAGCATTTTCCCAAATTCATTTGGCCCTGCAGCCCTTTTTCTCTCATAGGACTTTATCAACATCCTACAAAATGGCTGTTCTGCAGAGCCCATTTTGGGAAAGATTCCTCTAGAAAAGGGATCAATGAAATGGTTTTAGAGCTGAAAGTCTGGAGTCGGCCAGGTTCAAATAACAGCTTCAACACTTATTAGCTGTGGGACACTGGGCAAGCTTCTAAGTGCCACCCGTCTGTCAGCTCCTCCAGGTAAAATGGGCAAAATAATAGAACCTACCTCCCAGGCATGGGTCTTTTCACATGACTGGAAGAATCTTCTGAGAGCTTCACATGGCCTGTTCCTTTTTGTCATGCAAGTCTCAGTTCACAATATCACCCCCTGCAAGAGGCCTTCCCTGATCACCCAATAATCAAGTTGGCCCCACCCAGGTCACTAGTTCTTCATCCTCTTGTTTTCTTCATGATGCTTCTCTGTTTAACTGTTAAATTACATTTCACCCCGACAGAATACAAGCACAATGAAGTCAAACTTTATTAGTTACTACTGCTTTATCCCCAAACAGATCCTCATTAAATGCTCATTGAATGGATGGATAAATGAATGAATGAGGTGGTTGTGAGAGTTAAATAGGAATCAACGTAAAGCATTCTTCAAAGCGACTGACACATAAGCATCCATCCATATGCTGATATGAAAACTTTCAACGAATGATGACTGGTTGAGGAACTCATAATTCTTGCACTATTTAACTTGCCTCTTCATGATGTATTGTGGGAAAACATTTCCCGGCATTTATTCAGAGATGTGGTGAATGGGCTTTACGGATGGGGTGACAGAGGTGTAGGCCCTGGGGGTAGCATTTGCTGATTTCTGTGGTGTAAATACTCCCACCAAGACTAATTTCAAGTTATCAATGGTTTAAAAGCAGGCTCACAAAATTCCTGAAAATGTAGCAAATGGCTTTCAGAAGCCAGAATAATCCTTCTCTTGGGGAAGGTCCTTTCAGAGCTCCAAGTCTTGTTTGTTAAGTTTAAAATGAGATTTTTTTTATATAGAGACACCTTTTCTACATGCTCCCTTCTTGGTAAGCAAAGAAAAAGGCAATCCACTGACTTTTATCTGATACTCAAGGAAACTAGCTGGATGTGTTGGGCTACATTTTCTGTACCACTCTCTGTGGGCTCTTTTACTGATGTTTAAGACTTTGAACATGACCTATTTCCATGCCAGACCACTGGGAGGACAAGCTAATCTCATAAAACACAAATTGAACTGTGTTTAGATTCATTTAAATGGAGGCATCCACACAGTAGCAAGGCACCATCTACTTAGTGCTACCAATGAGCAGAATTCAATAACAGAAAGGGAATGACTCTACCCTGACCACAAGACCCCAACATGGAGTCAAGGTCAATGCTGCAGATAGAGGTTTCTCTGGCATCACTGCCCTGCTGTACATGCAACATGACCCCTTAGCACCCAAAATAAAGCAGCAGCTTTTTTTTTTCAACTATGGTGATCTCCTAGCTATAGTTCTAAGATAACAAAACCAAAATTTCAAAATCCAGTCATTCTATGTGCAAGGGATTACATGCCAGCAGTTATTGCTCCTCTTCTGTGGAGTAAGGCAGGAAGAGATTAGTTTCTGCTCCACTGTATTAGCTATTTATTGCTGTGTAACAAATTATCCCCAAATTCAGCAGCTTAAAACAACACACATTTATTATATCACAGTTTCTGGGGATCAGGGATCCAGGCATAGCTTAGCTGGGTCCTTTGCTTCATAGTCTTTCACAAAGCTGCAGTCAAGGTGTCAGCCCAGGGCCTGTCATCTTATCTGAAAGTTGCACTGGGAAAAGATCCACTTCCAACCTCACAAAATAGTTGTTGTCAATTTTCAGTTCTTTGTGGCTGTTTGAGTGAGGGTCTCAGTTCCTCACTGCATGTTGACTAGAGGCTACTCTCAGTCCTCACCACATGGGCGTCTCTCCATAGCAGCTTGCTTCATCAAAGCAGCGAGGTGAGAGCACAAAAAAGTTGGCTAACAAGATGGAAATAAGTCTTATGTAATCTAATCATAGAAGTCACAATGGCATCCTATTTCTTTCACCATATTCTATTGTTTAGTCACTAGGTTCAGCCTATACTCAAGGATGTGGATTTACACAAATGCATGAATTCCAAGAGGTACAAATCATTGGGGGCCATCTTAGAAGCCTGCCCATGACATTCATTCTTCCCATTCCATTATGGATGGGAAGACCCAGGCCCAACAAAACATCTCTTTAAGCATCTCAATACAAAACCAAGTCATGTGGTTTCCCAAGCATGTTGCTAATGTCTCATGAAAATAAAACAAGGGAGAATAGGTAAGGGGGACATTAAGTCTGAAGACACAAAAGTCTGCTCAAATGTTTTAAACAAATATACTCTACATCAGAGAAAACTCCCAGGAGTATCTGCATTAGCAAGCCCCATCATGGATGCCATGTATTCTGAACAACCAAACCAGTAACTCACAAGAACTGCCCATCCAGGGTGCCTGGGTGGCTCAGTTGGTTGAGCATCCAACTTCAGCTCAGGTCATGATTTCACAGCTCATGAGCTCAAGCCCTGCATTGGGCTCTGTGCTAACAGCTCAGAGCCTGGAGCCTGCTTCAGATTCTCTTTCTCTCTCTCTCTCTCTCTCTCTCTCTCTCTCTCTCTGCCCCTTCCCTGTTCACTTGCATGCATGCACGCGCGCACTCTCTCTCTCTCTCTCTCCCAAAAATAAATAAACATTAAAAAATAAAATAAAATAAAAAACAAGAACTGCCCATCCAAAAAGGTATATGACGCCAAAAATCTAGTTTGGCCTGAATGTAAATATCTTTTGGAATTTTTATTTATTGCTATAGCATATTTTTAATATACTTAATGCCATGTTATTGCTTCCTATTTTCTGTGAAATCTGTGTCTCCCATAGCATTTTGCCTACACGGTACTTTTGAGATCCATATCCACCATAGTGGCAAGAAACCGTTATAAAAATTTCAAGCCTTGGCTATCACCCACATTTTGTATAAGCTCTACCCAACTACATATCCTCAGATATCTGTGCATCCCAACATTCAAGAGTGGTGGCAGGCCAGAGAGGCTGCCTCTGAAGGACTTCAAATGATTTTAATCCACTAAGTATAAAATGCATACTCAGAAAACCTGGAACAGCTTGTCTTAGACAAAAGAAAATGCAGACAAAGATGGTCTTAAACCTAAATGTTCAAAACTGGTCTGCACATTTTACCATTCTTCCTGGAAAGATCTATATGCTTTACTTTCTACAAATGTTACCCCAATTCAGCTATGAAAATATGTAAGTTCATTGTTTTGCTAATCACCTATTTCTTTTCCTCCTTTAGAGAGATGATATTTGATAACCATCTAAACCCTGAAACTATGGCCATCTGTGGGAAAGTAGTTGTAAGCCACCTTAGAATTGGCATGTGCTGCACATACTTGGATCCCGAATACGTGTCGAGTAACAATGGAACATATGTATGGTGAGCAGAGAGAAGAACTAATGCAAAATTCTAGTTTAAAGGTGATAAGCAGATAGGAAGACTATAAAACAGATGCCAGGAAATTTTGTTAAGGCTGCAGATATCTTCCAACCTGTGAAAATAACTTGGTAACATGTTTTCACTTGTAAAATATGGCTTTGAGGAAATAGAGTGAATATCCTTACCTCTCTAAGATGTATGTTTTCCTTTTCTTTCTGATCTAAAATCACTTCCAAGTGGCTGACTTGAGACTCAGCCTCTGCCATCCGCCGTGTCCGCTCATTGTCATCCTCAAGACTTTTAGAAGGCAAACCTTTACTTTGCAACATCTCGAGAAGCTTTTTAATAGACTCGTCTCGGGCGTTGAGGGTCTGTTTCTGTGTTTCAATTCTCAACTCCATTTCCTCCAAGGTCTTCCTTAAAAGGAACAGCTCCTTAGCTTGTCTGTCATGCTCAGCTTGGAGCCGCCGGAAGTTCTCTTCAGTCAGCTCAATGGTGAAGTGCTCGGCTCCACGGTTGCCACTCTCTTGCTGTAGGAGGTGATTGAGGTCTCTCTGGGTTCGAAGCTCATCCTGAAGGGCTTGGATTGTCAACTGCAGGTGCTGTGATAGAAAGATGGAGCAGGAGAGGAGAAAGAAGGGGACAAAGTCAATGGAAATGCCAAGTGCTTTTTGCTGCTACCACACTATGAAGATGGAATGTTAATCACGAGGTCTAGAGGGCCAGCCGTGAAGTCCTCCAGGGTGACTTCAGAAGCATGGGACAGCACATGGAGAGGGGGAAATTAATTCAATGATGCTTTCTGAATGTCTTAGGAGAAGAGAAATGTACACATACACAGAAACAGTATATTAGTGTCAGTCACAGGGAAATTATACATCTAAAGAGATTGAACTGAGTAAGTGGAAAGGGTTAGAAGGGAAAGTCTCACAAACACACCTTCTTTATGCCCGCAATGCTCCAGACTCAGTATTCCCTGTTTCCTAAGGTGTTCTTTATTCTACTATCCATTATTTTCCATCAGAAATGCATTTCCATTTAAAAAATGAAAATAATAGCATCCACTACAAGTAGACACAAACAAGGACTTTATTTTTTACAAATAAAGCTGTGAACAGGTTTAGTAAACAGGATTACTGCATCTGCAAGCAAAAGGGAACAAATGCAGACAGGGACAGACACAAACACACAAGGAGGTGAGGCTGTGCAGAGCAAAACAAACAAGCTGCAAACAGTGGACCAACCTTGGTTCTTCGGGCATCCAGTAACTGAACAGCATGGGAAATGGAAAACAAAAATGAAGCAAAAAATCAACACAAAGAAAAGTTCAGTGCAAGCAAAGGATATTTAACAGAAAGAATCAACATAAAGTACCTTCACGGAGAAAAAAAAAGAAAAAAAGAAAAACAACTGCTAATCACAGCAAAGACCCATAATCTACACAAAATCTATAGCACTGCTGTTTGATAAATGTGATCAAAGGAAAGAAAAAAAGAAGAAGAAGAAAAAGTTAGGTCAATTCCACCTTTTGTTTTCCTAAGTCTCTCTGACCTAGGAACCCAAAGTCTTTGGTATATTACCAGGGAAGAAAGCAAAACATTCCACAAGTACCCACATATTATTCCAGGTCACTATTTTAACCAAAATCAGAGTGAAAACACCAGAGAAACAAAATAGTTACTGGTTATAAGAAAATAAACAGTTGCTTGACAACAGTTGGTAAATTCTGTAACACCTTCCCAATAGAGCCAACCCCCAGGCTGGTCAGAATAGGCAGCCATAAGCCTGAAGGCATTTTCGTCCTAGGAACAAACCAGGATGCTTCCAAAACAGCAGTTCCTCATTCAATCACCAAATACACACTCCTACCTGTAGACCAGATACAAAGTTAGGGGAGGGAAAACAAAATGAGCACAAAATGAAAAAGTGGGCAGAGGACCTGAATAAACATTTTTCTAAAGAAGACATACAGATGGTCAACAGGCATATGAAAAGATGCTCAACATCACTAATCATCAGGAAAATGCAAATTAAGACCACAATGAGATATCACTTCACATCAGTCAGAGTGGTTATTATCAAAAAGTAAAGAAATAACAAGTGTTGGCAAGGTCGTGGAAAAAAAAGGGAACCCTAAGTACTATTGGTGGGAATGTAAATTGGTGCAACCACTATGGAAAACAGTACGGAGATTTATCAAAAAGTTAAAAACAAAAATAGAACTGCCATCTGATCCAGTGATTCCACTACTGAATATTTACCCAAAGAAAAAAAAAATACTAATTCAAAAG
The DNA here is from genome assembly GCF_027475565.1 of Acinonyx jubatus. Taxonomy (NCBI): domain Eukaryota; kingdom Metazoa; phylum Chordata; class Mammalia; order Carnivora; family Felidae; genus Acinonyx; species Acinonyx jubatus. The sequence continues at coordinate 141,624,666 of NC_069383.1, read as the reverse complement.
ATATATTCAACCTTATGTTTACTGCAGCATTACTTATAATAGCCAAATATTGAAGTAACCTAAGTGTCCATCGATAGATAAACAGATAAAGAAAATATGTGTGTGTGTATACATACACACTCAACCATACAGAAGAATGAGACCTTGTAATTTGTGACAACATGGATGGACATAAAGGGTATTATGCTAAGTAAAATGAGTCAGAGAAAAACAAAACCATATGATTTCACTTATACACGGAATCTAAAAAATAAAACAATGAACAAACAGAAACAGTCTCATAAATACAAAGAACAAACTGGTGGTTGACAAGGGAAGGAGTATAGGGGTGATAGGTGAAATAGGTGAGGGGATTAAGAAGTACAAACTTCTAATTATAAAATAAGTCACAGAGATGAAAGTACAGCACAGAGAAAATAGTCAGTATTGTAATAACATTGCATGGTGACAGATGAGAAAATAAAAAAAAAAGAAACCCTATACTTTTAAGCCAGTCATTTCCCTTCCTCCTTCCTATCCCCAGGCCCTGGAAACCTCTAGTTTACTTTCTGTCTCTATGTATTTACCTAGTCTGGATATTCATATCCATGGAAGTATGCAATACATTGCTTTTTCACGTAGCATGCTTTCAAGGCTCATCCATGTTATAGCACATATCCATACTTAATTCATTTTACAGGTGAATATTATTCCATTATAGAACCATACCACATTGCATTATCCATTCATCAGTTGATTCATATACAAATATCCATAGTAGCCAAAAAGTAGAAACAATTTATATGTCAATCACCTGATGAATGAATAAATAAAATGCAGTATATCCACACAATGGAGTATTATTTAGCCATACAAATCAATGAAGTACTGATACACATTGTATCACTATAGCATAGATAAACCTTAAAAACATTATGCCATGTGAAAGAAGCCAGTCACAAGAAACCACATGTAGTAGGATTCCATTGATATGAAATATCCAGAATAAGCAAATCTGCAGACAGAAAATAAATTGGTGACTGACAAGGTGGCTGGAGTAGGGGGAATGGAGGGTGACTACTACAGGGTATGGGATTTCTTTTGGGGGTGATGAAAATTTTCTGGAAGTAGATAGTGGTGTTGATTGTACAACTTTGTGAATATACTAAAAACCAATGAATTTTACATGTTAGAGGTGGGAATTGTATGCTACGTAAATTGTATCTCAATAAATCTGCCACAAAGAAACATGAGGTAAGATTATAAGGTAATATAACCTCCCTCCACCAGCTCCCCATCCCAAAATCACATCAAAACAAAGTCCACGGGAGTATTGACAGCCTTCAGCCCAGTAATGTGACTGCTGCCAAACCTCTTGGGAACAGACAGTGCAACTGTCAAGTCTTTTAAATATTCTTGATGATGGCAAATATTTTCTTTGATGAAGTATAATTAACATATAGTATCCCATCAGTTGCAGGTGTATGTAATAGTTATTTCATATTTTTGTACATTACAAAAATGATCCCATAAGTCTAGTTACCATCTGTCACCATACAAAGTTATTACAATATTATTGACTATATTCCCTATGCTGTACATTGTATCCCTGTGACTCATTTATTTTATAACTAGAAGTTTGTACTTCTTAATCCTCTGCACCTACTTCACCTGCTTCCACCAACACTGATCCACTCTGGTAGCCAAGAATCTGTTTCCTGTATCTAAGAGTCTGTTTCTGTTTTGTTTGTTCATTTGTCTCGTTTTTCAGATTCCACATATAAGTGAAATCATAAAATATTTGGCTTTCTCTGACTTATTTCATTCAGCATAATACCCTCTAGATCCATCCATGTTGTCACAAATGGCAAGATCTCATTCTTTTTTTTATGGCTGAGTAATATTTCAGTGTGAGATATAAACACACACACACCTTATCCATTCATCTATTATGGACACTTAGGTTGCTTCCAATATCTTGGCTATTGTAAATAATTCTGCCATAAACATAGGAGTGCATATATCTCTTCTAATCGGTGTTTTTGTTTTCTTCAGATAAATACCCATAAGCGGAATTACTGGATCATATGGTAGTTCATAGTTCTCTTTAATTTCTTGAGGAGCCTCCATACTATTCTCCATAGTGGTTGCACCAATTTACATCCCACCAACAGAGTAGAAGGGTTCCCTTTTCTCGATATCCTCAACAACACTTGTTATTTTGTGTCTTTTTGATAATAGCCAGTCTAATTGGTGTGAGGTGATATTTCAATGTGGTTTTGATTTGCATTTCTCTGATGATTAGTGATGTTAAGCATCTTTTCCTGTGCCTGTTTACTATCTGTATGTCTTCTTTAGAAAAATGTTTATTCATGTCCTCTGCCTATTTTTTAATCAGATTGTTTTTTCTACTAAGTTATAGAAGTTATTTATATATACTGATATTAACCCCCTATCAGATAGATATATGATTTGCAAGTATCTTCTCCCATTCCGTAGGTCACCTTTTCATTTTGTTGATGGTCTCCTTTGCTGTGCAAAAGCTTTTTACTGTGATGTAATCCCATTTATCTTAGCTTTTACTGCCCTTGCCTGAGGAGACATATCCAGAAAAATACTGCTAAGACTGATGTCAAAGAACTTATCGCCTATGTTTTCTTCTAAGAGTTTTATGATTTCAGGCCTTACATTCAAGTCTTTAATCCATTTTGAATTTATTTTTTACATGGTCTAAGATAGTGGTCCAGTTTCATTCTTTTGCATGTAGCTGTCCAGTTTTCCCAATACCATTTATTGAACAGTCTGTCTTTTTCCCATTTTATATTCTTGCCTCCTTTGTCATAGATTAGTTGACTATATATGTGTGGGTTTATTTCTTGATTCTATTCTATTTCATTAATCTGTGTGTCTGTTTCCATGTCAGTACCATATTGTTTTGATTACTATAGCTTTGCAGTATAGCTTGAAATCAGTGAGTGTCATACCTCCAGCTTTGTTCTTTATCAGGATTGTTTTGACTATTTGGGATCTTTTGTGGTTTCACACAAATTTTAGGATTCTTTGTTCTAGCTCTGTGAAAAATGACATTAATATTGTGATGGGGATTGCACAGAATGTGTAGATTGCTTTGAGTATGGACATTTTAACAATATTAATTTAGCAATATTAATTCTTCCAACCCATGAGCATGGTATATCTTTCCATTTGCTGGTGCCACCTGAAATATCTTTCATCGATGTCTTAAATTTTCAGAGTACAGAACTTTCACCCCTTGCTTAAACTTATTTGTAAGTATTTTATTCTTTTTGATACAATTATAAATGGAATTGTTCTCTGAATTTCTCTTTCTGATAGTTTATTATTAGTGTATAGAAAAGCAACTGATTTCTGTATGCTAGTTTTGTATCCTGCAACTTTACTGAATTCATTTATTAGTTCTAGTAGTTTTGTTTTGTTTTGTTTTTTGGTGGAGTCTTTAGAGTTTTCTATATATAATACCATGTCATCTGCAAATAGTGAAACGGTTTTATTTCCTCCTTACCAATTTGGATGCCTTTTAATTTTTTTCTTACCTAATTACTGGGGCTAGGAGTACTAATAACATGTTGAATAAAAGCAGCAAGAATGGACATACTTATATAAGTCCTGACAATTGTTTTATTTCTCTTTTGCAATGAAAGTACCTGACTTAAGCTTTGATTACCAAGGCATCCACTTCAAAGAGGCATCCACTTCAATGATGGCTATCTCAAATAAAGGCATTGCCAACCACACAACTAGATAAAAAGCCATACTGCCTCCTCCAACTGAGGCTCCTTTGTTTTAGAGATCTTGATTGATTTCAGTAACTGAACATTTGAGCTACTTGTTTTTTCTCTTCCAACACTTTAAATCTCCCCTCTTAGGTTTTAAATTCACCAATAAAGAATGAGCCCACAAAACCCTAGGTACCCTCCTCCCTTGACCCCAATAAAAGGAGAACCTCAGGCCGATGTACTCTCTACCCATGAGCTCACTGTATGCCCCCAGTGGTGCTGTTCAATTTCCAGGTCTTTTAAGTAATATGCCTTCAAAGTTTCTTGCTGATTATTGCTCAAGGGCATCTTGCAATCACAGTAAGAACCACAAGGCCAATACAACCACAGTACTAGTTATTGATAGACTGAGACCAGCACAAAACAGATTTATGAGATGATCTAAGTTTTTGGAAACAAACATGATGAATTGGGATGATGAGACTGGAAATCATCTTTTCTGAGAGTGACCAAAACTAAGACTGGTTTTCTTATGTGGTTCATAGACTAGCCAGAAAGGAATTCCAAGGAAAAATTGCCAAAATGCTTTGAGTGGAGACAGCCACATTGGAAGACAACTCTGTAAGGGGTCTACCCCTTTGGATGGGCAAGTTGCCCATCATCCTGATCCTTTGTTTCCACACCTGCAAAATGGGGATAAACATAATGCTTAATTTACAGAGTTCCTGTGAGGAATAACTAAGGTAATGCATCAAGTGCCAAGTTTGAGAGCAAAGGAAGGGAAGAAGTTTGATAGAAAGGAAGAAAAGAAGGTAAGAAAGTAGAAGAGAAGAATGAGAGGGAGGGAGGAAAAAAGGAGACAGAAATGGAGGGAAAATTGATTTATTTATCCATTCAACAAACATTTACCTGGTATCTCCCTTATACTCAAGAAAGGAAGAAGGAAGGAAGGAAGGAATGGAGGAAGGGAAAATGGAAGGGAGGGGAGGGGGAAAACAAACGGTCCATGCTCATAGTCCATGCAGACAAGTAAACCCGTAGTAGCTCCAATATGTTATGAGGTTATGACAGAAGTCATAGCCAGGTGGCTAGAAATTCAGAGAGGATGTAACCCAGGCTAGAGACATGTGAGAAAATACCCCAAACAAAGAGCCACCACTGAGCTGGATCTTGAAGAACAATTGAGAGTCAGCCCCATGAAGAAATATGGAAAGAGAAGAGAAAGTATAAAAGCCCAGAGGCAAAGACACACCAGACCTATTAAGGAATAGTAATAGCAAAAATCTGGATAGCAATTACCACATGCCACACATAGTTCTAAGCTTTTTTTAACCCTCACAACCACCCTGTGAAGTAGCCATTGTTTTAGATCTCCATTAAAGGGATGAGAAAATGGAGATGCAAAGTGGTTAAGAAACTTGCTCCAGGTCATCCTCCTAGGTGATGTTCATCAAGGCTATCTGACACCAACTCCCTTACTCAAACCACTATACCATGTAGCCTCTGAATTGGCACAAATGCTTCAGGATGCTGGAGAAAGACAGAAAGACAGAAAGACAGAAAGAAAGAAAGAAAGAAAGAAAGAAAGAGAGAAAGAAAATAATGTAGGGTGGAGGCAAGAGTTGTGAGAGCAGACAGGCAGGCAATTAATGACAGTTTACAGCAAATCTTCAAATTTAAAGTTAGCCATCGTAACCAGCCTGTTCCTCATTCAGAGGTTATCATGATAGATGCTTTCAGGTGCATATTTATTAATAAGAAAATTTTTTTTCCAGGTAGCCTCTTTCTCAATTAAATGACTTCAGCATGATCACACAATCTGATAATCAACCAAATTTAGTGTTCAAAACTTTCTCAAATCCATGTCATTTAATTTTCTTTCTCTTTAAAAAAAATTTTTTAATGTTTATTTTATTTTTCAGAGAGAGAGAGAGAGAGAAAGTGTGAGCAGGGGAGGGGCAGAGAGAGAAGGAGACAGAGAATCTGAAGCAGGCTCCAGGCTCCCAACTGTCAGTACAGAGCCTGACATGGGGCTCAAACCCACCAACTGTGATATCATGACCTGAGCCAAAGTGGGACACTTAACTGACTGAGCCACCCAGGCACCCCGTCATTCTCTTTTAAAATATTTAAAATTAAGCAGAATTCTCCTTGTTCCTAAAAAGGAATTCTTGAACAAAAGGCATGTACCTTACAGTCTTGATCATCTTTCCGCATCATATACTGGAGAATGGGAAGGGGAACTGAAGCAACTTCTCTCTCTGTCTCTCTCTATCCTCCCTCACTGTTCTACTTTTAAGAAATTCAAATCAATCAAGTTTCAAAATTCATTTGCCAGATAGTCATTTCTAGCTAGATATTTAACATAGGCAATTTGTATTTTAAAATACAAAGACAGCACTTTTAATAATCCACTGAAAAGAATATCCTGTGTCTCAGTTTCCTCATTTGTAAAAGGGGGAGAGTAATGGGTGCCTGGGTGGTTCAGTCGGTTAAGCATCCAACTTTTGATCTCAGTTCAGGTCGTGATCTCATGGTTTGTGGGATCAAGCCCCATGTCTGTGCTATCAGCACAGAGCCTGCTTGAAATTCTCTCTCTCCCTCTCTCTCTACCTCTCTCTTTCTCTCTCTCTCTCTCTAATATAAATAAATAAACATTTTTAAAAGGGGGGAAGAGTAATAATTCCTAATACATAGAGTTATTGTGAAAATTAAGAGTTAATACATATAAAGCTGTAGAAAGTACCAAGTACAGAGTAATCACATCAGTCAGGATAGGCTAGGATATGCTGCCCTCACACCAGCAACAAAAACCCATATTCTGAAAGACACAATCTACTTGACACACTGATGACAAGGAATCAGAACTCTTATAGCTCAAAGAGACCTTAAAGATTAGCCTGTTAACCTCATTTTACAAACGAAAAAATCATATCACGCAGGTTAAAGGGCAGGCCCAAAAGAACAATCACATTGCCAAAGCCAGAATCTGTTTCTGGGAGCATGGAAGCTTGGTTTCTGGAATCCTGAACTCCATCATGGTATGTATTCTAGTAATGCTAAGAGCAGAACAAAAGGGGGTGGCTCTCTAACAGCTTAGGAAACAGTAGTCATGTCTTAAACAGAGTGGATGAGAGATAACCTAAATCATTTCACTTACTCCCTGGGCCCCATCCAATAGTTAAATAGCATGGGACATCCAAGGACAATTTACTGAGACCTCCTTTCTAAGTCTTCAGAATTGGACTGTGAGCTAATTAAAATTAGCTATTAGAGGACAAGCTCTAGAAAAACTAGCTCTAGAAGATCAGACACAGTATAAGCGAAATCTCTGGCAAAGCCAAAGGCACCTTCTCTAAGGGCCAAAAGGTAAGAAAAACAAAGCACAGTTTTTAATTCTGCCCTTCCAGATTATTCAATTCCTTCAGACTGAATCACCTCCCCCTTCTCAACCATGAAAGCACATTTCTTTTAAGGCAATTGCCCAAACCCTACTGGATCAATAATCAAGAGCATTCATTTCAGCTTGATACCTTTATCAGGTACCTACCTACAAACCAGCAATCTGTAAGGTTGTATTCTAGGGCCTTCTCTTTGAAATCTGCCAGTTATCTTTGTGCTTTCAACTTCCCACAGCCTCAACCACTCTTCTGTGGCTTCCATTCCACTGCATATCTGGAGAGGGAAGCCCTTCCAATGTCCACCTTCATTAGGACGAAACATCACCAGGTGATCTGACCTCATGCCTGGGTCCTAGTCAAACTGCTGTCAACTGAGAACTTATGGCACAAGTGGAACAGGTGACAAAACCGCTAATTCCCTTTAAGAACAAAAATGAGTCTGTGACTAGATGGGCATTCAAAAAGCTGTTTACTCCCTACCCTAATTCGGGGATCATTCTCCAGTTGTTTTCAAAGTATCAAAGCTCAAAAGGCAAACTCCCTTCTCCATAGCCTGCCAGTGAGGACACCACTAAGAGAAGCAAAGCAGGTATCACAATGGCATCCAGGCTACTCTTTACAGTCACTCGGCTAAGAGTGCAAATAGAATGCATTATGTTTATCCTGATATCCAGATACCTTCAACCCAGTTTTTTTTAACCTTCCCTCCCCCCACCCCCAAACTTAATTGCATACTTTGAAATCTGCCCTGGAGGTGCCTGGGTGGCTCAGTCGGTTGAGCGTCCCATTTCAGCTCAGGTCATGGTCTCACGGTTCATGAGTTACAGCCCCACATCAGGTTCTCTGCTGTCAGCACAGAGCCCACTTTGGATCCTCTGTCTCCCTCGCTCTCTCTGTCCCTCCCTGGCTCATGTTCTCCCTCCCTCCCTCTCTCTCTCTTTCTCTCTCTCTCTCTCCCCCCACCTCTCAAAAATAAAAAAATAGACATTAAAAAAAAAAGAAAAAAGAAATCTTCCCTGGATAGTAAAGACTAGCCCCATTTCCAGTCCACAAAAGGGGAAAAAAAAGTTTAAAATCATTTGTCTGTCCTTTAAACATAGGTAAACAGACTGCAAGTGTAATAAGATTAGCCTGTTCAATTGATTCCAAGTCTCAGACAATAAAAGAGGTCATAACAACTTCTGTTTCTGGCATTACACCAGGCTATGTTTTCTGATAAGCCCTCCCACTACACAACAGCTAAATAAAACCAAATATATCTTTTAAAGCATTGCTGTGCTTACAAGAAAGTAAGGAAAATCTCTAAGAAAGAGAAAGATTAAGAGAAAGAAAGTGAGCTTTTCAGGGGCAGGTTCTGGGCCAAATTTGTATTATACTCCCAAATCCAGCACATAATAGGTATTCAATAAATAATGAAATATGGGCAGAAAGATGAGAGGAGCAGAAGGGAAATTGTCTCACCAGATGGTCGGCACAGCGGAACACTGTGAGAGAGAATAGGTTGCCATTCCTCTTTGCTTTACTGTACTTAGACTAGGGGTGGGAGAGTGTGGGGCCAGTAGGGAGGGAGAGGGTATCCTCGACCTCAGATTACTCTGTCCTGTTCTCTCCTCCAAAACTCAAAATGCCTCACGTCCACCAACTCACTCATCTGACAAGACTGCTCTGATGCTGCCAGCACTATGTCCACTTCACAAGAGGATAAATTGGACTGGCTTAAGGGATTTGACTGCAATCACATTGTTAGCAGATATGGGCCAGTGTCTAAAACTGAGGTTTTCTCCAGCCAATTCTAAAGTTGCCCTGCTATAAAAAATATAGAGAACTTCATTTTGCACAACTCTTATAAGCTCTTATAAGTCACCTAATCTTGGGGGGAAAAAGTGAACAATAAAAATATAAGAAACTAAGCCGTACTTGAGTTTATATGGAAAAGGGGGGAAAAGATACTTTGCCTTAGCCAACATTCAGGAGAATAACTTCCAATAGCTACTGGAGTCAGAATTTAATCCATATTTCAGCATGTCTAAAATACAAAAAGGTAAATAGAATGAAAATATAATTATATATGTATGATGTGCATGGAACACACAACTATTTAAATAAGGACTAGCCAGATGTTTAGAATCTACTCTGTCTTATCCCCAAACATGGAAAATATGAGTTCCTGGCAAATTTGAAAAAATTCGTGACCTTAAGCTCTTTTCCACACTATGGGGAAAAAACAAAACAAAACAAAATGATAAAGTTTTGTGCTATAAAGCAGTTTAGGGTTTCATTGCTATGAAAACCGTCTCTGAGCTATATAAAAATATGAATTGGCCTATACCCAAAAGTCTTGAACTTTTTTTTAATAAATCCATACGCCTTCTCAAGCAAGGGCTTAACATAACTTTCAAAGAAAACAGAATCTCTTTGCAGACAACTTGGCCTGCTCTGCTTCTCCTGTGACTTTATTTTCCTATTTATCATTTTTGAGTTTGTCTCTAATCAAATTTTAAGGGCAGGTTGTCTGATCCCCTTTTCCATAATCCCATGTGCAAGATGTACAGCCCTCCTCGTGGCTCCAACCCTTCCACGGACCACGTCATGTATGTGAAAAGACAAACAGCAGACGCTGGCTAAAAACATGTGGCCCCAGTGTGCTATGGAAGAGCTGCTCTGCTGAGAAAGGATTAAAAAAATTAATATTTAGACATATGGTCCTAGGCTTTCTCTTTTAGGGAAGAACAAGCACACATAACTAATAAAGAATATTGATAGGTGATTTTTAAAAGCACCAAAGCACCATGATCCTGGGATCCTCACACAGATACACTGTCACTGATAACTGCAGAAAACACTTTGGTTGATAACATGTGACATTTTGCCAAGATTCATAACACTAAGAACAATATATATGGAAAAGCCCTCTTGGCAGCTGCTTTTGTAAGCAAGGAGTTCTGGTTCTCATTACAGACCAATACTGTAAGATGGCATAGTACTGGAATATTGTGCTGAGCTGAGAGTTAAGGACTTAAGTTCTAATTCTGGCTTTGCTGCTAACAAATTATATCATGTGGGGAAAATCACTAAACTTGTCTAGGACTCCAAGAACAGTGATGATGAACTGGGTTTTGAATCCTGGATCTACCTATTATAACCTATGCTGCCTTGGACAAATCACTTAAGTACTTTGAGCATTGAATTATTCATCCATAAAAAAGAAACAATAATTGTAACTAAGGTACAAGGTTCACACAAAGACCACATGAGATGTTCATCACATTAAGTGAACAGGTTCCCATAAAGCATAAAGCACCGGGCCTGGCACATAATGGACCCAGTAAATGTTCACTGTTACTGGTTGACACAGTGGTGGTGGCTAGAGGCCTGGAATTAAAATTTCTCTCCTTCCTCCTCCCATTTGAGCAGGGAAAAGACATAAGCATAATGAACATACATTTTTGATCATCGAATAAATGCAACAGTGGGAAACAAAATGCTAAGCACTTTGGCATTTTTTAAATAAGGGAAACAGGAAACAGTTGTTTTAAGACCAACTTAAAGATGGCTAAAATTGATTTCCCATTAACCGGTCTATAAATAACTCTATAAGGGGCTCTCAGAAATAGCAACATGAACATGCCTGTTTTGAAAGTCAGGGTTTTTTCCCCTACTAGTCCCCCGTAATACATAAGCAACTAAAAGAGAGTAGCATCTCCTGATGTTGACACCGCTCAACCTGTTACAGGTGTGTGTGTGTGTGTGTGTGTATGTATGAATGAATAAATAAAAACAAAAAAAACCCAAGTTTAAGAAATATTGATACTTTTTAAATGTGTTTAGAGAAGCAACCCAAATCATGTACTCATGGAAACAATGGTTAAAACTGGAGCTTTTCTAGGAGCCTGGGTGGCTCAGTCGGCTGAGCATGGGACTTTGGCTCAGGTCATGATCTCTTGGTTCGTGGGTTCAAGCTCTGTGTCAGGCTCTGTGCTGACAGTTCAGATTCTGTGTCTCCTTCACTCTCTGCCCCTCCCCCACTCATGTTTTGTCTCTCTCTCTCAAAAATAAACATTTAAAAAAATGTTTTCAATTAAAAAAATTGGAGGTTTTCTATTATTAATAGCCACATGCAGTTAGAGGACAGCTCTTTGATTTTAACTGCTTAGCAAATCTTTAGTGTAAATGACATTTTAAAATATTTATTGCAATTCCCTCCCCTGTCACCTCCTCTTCACCCCGCGACATGTTTATTTAACAAAATTGCTAACCATCTAAATATTTTAAAACAAGTAAGAGGTTTTATCTAAATTATTGTCATTCAAATAGCTGTGTGGCATGCACTGAACTTCCCTACTCTGAGTCACATGGGTCCCTCAGCCAAACTGTAGTCCTTGCTATCAAAGTTTTCATGAGGAGAGAATTTTCCTAAGTACTTTACCCTCCTGCTTCTCTCACTCCTTGTGCCACTGCTGGTAAGGGGGATAACTGACCTCCACACGACTCAGAATGTGGTCCTAGGAACAGCAGAGCAGCATCCTGTAAGAAAGGTGGAACTTCATGTCCCACCTCAGACCTGCAATATCAGAATCTGCATTCTTACATGCCAGGTAGACTGCCTTTAAGACTGCCTTTACATGCCTTTAAGACTGCCAGGTAATCTGAAGGCACATAAAGGTTTGAGAAGCACGTCTCCAGACTTCAAAACAGAAAAGTTTCACCCTGACTATTGCTTTAAGTAACGATCGTTTGGTAATAAAAAGGTGGGGAAGGAAAACATCATGAAAAGAGTACTGTGGTATAGTCCAGTCCTAAGAAGTATACTGAAAACTTAGTTTGTGTGATTCATTAAACCTAAATAAACTATGAGTAGTGCCCCTTAGTATCAGATACTACCAGATAGAGCAGACAAATTGGGCATTCATTCACTCATTCAACCATTACTGAGCTATGTGCTATTTGACAGACGTAAGTGTCCTCTCCAAGTCTAAAAAGAAATCTTGCCAGGTTAAATATAAATAAATATTACATGTGTAACATATTTTATTATATATATAAAATATATCATTATATTATAAATAATATATATTGCTATATATACTGCTTATTTTTAAGAGAGACATAATATCTGAATTTTAATTCTGTACTGCATTTGTTGTTACCATTACTTAAAAGAATCTAAGGGAAGCTTTAAAGAGTCATCTGGAATGACAGTACCAAGCTTTACAATCAACTGTTGTATTCATTTTTAGTTTTAAATAGCATTTCCACATGCATGTCTGTGCTCTTGGTGGAATTTTAAGTGACTGGGAATACCATGAGGAGTCTTAGATGAATCTTCTTTTTCACATTATAACTTGACCAATATAGGGAACTTGCACAGTATAGAAAAGATGTGAATATACTGGTTCCTAAGTAGCTTAATCACTCAAATTCTCTTGTTTCCCCATTTTATCAATGCACTAGAATCACAGCTGTGCTGACAGCTCAGGGCCTGGAGCCTGGTTCAGATTCTGTGTCTCCCTCTCTCTCTGCCCCTCCCCTGCTCATATGCTCTGTCTCACTCTCTCTCTCTCTCAAAAAATAAACATTAAAAAAAAATTGAGTTGACAGTGAAAGTCCTAAATATTTGATTGAGAATAATACCTCCAATTGAAAACTCTCTCTTTGATGTCTGAGGCCTTGGGTTGATCTCCAACATCATCACTCAGTAGCTATGGGATGGATCTGACCACACACTAGCTACAGGGTTCCACAGCCTCTAGTGGGCTGTATGACATTAACAGGTTACTTCTGTTTTCTAGGTCTCAGTTTCCAGCTCTTTTAAAAGCTGCTAAAAATACAAACATCTCACAAAACCATGATAAGGTTAAACAGATAATGCATATCAGATACTTAGCAAGTCCCACTTCAGCCCACAGGAAGCCATCATCTTTAAAAGCCTCTGTTATGAATATACAAACCCAGATTGCAAACCCTCCCAAAACGCAATGGAAAGAAATGAAAGTAGAGTAGGGGAAAAAATGTGAAATTATGTTTGCCTATATCATATACAAATAAATCCTTTAATCCAGAAGAACTTTCTGGCTTGGCCACCTTGGATGCTAACCTTTTAACAGCAAATAAAATACTTTGAAAGAACCACCCTAGATTTTCTACAAGCTGGTATATGCATTTTAAAGATACAGCAAATACTGAACAACAGAATCACTGAACATTGGTGATGAAAGGGATCAGAAAGATAATCATCTTTGCTTCTTTTTAAAGGAGGATAACCTGAGGCCCAAAGAGGGGGACCTCTTGTCACCAAAAGCCACAGCAGAGATGGCAGCACTGCTAGTTATAAAGCCCAGACCCCAAACTCTCAGCACGCTGCTGTGTCCCAGTCTTTGTCTTCTAGCCCCACGCACCAGTTTTATTTGGTCACTGAACTGCAAAAGGATCCAGTTACCACATAATTAGTGTCAGGGTATGTGCAACAGCTGCCACAAGCCAGATTTCTACACTGGAGTCAAACATCTTTGGCCCAGAGGCATCTCTTCCACCACACGCCACCGATGGTACAGCTGCTGTAACCACAGTCCATACCCAGCAGCTCCAAGACTTCAAGAGTTGGAACAAATGATTAATTCCAAGAAGAATGAAGTAACTTTTCTCTCTGAAAGGACTTCTTAAAGAATACCTTTAGGGAATTTTGAAAGATATAGCATTCTTCCACCTGAGAGCTTAAAGACTTTGAAAAGGTTTGAGAGGAATTTTTCCCCAAAAAGTATATGAGATAAATGTCAAGAATGAAGGGGGCCACTCAGGAACCTGGAAAAGATAATGATAAGTCACAGGAGATCCATGCTATCATTGAGGAAGCCAAAGCAAAAACCAGACAGAAGGAACAGTTCTTTTGCAGATACCATCACAGGAAGAATATGTTATATGGCTGAGAAATAAGATCCCTTGATACCAATCCTGAATAATATCAATTTGAGGTTATTTTTATTTTATCTGGATAATTTTTTTACATATTATTAAGAGTTTTCCTTAGCAAAGACTCAGAAACCCACATATGCATTCATAAACGTATAGATACATTTCATATGCTTTAAGATTCCTTCTCAAATCTTTAAACCAGTGAAAGGGAGTACAGTTTTCTCCAAAAGAACAGTAAAAAGTATTCTTAAACAAGGACTGCAAAGTGCTCTTTTCATCCCTGGATATTTATTTTGTTTTATAATTCATTTGAGACTTTTAAAGTCAGGAAGGGATAAAAAAAAAATGGCTTTCAAATTTGAGTCTGGAACAGAGCTAACCTATCAAGTCCAACAGGGATATAAAGAAAGTATCTAACAGCGCAGACACTGCCAGTGCCCAGAACAAAAGCATTATTGAATGGAAGAAGAATTTAAATTGAAGCAAGTCCTAATGTAATACCTTAGTAACTCTAGGTCCTACTGCCATTTTTCCCAATAAGATGAACTATTAGTCCTGGTTTACATAAATTTCAACATACCAGGGCCATCAGCAAGCTACAGGGAGGCCAATGGCCCTCTTGAGTCCATGCATCTGTAACACCATTTAAAACATGATTGTTCCTCTCACCATCATTTGCCTCCTTAACTGTGGACCCTACAAAACCAATGGAGGGAGGGGCCGTGAAATGGGTGGAGTCTTTTGCTGTATCTTTGAAGGTTTTCTTTCTTTGGTTTAAAAACCCAAAGGGAAATAGAGTGGAAAGAATTACAGCCTTCATGGTTTTATAAAGGAGGAAAAAATAAACTTAGGATGAGCTTACAGTTTACAGTCTGTAAAGAGCCTCCTCCCTCATTTATTAATCCTTTAAATAACCTTTCCAATCACCTTTTAAAGGGGAAAAGAAAACTCTGTCATTATAGGAGTTGCTGAAATCCAGTATGGGAGACTAGTTAAGAGCTGAGTCCTGTATCAAGCAAGAACTGGTTCTACCACTGCTTGTCTATACTGTTTAATCCCTGGCAAATTATTTTCCCTCAATTT
The DNA here is from genome assembly GCF_027475565.1 of Acinonyx jubatus. Classification (NCBI taxonomy): domain Eukaryota; kingdom Metazoa; phylum Chordata; class Mammalia; order Carnivora; family Felidae; genus Acinonyx; species Acinonyx jubatus. The sequence continues at coordinate 141,609,539 of NC_069383.1, read as the reverse complement.
CTTCCACTGTAAAATGAGGATGATACAAATGTAGTTATGAGTAAGTTTACATATAGGAATATATAAAAATATATTTATAAACAGACACATAGCTTATTATAGTCTATGGATTCAATAAACAACTTCTCTTAATGTTATAATTAGTGTTAATGGTGAAAAACACCATTAGGCTGGCAAATATCTTTAAAGGTTATTTAGCAACATATTCAATAAACTCTAGGCCAGATAACATTTATTCACTTCCTCAGAAAGAAGGCTTTTTCCTTTTTTTGAAAGATTTTTTAAGGATATGACACAATCTCCCACCAACCCCCTATCAGACAACCATTACGTTACAAAGAATTCTTCTTTCATTTGAGGCCAGAGAGTCTGAAAGTATAAGTTGGTCATTCATTTTTGCTACAACCACTCCCAGGCAATATTCGCTCACCTCGTTGTATGTGCTAAGCACTATGTATGATAAGCCATTGAGGATAAAAGGACAGAGAAAGCATGAGACATAGTCCTTGGTCCTGAGACACTCTTAGTCAAGAAAAAGTGACAGGGGTGTCTGGGTGGCTCAGTTGGTTAAGCATCGGACTTTGCTCAGGTCATTATCTCACGGTTCGTGAATTCGAGCCCTGCGTCAGGCTCTGTGCTGACAGCTCAAAGCCTGGAGCCTGCTTCGGATTCTGTGTCTCCCTCTCTCTGTACCTCCCCTGTTCATACTCTGTCTCTCTCTCTCAAAAATAAATAAACATTTAAAAAATAATAATAAAAAGAGAAAAAGTGACAAATGGGAAGATCAATAATCACAACAGAAAGGAATGTGAGCATAAGGAAGGATGTACAATGTGCTAAGGGCAGTGCAGAAGAGGAAGGCATCAATCTGCTCTGTGCACAGGCAACAACTCCACAGAGGATGTGAACTTTGAGTGGGACTTAGAATACAGAAGAATTTCCTAAAGGCAAAAAAGGGAAGGTATTCCAGGCAGGATAAAGGGCTTGGTTAAAGGTGTCAAAGCATGAAAAAAATCAAGGAAAAGAATATGGAGCTTGAGAGCCAAATATAAGATCAAGAGTGGCAGGAGGCAATACAAAGGTGGTAATGCTCATCAGTAAAGGACCCAAATGCCATATGAAGAATGCAGACATCATAAAGCAGAGAGTGATGTAAATAGAGTGCTTTGTACTGCATATTGTAAACTGGGCTTATGAATATATTCTGAGAGGTCTTTGTGTTTTATAAAATTTGAAATTTGTTTAATTTTAATGATAATTTAAAAATAACATTACCTGGAAATTAAGATACAACTTTTCTTTGCACTAATAATTTATATTTCATTCATTCATTTATTCATTCACTCAAAAATATCTGTTGAATATCTACTATATGCCAGGCACAATCCTAAGCATTGGGGATATAACAATGAGCAAAGAGAGAGAGTACATGACCTCGTGGAACTTAGAATCTCGTAAGGAGAGACAATCCATAAACAAAAGTATAGCATATCAAGAAACAGTGCTACACAGATTAATAAAATATAAGCATGGTAAGAAGGTGTTAATTTTATACAGGGTAGATCAATAGTCAGTCATCCTTCCTCATTAAAATGACATTTCAGCAAAGACCTGAAGGAGTAAGATATTTGGAAGATTTTTTCAGAGAATAAGATTTTGTTTCCCCACACTTGTCACAAATATTCTTAAAGGTCTATAAGAATTACTTTTAATTTTTTTTATTTTTTTACATTTATTTATTTTTGAGAGACAGAGAGAGACAGAGCACAAGCAGGGGAGGGGCAGAGAGAGAAGGAGACACAGAATCAGAAGCAGACTCCAGGCTCTGCGCTGTCAGCACAGGGCCTGACGTGGGGCTTAAACTCACAAACCGTGATATCATGACCTGAGCTGAAGTCAGACACTCAACAGACTGAACCACCCAGGCACACCTACAAGAATTATTTTTAATTTTTACTTTAAAAAGAGTACACATACTCAAGTTTAGGAGAAAAATAGGGAGAAAGTATTTCAGAACTGGAAGGTAGGTAGCATGAAATGATGGGCAATTAAAAAAATGAGAAAGGTATTGGAATAATCCAAGGGAAATTGGATGGTGAGGGCCCAGAGTGTAACCTTTACTCGGCTTCTAGCAATATGACAGAGCAGATAACTACAAACACCTGGAAAAGCTAGAGAAAATATACAATCAAGAGAAAATACAACAATATCACTTTGTATGCATAGACGAGCATGAATGAAAGTAAGAGAGATACTCAAGGGCCAAAAACAAAGAGGAAAACTAAAAATCAGATAAGTGAGAAGAGCTGAGGGTTTGGCTATCAAGAGACTAGAAAAGGGTAAAGGAGGTAGCTTGGGTTAACAGCCTTGGAAGTGGGTCAGAATAGGCTCTAAGCAAGTTACAGCTGAGACCTTTCCATAAAACCAGATCAGTGAAATGGTGGACACAAAACCTGAACTCTGGGCTCAGGATAAGATACAACTAGTTTCTCCAAGGGTCTACTTTCATGTAAATTTGGGATTCATTTTACATTGCCTAAAGATCTGAGAACATCCAAGTAGAGAAATAAAATTACATATGAAAATGATCCCAAGGTGATACTCGGCAAAAACAAACACAAAAGTGCTCTCAAGGAACAGTCTCTAGACCCAGACCACACAGAATGCCAGAAGTCAAATGATATTCAAAAAGAGAACGCCTAAAATATTTCTAAAACTCATTAAAGATTAAGGGGGGCAAAATGGATAAGTATAATTAAACTCATGCCTTAAGCACAGCAAAGTAAAACTACAAAATGCTAAACACAAAGAGAAGATTTTAAAAGCATCCAGAGAGATGGAACAGATTAACTACAAAAGAACAATGTACAATGACAATGGACTTCCCAAGGGAGCAACAATATTATTTCAACAATAGCTTGAAAATGCTAAAAGAAAATAAAAGTAAAATTCCTTAGAATTTTACTCCCAGTTAATCTGCCATTCAAAAATGAGGATGAAATAAAGATTATCTCCAGACAATAACAGAGTTTACCACTAACATAAGCCACCTGAAATAACAGTGTGTTTATACTGGCTCATAAGAGCCAAATTTTCAGGAATTTTGAGTCACTTAACAACATATTGGTAACCAGCACGCTATAAATAACCTTAAAGATATTTCTAGAATGTGTACTTCAAGAAAAAAAGAAAAATGAATATAGAAGGAAGATGGTAAGAATGAAGGAAAGGTAAGTAAATATGGTTAAGTGTTTTAATTCTAAATAAGCATTTACTATATAAGACAATAATAATAAGACAACTTCGATAATCAGGAGTTTATCAGTCAGGTGATTGCCTTATGCTACAGTAACAATACCAAAATCTCTATGGCTGAAAACAATAAATATTTACTTCCACTCATGCTAAATACCTTGCAGGAGCTAGCTGGGGACTCTACCCAGTGTAGCCCCTAAAGGATCTAACCTCAAAACCTTCTTCAACAATTGCCGCACACAAGTCACATAATGAACTACACACTGGCTCTTTAAGCTTCCTGTTTCTCACATTTCACAGGCCAATGCCAGTCACATGGTCATGCCTAATTTCAAAGGAAAGAGGAAAGTATAAAACTACCATACCCCCAGAGGGATATAAAAATAAAAACACATAAGATGAGAAGCAAATGGTTAGTGTTTTGTTTTTTTTTTTTTTTAGAAAACAGAAGATAAAATCAGTTATCTTTAGACAAATTCAAGTGGATATGTTAAAATTTTAAGAGGAACAGCTAAAAGAATAAAGAATACAGTTAAACTTTCAAATCTACAGGAAAGGAGAATAAAGAAAATACAAACAATCAAAAAAGAGGAAAAAAGCCTAGAAAAGGTAGGGTAAGTAGGAACCCCCCCCCAAAAAAAAAACAGTAGAAATTAATCCAAACATATCAGTAATTACAATAAATGTAAATGAAATAAACTTACCACCTAAAAGGACAGAAATCATCTGTTTGTATTCTTTTTAAAGCTGCTGTATCTACACTTAAGAAATATACCTAAAATAAGGGTATAGAAAAGTTTAAAGTAAAAAGATGGACTTAGAGCACAGGCATGAAATCATACAAGTATCAAAGTCACCTGATCCCAGGTATAACCTCACGCAAGTCAATTAACCCCCTCAAGGAGTGGCAGTTTCCTCATCTACAAAATGAGATTCACAACGTTAAATCTGTTCCACATGTGAACAATGTTATACAACATTCGTAACACTTCACAATGTTATTTGGTTTAGATGCACTGTGTATAAAGTGCTTCATACAGGGCTTGGTTCACAGCAGCCGCTTGACAAACGATAGCTATCATCTTATAATTACCTACCTACCCACACAACAGGATAGAATGTTTATAAACAGGGCTTCAATCACTCCTCCAATCCCTTTCCACATGCCCCTTTGCAACGTGACTTTGCCACTACTCCTATCAAGAAGTCCAGTTTGTATCTCCAACCTTTAAGTCTGGGCTAGTGTTGGGTTTGTTTGGACTACTAGAATTCAGAGGTGATATCTGTGAGTTCCAAGCCCAGGTAGGCCTCAAGACACCTTGCCACTTCTACTTTTATCATCTTGAGACTTCTACTTCCAGCCAAGATGGAGTTGCAGAGACATAATAACCTCCTTTCCTGAAACAGCTAACAAATTGGACAATATGTATGAAGCAATGGTTTCAAGGACAGTGATCCTGAGAGATGAAAATCAAATATGGTGAGCACTAAACTGCACAGCCTACTACCTGGCAATAGTGTCCAGGCTGCAACACAGAGAGAATCCCAGGCAAAGATGTATGGTCTGCCTGATTTGAGGAGATGAAGCTGGTCGTCTGAAAGGAGAAAGTCAACTAGAGTTCATGGGCAGAGAGCTTCAGAGGGTCCCCATTAAGTACTCAGCTATTAATCTTCACGTGTGTGAAGAAACTGCCTAAGGCCAGGGAAAGAACCACCCAAAAGGATAGAGGAAACCATACTTGGAGCTACACTTTAGCCCTCTTGATATGAAGAAGCTCAAGCTACCCTATTTGAGGATAACACACCATGAGAACAAAGACCCAGCAAAAACCCAACACCAACCACTCTGTGGTTGCCTACCATGTCACCAAACAGCCTCTATCAAATCAACAGATGACTGCAGCCTCATGAATAACCCTAGAAGAGACCAGCAGAAGAACAACCCAGCTGAACCCAGCCAAGGCCAGACAAAACTAATGACCTTCAGAATCACAAGCAAATAAAAAGAGTTGCATTAAGTCACCAAGTTTTGAGCTGATTTATTATGCTGCAATAGAAAGCTGACACAAAAGATGTCTCAAACAATGTTGTATATATAGAAAATGAGCAATAAATATTCAGTAAATGGCCCATCCCTGCCACCCATCAGCCAAAACCAATACCTAAGGGCAGTCAGCCCCAACGCAGCAGTCATAGCCTTCTTTACTTGCAGGAAGTTAGAACAATTGTGGAAACATGTTTTGAATCAGAGAATCCTGAAATATCAGAACTCAAATGTCACATCCACTGTGAAACATTCTCAAGATTCTGCTGAGGGAAATACCACTTCTTCTTGTTTCCATGGACATTGAGGATAGCCCTGCTGTGGCACCTACATCAGTGTATTGTGTAGGTCTCCTATCTCAGCAGCAGCTGGTCTCAGGCACAGCTAAGCAGTTCACCTCTTTCTCACTTGCAGTGAGTCACTCAGCCCAATTCCTGTCCCTAAACAATAACTATATTGGATGCAGCATGCTGGGCTATTTTAATTCTGGAGAAAGAGGTCAGAACACAGACACAGGATTAAAGGATGACTAAGGAAGTAGCTCTATGGTAGTGATGACAAAGGGAGCAGGCTTAAGTTTATCATAAGCCCCTCCCATGCATGACTCACCCTACCCTGGTGGGGAGAAAAGCCAAGCACAGTCTCAAGAGTCAACAGCCTGAACACAGTTCAAAACTCTGATGAGCCTTCATGCATCTCCAAAGTCAAACTGCTTCAAAATGGGCATCTGTCTGCTGCTCTCGATCATAGAGGAAACTGACAAGCCAGGAGGTCAAGTTGATCTGAAAAGCCCAGATGAGTCACAGACACCAGATGTAACTGAATCTGTCAGAAATCACCCCCTGGCCTCTGGTTTACTCTGAGACCTCAATTCCCATTGCTCTCACTTTCACCCCCTAGGCTCCAGTCACCCCAGCCTCCTTAGTGCCCCTCAAGTATACCAAGGTGCATTCCTGCCTAGGAGCTGTTGCCTTCATTCTTCCCTCTGCCAGCAATGATCTTCTGCCAGATTTTTGAATGGTTTCCTCCTTCACTTTATGTAGTCCTCTGATCAAATGTCACTTCCTTAGAGAGGTCATCCTGGGCCACTCCACCTCAATGAGGTCCCTACAAACACACTGCCATTCTCTATTGCCTTACCCTGCTTTTTTTTTACCCTCATAGCACATAGCATCACCAGACATTATCTACCTATCTGCCTATCTATCTACATTATCTACCTATCTACCTATATATATATATATCTACATATATGTGTGTGTATGTATGTGTGTGTGTATATATATATATACACACACAATATATATATGTATGTATATATGTATATGTATACATATGTGTGTGTGTGTGTGTATATATATATATACATATATATATATATATATATATATATATATATATATATATAATTCAAGTGTGCTTATCTTCTAACTACAATGTAAGCTCCAGTAGGGCAGGAATTTTGCTATTTTTTAAAAACCAGGGGTGCCTGGGTGGCTCAGTTGGTTAAGCATCTGACTTTGGCTCAGGTCATGATCTCGCAGTTTGTGGGTTCGAGCCCCACATCTGGCTCTGTGATGACAGCTAAGAGCCTAGAGCCTGCTTCAGATTCTATGTCTCCTTCTCTCTCTGCCCCTCCCCCACTCATGCTCTGTTGCTGTCTCAAAAATAAACATAAAAAAAAAATTTTTAAACTGTACACTCAGTGCTGACAATGCCACACACCTAGTAGGTGGTCAATAAACATTTGTTCAGTGAATTAATTTTCTAACTCTAAGATGTCTTCTAAGCATTGTAAATGTGTTACCAAGAGTGCTCTATGTGACTGGTTCATGAAAATTATTTCCTCGTTAGACTGAAATCTCTATAAAGGCAAATGCTATACTGTCTTAGTTACTTACAGACTGTATGTAAAAATAATAATTAACATTTACAAAGTGCTTACTCTGTACTGACCCTATACTAAGCTGTTCATATGTACTTTCTCATGTCTTCTTCAAAACAACTTTATAAAGTGAGTACAAGTATCATTCCTTTTTTACAGATGAGGAAAGTAAGCCTCAGAGAGAAGTCACTCAAGGTCAAGCCAAGATTTGAGTCTGACTCTGGAACCTGGGCTCTTAACCCCAATGCTACATTGTCAAGTAGGAAATGCAATGAATGAATGAGTGGATTATGAACTAGAGATGTCTATCACAACTTGCACTGATCGCAGCCTACTCCAAGCCACTCTGTTCATAACCAAGCTCCATGTCATAAGGTCCTGCTCCTGGCTCCTACCATTCCAGAAGCTAAGTAGATCAAGAGATGGGTGTCTCACTCATGGCCTGGCTGGGATGTCAGATGTCTCTGCCTGAAAATTAGAACTGGAAATTGAGAACCTGAGCCAGTCAGTAGTGGAATTCCTCAGGAGGACAGGGGAACTTGGCAAACCAAAGCCCCAGGAAAGTCCAAGTTCTGAGGAAGCAAAATGGACATGGAGAAGGCTGAGGTGAAGAGAGAGTGAAGAGAGAACAGAGTAGGAAAGCCACAGAAATGCCCTAAGAGAGAAGCTGACTTAGATCCCAATAGTGCTTCAGTTTCATTTCCAGTGAACCCCCAGCTTTTTTTCTTGAAGTAGCTTGAACAATCTTAACCTACATAAGCAACCATATTGCAACAGACTGATCAGACCAAAACAAAGTTTAGGATGAGAAATTCTTGTCCAACAGGACCCTCTCTGGAACTGTTATCCAGAACCACTTTGAATTACTAACTAATCCTAGATATACAGGAGTGAATGCTGAGATCTAGATTTCAGGGTTTTCTCTCTCTACCACTGATGATCTTCCCCAGTTCCCAACTTCTGCTGCCCCTGACTATTTCCTCAACAGAGCTGGTGGGCTCCAAATGATTCTTTTCCCTTTCTTTATTCCCAGACCTCTCATTCCCAGAAAGCAGCAGGCTAAAGGCTGCATTGCTCACAGTTAGGTGAGCCCCACCACTCCTCTATTCCTCTGATCTCTGTGAATTCTACTCACTCTTGATTTCTTTTCTCAAGGATCCCACAATCTCTCTCAGAAAGATCTCTGTCAGATCTCTCTCAGAAACCAGTCTGGCTTTCTCAGGATCCTCAGTCCGTCAAACTAGGTAGGGCTACATATGCCTGGATTCCACTTACATTAATTCAGAGCTCAAGTTCTTTCCCACAAATCTTCCATTACACTTGGGAGGCCAAGGAGCATACAAAGGGGATGCTGCTGCCCAACTGGCTCCTGGCACCTGCTGAGCACTTTCAACTCAGTCCCAGTCAAAGTATCTCCTTAGAAGGACACTGAAAGATAATGTACCCATATTTACACACCACTTCTCTAAGCACCCATTCTTGGTGATATCCATGCACTACATATCTCCCTCCTGATTTCCTCAAGGGAATCACAGAAACCCTAACTATAAGGATCCTAATTCAATCCTTCCAGCTTGCATATGATAAAACAAGTCACAATGCAAAGAGGAATCTCAGACCCAAATGAGTAAAGCATGAGTAAGGAGAATTCCTTTGCAGGATCTACCCTCCTCAAAGCACAACTGGTTAAGTTCAGAAAACACTAACTGAAAAGAACTCTGAACAGTGTTATACAGGAAGCACTGACCAAACAAAGATAATAAGGTCTAATCTTATTCTTCAAGGTATTTATAACTCAGTGGGAGAGAGACTGACCCACATATGTACATGATAAGGTAGACATTTGCACATGCTCTACCTGAGGCAGAAATAAAGTGCTATAGTAACCTAAATCAGGAGTGTCAAAGAAAAAAAACATGATCATGAAGGCCTCCATGGAGAAGATGGAATTTTATTTAATCCTTGAAGGCCTTCCTAATGTTCCAGTCTTAGCTAGAATGCTCTGTCCTCATAGAGCCTTCCACAATATCACAGGCTTGGTTTGTGCTTTGGCTATACAACCCCACAGCTTCCTGAACTGTCTTCCACTTTCATAACTGACTCATTATCTTCCATATTTTTCTCACAAGATGCACATTCCATGAAATCAGGTATCTCATCCTTAGTATCTACCAGAGTGTTTTTCACACTACAGGTACTCATTAAAGAAATATGTGTGAGTATCTGTGTGTGTGTGTGTGTGTGTGTGTGTGTGTGTGTGTGTGTATTAAATGAAACTGAGCTGGAAATTAGTAGTATATCCTACACCCACACTAAAGAAGGAGAAGATACAAATGGGAATTTTCAGAATAGTCTATGTAAAGGCACAGAAGTGAGAAAGGAGTGGAAAAAAGAAGAGGAAAAGGGAAGGGTAACACCATAATAGCATCAACTAACATTCATCAAATCCTCTAGCAAGGCCTTCACCTGAATTACTCTATTTAATTCTTCCAACCACTGAAAGAGGGAGGTAATATCAGTGTTCCCATTTCACTGGCAAGGAAACTGGAGTAGAAAGAGGTCAAGTAATCACCTAGGGTCACATGCTGAAGACTAAGACCCAGACTGAAACCCAGCAAGTCTGATCTCAGAAGCTGAACTCTTCATCACCACCTGACACTGAATTTGGAAAAGAATAAATAGATTTTGTGAGAAGAGAGAGAAAGAAGCCTAGATTTGGTGTTTGGAAAAGTACAGGAACATCTTCTCTGAGAGCTGCTTCTTCAAGGATGCAGCCCCAGCTACCAGTATTCTAAAAGTAATTCAAGAAAGTGGAAGAGCAGACAGCAATGGACAAGCCCATGGACACTGAAGTTTAGATATGTTCCAATTTCCTCCCTCTGTGCCCCACACTCCCCACCCTTGGTTACCTTCTTTTATTCTCCAGTAAGAGGACACTTATAGATCCTGAAAATAATTAAAAGCAAATAGTTTTGCAAATTACAACAGGGGAAGTAGACTTCTGATATTTAAAAGATTTTGTTATAATCAGATTAAGTATAAATTGTTTCAGAGGAAAGTTAAGAATTTATCTTTTACTCGTTTAACCTAACTTTAGAGCATAAATCAGAAGCAAATTGGCTATACCAAATGTCCAACAATTAAAATCATTCAGCACAGTGATACTTTAAGAAATAGTTTAAAAGACCTGCCAAAGCAATGACTGTTTAAATAACTGATATTTTAAAGTAAGCCAATGAGGGCATCTTGATGACTGAGTCAGTTAAGCATCAAACTCTTGGTTTTGGCTCAGGTCATGATCTCATGATTCATGGGTGTGAGCCCCATATGGGGTTCTGTGCTGACAGCATGGAGCCTTCTTGGGATTCTCTCTCCCTCTCTCTTTGCCCTTCCCTCTCTCTCTCTCAAAATTAATTAAAAAATAAAAAATAAAGCAAGCCAATAGCTTCTATGACTTTCTAGCTTTTGGTAAACTTTGAAGATCCACCATATTTTGTAGTGGAAACTATTAGGTTTTCTGTTTACTAAAATATCCACCATTTTACTACCTGGCTTCCTCCAAAAGGGCCTAAGACAAGTGACTTAGTCTTTTTATCCACTCCCTTTGTCTTTCTGAACTACACACTTGTGATAGAAGGATCTGGCTATAACCACAAATTGGGTATACTTTTGCTGCCAGCTATTATCAGCTATTATTCATTCTAAATAAGTTCTTTACACAGTTGCTAATCTTCCCATGTCCAATCTATAGACTGATGGGAACAAAACAAGAAAAATACTACTATTTTATATGTTAATTTTTTTTAAGTTATAAAAAAAAACTCCAGAGAGGCAGTCTTGGTGAGCCCATACACATTCAAGTGTTTTACCTTCAGGAGCTCTACCAGGGACTCACTGTGAAGACAGGAGAAATATCCCCTGGTTCTTCCCACAGAGGGATGGGGAAGGCAGTTACTTTGAAATATTCCCAGAGCATTCTGTTCTTTTTTAACAAGGTCTACCTTCAGAGGAAACTATTTTGGGACACCTAGGGTGGTGCAATCAGTTAAGCATCTGACTCTTAATCTTGGCTCAGGTCATGATCTCACAGTTTGTGGGTTCAAGCCCCGCATCAAGCTCCATGCTAATGGTGCGGTGCATGCTTGGGATTCTGTCTCTCCTTCTCTCTGCCCCTTCCCTGCTTGTGCGCTCTCTTGCTCTCTCTCTCTCTCTCTCAAAATAAATAAATAAACTTAAAAAAAAATCCAAAGGAAGAGCACTTGGATGGCTCAGTCTGTTGGCGTCCAACTTCAGCTCAGGTCATGATCTTGCATTTTGTGTGTTCAAGCCCCACGTTGGGCTCTGTGCTGACAGGCTGACAGCCTGTTTCAGATTCAGTGTCATCCTCTCTCTCTGCCCCTCCCCTGCTCACACTCTGTCTCTGCCTCTCTCAAAAATAAACAAACATTTAAAAAAAAATCCAAAGGAAACTATTTTACCAGAACCTAAGTGACTGAGGGAAGGGAAACACCCAACTCCAGCTCTCCTCAGGCTTCTTGTCTCTCCTAAGGGGGAAAAGCAAAACAAAACTGAGAAGCACTAGTGAAGGTGACAGCCCAGGGGCACAGGCTCACTCACAGACTGAGATCTAATTACAGGACTATTAAACATTAGACAAATTCTGGTTAAGTGCTAAATATAGTCCTAAGTTTCCCAAGTACTTTCACATATATTTTCTCACTTCATCCAACCTATGGGACAGGCAAGGAATAGGACATTGTCCCATTTTATGAATAAGAAACTAAAGGCTCAAAGGATGCAAAACATTGGTGGAGTCAGATTATAAAACCCAGCTATTCATTCATTCAGCCCAAATCAGTTTTCACTAAACCACATCTTCCATGTTGCTTACAGACGAGAAAGGTTCACTAAGTTTATTGGATCAAAACTTGATTACAGTCCCCAACTTACAATACTAATTAATACCGTTTACTGAGCCCTTACTTTAGGACAGGCACTGGGATAAGCCCCTCCTGTGCATTATCTCATTGGGTGCTCACTGCTTTCTTTATCAGACAGGTACCATTTGGTCCATTTTCTGGAAAGAGATTCAGGATCTACAGGCCAAGTCACTTGCCTAAGGTTACACATCAAACAAGAAATGAAATCATTTGGAGGAATTCATGTGTTCATTTCTCACTTGTCACTTGTGCTTCATTCTAATCATGGCAGGAGACAAAGATTCTCACTGGACCAAATTTTAGTTAGACTTCTCTGAGCCCTCTTTTTGACCAGACCTCAACTTGGCCTCTCTTCTGCCCTTGCCAAACCTGCAGAGCCCAGTCTTATCAAGAATCTTGTCCATTCAAGAGCAAATCCCCAACCCTAGATATCTGATGATGTTCCTCATCCTGCACCTTTCATGCCTTATCCTTGACCTGCCTTTTTCCAAGAATCCTGTTAGGTCAGTTTAGCAAGAATCCCCCTATCCCTGATGTGTTTCCTTAGTAATTTTCCATTCACTGAGCCTCTCATTCTACTCATTGGCTATAATTCACAGCTGCCTTTGCTGTAATAGGAGTTGAACCAATCTCTTTCTTCTATTCTAGTGCCTCTATTGCAGTAATACTGAATAAAGTCTTCTTGTACATACTAGGATGTTCAAACATATTTTAAACCAGTATTTGATCTGTTGGGGGGTGAGGAGAAGAAGTGCAAGAGAACATAAAAGCACCAAGAACCTAAACATGGGAGGTAGTAGCTGCTGAATGCATATGGAATCAATTATACTTCAGTAGCCATTCCACTGCCTTCCCCAATCCAGCCAGTGTTTTGTGGACATGTGGCTTTGAGGCACATCACCTCCTCACTCTTCCCCATAACCAAAGCTTGCCTTCTGGACCCAAAAAGCCATGAGAATGGAGAGGAAGAGTCTTCACATCTCGATTTTCAGAGCCAGGCACCCCACTCCCAGTCATTATTGGTCAAAGCTCAGATTATGAAAGGCCTGATTTCATGCTGAAGATTCACAGAGGAGCTCACTCTCATATGCCTCCACCCTGAAGAGCTTTCAGGGCTCAGGAAGTAGAGCAGGGAGGATGTGAATCCAACAGCCACCTATAAGAATCCTTCTGATACAGGGGACTGATTCCAAGGGAGGAAGCGGGGGTGGGTAGAGAGAGAGAGAGAGAGAGAGAGATAGGTAGATAGATAGATTGCACACACATGCACCCATGTATGCATACATACACATTAATGCATGGAGTTGCTTTTGCTCTTTGAGCAAAGGTGTTTAAGGTGGTATTAGGAAGTACTGTCAAAGCATCCAAGCTTCTATAACCCTGTCATCATCATAACAATAATAATCGTAACCAAAATAACAACAGCTACCAGTTATTGAACACCTACTGATGCCATCAATGTACTAGTAACTGGAATCACTGTGTTTACCCCTAACGTTCCTGTGAGTTGGCTAGATTTCCCTACGAAGAAACGGAGATTTATAGAGGTGAAGTAATGTGTGCAAGCACCCAGCAGATGCAGGATTTCTACCCCGATCTGTCTGATTCCAAGCCATTGTTCCTTCCACTTCAACCATAATTTCACACCAGGAACCATTTTCACCAAATAAATGGGTGGGGACACAATACCCAGTATCTCAGAATCAAATCCTTTCCTGGACCAATTAGTTTCACATGGCAACATACTACCACAGAGTAGACGCTCAATAAATACCTGTTGAGTAAAAGAATATGTTGTTTCTTAAACCATACTTCCAGTTTATTGAGGGCTATAACTTTCACTTTGGGGTCCTTCTCATCAGACTTCACTGCTTTTGTTGGTCAACGATGGAATCTATTGTATCCTTTTGTTACAGACTGAATGTTTGTGACTCCTGAAAATTCACATGTTGAAATTTAACCCTCAATGTGATGGCATTAGGAGGGAGCGGCTTTACTAAGTGATTAGGTCATGATGGGAGAGCACTCATGAATGGGATTAGTATCCTTATAAAAAAGATCCCAGAGAGCTTTTTTGCCCTTTCTCTCTGCCATGTGAGGATGAAACAAGAAAACAGCCGTCTGCAACCTGGAAGAGGGTCCTCAATACACCCTGACCATGCTCACACCCTGATCTCCAGCTTCCAGAACTGAGAAATAAATTTTTGTTGTTTATAAGCCACCTAGTCTGTGGTATTGTTATAGCAGCCTCAACTGATTGTGACACCCTTTGATCCCCTAAGCTGCACTTCTAGGAATCAGACCCAAGAGGATAAACAAGAGGCTCTTTTATTTTGAGAGACAAAGAAGAAGAAGCAAAAGGAAAAGGAGGAAAAGTAAAGAAAAAAAAAGATGTGGACACTGCACTTTCCATTTACTTGGGTTTAACAGTAAAAATAGAGCATTTTTGAACCAAGAAATAAATCGTTTGGAGGAACTCCTGCATTTATTTCTCACTTAAAAATTAACACCTTCAGTTCATGCTGCCAGAGCCTTTTCCAATATCCAACACGTGGTCACAGTTGGTTCACACATAGTATCCCCTCATAGATAGGATAAAATCAGTTAACTGGACACATGAGCTAATAATTGTTAGAGACAGGCCATTACACTCATAGGCTCTCTCTCCTCTACAGCTGGTAAGAACATAACCTGAAACAACCTCTTGAAGGGCAGAGTGGCCATCTGGTTTCAGAGACTGAAATGCGTGTCTTTCCTTTGATCTCCTGAGTCTACTCCTAGGAATGAAATGCAAGGAAATCATCTGAAAGGCAGACAAGAATTTAGGTGCCAGCACATTCTTTGCATTTCTCATGCTAACAAAATTTAGCAAACAACTTCAATGTGAAGAATAGTTAAATAAACTGTGGTTCAGCCATTTGGTGGACTATGAAGCACAGAATAATAAAAATCCTATCTCTAACATATATTTCATGGTAAGGGAAAATGTTCATAATAAAACACTAAATAAAAAGCCAGATTCAAAACTGTATATAAACAGTATTGCCAATTTGTCTAAAAAAAAAATAGACAAACTACTTTATCTTTACATATGTGCATATAAAAGACTGTAAGGACATATATGCTCCAAAATACTAAGTAGCTAACCAAGATGTTATCCCTGACTACTAGAATTATTTTTCACTTTCTTCTTTATACTTTATCTTTTCCAAATGAACATACATTCTTTTCATCAGAAGAAGAAAAGGAACTTTCTGAGTGAATAAATTTTTAAATCTATGTTCACTTCAGGAAATTGATTTGTAATATCTATAATAGTCAAATCACCCCCAGAGAAGTGACAATTCATTAAAACACAACAAAACAGAAAATTCTAAAGAATAACATGACACACATTCCAAAATAGAACTCCAGTCACTACCAGGAGGCTTTTCCTTATATTTAACCCATTCCCTCCCACTATAATCTATGCCATTTAAGTCATTATTAGTCTTTGAATCCCTGGGTGGGTAGCATAGTGCCTGACACAGAGGAATCACCCAAATGTTTATTTAATTTCAACAGCAACCACTAGTCAAGTAAGGAAACCATGGTTTCATTATTCCCTTAGATGTTCTTGTCCTCCTTCTTTAAGCAATGGTGCCCCTTTGTTCTGGCTAATTTATGCTGCCTCCTCCTAGCTCTGACGGGGCTATCAGTCATTCACAGTCCCCTGGTCCCCTGACCAGACACAGGGACTGTTCAGGGAGAGGGGATATGGGCCAAGCAAGGTAAAAGTCCAGAAAGAGATATGGGGATATACAAGGAGAGAAGTACTACCTCCCAAAGTGCCACAAATGCCAAAGTGTGAGCAATTGCCTTCTAAAGCATCTGGGGGCCATCTTTTCCAGCCATACGAAGGAAGCCATGTCTGCAGGAGAACAAAAGGAGGCCAACCGGCAAAGGGAAGGAGGGCTATGAATGAAGAGAGACAAGGCTAGGGCTGCAGAATGATGCCAAAGGCCAAAAGGAGCTGAGACCAATCAGAGCACAGACAGGGAGAATTCTAGAAGCCTAGAAACCCCAGTTCCAGCACTGAGGGCCCCATTTCTGCAATTTAGCCTCAATTCTGGCTTTCCCAGCTATGGTAAGACAATAAATTCCCATTTTTCATAGGCTGATTTGATTTGGGTGACAACCATGTCCTGACTTCTTTGTATCTGTAACAACCATAAACATGTAATATTAAGTTTGAATCCTTAAGAAATATTGCATAAGGAAAAAAACACTGCTTTGTTTCTAAAAGATTAGGGAAAGGCCATGCCTGAAAAACTTATTTATTAAAATAGCTGAAAACATCTGAAAAGTTGCCAAGCTAATTCACACTGATTATAAAGTTGATGATAAAAATCTCTCATAAAAAATTTCAAATTTTTAACTTTAAAATTTTTTTAAGGCAAAGCTTATAGAATTGGAACATAAAAATCTATATATTTACAGATGGAAGGCATTTATACTAGCACATTAGTTTAAAATGTGACTTCTAGGGGCGCCTGGGTGGCTCAATTGACTAAGCATACGACTTCGGCTCAGGTCATAATCTCACAGTCCGTGAGTTTGAGCTCTGCGTCGAGCAGAGACATCAGCACAGAGTCTGTAGCCTGCTTCAGATTCTGTGTCTCCCTCTCTCTGACCCTCCCCCATTCATGCTCTGTCTCAAAAATAAATAAACATTAAAAAAAATTTTAATGTGACTTCGAAAAGGCTGGTAGATTCTCTATTCAATTAGGTAATCTAAAAAGACTAGTTAACATGCTCACAATTAAAGAATGAACTGAAAGCTCATTTCATCTCAGGGTCCCATCTTCTCTCAAGTTAGCATACAAAGGCCCACAGTGGACACACAGATGTTAGCTGCAATTCTTCCATGATTTCTCCTCAAAGAGGTCATGATTTTCAAAGTACATAACTAAAAGGATTGTTTTAAATCAACTGAGAAAGTTGTCATTTAAAAAAAAAAAAGCAGGGGGATATTCTGATAGGTAGAAGCTCCAGTGTGCACTGTATGTAGATTCGAACATTCTGCCTAAGCATTATTAATGACCCATAAACCATAAGATGAAACACAATACCATGAGCAGGACACCTTAAGCTAATGGAGTCTTGTAAATTAGAAGGCAATGCCTGAAAGAAAGTAGATTGAGAACTAAAAATACATATTAAAAATTCAGATCAGTTGGGCACCAGACCAAAAAAGCCATCTAAATAATAATTAGAAGGTGAGTTCATTTAAGTTAGGGCTTACTTGAAAACTATACCTTGGGACAGAAAAACAACTTTGTCTTTGCTACTCTGCTGTGAGCCATCCTTCCATTCATTCATTCTTTCATTCACTGAATGAACAAACACTTTTGTATGCAGTTGTGCACCAAGCATGGGAGACATGGGGTAAACAGCATGGGTGGGCCTTGGCTCTCATGCAGCTTATAGTCTACAAAAGAAAGCAAAACAATTCACAAGTAATTATAATGGCATCAGGTTCTTTTTTTTTTTTTTTATGTTTATTTACTTTTGAGAGAAAAGAGAGAGAGACACAGAGGCATGAGCAGGGGAGGGACAGAGAGGGAGACACAGAATCCAAAGCAGGCTCCAGGCTCTGAGCTGTCAGCACAGAGCCTGACGCAGGGCTCGAACCCACAGACCACGAGATCATGACCTGAGCTGAAGTCAGACGCTCACCTGACTGAGCAACCCAGGCGCCCCAAGCATCAAGTAGTTTTTAAAAACGATAATAGAAGTATCTATCTTAGCTCATAGGCAGTTCAAGCAAGTAAGTATACTGAAGCTGGGTTCTTAAGGGAGAGAAATGTTAATTAGGTGAGGCAGGGTGAGGGAAGAGCATCTCAGATAAAAGGAACACCAAGTGAAAAATATCAGAGGAGAGGAATAGGGAGTATTAAAGGTACTTAGAGAAGTCTAGGAAAGAAAGACAACATAGTGCAGTGAGTAAGAGTATGGACTCTGGAGCCAGTGGACATGAGATTGAATCCCTCTGCCTGACATTTACTAGCTGTGTGAGCCTGAGCAAGTAACTTAACCTCTCTGTCCTTCCTATTTAAAACAGGAGTAATAATTCCTATACAATAGGATTATTATAACAGTGCCTGGCACATGAAAAAGTGCTGAGTATTGTGGTTGGAACAATGACAAAAGGGGAGAGTAGCAGGAGATTGAGGAAGGGTAGATGGGGCCAAATCACACAAGGACTTGGTGAGAAGAAACATAAGCAGACTAGGTCTTTTTAAAGATCCCACTGGCTGTAATAAGGATGACTGATGGGGGTGTGGTGATGAATGCAGACATACCAGCAGGCCAGTAAAAAAGCTTCTGTGGTGTGTGGCTTAAAAGGAAAAAAAAAGGTCAATGTAAACAGTGCTGAGGCTTTGAATAATGTTTAAACAACACCATTACTCTACATGTCTAAGATTTCAATTTTATCACTAATAACAAAACTTAATAGAAAAGGCAAATACTGACCCATTGATCATTTATTACTCTAATTCCTGTTAAAAAAAACTCAACTGATATTTTATAACCTCAGAATATCAATATGGGCCTAGGAGGTATGGTCAAGGCATAGTCTTATGACACTTCAAAAAAAAAAAAAAAAAACTAATTTGAATGGACCAGTACTTGAGGCAAA
Organism: Acinonyx jubatus; assembly: GCF_027475565.1. Classification (NCBI taxonomy): domain Eukaryota; kingdom Metazoa; phylum Chordata; class Mammalia; order Carnivora; family Felidae; genus Acinonyx; species Acinonyx jubatus. The sequence continues at coordinate 141,590,733 of NC_069383.1, read as the reverse complement.
GTCTCAGGACCAGGCAGGCCCAGCTCAACCTGGCCCTAATGGTACATAAACCAAAGGAGACTTAATAAATGCCTCAAACTCCCAGCTACCTCATTTTCTTCCACGTTTTTTCCTTCTGGAAAATAGGATCTTCCTTTAAAGGAATGACTGCCAACAGGCTTGATCCACATCTGCAGACCAGGAAAGCACATGTCCAGAGTGCCAAACCACAGTTCCCACATTCTCACTACCAGGTAAATGCCAGCCTTTCAGCACAAAGATAAGAGCTCAGGTTTAGGAATCAAGGAGCTCAGACACACGTTTAAGTCCTGGCTCTACCATACACTTTTATGTGACCCTAAATAAGTTGCTTAACCTCTCTCTAATCCTCAGGGTCCTCATCTGCAAAATGGAGAAAGCAATTTCACCTATCTCCAAGGGCTGTTGTGAGGACATCTTAATATACTATTTATAAAAGCACTTAGCATAGATTCTCATACAGAGTAAGCACTTACTAAATGGAACTTATGATTATTATCTGTCTGTGGTTCCTGCGATGCCACCAAAATTGGGGTTTAGAAGAGGTAAAGAAAGAAAACACTGCTGGTAAATTAGTCACCTGTTTTGGAAAAGTAGCATATAAACTAATGGTGAAGACACACCTAACCCCATGCCCCAGTCTTCCACCCTAGGGGAGCACCCAACTGAAGTGCATCCCAGGTACACCAAGAGACAAAAACAAGAAAGCTCACAGGAGTATCATTCATAACAGCCCAAAGCTAGAAACAACTCAAATGTCCATCAATAGTAAAATGGAAAAATAAATGATGAACTGATGGTATATTTATATAACAGAATACCACGTGGTGCCAAAAATGAAGAAATTATGATTATACTCCAAAACAAGATGACTCTCTCAAATCCAATGCTGAATGAAAGAAGCCAGACACAAAAGAATAAGTAAGACTAGGCAGTATAGTTTTGTATAAAGTTCAAAAACAGGCAAATTAACTCTATTGTTTAAGGATGTATATGTAGGTGGTAAAAGAGTAAAGAAAAGAAGGAAATTACCATGAAGTAAGAGTAATGGTTTGTTTTGGGGAGTCGTGAGGGGGGGGGGCTGTGATTGGGAAGGAGAACATGGGGCTTCTAAGGTTCTGTTTCTTGATCTGGATGATCATTATGTGAGTGTTACATTGATTCATTAAGCTCTATGTTTAGGTTTTATACAATTCTTACATGTTTTCGATATTGTAAAATAGCTGAAAAACTAATCTGCCTGCCCCACCTAATCCATGCCCTCTTTCCAGGAGTGTCAAAGGACTGGAGAATGTGGTTTATGCAGCTAGCTCTGACTTTCTGAACCCTGTCTGCTTGAGACAAAATCCTAGTGGGGGCTGACAGGCAGGGAGGATGCAAGAGAGGTGAGCAGGTGAACCCACCACCTAGGACTGTCTTGACAGAACTGTCTACCCTTTCCAGCCCAGTCTCAAGGGATACTCCCAGGGTCAGCTCCTGTCCTGTATCATGTCACTTCTGAGACATTAAATGAAGAAAACTGAATGAAAGGCTTATAATCAGCACAAGCAAGGAATGAGGGACACAAGGAGAAATGCCACATGAACTATTCATTCAACATATACAAAGTACCAGGCCACAGTCATTGTCCCAGGAATAGGCATATGACTCAAGCAGAGCCAAACTGCTTCTCTAAAATTCATATAGACATATTGGGGGAAAGAAGCACCTTTTTCCCTGAGGCTGCCAAGCCTCAAGGAAATGAGTTTGGAATAAGTTTGGAGCTTCTGGCAGCCACTTTCTCCAACTCTGTGGGGAAGCCATGTCTGCAAGTAAAAAAATAAGGCTGAAAAAGAGAAGGAGGGCTGAGATCTGGAGAGAGAGAAGGCAAAGTCCTGAGAATAAGGCTTCATGCCAAAAGGAGCAGAGGCCAGCAAAAGCCTAGAGGGTTTGGAAGCCTTGAGACCCCAGTTCCACCACTGGTGCTCTGATTTCTGCAAAATAAGCTCAATTCTGCCCTTCCCGGCTATGGTGAGAAAACATGGGTCAGCTTTTGTGCTCAATTCTAATAATACAGAAGTAAGTAATATATACTTCCTCTAAGGATGTCACAGTTTAACTAGGAAAATAGGTGTCAAACAGCACTATGATAGTCATATGGAGGTGGAGCATCTTAACCAGACTGGACGAGAGGGAAGGGTCAGGGGAGGATTTTGGAGGAATGACCTGTTGGCTGAACCCTACATAATGCTTTGGATTCATCAGGGAAAAGAGAGGAGAAAAGGTGGTCAAGGCAATGGGAAAGGGGCAGGGGGGATGCAACTTGAGCAAAGGTGGGGAGTAAGAAAAGGAATTTGGGGGGATGCTAAGAGTACTCCAGTATTCCTGGAGTGAAGTGAGGTTGGCAGGAGAAGCCAGAAAGGTGGGTCATAAAAGAGCTTAGAGCCACATAAAGGAGTCTGGACTTGGTCATGAAGGGTCACAAAGGGAGCCTCTGAAAAGCTTCAATCAAGGTAAAACAGAGTCCAAATTTCCTTTAGAAAGAGCAAGATGTCTCCTAAGGACACTGACAGCAGGAAGATATCCCACCTTTCTCCCTACCTTCCTTCTTCCCTCCCTCTCTCCCTCTCTCCTCCCCAATGGCCTGAATGTCTAAAATTCCCATCAGCCTAAACACATTCATTTCTTGCAACTGTCACCCTATTATGTAAGCAATAGGGACAGCATCAGTTAATGACAAGAGCAGCAGACCAGCTGTTCAGAGAGCTTGGTTCTAATCCTGCCCCACAACTCCTAGGCCCTGTGAGCTAGAGCAAGCCACCCATGCCTTTGGCCCCATCTTCTCCAGGGCAAAATGAGGAGTAATGAGATCATGTATACACACTTCACACAGCTCTTGTGAGAAGTGTGTTAAAGTGGGTCAAAAATCACATGCCCAGCATCTTTGAATCTGCCAAAGAACTTTAGTAAAAGTAGCATCCTGACGCAGAATAGCATTCCATGGCACACTTTGTTTTCTTATTAGTGAAAATTATACTAATCCTATCATTTGGTAAATATGTACAAACATGGAATCTAAATTTTATTTAAGTAAATTAACAAAGACTTCTCAGACCTATAAATGTCCAATATTATATCTGCAGTAATCTGTTTTGACTTTATTATTTTCTCTCTAAAAGACAGCATTAAATACTACCACTGAGAAAATTTACATTGATAGATACCTAATACTTAGCTGAAATGAAAAAAAAAAAAAAGAAAAGAAAAGATGTTAAAATATGCTTAAAGAACAAGCCTTAATAAAAGAATACAGATAACCAGACAAAGTTCTCCACAGGTAATAAAGCACTGGTACCTCAGCAGGGTATCAAAATCCCTCAGGAAAAACCAATGTTTCCTGAAATTAGGTAGCAATTTTGTCTCTAAGATGAAACTGCACAAACCTAGTGGTATAATCATTGAGACTTTGGGTTTTTTTAATCTAACTAATTTCCAGAGCATATTTTTCAAGCATTATTAATTGCCTAGGGGCAAGTTTTCTTTTAATGGCATGCACAATAGTCTGACAATTGCCCACAAGGTGGCACCAAATTCATGTCCAGAAGACAACCAAGGGAATTTTTTTTTTTAATTGTAAAGCAGATGTTCAAATACTCAACAGTTCCTTTATAGCTTATGCTCAAACAATGAGCCAGATTTATAGGTATTAGCTTCCCCTTATTCCTACATGATACAAAAGTTAAAAGTATTGTTGCCTGTAAGAAAAATTTTTAAGTAGACAGACCTTTTCTCAAGATAGACCTGTTCTACTTCTGTGCAGTTTTCACCAAAATAAAAAGTATGTAAGTCCAAAAATAAATGTCCGACTTCTCAGTGGGGAAAAATCCTGAAGCTAATTTAATACACGGAATGATACCCAGAAGTTGATCATTCTTCCCTTTGTTTTACATTTTATTTGACTGAGCTTAGATGAGCCAGCGTAAATCTTTAAAGAGCTGAATGTTATTTAAGAATTGAAACAGATTTGCAATTAATACTTAATGTAACAGGTCATGGTTATTTTAAAAAGATGAGATCTATTATTGGAGACCTTCTCCTTTCTACCCACTCCATCCTCTTCCATTTTACAAAGGCTATTCTAAGGTGAACTGGTCCAGGCTGGCATGAGCTCTGGGAACCCATAATGAAAGTCTTTCTGGGAAGAGACACAATGCATCACTATTGCGTTAAGGGATATTTCTGCCAATTAAAAACAGAGCGCTCTGGGCCTAAGCCCCTGGGAGCCAAGCCTTCCATTTCGAAAAAGCAGAGGTTGTGCACAATGATAGATAAACCTCAAAGGGCCCAGCTTCCTGTTAGCATGAGAAGAGAAAGCTAACCTGTTAGGATAAGTTTATTTGTTCCCATTTGCAACATCCACCACAGGTAAGAGTGCTTATTTATGAAGGGCTTGTGTCATGAGGTCATCTACCTTTTAGAAGAAAAAGCTGAAAGAAAATAACAAGGTAGATGAATTCCATTGTAAGACCACCTAGCTACCTATCACCAAATACCATCCCACTAGGGCATGCCTAAGAAGGTTCTCTAATCCTATTAGCAATCCTGAATCATTTGTTTAGCCCCAGAACATTGCTGCACCAAGGAAACATCCTTAATTGCAACCCTTTGGCTTCTAATTATTTGTGATCCCTGAAATCACAAGGTAAACTTCCTGGTCACTTATTTCTATTTCCTAAGCAAGACATCACACACCCATAGACCACATACACACAAGTGGTTTGAGATCTCAGGCACAAGGCCTTCTGGGAGGCTTGTGAAGGTGCTTTCTATAGCTCATGTTGCCCACTTAGGCCGACATTCCCAAAGGCTGGCTGAAGAGGCAGAGAGGCAAAGGGGAGCAAGGGTATGGTGGCATTAACAATGATCATAGTGCTCCTCATTTGTCACTGCATTCTAAAAACCTACAGTCTCCACCCTGCTGCCCTGCCTCTCCCTTCACATGAGGAACACAGAACTCCAGCTTCTCAGAGATGCAACTCTCTTCCAAACAGTCTGAGCTCAACCTGGCAGACATTTTAGCTCAAATGTTCCAGACCGCTTTAAAAATGCTGCACAAAGACTTTCTTGCCCTGATTTTTAAGCCAACAATACTACTATTGACATCACAAAATTTAGAAGAAATTCACACAATAAAATACTATAACCATAAAAGCATGTATCGCTTCTCTTAATTCACTAAGCAATGCAAGAACTGTAAGACTTTAACAGGGAAGTGGCATAATGAAGCTTCAATGTTGGAATCCATAATAATAATAATAAATATTCCTAGTGATGCAGCTTTTGATTGAAATAGGTAGGAAATTACCATTAATTACACATTTTCCATGTACCAGCTACTGTGCTAATAAGGATGTGTCAATTTCCATTTAAAAATGATTTCATAACTGCAAACTTCCAAAGGACTCATGGCAAATCCTTGAGTGTTCCCCTCTGTTGCATTCAACACACATTAACCATGAGGCTGCATCATGCACCATGAGGGACATGGAGATGAAGCATTCTGGTCTCTGCTCTCAGAGGACTCACACTCCAGTAGGGGAGGATAATTACCACAAGGCACCTGCGAGGTATGTGTCAGGTACTGCTAAGGAGGGAGTGATTATTCATCCATGTATCTAGACTTCATCTTTATTAGAACAATCCTTAATTGAAGAAAGAGGGATAAAATGGGAGTGCAAAATTGAATAGACTGGAGTAGAGAGAGAAGTCATTAAGAATCTAAAGAAATGATCATCTATGGGATGAGGAAATGACCTCTGAGGATCTTTTTAGCTCACAGAGGTAAAATAAATTCTCCAAGGAAGGGGGAGTTCACTCTGATGAAGTTTAAGCCCCTTGGCCTATCTCTGCCTGATCTTCCCTTTGCCCCCACCCAGGCCCTGGGGTTGCCCACTTCCCTTCCTTTTGAACTTTACCAAAGCTAAGCACTTGCCAGGCCATACAGGCTTTCTTGCCTTCATGCCACATGCTCCTTCTCCACCAGGTTTATCCCGATCTGTCCTTAAGGTACCATCTCCTTTGGGCAGCCTTCCAAGATCACACACACACATACACACACACCACAGCCAACATTTCCCCACTAGACTACACAAGTCATGAGAGCAGGGACTTTGTCCTACTAATCACTTTGTCTCTAATGCCTGCCACATAATCAGTACGTAATAATTGTTCAAATTATAGAATTTTAATGTTTAGATAATTTTCTCTCCCAAAAGACTGTAAGCTCATACAGGACCAAAAGTGTCTGACTTCCTAAAAGTGACTTACTAAAAGAAATGTTCACTGAATAAATAAACAGCAAACATTAGGCCACAAAAAAGAGTTGTCTAAATTGTTGTTCCTTATTGTAAAGTTGGGTTTTTTAATCATAAATTTCCTTCCCTCACAAAGTCTTATCGTCATTAGCTTTACAAATTCTGTTTGTATTCAAAAGCCACAATATCATGCCAGACTGAAGAATGCAATAACAACAAAGAAAGGATTACTTATTTCAATAATCCTATCTGTTGAAATTTAACATTTTTTTTTCCCCCTGAGAATACACTGCATGATCCCTGGCTCCTAACCCAGCTATGCCTGTGTTACTAGGACTTATCAGAGCAAACAGGCAGAGAGAGGCAGATGGGTATTTCAAATACCACATAAAATAAAATATCCTTTCACATTTGTAAAATAAATATAATTTCATTGCTCATATATCCTGGATAAAGTGGCAAGACAAACAGCAAAGAAAACAAATGTAAGAAAAGGACGCAAGGCCTCTCAGAATGCCTAATAACCTAGGTTGAACTCACCATTTGAGCCTTCAAGCCCTGGAACACAACCAGGCCTCCACTGCCCAGGGAAGAGCCCTTCCTTCCTGCTCCTCCTCTTCTTTTCCACCCTCCCTGATTAGTACACTGAGGGAGCCTGACAGCAACACCCCTTCATATGGTCTGTTGAGCACAAAGCTCACAATTACTGTAACCAATAACCAAGTGCCCTAATGTCTGCCTCCAAGAAATGCCTGCACCATCACTCAGAATGAAGAGCCCAAAGCTACTCCCTACCCCGCCCCCTTCGCACCAAAATCTCAAGAAGTAACAAAGAAAAGAGAACCATTCTTTAATAATAAAAGGTGGGCCCTGACACCAAAATATGGTGTATTTACTTTGAAAATGAGGTTGAGTTGTTCTCTCAGTAGCTTTTTTCTGTTATAAAGCCACCCCACCACACCATTAACCCGAAGCAACTAAGAAATCAGAATTGGAGTATTTTCACTAATGGCACATCTGTTGATTCCATCATGTCCTGGTGACAGCAGATCTTTCACTCAACAATGATTGACTGCCTACTATGTGCCAAAGGTCATTACCCTGTAACTTCTATTCATCTGTTAGATAATATTTCAGGGACAGAGCCCTGTATTCCCAGTTCTAATCACAGTAACTGTCACTCAAGAAGTGAAGAGATGTACAACAAACCTTTGTGGGATGTACTGATGAAACCCTTGTGGGATGTGTTAATGAAAAGCAAACATACCAGTTCCCAATGCGCATGTTCATTCTCATCAAGGCCACTTATAGCACCAAGCCACGTTTTGAGGATCCAGTTTACATTCTCTGAAAACAATTAAATCTGAATACAGGTTTGCCTTTAATGCACTTTGTTCAATCATTCATTCAGCAGCATTTATTGAACATCTACTTTATGTCAATCCCTGAAGACATGAACACTAAGAAAGAAAGACACAGCCCAGCTCTCATGGAGTTTACAATCTAGTTTTCACTAAGCCAAATGGTACCCAAAGAAGTTGCAGGGGCTGTGAAGGTATAACACAGGTGCGCTGGTTCCACTGAGGCAGGGAAATGAAAACAACTAGTCTATGGAAACTATCATTTGTAGGGTAAAAGAGAAAATGACACTGGGGTAGTGTAGAGGTGAGGCAAGGTTGTCTAAAAGTAATGAGACATTTACACAAAGAGGAAGACTGCACAATCACACTTGGGAACACTATGAGATAGTTGAACACACGCAGGACAGTCATCTGTAAGCATATACCCTGGAACATAGAGGGTTTATTAGGTGTATGAGGCCCTGAATGGCCTCTGAGAATCTGAGAATTCTGCAACACTCACTTCCCACCCTGCCTATTGCCTATGCCAGGCCAAGAGGAGGAAGAAAGTCATCTCACACAGCTCTCAAAGCCTCATTCTCTCTATTATTTGGAGACCTGCCCCTCACCCCACAGAGGCCAAAATCACCCAAAGGGACATCATCCCGGAGAAGGAATCACTGAGCCATAGGATATGATTTTTTTTAGGGTTTTGATGCATTCTGTCCATTTCATTTTGGCTTCTTATATTACTAAAAATCTCTATAAAACAGAATTCAGTAAAACACTTGGAATAAAAAAAATTACTATGTATATTAAAAGAGCTGCCCTTTCTGAATTTGCTAACATATTTTTAGAGACTAAACTGTGGTCTCCATGGTTGTGTCACTCATTTTTAAACTCCTACCTGCTAACTGGAACATTTTAAAAACTGATCTTGTCCAATTACATGTGATTATCAAAATAATATCCCTCATCCCTTTATAAGACAATGACAATAAAAAATAACTTTTCACTGACACTGACTGAAAAGTACTTTAATCACCTAAGCCTTGGCTAAAATACAAAGTCTTTGATGTGATGCATACTATCCTCCCCTCAAAAAGAATAACAATCATAATATTAGTAAATTTTGTTATTGAACTTAAATTGTTCGCTTTTTGTATTTCTTTTTATTTGAGTACAGGTGATGCACAATGCTACATTAGTTTTAGGTGTACAACACAGTGATTCAACAAGTTTGTACATTATGTTATGTTCATCACAAGGGTAGCTACTATCTATCCCCATACATCACTATTACAATATCATTGACTATATTCCTTATGTTGTGCCTTTTATTCCCATGATTTACTCATTCCATACCTGCATCATCTCCCACTACCCTTCACCCATTTTTCCCAACCCGCATCCCTTATGGCAACCATCAATTTGTTCTCTGTATTTATAGGTTTGAGTCTGCTTTTTGTGTATTCATGTTATTTTTAGATTCCACATATAAGTGAAATCATATGTCATTTGTCTTTCTTGGTCTGACTTATTTCACTTAGCATAATACTCAGTAGTTGTCTTTGTTGTTTCAAATGGCACGATCTCATCATTTTGATGGCTGTATAGTATTCCATTGTGTGTACATGCATATGTGTGTGTATACAACACATCTTCTTTATCCTCTGTCTATTGATGGACTCTTAGGTTGCTTCCATATCTTGGCTATTGTAGATAATGCTGCAATAAACATAGGGGTGCATATATCTTTTCAAATTAGTGTTTTCATTTTCTTTAGGTGAATACCCATTAGAATTATTGAATCATCTGGTATTTCTATTTGTAGTTTTTTTTTATTTTTTTAAATTTTTTTAATGTTTGTTTCCTCTTTGAGAGAGGGGGGGAGAGACAGACAGAGAGAGAGAGAGAGAATGAGCAGGGGAGGGGCATAGAGAGGGAGACACAGAATCTGAAGCAGGCTCCAGGCTCTGAGCTGTCAGCACAGAGCCCGACGTGGGACTTGAACTCACAAACCGCGACACCATGACCTGAGCCGAAGTCCGACGCTTAACCGACTGAGCCACCCAGGCGCCCTCTATTTTTAACTTTTTGAAGAACATCCATACTGTTTCCACAGTGGCTGTACCAATTTATAGTCCCACCAACAGTATACAAGGGTTCTTTTTCTCCAAATTCTCACCAACACTTGTTATTTTTTGTCTTTTTTATTTTTTATTTCAGCCATTCTAACAGGTATAAGGTGATATCTCATTGTGGTTTTGATTTGTATTTCCCTGATTATTAGTGATGTTGAACATCTTTTCATGTATCTGTTGACCTACTGTATGTCTTTTTTGGTAAATGTCTACTCAGGCCCTCTGCCCATTTTTTAATCAAATTGTTTGGGGTTTTTTGGTGTTGAATTGTATAAGGTATGTGTGTCTTATCTTTATAAAAACATTTATTCCTTATTTTGAAGTAACAGTCAATGATTCATTCAATGATTACAATCACCTACATGCTAGACATTCTGCTAATTACTTGGGCCAAAAAGCAAAAAAAGAATTCAGAAACTGCCCTCCAGAAGATGACAATCTAGTAAGGGATTCAGGCATGCAAGCAATTGTATCTAATATGTATAAAGAAGTTTGTACAAGGAACAAAAAGAACATTAAAAAAGGAACATCTAGGTACATTTGGGAAATTTAGAAATGACTTCATAGAGGAGGTAACTTTTGAGGTAAAACTTGAGAGACTGACGGGCAGGAAGAAACAGAGGGAACTAGGCAGAGGACACTAAAGGTAGTTTAGTAAGGACAGCACACACAGAGACATATTGGGAGCTAGGCAAATCTTGGAGAGGCTTGCCCACCATACTGAGGAGTTTGACTTGCTCTCAGGTATAGAATAAAACTAATTCATGAGAAATGAAGGGACAACATCCAATATAGGATTCCTATAGGAGATGGGGGGTACACTGGGAGAAGACAATAAAAAGAGCAAGTAGCTAAAAAAAATAGTAGTCCAGGAGAGAGGACATACATCCGAAATAAGGCAATAGTGGTGGGAATCAAATAAGATGTATAATACACATGGAATTAAGGAAATAGAAGCTAAGGGATCTGATAATAGGCTGGATATTAAAAGCAAGAGAAGATAGAAAAGAAAAGGATAAATCTCAGGTTTCTGGCAAGCAAACTTACAGTTGTACCATCCTATGACAAAAAATAAATAAATAAAGAGTGGCAGACATGGAGAGGAAGATAGTAAGTTGTGACTGGACATGTATTGGTTGACCTAGATCAGGATAAACTATGGTAACAGCTAATCCCCAAATCTCAGTGATTTAAACAACAAAGACTGAATTCTCACTCATGCTATGTATCTACAAGCCTTCTCCTTTGGGGCCCAGACTGATGGGAGGCCCTACCATCTAAAACACTGCTGCAAAAGCAGGAGAAGGGAGTGCTAAAGATTCACACCCTAACAATTACATTTTGACCCAGAAGTATCACACATCACTTCTGCTCACAATATTGGCCAAAAACAGACATAAGATTGTGTCTAACTTCACAGAGGCAAAGAGGTTGCAATCTTTTTAGAAACAGCTCTAAGTGCTGAGTGGTCGGCAGATGGACTTAATAGATATATTCAGAACATTCCATCATAAAACAGCAGAATACACATTCTTTCCAAGTGCACATGGAACATTCTCCAGAACAGATCACATATTAGGTTACAAAACAGAACTCAACAAATACAAAAAAGATTGAAATCATACCATACACCTTTTCTGACCACAATGCTATGAAACTAGACGTCAGCCACAAAGAAAAATTAGGAAAGACCACAAATAAATGGAGGGTAAACAACATGCTACTAAACAGTGAATGGGTCAACCAGGAAATCAAGGGAAAAAATTAAAAATACATGGAAATAAATGAATATGAAAACACAACAGTCCAAAACCTTTGGACTACAGCAAAAACAGTCCTAGAGGGAAGTCCCAACCTAGAGGGAAGTTTCTAGGAATATAGGTCTACCTCAAGAAGCAAGAAAAATCTCAAATAAACAACCTATCCTTATACCTAAAGGAGCCAGAAAAAGAACAACAAACATAGCCTAAAGGCAGCAGAAGTAAGGAAATAATAAAGACCAGAACAGAAATAAATGATATAGAAAACTAAAAAACAATAGAACAGATCAATAAAACCAAGAGCTGGTTCTTTGAAAAAATTAATAAAATTGATAAACCTCTAGCCAGACTTATCAAAATAAAAGTGACCCAAGTAAATAAAATCACAAATACAAGAGAAGAAATAACAACAAACACCACATAAATACAAACACTTATAATAGAATTATTGTGAAAAACCCTAAGCCAACAAATTGGACAACCTGGCACAAATGGATAAATTCATAGAAACATAGGACCTACCAAAATTGAAACAGGAAGAAATAGAAAACTCGAACAGACTAATAACCAGCAAAGAAATTGAATCAGGAATCAAAAAACTCCTAATAAACAAAAGTCCAGGACCAGATGACTTCACAGGTGAATTCTACCAAACATTTAAATTCTACCAAACATATCTATTCTTCTCAAACTACTCCAAAAAAATATAAAAGGAAGGAAAAAATTCCAAGTTAATTCTATGAAACCAGCATTACCCTGATACTAAAACCAGATAAAGACTCCACCAAGGGGCGCCTGGGTGGCTCAGTCAGTTGGGCGTCCAACTTCAGCTCAGGTCATGATTTCGTGGTCTGTGAGTTAGAGCCCCGCATCGGGCTCTGTGCTGACAGCTCAGAGCCTGGAGCCTGTTTCGGATTCTGTGTCTCCCTCTCTCTCTGACCTTCCCCTGTTCATGCTCCATCTCTCTCTGTCTTAAAAATGAATAAACGTTAAAAAAAAAATTTAACAAAAAAAAAGACTACACCAAAAAACAGAACTACAGGCGAATATCCCTGGTGAACATGGATGCAAAAATTCTCAATAAAATACTAGCAAAACATTTAAAAAATAATTCACAATGCTCAAGTGGGATTTATTACTGAGTTTCAAGGGTGGTTTAATATTTGGAAATCAATCAATGGGATATACTACACTGATAAAAGAAAGGATAACAACCATATGATCATTTCAATAGATGCAGAAAAAGCACTTGACAAAGTACAGCATCCGTTCATGATAAAACCCTCAACAAGGTAGGTTTAGAGGGAACATACCTCAAAATCATAAAGGTCATTTTTGCAAAACCTACAACTGATGTCATCTTCAATGGGGAAAAACTGAAAGCCTTTCCTCTACAGTCAGAATCAAGACAGAGAAGTCTACTCTCACCACTGTTACTTAACATAGTACTGGAAGTCTTAGCCACAGCAATCAGACAACAAAAAGAAATAAAAAGCACCCAAACTGGCAAAGAAGTAAAAAACTTTCACTCTTTGCAGATGACATGCTATATAGAAAACCCTAAAGACTCCACCAAAAAAATGCTAGAACTGCTAAACAAATTCAGTAAAGTCACAGAATACAAAATCAACATACAGAAATCAGCTTCATTTCTATACACTAATGATGAAGCAGCAGAAAGAGAAATTAAGCAATCAATCCCAGTTATAATTGCATCAAAAATAATAAGATACCTAGGAATAAATTTAACCAAAGAGGTGAAAGAACTGTACCTGAAAACTATAAAACACTGATGGAAGAAATTGAAGATGACACAAAGAAATGGAAAGACATTCCATGCTCATAGACTGGAAGAACAAATATTTTAAAAATATCAATACTACCCAACACAATCTACATATTTAAGGCAATTCCTATCAAAATGCCAACAGTATTTTTCACAGAGCTAGAACAAACAATCCTAAAACTTGTATGCAACCACAAAGACCCTGAATAGCCAAGGCAACCTTGAAAAAGAAAAGCAAAGCTGCAAGTATCACAATTCCAGAGTTAAAGTTATATCACAAGCTGTAGTGATCAAAACAGTATGTTACTGGCACAAAAATAAACACATAGATCAATGGAACAGAATGGAAAACCCAGAAATGAACCCACAACTATATGGTCACTTAATCTTCAACAAAGCAGGAAAGAATATCCAATGGGAAAAAGACAGTCTCTTCAACAAATGGTATTAGGAAAACTGTACAGCAACATGCAGAAGAATGAAACTAGACCACTTTCTTACACTATACACAAAAATAAATTCAAAATGGATTAAAGACCAAAATGTGAGACCTTAAACTATAAAAATCTTGGAAGAGAACACAGATAGTAACCTCTTTGACAGTGGCTGTAGCAACTTCTTTCTAGATATGTCTCCTGAGGCAAGGGAAACAAAAGCAAAAATAAACTATTGGGACTTCGTGAAAATAAAAAGCTTCTGCACAGCAGAAGAAACAACCAACAAAACTATAAGGCAATCTATGGAATGGGAGAAGATATTTGCCAATGTCGTATCTGATAAAAGGTTAGTACCCAAAATATATAAAGAACTTATAAAACTCAATGCCCAAAAAATGAATAATCCAATTAAAAAATGGGCAGAAGACATGAACAGACATTTTTCCAAAGAAGACATCCAGATGGCAGACACGTGAAAAGATGCTCAACATCACTCATCATCAGAGAAATACAAATCAAAACTACTACCTCACACCCATCAAAATGGCTAATACCAACAACACAAGAAACAACAGGTGTTGGCAAGGATATGGACAAAAGGGAACCCTCTTGCACTATCAGTGGGAATGCAAACTGGTAGAGCCAATGTGGGAAACATTATAGAGTTTCCTCAAAAATATAAAAATAGAACTACCTACAATCCAGCAATTGCACTACTAGGTATTTATCCAATGAATACAAAAATATTAATAAAGGGATAAATGCACCCTGTGTTTATAGCAGCATTATCTACACACACACACACGCACACACACTCACATACACACACACACACACACACGCACACACACACACACACAAATGGAATATTACTCAGCCATCAAAAAGAAAGAAATCTTGCCATTTACAATGACATGGATGGAGCTAGAGTATATTATGCTAAGCAAAATAAGTCAGCCAGAGAAAGACAAATACCAAATGATTTCACTCATATGTGGAATTTAAGAAACAAAACAAATGAGCAAAGGGGGAAAAAAGAGAGATCAAACCAAGAAATCAACTCCTAACTATAGAGAACAAACAGAGGGAAGTTGGTTGGGGGAGATGGGTGAAATAGGTGATGGGGATTAAGGAGGGCTCTTGTTGCAATGTGCACCAGGTGCTGTATGAAAGTGGTGAATCACACTATATTACACACCTGAAACTAATATTACACTGTATGTTAACTAATTAGAATTTAAATTACTACTTTTATAAATAAATAAAAATGGTCAGAAGTAATGTCCATGACTGACATGTTAAGTCTGAAGTACCTGCAGAACAATCAAAGCATGCCATCTGGACAGCCAAAGAAGACCATCTTGTGTGCAGGCTCGAGTTTAGAAACATACCAGGGTCAGAGATAAAGAATGAAGAGCTAGGGGTGCCTGGGTGGCTCAGTCGGTTAAGCATCCAACTTCGTCTCAGGTCACGATCTCGCACTCCGTGAGTTCGAGCCCCGCGTCGGGCTCTGGGCTGACGGCTCAGAGCCTGGAGCCTGCTTCCGATTCTGTGTCTCCCTCTCTCTCTGCCCCTCCCCCGTTCATGCTCTGTCTCTCTCTGTCTCAAAAATAAATAAACGTTAAAAAAAAAAAATTTTTTTTTTTAAAAAAGAATGAGGAGCTATACGGATAAATGTGAAAATTCTAGTCCTAATCTATGAGAAAATGTATCTCAGAGGTTATAACTAATTTGTCCAGTCACAGAGAAATACAAATATGGTGACACCTGGCCTCCAAGAGTCTGATTCCAAACTCAACATTCTTTCTGCTCCACCCCAAATGCTTCTAGTGAAATGCTGCATTTGGATACATTCTGTCCAAACAGCTATTATCTTCTCAAGAAAGATGGCGTTATCTTGACTTTATCAGTAAGTCAAAAAATTGTCCATTCT
The DNA here is from genome assembly GCF_027475565.1 of Acinonyx jubatus. Lineage (NCBI taxonomy): Eukaryota > Metazoa > Chordata > Mammalia > Carnivora > Felidae > Acinonyx > Acinonyx jubatus. The sequence goes on along the minus strand of NC_069383.1, from coordinate 141,575,022 downwards.
CTGAGAAAGTCAAGGTAAATTTTGGTGTTATTCATTCCACATTTGGACAATGCCTTTATTTTTTCAAATAAAGATCTATCCTGTGCGTATGGTTTTCACAGTGTGAAAATTACTTGTCTAAACTTACGTGTCATAGTCCTCTGTTTTTAAGTCAGAACTAATGAAAAACTGAAATTTACACTAGAGGAGTGTGCAAACTTTTCTGGTAAGCAAATGGACATCGCTGTCCATTCCCATAAAATTGAATTTATTAAAACAGACAGTCACACCTAGCCCATGGGCTATAGTTTACCAACCCCTTCACCAAAGGGCAAAATCAATTAATAATAATACTATTTTGGGGTACATTATAAAAAGATCAGTAATTAAATGCCAAGTTGGAAACCAGTGTTGTGCAAGATGAAAATCTGGAGATCACAAGAACAACCAAACTCTCCTAAATTACACTTCTGAAACTGGAACTGGGGTTTTGTGTGGTGCTTGTGAAGGCCTCCAAGTCCAGTCTCAAAGTTCTATACTGGCTGAAGGGACACTGAGCCTGTAATTACGTCACTGTTTCTCAGCTCCATACCCATTCTACCATACCATCTCTGTGATGCTAGGGTTGGGGTTCTGTGAAACACCTTCCTACTTTGCCAGCTGCTGCCTGTTTGGCTGTGCCCATAGGGGTGCTAGACCAAAGCCATGAGACAGGAGGAGAGGTGGAGCCTGGTCCTTCCTGTCTGCTTCCTATTGGCTTCCAGCTCCTATGGGTGTGGCTCAGCTATGTTCCCTCACTCTAACATAGGTACTTTCTTCCTGTGGCAGCTGCTGAATCCAGTTTATGGATGTTTCTGTAACCAACCTCATTGTGCCCTCTCAAAGACCACAGTCTCAGTCTACTACCTCCACAGATCCAGGCCCCAGCCCCAGCCTGCTGCCCCTCACCAGAGCTCAAAGACTCCAACACCAACCAAGTAGCACCACCTCTCAGAGTTCTGGGTACCAGGCCCTCAGGTTCCCTCCTACTTTGCTCAAAGGCCTCAGCACCAGCCCATCATTTTGGAGATGTGAGTTCAGCCCCACAGAGTCCCTCCTCCAAGCTTCTAAATCTTTATAATCCCAACCCTAGTAGTGGCAAGTGCCTCCTATGGTTGCTACTTCCATGATACCGTAATGTTCTCTTGTTGCTTTTTCTTTTTAATTTTTTTTAACGTTTATTTATTTTTGAGACAGAGAGAGACAGAGCATGAACGGGGGAGGGTCAGAGAGAGGGAGACACAGAATCGGAAACAGGCTCCAGGCTCTGGGCTGTCAGCACAGAGCCCAACGCGGGGCTCGAACTCACAGACCGCGAGATCATGACCTGAGCCGAAGTCGGCCGCTTAACCGACTGAGCCACCCAGGCGCCCCTCTTGTTGCCTTTTCAGTTCTTCAGTATCAAGTTGATAACCTTCAATATTAAATTCTCTTGGTGAAAATAACTGGTGTGGTTTCCATCTCCTGACTCAAACTAGACTGACAGTAACAAAATCCAGCAATTTCAAAATAACTCAAATCCACATTTGTGTGTCTTGAGCACTATGAAGTAGACACATGATTCTGAACTTTACTTAAAATCCCACCTGCTACTCTCAAAGACTACAGCTGTTCCCAGGCCTGATTCCTCAAGAGTCTCCCCTTCCCCTGAAATTCCTTCTACCCTTTGTTTCTCCTCTGGTCTCTTATCTTCCTCCTCAACTCCTTTCTTCCTAATTCTCCATCACAAAACCCCGAGGACCAGTCCACCAAAAAGGATGAGCCACAGTGGCGAAACAGAGTCTAGGGTCCAGGGCCCTCGGGTTTTTTTCCTCATGATGGAGGTTAGAAACTGAAATGTCCACCCCAGACTGAAATGGGAAGGCAGGATATGCAGGAGAGGTGCCTGCCAAGGCATAAGAACTCCTAGACTACAGTGCCATCATTATGAAAGTACAGTATTGCAACCACAGTCAGCCTCAGAGTCAGAAAAATAGGGAGTTGTGGGACTGCAAGGTGTGTGCCCTGACTACATGTCAGAGCTTCAATTTTTCAAAGGAGGTAGAAAAAAATCAAGATTCTTATGTGAAATCTCTAAGTTTCTATACATTGGCTCAGTTTTCTTTCATACTCTGTGCAGGCTAACTAAAACTTTCCCAATCCCACCTATTTGCCCTGTTTGCTACCACTATCCTATGTTGGCACTAAATCCATTCAATATAATACTCTGGTTTCTCTTCAGATCGCATAAATCTTTCGCCTTTTACTAAATCCATTCAACATATTCCATTTTCTGTACAAAGATGTGATGATTAAAACCGTTTATTTTTTAATAGTTACCTACAGAGCTCTGAGCCATAACAGCAAACCAAAAATAGGATTCTTTTCCCTGCCACTTTTCCAAGTTACCATGAAAATGAAAGAAGGCAAGAAACAATTGAGTAACAGAAGACACTACTTGATGTAAACCCTCAGAAAATCTGGGATTCAATTCTAAAAAATTAAAGGAGAAAATAGCTCTCTAAAGTTAAACTTTTAAAGTTTATTTTAGAAGAAGATAACAGTGTTACATTATTTTTTAAGTAATATTTACAGAACAGTTTGTTCTAGAGTTCTAAATGACACAAATAGAGTAGGCCTGGTGTACACATACCAAGATGGTGACAATGAAATTAGGGCTTGATCTGGTGGTAAATTACCCTCTGCTCATCTCACCAACACCTAAGGCTCTGAAATGGAGAAGGCGTCATTTGAGTAAGTCGACCACTTGGATACACATGAGGGCACACACCCACTTACCTCCCAACACCACCTCCCCCATGTACAATTACCCAATCTACAAAAGAAAGACACACTGGCTCTATAATTACCAGATGTGAACTAAAAACTCATGCCCTTTTAAAAGCTTAGCTACATTTCCCAGTCACACTCTATCAGCCTCAAAGCAAACTCCAAAGCAGTATGGTGCCTGCTGCCTGAAATGTCTAACAGCAAATCACCACATGAAATCCATCACCTGGGGACAAAGCAATGTCAGCAATGCTAGAGCTTGGGGGAGGGGGGAGGAGAATGGGTTAATTTCTTGTTTCTTATTCCAACATGTCCCTGTGTGTTACTGCTACAGAAGGAACAAAATACAATTTCTCACAGCCAACTTATTTTGCTTCACCTCCACAGGTGCTTATTGTCAACTACAGTGAAAACTAACCTATCTAAACCCCACAACCTCATATCTAAAAGCCATAAAGGAATCATAAAAGGCCTCGGCAGAGTTTGTACGGTTGGCACAAAGGCCATGCCCTAAAGGCTCCTTGGAGACCTATTGTATCTTCAGCCCATTAACTTTTACTAGATGCAAAATTCTAACTAGTCTGTTTGATTTCAAAGTTCACAAATCAGACTCAGGATATTTCAGTATGAAGACAAATCAAAGGCACTTGAGAAACAAAAGGACATATATATTGTGAGATACCAGAACACAAGGCAGAGACACCAAATGCAAAAAAGAAAGGGAGATGTATTAAAGAAATGAAGAGGACTGCATCAGCCCGTTGCTCAAAGCAGGTCTTAAAAAACAGTGCCACTTGTTGAAAAGCTGGAAGAGACTGTGAAAAAGGGGAGGACACAAACAGGCAGTACTCTGGGATCAAGAGGAAGGAACCAATTTGAAGTAGCCCAGAAGCACATAAATATCATTAGTCTCATGGCTGTCAGAGTAGCATCTGATGTTTGTTGTGGACTCAGGCATGCAGGCTCAATGCCAAGTACTTCACCTGCTTTTTCTTACTCAATCCTCTCAGCGACGCTGTGAGGTAGGTATTATGTCCATTTTACAGATGAAGCTAGAGCGGCCTAGAGAGTTCAAGCCCAAGGTCACCTCACTAGGAAAGGGCATAACTGAACTGAATTCCAGGTCTGCCTACTTCCAAAGTCTGCCCTGGGGAGGAGAAGAGGCGAGAAAAGGAGAGAAAAGAAAAAGAATGATGCTATTCAATGATGCCCCTACCTCTCTGCACTCTGTAGCCACCACAGCTCTGTGAGGGCTGAGACCACATCTCTCCAGCACAGCATCTGGTGCGTGGTCTGTGCTCTTTGTAGCTAATGAGTGAGTGCATGATTGTTTCCATTGGACAATCCTATAACATAGGTTTGATAGCCCCCATTTAACTGTTAAAGAAACAGAGCAATTCTTTAAAGCATTCATTCTAAAAGAGAAGAAAAACCTTTTCTGGTGAAAGATAAAACCAGGGGTTGACAGGCCAAATGACTGCCCGTGTAAAAACAACTGACAGAATACTGGGATGGAAAATAAAACAGAACTACTAGTGGATGGAAAATAACAGACATCTTTTACTATTCCTTTTTCTTTAATATTTGAGATAACATAACTTGCAGTAATATCAGCAAAGGAAATAGCTCTCTTTGTGACAGAATTTCATTTATAGACCATACCCCTAAAAAGTTTACTCACGACAATGCTCCAAGACATGATCACTTGAAAGAAAGAAAAAGAGACAGAGAAAGACAAAGAAAAGAAAACTAACAACTCAGAAAACTAAGCAGCTCATCACGTGTTTTCTTCCAAATTCTGCAGAATCACACTTGAAGTGACAGATGTGAAGAGGAAGAAGGTTCACACCCAGAAAAGCAGGATAACTATTTTGGGAAGGTTAGAGGAGGTGGCAGGGTGCCTAGAGAACTAGTGCACAGATGTAGCTCTGGCATGTGTATTCATTCATTCATGCATGCATGCATGCATGCATGCACGCAACATTTACCAAGCCCCTACTATGAGCCTGGCTCATCAATAGAAGCTGGAGATACTCTGAGGAATCAGACATAGTCCCTATCCTTAAGAAGCTAACTATCTTCTAGAAATTTTCAGGCTAGTAATAAATCAATTAATATGACCAATGATGAAGTATGTCCCAGGGATTCTAGGAACTCAGACTAGAGGACTCAGAAGGATTCAGGAGGAAGAGCTGAGGAAGTTTTCTCAAAGGTGACATATGAGTCTTTTTTTTTTTAATCTTTATTTTTTGAGAGAGACAGAGTGCAAGTGGGGGAGGAACAGAGAGAGGGAGACACAGAATCCAAAGCAGGCTTCAGGCTCCTAGCTGTCAGCACAGACCCTGATGCAGGGCTCGAACTCACAAACTGTGAGATCATGACCTGAGCTGAAGTCGACGCTTAACCGACTGAGCCACCCAGGCGCCCCGACATAGGAGTCTTAAAGTGGGGAACGGCCAAGGAAAGAGGTGGAAGGAAGGTTGGAGAGGTTATCAGGGATAGAGCTTTGTCTGCCATGGCAAGAGCTTTATATTCTATCCTGAGGGAAATGGAAAGCTAGAATTCAGTGTTCCATTATCAGGGGATTACATGTCCAGATTGGCATTAAAAAATAAAAATCTGGAGGCAATGTGGCTAACACATTGGAAAGACATGTATACCGGAGGCAAGGAGGTAAGACAAGAGACTACTGCAATTGTTCAAGCTACAGATACTAAAACCTAAACTTGTGTAGAGATGGGAGAATGAGAAAGAGGGAACAGAGTCAAGAGACACTTGGGGGAGATGATCAGTTGGAATTTGGGACCAATTTGGGTAGGGGTTATGAAAAGGATAAAAAGAATCAAGGTTGGCTTCAGAGTGTGTAGTTTGGTTGTGCTGATTTGGGGATGCTAGAAACATTCCCTAAGAAAAGGACAGAGGATAAGATTGGGGGAAGGTAGCAAGTTCAGACTTGGACATGTTGAGTTTAAAGGGTCTTTGGTGAGAATTCCTAGTCATCTGTGTCTACATCACACTCATTGTGTTAGTTATCTATTGTTACATATCAATATTAGCACAAATTTAGCAGCTTCAAGCAACACATATTTATCTCATAGTTTCTGCAAGTCAGGAGTCCAGATATGACTAAACTGGGTCTTTTTTATTTTTTTATTGTGTTTGAGAGAGACAGAGACAGAGAGGCAGAGCAAGAGAGAGACAGAAAGAGACAGAGAATCCCAACCAGGCTCCACACTCAGCACAGAGCCTGATACAGGGCTCAATCCCACAACTCTGGGATCATGACCTGAGCCAAAATCAAAAGTCAGACACTCAACCAACTGAGCCACCCAGGTGCCCTAAACTGGGTGGCCAAGACTGCAATCAATGTGTCAGCTATGGCTGGGTGCTCCTCTGAAGCTCAGCTGGGGAAGACTCCATTTCTTAATTCATAGGTCTATTGTCAGCATTCAGTTCATTGTAGGCTATGAGACTGAGGGCCTCAGTTTCTTACTGGCACTCCCTGCTACATAGCCTTTCCATAGGCAACTGATAACATGACAGTGTTCTTGAAAGCTAGCAAGGATAAACATCTCCTTGCAATACAGGCATTACAATCTTATGCAACATAATCACATATACCCAATCACATATACATCATCACCTTTGCAGTATTTTATTGGTTAGAAGCAAGTCATAGATCCCCCACCTTATTCAGAGGATCACACAAAGGCATGGATCAAGGAAGTGGGGATCATGAGGAATGCCTTACAGTCTATCCACCACACTCATTTTCATTTGGTCTCCAAAAGTTGGAAACTCTTGGACCCATGTTCTTACCTCCTATTGCCCCATGGCCTAAGTGACTAGATACTAAATGGTATGCAAATATAGTTCCATAACTCTTCTATCCCTCTAAACTCAATCCCTTTCATGAAAGTTTCCCAAAGAGGCTACCCCCTCCCCCCTCCCATGCTGGTCTCCTAGCACCTAAAATCTAAACTAATGGTTTCTAGATTTTGAGGGTCAGAAAACTGCATTATCTCCCAAAATAAATAATAGCTACCACTTCCTAAATGCTTACTCATTCTACTGGAAATCATATATGTAATATCTCATTTAATCCTCACAATGATACAGAGTTAAGTGCAAATATCATTCCTTTTTCACATGGGAAAGTTGAGACACAGAGAGGCTAAGACACTTAGTCCAAGTCAGATAGCTAATTAAGTGGTGGGTACTGAGCAGTCTGACTGCAGAGCCCACACTCAAAGCCAGACCAGGCACTTAAACATCACCAGTTGCATTTTTAGGATCTTCTGAATGAGAAAATACAAAATAGCCAAAAGCTAGTTTGAGTTCAGGAACAGTTTTACATACATTTGTAATTTTTTCCCACAACAGAATCTACAAATATTTGCAGAAGACAGTACATACATGTGCAAACATTTTCTCTCCACAGATGATGTGGATTGGCAACCATTTGCAGAGCCTCACAGTCCTCCCCATATGGCTCCTCAGCTGGACATCAGTGATCCATCTCACGTTGCCTTGGTACTTGGATTATAATCTACATCAGCTGTTCTCAACCAGGGGTGATTTTGCCTTGCAAGGAGCATTTGGAAATGTCTGGAGACATTTTTGATTGTCATGACTAGAGAGAGGGTACTGCTGGCATATTGTTGGTAAAGGCCAGGGATGCTGCTAAATCTCTTACAGTGCACAGGGCACACCCCCCCCCCCAACAACAAGGAATTATCCAGCCCAAAGTCTCTATAGTGTCAAGTTTGAGACATCCTAATGTGTATCGATATAAAATTCTCTAATTTTTTTATATGTATTTGTTCTAACTCTCCAAGATAAACCTACATGCCATCAGAGCAGGGACTTCATGAGTTCCTCTCACTCTACCTTTCCCAACCTATGCCTAAGATCCAAACATGGTTAATGTCCAATAAATACTTTTTGAATCTAAATCTATTTCAAAGGCATAGTAGGCTTTATTTCTATAAAAGTTATTTATTCAACAATTAACATATTCCCTCCAAATTAAGAGCTTCTACTCTGAATTTGCTGAAAGCTAATTTACTTCTGGAACTAACACAGCCCTACCCAGAGCAGCCTCCAGCACCTATACAGTTGAATTAGCAAACAAATCTTTGGTTTAGAAAAATCAGATAAATCAAACAATACGTGAGACTGAGACAGACAGACCCAGAAGCATCATCAAATGCCAAGGACTAGAAGGTGTTTATTTCCATACACAAACACTCACCCCTTAAACATATGAAAGGCAAGGACATACAAATGGACTAGGTTCCAAAAATGATCCTTTTTTTTTTTAATCACAAATCACTGTGAGGGAAGAGAACATTTTTGTTCTATAGTACGTCCGATGTATTTGCTGAATGATGAAAGAGTCCTCATGGCTTGTTAGCACAAGTAGGAGTTGTGTATATGTAATCCTAGGAAGAAGGAGTTATTACTCTATTTTTCAACATATAGAAATCTAAATCTGTAGTCCAGACAGTCAAGTGACCATCCCAGTGAATTTTCTACCAAGTAGGGAAATGCCATACCTTATATCTCCATGCCTCTGTGACCCAATCTCAGGGTACAATCAGGTTCCTCTTTCACATTCAGATAAACAAAAAAACAAGTCCACTGAATCCCAAATAGCCTAAAACCTTTGGGACCACGCCCACACTGCTAAGAAGGCTCCAAAATGCTGTCTGCTCTAGCACTATACTTTCCATGGGGAGCTGATGAATCAAACTGGACAGGACAATGCAGTCTCTGATTACAGGAGTGTCTTGATTACACCCAATTAGTGAGGCTGTACACAGAAGCCCAGTGAATCAGACAGCCTTGCAACCCAGCAGTCAGCAAGGCCTTTAAACCAAAGCCATTAGCTCCCGCTGTTTCCCACCTCTCAAAGAATCAAATCCACGCTGGTTGTGAAAGACAATGGCTGCTTTGTACAATCAGCCACAGATTATTTTTAATGGGGGCATGAGAGATTCAAAGCAGTAGGGAACCCCAAAATCACTAATAATCACATTTGAAATTCTCTGAAGGTTGTTCTTTGAAAGAACAGATCTAACTTCTCAAATATAATTTTCCTAAACTAATTTGAACACTACCCTTAAAGCTCCCTGAGCACATAATAAACAGCATCAGAAAACAGCAATATGGGGTGCCTGGGTGGCTCAGTCGGTTAAGCATCTGACTTGGGTTCAGGTCATGATCTAGTGGTTCATGGGTTCAAGCCATGTCAGGCTCTGTGCTGACAACTCAGAGCCTGGGGCATGCTTCAGATTCTATGCCTCCCTCTCTCTCTGCCCCTCCCCACCCATGTGTATGCGCGCATGTGCGCGCATGCTCTTTCTCTCAAAAATAAACATTAAAAAAAAATTTTTTTTTTTTTTTTAAAGAAAACAGCAAATACAGGTATGTACCAAGGCCTGAAGTAAAGTTGCCCGGGGGTAAAGTTCATCTGAGCATTAGCGTGATTCTATGGGGGTGGGTGAGCTTATATGGGTGGGCCAAGCCCTTGGCTAAGATCTGGTCTGGAGTGTAAGTAGGCATCTATTGGCATCTATCTATATCCCTCTATTCATTCTTTCATCCAATCACATCTGACTCCTCAGCCCAGACCTCAAGATCTACCAAGATCTACCTCTCTCTTTATTCATTCCACCTACACTGTCTAAGCATGTACTCTTACATGAGGGACCTTTATTATGACTTTCCCTTTCTTTCCTGGTGTCTGCTTACCCAGATTCTTTCTATACATTCTCCACAACCCAGCAGCCTAAATCAAGCTTCACCTCCCCTAAGAAGCCAACTCTGACCAATTCTAGCTAACATAGTCTCACATTATTCTCTGAATACTGGGTATCAGGGCAGTTATTTGTTGAGCTCTTATAATGTTCCACATACCATGCCCAAATCTTTACATAACTAACCTGATTTAATTTTCCTATGCCAGGTATATACTTCTTGCCCCACTTTACCTATGAGAGAACTGAAGTTAGGAGAGGAAAAGTAAATTGCCCCAGATCACACAGCTAGTAAATGGTGAAACTGGAACTCATACCCATGTCTTTTTTAGGCACTAAATCAGGTCTCAGAAAACTTCTGTAAATGGCCAGACAGTAAATATTTTAGGCTTTACAGGCCACACATTCTCTGTCTCAACCTCTCAACTCGGCCTGCAATTATAGTGTGAAAGCAACCATTTAAAAATGGAAAAAAAAAAAAAAAACATGGGGCGCTTGGGTGGATCAGTTGGTTAAACATCTGACTCTTGATTTCAGCTCAGGTCATGATCTCACAGTTTGTAAGATCAAGCCCCACATAGGACTCTGTGCTGACAGTGTAGAGCCTGCTTGGGATTCTCTCTCTGCCTCTCTCTCTGCCCCTCCCCACCTTCTCTCTCTCAAAATAAATAAGTAAACATTTTTATTAAAAACAAAATGAGGGGCACCTGGGTGGCTCGGTCAGTTAAGTGTCCAACTTCAGCTCAGGTCATGATCTCATGGTTTGTGAGTTGTAGCCCTGCATCGAGCTCTGCACTATCAGTGCAGAGCCAGCTTCGGGTCCTCTGTCTCCCCTGCTCTCTGTCCCTCCCCCACTCACACACACTCTCTCTCAAAAAAAAAAAAATTTTTTTGATAAAATAAAATTTAAAAAAATTCTTAGCTTTCTGCCCCTCCCTTCCTCACACACACACTCTCTCAAAAGTAAACATTTTTTAAATAAATAAAATAAAATAAAATAAAATAAAATAAAATATTCTTAGCTTCTGCCCCTCCCCTGCTCACACACACACTCTCTCTCTCAAAAATAAACAAACATTTAAAAAAAATAAATTTAAAAAAAACATTCTTAGCTCATTAGCAGTTTTGAAAACAGGTAGCCCACAGGCCTGTATGAAACATGGCCCTAAAACACAGTCAATGGGCTACTGGACCTTGGCAATATCCCTCCCGCCACTGTGCACAGTCTAGACTTACCCACAGTAATAGCAACCTACACCAGGGGCTTGGTAGAAGCCAGACTCTATGTTTCCCGAAGACCTCACAACAATCTTCCCACAAAGCAGAGGCCAGTACTATTCCCATTTGAGTGGATGTGCTTTGAGAACTGAAGGAACTTCTTAAGGTTACCTTGCTGGTTACCTCAGCTGGTAGGCTGAGACTTAAATCCAGGCAGTCTGACTCCAGAGCTGCATTTTCTACCTGCACAAGCTGTATATGATCAGTAACTAAAGCTGAAACCAACACCTCTTCAGTGTGAGCACCCAGGATGGAGTCCTGGTATCTTGGCTGCTCTGCCACCATGTGTGTCCACAGGAGATATTTATGTAGCCACTGCAGCTTCAAGCCTGATGATACAGGTCTCATAGAGAGTACTGCCTCTCACTGCTTTGAACAAGCAGAAAACATTTCAGGTAACTAAAAGATCAAGGGTCATTTCAAAAGGCCTGATTTCATATTTTACTGTTAAACTTTAATGAACCATTATATTTAGCAAAATGAATGATCCAAGGGATCCAATACATCATGTCCCATAATGTAATTTTTTATTATAAATAAATATTGCAAGGACCAAGGAAATCATTTCCCAGAGTCCTTTCATATACAGTCCCCACTCTAGGTGTGCCTCACTGTATTCTGAGGCACCAATCTGCCCTATTAAACCATATCTTCATATGACATTCCCTCCTCCATAAGACTTCTTCTGCCCTAATTCTACAAATATTGGATAAAGACAAGTCCCATGCTGCCTGAGCAGAGAAAAGGGGAAAATGGGCCCTGATTACAAAGGAATAAATTCTTTTTCTCCCATGGGCTGATAAGTCACCCACTGAAGAGAACATGAATTTTGGAGTCAAAAAGCTACTGTTGTTGGAGTGATCTTGAACTTCACTAATCCTCAAGTTCCCCATCTGGAACATAAGAACAAAAATGACTATGGTGACAGTTCTTGATTAAATGAAACAATATTTCTAAAGCAACCAGCCCAAATACTAGTCCTCCCCCTCCACTTTCCTCTTATATGAGGAATTTTTTTACACCACATGAAACAGAATAGCCACCACAGTGTCTGTTGTTTTGCTTCACATACATGTTCTTTTAAACTTCCAACTAGTTATTAGCATAAGGTAAAAAAGGCACTGTGACACATTTAAATTGGAATTATCTAAAGTGGTAGTCTTCCTAGGTTTGTTTTTGGTCCACAACCAAGTATATGAAATAGTTAATAGATCAAAAGCATACTTCAATCTAGTTTACATACTCAGTGCAGGTAATATAATACAGCTATTACCTAATTGGACAGACATAGCTCAGTTTCCAAAAGGCAATCACATCCAAAACTGGGCAGTAGATGCTCACTCAGGCTGATGGCCTGGGCCATGGGAACTAAAGTCAGGCTTCTTGGGTCTTATCTGAACTCTGACACTTAGTAAGTGTGGATGTGGGCAAGCCACTAGCCTCTCAGAGACTTGTTATCCTCCTGATCTACAATATGGGATGATGGTGCCCACTCCATGAGCTTGTTATAACTGCGAAAGGAGATAATCTATATAAGTACATATTAAATCCATGTAAATCCATGTTAAATGTAATTAGATATGCTGCCTCACTCCTTGTAAATGTTCAATACCTATAGGCTATGATATTCCTGTTATTATTAATGTTAGCTTGTTATCATTGAGGAAATTCTAAAGAATGTGCGGCTCTGAAAGGAGAACTCAAAGGGAAGGCTGAGAGGTAAAATTACTGAGAAAGGTGGACAGCCTAACGTGACACCTTAATATGGGGTTAACTCAGTTGGCAGAAATTCATTTCAACATGTGTACACGTGTCCATGAATTGGCAGAGATGTGTATATGTGCAAATTCTGGCATATTTCCTAAAACTCCACCACATGATCATCGTGCCTCGTGTATCTAACCAGACTGGGGAGTCTATCACAGAACAACTGTCAAGTTAAATTTAGATCATCACTGTCCAAATGAAGGCAGTTTCTCAATTTCCTTTTTTCTTTCTCCACTTCTCATCACCCTCCCACAAAAGAACCTGCTTCCCCATGCCAAGAATATACAGCTCAGAAATGAGATCAGAAAAAAAAGTAAAATGAAAAAGAAAGACCTAGGAGAATAAGGATGTAAGAGAAAGTATCAAAGAGCAGCACCGTTTGATTATTCACACAATAAACACCAGGAGCTGCCCTGCACCAGATACTTTTAGCATCTGCTTAGTATTGTTGTCATTAATCTGATAATCAACATGCAAAGTACCTATTCTTATTCCCCTTTCACAAATCAGGAAGCCAAGGCTTTTACAAATGAAGTGACCTGCCCAAGCCCACAGAGCTGTAAGTGGTTGAGTCAAGATTTGGACCCTACCCTCACTGGTAACAAAACTCTTCCTAAGAGCCCTTGCCACTTCTCCAAGCTCTGTAACAGAGAGGCAAACTAAGAAACTAAGATTGTCTCTTATCCTCAAGGAGCATATAGTCTAATGGGAAGGAAAGACCAAAGCAAGTAATGATGATACAATGTAAAAACATGTTTTCTAGGACTAAAAACAATGTGTTATAGAAGCTCCAAGGAGGAGAGGACTTAGTCCAGGAGTGAAGAGCTGAGTATTAAAGGATGAGTAAGAATTTGCCAGCCAGAAAAGTAGGAAAAAGGCATCCAAGCTTGGGGTAATCATGCAAACAGAACCACATACATAGGAAAGATCCTTGCATGTTAGAGATAGTAAGATGGGAGGTGTATGACTGACCTTTGAGGGAAGTGGGAGCAACCTACAAAGGAAAACTAGGGGCTGACAGTAAGGCCTTACCAGCCATGCTAGAGAGTGTGGAGTGGATTCTGTAGACTAGTTGCAGGCATAAAGAGACCAGCAAGGCAACTGGTGCACCAGAACAGAGTAAAGAGGATGAAGAAGGACAGTGGGGTGAATTTAAGGCACACTCACAGGGTGGAGACAAGGCATGTAAGGACATCAAAGGCTGACATGAAATATGGAAGAAAGATGCCTTCTCAAAGGAGGTCTAACCAGACAACATCCCACAAGAGAAATAAGAGCAGTATAGGATCCTTGATATTTGGAACACAGAATTGAAAACAAAACAAGCCAATAGTATATTTGATTTAGACCATTAAGGAAAAGAGAAAGTTTCAAAAGTGAAAGTGATAGAGATTAGCACAAGGTCTCCAACAGAGATTAACAGAAACCAAAATGTAAAAGGTAAGACTCAATATTCTATGTGTTAATAGAAACTTAAGTAAATGGCATAAGAAATTGAAAGGGACCAAAAAATAAAAACAAACACAATTAGTTTGGTTTGGAAGTGGTATCACTGGACCACAGGATACTCAGAGGATATCAAGAAGTGATCTGGTACCATCAGTTAGAGCAACCATGGTCAACCAACACAACCCAAATAGTAAAGATGGTATATATTGCTACAGGGACAAGGGTCATGCACACAAGGGTCAGTTTGCTGTATTTTCCTCATAAACCATAAATCATATACAGATGGGGAGCATGGGTCCCAGGGTACAACCCAGAAAACAGTAAGACCTAAAACGACAGCACAACTTCCTTATTATCCTCAATATTGCTCTCGTGATGCTGGCTGCAAGTCAGGACTCATACTCAGAAATTAAAGGTTAAAAAAAAAAACAACTCCACTTCAATTACACAAACCACTTCTGTAAAAAGGAAAGTGATAAATTTCTATTGATGCAGAGAGAACTTTAAAGTCCAGCCAATCCTCTGTCAGGGGGATTCAGGAGAGTTCCCAATAAAAACAAGATAAAGATTGAACACTGTATCTCTTGCCAAATGGAAGGAAGGACACTGGTCAATCAAAACCAGAGTAAACACAGGAAGAAAGATACACAAGCTACCAGGGAAAAGGAGTGATTTTAAGTATTAGAGCTGCCAGGTTCCTCAGAGACCATATTTCCCAAACTTCTGCTTTATTGATCAGAAAAGCAAAGACCAAAATATGGAAGATACTCACAGCCTCATATAGCACATTGGAGTGGCGGGGTGGGAGGAAGAAGCGGCGGGGCGGGGGGGGGGGGGGGGGGGGGCGGAGGGGATGGAAACCAGGGCTTCTTACATTTTCCATTCTGAGATACTGCTTTTGCTAGGGACCAGAACCCAAGTCCTCAGGTAAATAATAAGCCCCTCCCACACTGGTAGACTCAAACCCCTCTTCAGGAAAGAAAGACCATAAACCAGTCACACTCTAGTTTGGGACCACTCTAAATAACTGATTTTGGTGATGGATAGATGGCTCTTACAGTTCCATTCTCGCCTGCTCCTGTTGTGTGTCTCCAGAGTGCCTTGAATTAATTATTTTTTCTAGTATGAAAATTCAGGAACAGTGACATACAAGCCTATTCAGAAGGGACAATTAGTTACTTACGGCTGCAAGGAGGTTGACAGTGGGCATCCACTGTCATCCATCTAATGACAGATGCCATCCTCTTCCCATGAGAATGCTTGTCCCATTGGAACAGAGGGATCCTGCTCTGGAAGCTCCATCTGACTGCTGGGAGGCTTCTTCTTTCTTACAGTATAAGCTTTCTTGGGTTTTCGAGCCTGGGCTTTCTAGATGTCTCAAAAATCTGCCTAGCTACTGGCAGACACACCTAATAAAGGATGTTGTCTCCTCACAGCCTGGTCTCCTTTGGGAGAAGTAAACAAGATAGTTGTAATTGGCTTTTAGGACAGCTACATATAGAAACAAACAGTAGTCAGTCTATATGGCAGTATAATGCATATCATTTCTTCATGATACTTTTATGATACAGAAAAAATAAGAATTGAATCTGTGGGTGAGGATAACATTAAGGAGTAGAGAACAGAGCAGAATAGAAAAGACTATGAGAAATAGATTTTTAAAAAAAGAAATAGATTAAATGTGTAATCAGACTTTAGGAATATACTCCTAATGAACAAAAATGGCCATAATTTTTTTAAAAAGAGATTCACTGAATTTGTTTGAATAAGCCATCCACAGAATGAAAAATAAACACATAATATTTCAACCTCAGAATTTAATCCCTTGTTTTCAAATGAGAGAGCAGTAAGCAGGCTCCTTATCCAAAGTAGCTTAAAACCCAAGTTGGTACAAGCAAAGTGTACATGACTGAATTAATGAAAAAGAGAATTTATATAGTGAGAGGCAAAAGTCATCAGGCAGTGACACTGCAATATCATGTGTTTCTTCCAGTCAAAAAAATCCCCTTAAAATCCGCCTTAAAAAAAGATGCAACTACAAAGTGGCTTTTGCTTCATTTTAAATAGAAAGGCGTTTCATCTATCACTAAAATTTTAAAAATCAAACTGGGAAAAACTACAAATTAGTCTTCCAACCTTTAGCCAATATTTCTCAAAATAAAGTCCAGGAACATCTGCATAACAATCAACCAGGACAAGGTTTAAAACGCAGACTCCCACCCTCATTCCACTGAGGAAGAACTCTAAGGCGAAGCCAGGGAATCTGCATTATTATAAACACCATGGGCAAGTCTGTTTACTCAAGTTTGAGCCTAAAGCTTCCAAAATCACCAAGTCTCAGGCCTCTTCCATACACCTGTGCCAGAGTGCTCCTTCTGAAATAGAAATCTTATCATGTCATTCCCCTGCTTAAAAAAAAAAAAAAAAATGCCATTCCCTCATTGCCCACAGGAGAAAATCCAAACTCTATAGTGTGGCCTATAAAACTCAGTCCACCGCTCTTCCCAAATGGAAGGAAGGACACTGGTCAATCAAAACCAGAGTAAACACAGGAAGAAATGTACCAGGTCTGACCAGGTACATTTTCACAATGTGGTGTTAAGTTAAAAAGTAGGCTACAAAGCAATATGTAGATATGACACATGCACAATATGGATGAAATTTGAAAATAGTATCCTAAGTGAATAAGCTAGACACAAAAGGACAAATTGTATGATTCCACTTACATGAAATATCTAGCACATGCAGATTCATAGAGAGAGAAAGTAGATTGGAGATTAGGGGAGGCTGGAGAGACGGGAAGTAAGCAACTATTGCTTAATGATTAGAGTTTCTGTTTGGGATAATGAGAAAGTTTGAGAAATAGTGGCAATGGATGCACAAAAATGTGAATATAATTAATGCCATTGAATTGTATACTTAAGAAAGGTTAAAGTAAGAAATTTTATGCTAAATGTATTTTACCACATTTTTTAAAATTAATAATGTAACATGCCAAAACCCACTGAATTATACACTTTAAATGGATAAATTGTATTGCATGTAAATTATATCTCAATACAATTGTTAAACAGATGTACAACATGTACATAAACTACTACTGTGAGAGAAGGGATCATATATTCCTAACTAGTAACAGGAATTCTGGATGGCAAGATACAGGACATCCTATGTTCTTATCTGAGATTTTCTACATTCTCTCAATGTTTCATAATGAGCTTGTGTCGTACTGCTTTTACAGCCAGAAAAGGAAGAATAATTGTCGTTTTAAAAACACTAAAACTTCGGGGCGACTGGGTGGCTCAGTCGGTTGGGCGGCCAACTTCGGCTCAGGTCATGATCTCGCGGTCTGTGAGTTTGAGCCCCGCATCGGGCTCTGTGCTGACAGCTCAGAGCCTGGAGCCTGTTCCAGATTCTGTGTCTCCCTCTCTCTGACCCTCCCCCATTCATGCTCTGTCTCTCTCTGTCTCAAAAATAAAAATAAAAACGTTAAAAAAATTAAAAAAAAAAAAAACACTAAAACTTCAAACAAGATAAAAATAAGACATAAGCAGTGATATTCTCCTGTTGGGTGACCTGGCAAAGGGAGTCCCTAAGCACCTAATGCTCCCTGCATTCTCCTTTGCTGAGTGAGCCCCTGACCACTTCGATGTGTCTGTTTATGATGTGTTTTGGTGGTCAACACAGCTTGATAATGCAGCCACGGACTGCAGGAAGATTGCAAGGAAGACTTTCAGGTTCCACCACTCAATGGGCCCCTCTTGTTTCCTCATCTGAGCAATGGGAGTTACATGAAATGCTTAAAACCACATCTGACACCAAGTACTTTGACCTAAGCGTTTAGTCAACTATTGGCTGCTATTATTTGTATTGCTGCTGTTGCTCTACTACACTCATGTGAGTATTTATCAATCCCCTACTAAGCAGGGAATAGCACACTGTGATCCAAGGGCCCAATCCAACCCACCACATGTTTCTGTATGGCCCATAAGCCAAGAACAGTTTTTACATATTTAAATAATTTTTAAAAATCAAAAGAAGAGTGAAATTTCATGACATGTGAAAATTATATAAAATTTAAATTCCAATGTGCATAAGTAAAATTTTACTAGAACACAGGCTCTCCTCTACATTTACATATTCTCTATATCTGCTTTCATAGTATTGCAACAAAGACTGCTGGCCTGAAAAGCCTAAAATATTCACTATCTCAGCCTTTACAGAAAATGTTTGCTGACCCCCAGATGTGGTACCCAAGGAGGTCCCTTGTGCCTTGCTGCACCCAGCTTGCCAACTCTGTCAGTATGATGAATCATCACTGGGTCTGAACACCACTCTGTTTGCATTGAGTTCTTGACCATTTATTCTCCATTTGGTAGTACCCAGACTTTGTTATTGGTTCCCATTTGTTTGGAGGAATCAGGCCATTCCATTTTTTTAAATCTATTTTATATTATGCCATCTAAAAGTATTGTTTGTCACAAAAGGAATCACAGT
Organism: Acinonyx jubatus; assembly: GCF_027475565.1. NCBI lineage: Eukaryota > Metazoa > Chordata > Mammalia > Carnivora > Felidae > Acinonyx > Acinonyx jubatus. The sequence goes on along the minus strand of NC_069383.1, from coordinate 141,556,483 downwards.
GTAGAACACCAGGCAATAGACCCTATAAGCCTGTTGTTTGAGCCAGTCTCACAGACTGATTTTGTGGTTCTCACCAGGCCAGTGTCCATTTAGACAAGCTTTTCTGTGAGTCATCAATAAAACCAGAGAAGACTCTCCTTCCGTCTCCATTTTTTGTCCTGAGAGTTTGGTTTTAATACAGAAAGACCACTCTCTCTAGTCTTCCTGCTAGGGAGATACACATTACCAGGTCTGCAATGGAAGGCAGCCACTGTCAGGTTGAGGGTCCAAGACATTAAGTACACAAGCCAAACTGCTGCCAGTCCTCATGGGGTCATCAAAATCTAATTCCTCTCCTCCTGCAGGAAAAAAACCCTGCTTCTTATATGAACTTTCATTACATTCCTAATTCTTGCACCTCTCTTGCCTCACTTCATCCATGCCACCTTCAATGGACAATCTAGAAAACATTTATTAAACAAAATTGTTTATTTGAGAAATGCCAAAGGGAAAAAGGAGGAAGAGGAATAGGACTTTTCAGGCCTAATGAGCAGCATTTTTGTTAATGAGTTCACACAGAAGAAAATAAAATACAGAGTGATCACTAACTTGAACAACACTTCACAGTTACAAAGAGCAAGGGGAAATTATGGTTGTTGGGCAGTAAATACACATCAGGTGCTACAGTGCACGCATGTTACCTTATATAATCTTTTTAAAAGAGCTGGGAGTTAGGAATTAGAATTCTCCATTTATAGAATGTAAAAACTAAAACCTCCTCCCAGATTACAAGTGCCATATTGATTGGGTTTATTAAGAACCTCCTACATTTGAAGCCCTTGTTAGTGTGTGCGTGTGTACTGTACATGAATGCATGTGCATGTGTGTGGGTGCACTTTTGCTTACATGTGAATGTGAAAGAGACTAGAGAGAAAAATATACATAACTTCTTTGAGCTCTAACATTACAGACTTATTCCTCCTTCTTAGGCCTCATCTCAGTAAGGGCAAGAGGTTCCAGCTGACCTTTTCCCCTCTTACCCCAAGGTCTAACTAATTACCAAGTACTCCTACTCGCTTGGCCTCTGACATCCTCCATGAACCTCTGACCCCACCGGCCCATCTAATTTTATCTCCTGGGGCCCTAAGCATCACCACCAGGGAAAGCTTCCTGTCCCACCCAGTCCACCCTATAGGATTGAACATCCATGGGATCCCACGTCACTAGAAGCCATCCTATCATGGCAGCATTTTTTATTGGCAAATAGAGGACTCCAAACAAAATTCTGACTCAAAAACTGTCTCATTAAAAGATTATTTAGCTGAAGCTAATGAACAATTTAACAATCTTAAGCTCATTTCCCTAGTAGACTCATTTCCCTAGTAAATTCTACCTCCATCTTCCAGTTGCCAACTCTTCCTCTTCCCCCTCATCCTTCTGCTTTCTCCATCTGCACCTCTGCATACTCCTCCTCTTCCCCTTATCCAAACCTTCCACCTTTTCCCAATGACTCACCTAAGACCCCAAGATGCCAGTTGTGTCTAAAGATCCATTCCATCCATGAGTTTGGTATTTAGGCAACTATAGAATTTAAACCTTGGACCCAAGCTGATTGAGAGCCATAATTAAGGGTTTTCCTAAATCCAGACAAGAGCAGAAGCTATTCACAGAAGAATCTGGAATTCTTTTGAGTGCATATGACCCAGGGTTATCAGGTTTTTTTCAACTTGTACACATGTTGGTTGGAATCTAAATTCTGAGTAGCAAAGGCTAATTGGACTGTCCCATAAAAAGACCTATAGGATCTCTCTTTCCACCATAAACCTGAGGATAAAAAAACAAAATAAAATGAAAGGCCTGAAAAGTAGGGCAAAATCTTCTAAAAGCCATACCCACAATGTTTCCAATAAAAATAGATTGGACTGCAGTTCAATCATGCTGAAGATGAAAAAAGATGAAACTACAGATTTTCAAAATAGCCTAAAAACTGTCGACAACATTCAAGAGTTAAAGAAGGTGCTAATCTAATAGTTTCTCTTTTCATCTTGGCCAAAGGTACTCCCACTAACCCTTTATGGCAATGTGGTCCACTTCCTCAGGGACACATTATTCTCCTGTGAATGAATAACTGAAAGGGCCATATGTTTAGGGATTTTACTTTGAATACTAGATTCTGACCTGCTGCTTGCAGACATGGCAAAATGTTGCCAGGGACTCATGTACTACACCCAACCCTACCTCCAACAGTTGAAGGCCTCCTTCCTACAACATCTTTCTAAACAGCCTCTCCACGATCTTCAATCTGAAGATTTATCAATTAGAAGAAACATCAGAGAAAAACCTCTCTTTAACCTTGTCGGAGGAGACATTATCTGGAACTGCTAACAAGAAATACAGCAATGAAACTCCAAGGAGTCAGTCCCTGGGCTTATATTTCACAACTAGATACACAGAATTCCACAGAACTAGAATGCCAAACATGGTGACCTCAAATTGAGGATTCTCTGTGACCCTCTAAAAGCAGCCAATTTTCAGAAGTAGATAGCTGACCCAAGACCTCTAGAACAAACTAATGACCTCAGATAGAAGCTAGCTTCCACTCAAGGCCACCTCCAGAACTCTATCTAATTGCTGTTTTTTAATCTGACTCCTTGCAGTCATTTTTCTTTCTCTATAGACCCCTGGTTGCTGTCCATCCTTGATAGCACTTTTTTTTCTCTCCTCTTTCCTATTGTAATTGTTAGGTAAGAAAATATTCATTCTTAGATCACCCCAAACACTAGACACTGCCTCATGTTCCTGATTGCTGATATGCCATTCATCACTGGATACCCATGACACAGTCCTCTGGACAATTCCAGTGTCATCAAATGAGAACATTGGGAGTTATAGTCAATGGCATTTCCACTTACATCTATGTGGCCAAATGACCTTAAACAAACCAATATGTGATTTTGCTAGTGACTCTCTCTCCCCGAAAAAAAAAAGAATTACCACCATCTGTTGTTCCGAATCCTAGACAATTTCACATTTGAATTCAACAAATCTCCTAGAGTAATGGTTCAAATACTTGCCACCTGAAAGAGACTCTTGGAGATTCAATATCTAAGCCAGCTAATGTGATGCTTTGGTTCTGATCTCATATTACAAACAACTCCTTTTGTCCAGGATCTCCACAACCACCTACTACTCCTTTTGCAGCCAAAATGCCTGATCCTGTTTGCCTCAGACTAATACCTCATGCACTTTAGGAATAATATTCCAAGACCTGTCCATGCACAGAGACTCTAATTCTATATATCACCAAGGCTGGACATGAGCTCCAAAATGAGGCCACCCTTGATTATTCAGGCATTCTACCTGGGGAAATGAATGACTCACTCTTTATGCAAACAATCAGAGCAGTTCTCCCAATAATGGGAATCTTACAAATAGAAACATCTGTAAGAAATTAATGACTAACTCTGGCAGACATTATTAATAATACTACTTCTACCCCAGATGAATACAGATCAGTCTCAACTCATTGGCACAAGCAGTGATGAAACTGCATTGCTCTATATTTCTTTTTGGCTAAGTGATGGTGGTGTCTGTGCCATTGCCAATGCTGCCTGCTATACCTGGATCAGCAAAACAGGAAAGGTAAAATAGGCTAAACATTGCCTTAAGGAAATAGTTACTTGCCTTTCTAACATAGATCCTCATGGTCTATGGAATTTGTTCTTTTAGACTGGGTGTAGAAATTGTGGTGTTCCTGGTTCTGAAGCAACTTATAGGGACTATTAAGTGTTCTCACTGCCGTCATAGTGGTCAAATGACTGCTCTGATAATACAACAAAAAGTCCAAGAAGATCTTGCAATACAATCGTCTATGGAGACAACTGGACCATCTCTGACAGAGGAAGGTCTGAATCTCTAGCCTTTCCTGAATTGGTCAACCAGTCACATGCAAAACAAAGAGAGGACTGAAAGACTGAATATACGAATGGATGTGAATGGCCATGAGAACAGAATTCTGACTCAAAACTCTGCTGCAATCAGCCTGCAACAATTAGGCTTCAGTCCATGACTGCCAGCCAGCTCCCTTATTTTTTGTCCTGGCTTCTAACTCAGGACCAAGCAAAGGAAACCAAATATTCTCCCCAAAACAAATCACATAAGATACCTTGCTTCTAGTTAGCCTGTCTGCAGTTTCCCCATGCCAACAATCTCCAACCAAACCATATACAACTTAAGTCGCCCCTTTTTTCACTGTTGAGATTTCCCATTCCACCAACTGCCTGAGTCTTTGTCAAATGCAAGGGATGGTGACTCCATTCCTTGTTATAGCCAGCTCTAAATACATAACCTCTGTTTGCTCTCTTTTAGGTGATCTTCATTTATTTCCACACAAACATGACCCCTACCACCACCACACACAACACACACAGCAGGACCATGTGCAAGACATTAGAAATCCCAGCAGCCATAAAGGAGGGTCACTCTTCAGTGAGGTACCATACTGTTCCTCTACTCTACCCACCAGTAAGTAGCTCAAGTCCAGTTGCAACCAACTACAAATATGCCCTTCCCCTTGCTTCCTTGGATAATCTGACATCCTATCACTGTACCCAGACTCTGCTCAGAGATGGAGCTTCCTGACCATCCATATACCATGGCAAAGCCATGTGGTTGTGGGTTACCAATGTACTGAGAAGTCATTGATTCTCACACAACCACCCCAACCAGGCATTTCCAGACATGGGTAACATTAGCCTCTCACTCTAAAGTGACACAGAAATGTTACAATTTTCTGTGTATGTCACAGCCTGAGAAAGCTGGAAAAGCACTAAGAAGTTTCCATGCCACACAGTCCTTGGATCTTTTGTACTGTGTGCTAGTTTTTGCCCTGGGAAGGAATCTGTATGGGCATATGGGGCTTTGACAAGATGCCCAAAATGAAAGAAACATTAACAGGATGCTTTTGATGGCCAAGAGAGTCACTCCCCAAGGAAATGAGCTGAAGAGCTGTGTGACTAGGAGGTATTCTGTGCTTTCAAATTCTGAGAAATATAAAAGCTACAAACTGCAATGTGGCTCCAAACAGGTGGGACCCCTAATATTCTCACATTCCCACTGATGGCAAAGCATCTAAATTATATTAATATTAGCAATATTAAATAATATTAAGATTAATTATATCATAACAATATATTGAACACTTAATAAACTTTCATGATATTCCATTCACTATTACCAAGTATTCACACGTTTCTTCTGAATCTCTCAACAGCTTGATGATGCAGGGTCTGTGAGTGAACTCACTGTACAGATGGGGGAAACTGAAGCTAATAAAATCAGAGCAAGATCACAGAGCAGAAGAGAAACTAGAACCCAGCTATAATCAGTTAGACTTCATATCCTGAGCTATCAACTCTAATTTAAAAGGCTTTATATAACCCATACTTGACCACACATTAGCAACTTAGGAATGATAGTTTAATATGAAGAAAAACAAAGGTATACAAGGGAGAGAAGATTCAACATTACTCAGCATCTAAAAATTAATATATAAAATCAAATTTATACCAATCAGCTATTACTAATTATGTCAATTCTGGTTAGATACTTGTGTTGCACTCTGACAAATACAGAATATAAATTCCTTTCAGTGTTTCAATTTCCTGTGGTTTTAAAATTGACTTTATGTCAGCAATTGTCTCCCAAATTATTTGAGATGGTAGCAACTAAAGTAATTTCATATATTGTAATAGTCTGTTTTATGCACCAGGTCAGCACTTCATCCTCATTTTTCAGCCTAATATTAATGGAAATTTAACTAATATACTTTAATCATAAAGATCCCATAAACTTACATGGAAGCCAAGCTAATATCAACAACAAAAAAAATCTATATATCATACTAAACATGTGTGCTATTTCAGAAGAAGTAGATTCAATAACATGATATTTTTATAGAGAGTCCATTTCTATAAACTAAAAAGAGGAGGGAATTTGAAACTCATTTAGTCTATTCAACCTCAGGATGTGTTACTTCCTAAATCTGAATATGGTGTATGACTAATCTGGGACATCACCACACCATGAAAGCATACTTAAGACTCAACCAGGGATTAGTTGCAGAGCTTTTTGGTTTCCCCATCTCACCACCTCCACCCATCCCAACTTTATGCTAGAAATAGACAGCAGCATATTGGTCTAAACCCCAGGTCAGTAAACTTTCCTGTAAAGAGCCAGATAGTAAATATTTTAGTCAATGCCAACAAATATTCTCTGTCACAGCTATTCAACTCTGCCAATGTAGCACAAAAGCAGCCCGAGAGAATGATGTGTGGGACCCAAGGAATTTAACAAAAATCCCCTACCCCTGGACAAGCAGAGCAAGACTAACTCCATTTTGTGCTACACCCACCATCTCATGTATAACCCCCACATGACCTACTTATTGCTTAAGACACTCCCCCACCCTAGTCAAGCTGCTGAGCACACCCTTACTGGAAACTGGCTCATATAGGAATGCAGAACCCCTAACTGCCAAAGAATGTAAACCCCGCCTCTTGCCCTCCAAACTTGTGTGCCGATTCTTAAACCCCGCCTTTTGCCCGCCAAACTTGTGCGCCAATTCTGACCAGAGTGATAGGCTAGTTCAAACAGTTACTATAGGGTAAATTGTAATTCAATTGGCCACCTGCGTGTGGACTGACATGACTATGCAACTTTCTGTGTGTGTTACAATCTCATTGGCCACTGGCCCCTATAAAACTGCTCCGCCTCTTAACCTAGGGGTCCAAGTCCCTGCTCTGCTGTGTCGGGTACACTTGGGCCCAAGCTCAAGCTTGCAAATAAACCCTCGTGCGTTTGCATCGGTATTGGCTCCTTGGTGGTCTCTCAGATTCGAAATCAGGGGCATTACAGATGAAATAAATGAATGTAGCTATTATATAAACTTTATTTTTATTTTTAATGAATTTATTTTTAAATTTTATTTATTTGTTTTTAATTTATTTTATAAACTTTATTTCTGGATATGGGCATTAGTATTTCATGTAATTTTTGTGTGCTCTGAAATACTGTCCTTTGGATTTTTTTCAACTATTTAAAAATAAAAATCCATTCTTGCTCATGAGCTTTATGAAAACAGGAAGTGGAAGTGACTTGGCCCTCGGGTCCTAGTTTGCTGACTCCTGATCTAAAGCAGAATTGTCCAGTTATGTTTTGCTTTGTTTTATAATCACATCCTCAATCAAGTTCACACCTTGTGTCTCCACCTCCGTGCAGAGATCATCTAGTATCTGTTTTCAAACAATAAATACTGCTAGTACTTATTAAGTGCTTACTGTATGCTCAGACATATATGAAGTGCTTTGAGCGTATCATTTCATTCATTCCTCTCCCTAATGTTAAACGTGGGTTCTATCATTATTTTCATTTTACAGATGAGAAAACTGAGAGAGAAGTAACTTACCCAAGGTCATGAGACTAGAGCTAAGCAGGCTAACTCCACAGTCCTTGCTATTAGTACCCCACTTTTAGATGTCTTCCTAAAAGGGCTTCTATGGGGCAGAAGGCAGGAGAGAAAAGTAAGAGTCAACCAGGAAGTTTTTAACATGAAGAGTAACAAAGAGGAAACATCAACAGATCACAGGTCACAGCCACCAACACACTAAGAAAAGCTCCTATTTCTAAATTTCTTTCAAAAATGACTAGTTCTATCATCTCTTTCATTTAACAGTGAACTCTGTCAGTTTCAATGTAGCAGTATTTATCAATGAGTGTGAGTATGAAGAACTAGGGTCTGCAAAAATCTGTCCAGAAAGGCCACCCTCATATTTTAGCTTTTTTCAAATGGATGACACCAGCCTTCCCTACATGTTCTTCCTTGGTACTTGCATCAAAGGAGGGACCCAGCATGCTTCCAAGGTTACCAGGTCATATCTGCCCACATACAAAGGGAGATTTACATTGTAATTGTTCACCAAAATCTTTCCCTCTGGGAAAGAAATCCCACACTTCTCTTCTTGGAATGACAAAGCCAGGACCCTGGAGGCTGGGCTAGGTGTGGGAGAGGGGCCGGAAAGGGAGAATGGAAGCAAGAGGAAGTGAACTCTAGGGCCAAAGGAGCTCCTAAAACATCAGGTCTGAGAGAGCAGAAAGAGACACAAGAATTAGGTCTAAAGTCAAGGGTGTTCATGTGGGGTCAGGCAAACAGGGTGGGTCCAGGAAACTGAGCACAAGAAAGAAGCTGACACTGGTGAAAAGAGAAGGAAAAGTTTTTATTGAACCTGTGGCCTCTTCCACTCCTTTGTACTGAGCACCACTTTGTGCCACAAACCTAAGCCTTAGGGATGTAGCCGTGGATAACACAGACATGGTCTCCGCCCTCACTGGTTTACAGGCAATTGATGGAAGGCAATCCACTAATGAAAATAAAGGTAGAGGAGCTGACCATGTGGAAATACTGAGTCCTATGTGAATACCAATTGGAAGAGAACCATTAAGGATGCTGCATCTTTAAATGCCTTAAAAAGGCAGTTTTTTTTAACATTTTATTTAATTTTTTCAGAGCCAGAGTGCAAGCAGGGGAGGAGCAGAGAGAGAGGCACAGGATCCAAAGCAGGCTCCAGGCTCTGAGCTGTCAGCACAGAGCCCAATGCAGGACTCGAACTCGTGAATGCAAGATCATGACCTGAGCCGAATGCTCAACCGACTATCTTATAATCGAATGTGCATCTTACACTTGCCCAACCAACTGAGCCACCCAGGCACACCCAGGCAGTTTCTTAAAATGGTTTCCAATGATCCCCATCTCCTGATACACATGCCCTTCAGGGTGGGCCTGACCTACCAACTTGCTTCAATTGAACAGAATATTGCAAAAAAGATGGGATGTCACTTCTGAGATTAGGTTATTAAACACTGTGACTACTGCCTTGTTTACACCCTTTCTCCTTCTTGCTCTCTCTTGAGAAATTTACTCTGAGTAAATTTACATTTACTCTGAGAAAAGCCAGCTTCCCATATATGAGCTGCCCTATGGAAAGGTCCAAATGGCAAGGAACTGAGGACAGCCACCAACAACAGCCCATGAGGAACTGGGGCTCTCAGTCCAACAGGCTACAAGGAACTAAATTCTGCAACAACCTCATAGATGAGATTGGAAGCAGATCCTCCCCCCATCTGTCCAGATGAGACTGTAGCTCCAGCTGCACACTGATTACAACACAACAGAGACCCTGAGTCAGGGGATCCAAGTAAGCTGCTCCCAAATTCCTGACCTACAGAAACTATGAGATAATAAGCATCACTGCTGAAAGCACTAAGTTTTGGAGATATTTGTTACACAGCAACAAATAAACTAATACAGATACCACAACTGGTTGCCCAGAAAATACCACTAAACTTTTCAAATTTCTCGTTTCCCACAAAAAAAAAATTATTTTTTAAAATATTTATTTATTTTTGAGAGAGAGAGAGCAAGTACAAACATGGGAGGGGCACAGACAGTGGGGGAGAGAGGATCTGAAACAGGCCCTGCACTGACAGCACAGAGCCCAACATGGGGCTTGACCCCACAAACCACGAGATCATGACCTGAGCCAAAGTCAGATGCTTAATCGACTGAGCCACCAAAATGCCCCAAAAGAAACTTTTCATAGGGTATTATTCACTGCCAAAGTCCAGAAGCTCTAATATGGTAACACTGACATTACAATTGGAAATCATCCCTCCCAATAGGTTGGACTGAACTGGTTCCAACTATTCCACAGAGAATCTCACTTGTTCCCAGAGAAGAAATGTGAATGAAGAAAGTCCCTCTTTAGCCAATTGGCTGAGTGTAAGAATTGGGGTAGAGTAGAGAGATTCTAGTAGAACCAGAACAGCATAAAATTATAGTAAACAAAAGTCAAAATAAATAGGAGGAGACTGTTTCTAAAATATAATTTGGGAGGCAACAGGTAACTAGCTTCCCCTACATTTATTTTTCTCAAGTGTAAGATGCACATTCAATTATAAGATAGTATTTCAGCGCTCCCACGGCACCCTCTATCTCCCCGCATCAAATCCCTTAAGATTCTGAACTGCAACTGAACTGTTTACTGTCTATTTTCTCCCATTAGAGTGGAGGGCCAGTGTCAGTCTCAATCGCCACTGTATCCTCAGTGTCTAGTACAATGCCTGCCACATAGTAAGAATTTAATATATTTTTACCAAATAAGTAAAACATGATCTCATTTCTATAATAAGAAATATGCACAGAAGATGAGAAAGAAATACACCAAAACATAAGAAGTCATGACCACAAATGGAAGTCAGCTCCATTTTTTATTTTCTTTGATAAACTTGTCTGCATTTTCCAGAATGGTTTTAATGCAAAAAGAGCTACCAGAAACCACTGTAAAACAGACTTTTGGACCCCATGACATTCACTTTTACAATTTTATCATCTTGACATTGCTGCCATAACTTTCCAAGTTTAAAGACTTATTTATAATAGATTGTCATCTTGCTTGTCAATTTTTCAACCTGACAACTGAATTCTTAAATGCCATGTGGAAAAAATATAAGAGATCAACACCTGCAGAGCAATAAATATAATTAATCATTTCATACTTTAGGCCCCAAAACAGGTATCAAATGGGAGAAAATATTGTATTACAAATAACCACATGAGAATCTGTGGATTGTGCAGTACATTAATTCCACCAGTCTCTGAGATGTTTTGCAGCATCTAACCTACAAGATGATTACCCCCAAATGTAGTCAATTAAGTAGAAAGAGATTTAGCACATATGTATGTAAACTTCATATGTTTATCATGAATCACTGGACTAAGTCACAAAAGTAGCAGAAAACAAGAACCTTCCCAGAGTTCAATACCTTCCATTTTGGAAACAAAAGGCAGCCATGTGAAACTACTCTCCAGATGCACTTTAGGTTTATACAGATAGAAAACACTTCTTCCATATAATTCCAAGTTCCAAAGAGAGCTCAAAATCATCCACATTTCTCCAGTTTGCAACTTAACTAGATAAACAAGATGAATTGGGCTCAGAGGCAGGCACCCATTCCTGCCTCATCATGACTATACTGATGGTGTGCCAGTAAAAGTTATGTGACATCTTCACTGCAATAGGGGCATTCTGATTCTGGCAGATGCACCTCCATTCAAAAAGTCTTGCCCCTTAGGTTAGCTCTGCACAGTCTAATGGAAATATAAAGCAAACTACATATGTAATTTTATATTTTCTAGTAGCCACATTTTATTATTTTTCTTCTTCAAATTTTTATTTAAATTCTAGTTAACATACAGTGTAATATTGGTTTCAGGTGTAGAATTTAGGGATTCATCACTTACATTCAACACCCAGTGCTCATCATAACAAGTGCCCTCCTTAATATCCATCACCCCTCTAGCCCATTCCCAACTCACCTCCCTCCATCAATCCTCAGTTTCTTCTCTATCGTTAAGAGTCTCTTATTGTTTGCTTCCCTCTTTTTCCCCCTTACCATATGTTCATCTGTTTTGTTTCTTAAATTCCACATATGAAATCGTATGGTATTTGTGTGTCTCTCCCTGACTTATTTGGCTTAGCATAACAGACTCTAGCTCTATCCATATTGTTGAAAAAGGCAAGATTTCATTCTTGTTGATGGCTGAGTAATATTCCATGGTGTGTGTGTGTGTGTGTGTGTGTGTGTGTGTGTGTGTGTGTGTGTGTATCTTCTTCATCCATTCATTAGTAGGTGGACATTTGGGCTCTTTCCATAGTTTGACTATTATTGATAAAGCTACTATAAACCTTAGGGTGTATGAACTCCTTCGAATCTGTTTTTGCATCCTTTGAGTAAATACTTAGTAGTACAATTGCTGGGTTGTAGGGTAGTTCTATTTTTAATGTTTTGAGGAACCTCCATCTGGTAGCCACATTTTAAAAATGTAAACACAGGGGCGCCTGGGTGGCTCAGTCGGTTAAGCGGCCGACTTTGGCTCAGGTCATGATCTCGCGGTCTGTGAGTTCGAGCCCCGCATCAGGCTCTGTGCTGACAGCTCAGAGCCTGGAGCCTGTTTCAGATTCTGTGTCTCCCTCTCTCTGACCCTCCCCGTTCATGCTCTGTCTCTCCCTGTCTCAAAAATAAATAAAACGTTAAAAAAAATTTAAAATAAATAAAATTAAATTAAATTAAATTAAATTAAATTAAATTAAATTAAATTAAAATGTAAACACAAAGAGGCAAAATTAATGTTAATATTTTTTATTTAACCCAATATATAAAAAGTATCATTTCAACATGCAATCAACATTAAAAGTTGGCTTTACAATCCTTGTTTGTACTCAGTCTTTTAACCCCATGTGTATGTCACACTTAAAGCACATCTCAGTTTGGACGGCCCACATTCAAAATGCTCAATCACCACATGTGGCTCACGGCTACCACATTGGATAGTACGGGGTTAGTGCATTTCTCCTACCTTACTAATCAGTAGAGACTTTTTTGTGTTATCACTTACCATATGTCATCTATCATGAATTTAAACTAAAGCCCAACCACACAGAGATGCAAAAGCAAAATAACCTGGTGCAGCCTCTATTCACTCATGAAATAACATAAATAGTGAGCACTATCTTCATGCCAGGCATGAAGTGAAGCACTTTACATAGCTCATTTCATTTAATGCTCACAACAACCAAATAACGTGCAATGTAATACCCATTTTACAGATAAGAAAACTGGAACACAGAAAATTAATAATCTGCCTAAGGCATTCTTCTAGCAGGTGGTAGTGCTTGGATTTCAACCCAAACAGGCTGACTCTAGAACAGGCTGACTCTAATTCATCATACTTACTCAACAATAAAGAGTAAAGAAAAAACAGGAGATAAATGGCTAAGAAATCTTACTCTAATGTGAGTGTGCAGATCAGAAAAGATTCAGGGAAATATTTGAAAAGGCTGGGACAGAAATGGAGGCTTAAGGTACAAGGATAAATTCATCTACAAGGTATGGAAAGGAGAGAGCAAGAAACATGTTCAAGGGGAAAAACAAATTGGCAATGAACTGAAAATTTTTATGTCAGCAACTGATGAGGAGGAGGAGGAGGAGGAGGAGGAGAATGATCATTATGTTATAATTTTAATAAGAACTAACATTCTTGGAGCCTTTGCTCTGGACCATGCACTGTGCTAAAGACTGAGTTTCTCAATCCCAGTACTACTGACATCTTCAATGTCTCATTGCTGAGAAGCTCTCCTTCTGCTACAACCACCTTAGCTTCCCCTTCCATCTTGTGCTCCTTGAGCTGTATTTCTACCCATGTTTTCATGGTTAATTACCCTTCTGGTTGGCATGGTATGAATGAACAAATAAACATTTAAAACCCAAATACCTCCTTATGGAGAATGTATCCTCATGCTCTTAATACAAAAGCCTAACCAACAGCAATTAAAAGCCACAAAATCACCTTTAATATAAAATGAGATGTGCCTATAAATGTAAACTTCACAAATGGATCTAAAGAGAAGTTGTAAATTTGTTCTTGAAATATTAAACACATGGGAAATAGAAGCTAATTGTTTTGTCCTATTTTAGTATGTGAAAATTACTTATAATCTGCCTGTTAAACAATTCAAAATTATTTTAAATGATAACTGAATATCAAACTAGGCCAATTTACACCTACAATCCCTCTGAAACCACCTAAAAACTGGGACAACAGCAGAAGAAAAGAAAAACATTTCTATGTGTGCCAATTTCTTTCTGTTTCTTAACCATCAGTCCCCAAGGCTAAAAGAGGGAAAATCAGAAAAGTTTAACTACACACAACCAATTAATAAGATAGCACTTTCCAAGCTTTGCAAGTTTTGCATTATTTGATTTGACTAGGCCAGGGAAAATCCTAAGACTCACACGTAAAACAAGGCATTATTCCAATGTTGCTCACAGGGAATTTCAGGTTTTTTAAGGAAAAATATGAGAATTTTTTTCTAACCACTTCATCATTAGTAATTCTAAAGAACTATATGTTTTTTAATGCCTTTACCCCATCTCAAAGAAGGAAAGAGCATTAGAATTCATATTTATTTAGTTTTTCATCAAAAATTATTTAAAAAGTTGTCTATGCTATGGTGTCCAAATAGAATCAAGCTTTTTCCACCAGTTTCCCAAAAGAGCTCTTAGCAATTTGAAGTCCTCGTGATCTTAATAAGTCAATAGTCAATTTTCAGTTATCACATTACCTGATCTTTCTGAAGCATTTGAAACAATTGATTATGCCTGGCCTTGTGAAATACTTCTTTTCACTTGACTTCAAGGATACCATACTCCTTATTTCATTCCAACTTGACCTGTTAATGTTGCAGTATCTGAAGGCTTAGTTCTTGGCCATTCTTTCTTCTCTGTTTATAGTATATAGTTTATATAACACTCATGCTCTTGGTGATCTGATCCAAACTTCTGCTATCAGTTCCAAATTTATATCTTTAGCCTGACTGTCTCTCCCTTGAATTCCTAATGTATACAGCCTAATTATCTCCACTTAGATGCCTAACAGACATCCCAAGTTTCACATGGCCAAAACCAAATACCTTAGAACCATTGTCAATATAATATATATAAATGGAGGGGAGGACGTGGGAGTTACACACCCATAGAATATCATTCAGCCCCCCAAAAAGAATGAAATCTTGCCATTTGTGACAATACGAATGAGCCTAGAGAGTACTGGGCAATGAATAAGTCAGAGAAAGACAAATACCATATGATTTCACTTATATGTGGAATCTAAAAAGCAAACAAAAAAATGAACACACAATAGAAAACAGACTCATAAATATAGAGAACAAATTTGTGGTTGCCAGGGCAAAGAGGTTAGGGGAATAGGCAAAATAGGTGAAGGGGATTAAGAGGTACAAGCTTCCAACTATAAAATAAATAAGTCATGAGGATAAAAATCATATCATAAGGAATATAGTTAATAGTATTATAATAACTTTGTATGGTGACAGATGGTAACTACACTTATGATGAACATTTTGTAATGTATATAATTGTTAAATCATTATGTTGAAATTAATATATGACAACTACACTTCTATTAAAAATAAATTTTAAAAAGAGAGGGCAAAAAGAGAAAATGGAAAGGGTTGTTTATTATGAATAAATGAAAGACCCAACTACATCTTAAGAGTGAACATAACTCCAGAAAAATTAAGAAATCTTCTAGAAATTATTAGGAAAACAGTCAAACAAAGCTTGTATCTACACTGTGAAGCCCCAGACTGCTTGGTAGAAGAATGACCATCGGTGGAAAATCAAGAGAGACCCCAAATTCAATAACAGAAAAAAATAATGTTGTCAACTACAGAATATTCTAGATGAAATTAAATATCAAGGATTAAGTCAGAATGAAACACCTCAAGCATCCCAGATTCCTCTGACTGTTGTTCCTGGTACAACGCTTACAGAGAACAGCTCTGATTATACTTTTTCTTAGTTTATTTTGATAGAACCAGATCATGGGATTACCCTCAGAATTTCCCAACCCTGGAGACCCTCCAAACCTTCTGGAGAGATTTTGGAAATACAGGCTCCATTCTAGACACTAAATCAGAATCTCTACAGTTGGGTGTTGCTACCTGTTTTTTATTATTTTTTAAATTTCCCCCAGGTGATTCTTATGACAAGTGCGTCTTGGAAACTGTTGATCCAGACCCCACGCCTCTACTGGTTTTCCATGCTAGAGAGACACCATTAGTAATTGGCTCTGGCAGTGAATAGGGCACCACTGTCACAGGGAGACAGCTACTGCTATTAAACATGAATTCTAGACCACACAGAAACATGGAGAAGTGCATACAATATAATGCCAATTCTAAAGCCAACACCAAATACAAACACTTTGTGTAATTTAAGATTGTAGCCAGGTAAAATAATGGATACAACATAAGCTCTTTCATCCAACATGAATAGTATATGAAGGTGATTACAACAGACCCTGAAACCTTCTGTTGACAGCAAGGAGTTGCCTAGAACCACCTGTGAGAAAGATTCAGGTGGTTTTCAAGTGTCCTCCTGTCACAGATATCCCTTAGATGAAAAGAAGATCTGGCACTGACATTCTCCCTCACTATACCGTCTCTATTTCAACTCAACAGCAACAGAAATCCAATTGCAGTGATCACAACCAAGAGGTCTTTGTTTTACTTTACAAAATAAGAAGTCTGGAGGTAGGTGGTTGCTGGCATCAGTTGTGCCATTGAATGATGCCATCCAAAACCCCTATTCTTTCAGTCTCTCTTCATTCTTATCTCCATACTTGTATCACCAAAGCAAAATGGCCACTTCAGCTCCAGCATCATGTCCATGTCAAACCAAAAGGAAGTGGAAAAGGGGAAGATATCAGCTTTCCCAAAAGCTCCCTCCAGTAATTTTCCTCTTATGTGTCAGTAGTCCATGGGTAACATGATCACTCCTAACTACAAGGGATGCTAGGAAATAAAGATTTTATCAGAGGAAGTAGGATTATCTTGACCAGTTTATATCAACTTCTGGGCTTGGATATTGGCGATCCAAACAAAATCAGTTTCTATTACCAAGAAAGATGAGTAACAGTTGTTGAGTAGAAATAGTCTCTACCACAACTTTCTTGCCTTAGTTTAGAAATAAATATGACAACAACAAAAGAACTGACATGCTTTGCTTTAATTTAATCCCATAATTTCTAAAGAACTATGACAGGCCAACCATTACGCCAGTCACATCAGGGGCTAAACTGGGATCGGACAATGGCTCTGTCTGGAACTTAACCCAACTGGGATTTACAGTCAAGCCAAGGAGATAAGGCTTGACTACAGTCAACCAGAATTGAGGCATGTTAAGATGCATAAATACATACTATTAAAAAATATACCAGAAATGTGCTATAGTGAAATAGCATCAAAAGAAAAGTCAGTAAAATATACGAATTTAATACTTACATTAAAATTTTAAAGTGTGTCCAAATTTCAGCTAAATTATAAATACAATATAGACATTAAGAAATGTCAAATCAACTTTAAAAATGCAAAATCTTGGGGCACCCAGGTGGCTCAGTCAGCTAAGCATCTGACTCTTAATTTCGGCTCAGGTCATGATCTCACAGTTTGTAAGATGGAGCCCTACATCGGGCACCATGCTGACAGCATGGATCCTGCTTGGGATTCTCTCTGACTCTCCCTCTGCCTCTTCCTGCATGCTCTCTCTCTTCTCTTTTAAAATAAGTAAATAAGTGAACTTTTAAAAAATGTAAAAGTGCTATGAATTGAAATAATTCATAATCACTGTGAAAGATTTAACAGTTGTTATTATGACTATACAGCCCCATACACACACACACACACACACACACACACACACATGAAATCTCTATGAAATTCAACAATTCTGACCTTCATCTAACTTTGCCTAACCCTCAAGAATTCTCATCACATTGTACATGTTCCTGGTTTCTCTTTAACCCGCATAATGCAAAGTGATTTTTTAAATCTTCTAAAATGAACATGCCAATAAAGTGGGCAGTGTACCATACTAAAGATTATTTCCCTGGTGTCCCTCCCATGTTTGACTATTCATAGTCTCTGCCATGTTGTGTCTATAAAACCTGAGATTAGGTCAGGGAGGTACAGGATAATATACTTTCACCATGACAACACCATTGCCTCTGCTAATGCATCCAAGCCTTCAAAAATAATGAGATTTTAAAACCTCTCTAGTTGGGCCTTCTCACTGCCTGAACATAGGAGAGGCTAATCAAATTCCATTTCAAAGAAAAATATCATTGCCCTTCTGTCACCTCTTTCTTTTCCAAGAGTGTCCTCTCAAGAAGTGTATGACCCAGCCATCAATGTTAAAGAGACATGATTGATTGAGTAAGGGGCAGAGAGGTATCATGTTCCTGTCTCTAACTTTCTTTATCAAGAAAAGCTGTCTGCTTGTAACTAGAATAATTTGGTATGTACAGAAAACTGGAATTTGCAGATGAATACTGTATCTTCTCATACATTTGTAGACAGACATGATCCTCACAGATGATTCCTGTTTTCATCTCCCATTCTTATTCTTCCCCATGATCACTCCTTTCCTTTGAGTAAAACTTTTCCAATGTCATATGTACATATCCAATTCCCAACTCATCATTTTCATAATGAATAGTTACGGAGCACTTATTGTGTGCTAAGGACTATGCTCAGCCCTAAGCATACAATGGTACCCAAAAGTATCCACAGACCCATCCCTCATGGAGCTTAAAGTTTAGACTTTCCATGGCTATTTCAAATGTCACCTCCTCCAGGAGGCCTTCCATGGTTCCTTTCCTTATTCTACACACCTACATCTGTACTACTTTGTATGGCAACTGCATACACATCACATATCCCCTTTCATCCAGAAGCTTAGGCCCTTATTCATTTTTGAACCCCAATAGCACCTCACCTGATACCTTGCTTATAGGCAGACCCCCATCCCCAAATTATAAACTGAATAAAAAATACAAGGGGAAAAAAAAACGTGGCAAGCTTCAAAATCAGGACTAACTACATTTCCAGAGTCCAGAGAGAAATTACAGGTAGGAAGATACATTTATGAAAATTATGGGGCAACAGAACATTCATAGTATTAGGAGACAAAGAGTACAAAAATTATGGTGCACATATTACAGTACTCTTCTTGTAAGGATGAAGAAGGAATAGCTCACTTTCTGGTCTGACCACACTCTACCTGGGGAAAACAAAAAATATAAGCCAGTTAAGCAATAGCTGTTTGGTATTAAATACTGATCACAAGGGGAAACTACTACAAGTGGGGGATGGAAATATATCAAGGAGTTGAGTTAACAAATGCAGAAGAAACTGTGCCAGTCATCCAGACTCTGAGGTGAGAGTCGTAGTTCACTGAGAAAGAGAGCAAACAAAATGCAGGAAAAAAAGCAGGTCTCACTGTGGAATGATCTGTATTAATTCTACCATAAGAGTAAGGCACACAGAAGGAACCTGACTAAGCAATGTTCTTGATCTCTAGACCTACATACATAATATTCAGTTACTCGGAAAGGGGCACCCTAGCTCATGCCAATGGCATGACAATGATAAAAGCCACCTTCAAATGAAATGAAACCATCTCACCTACAATGGCAGATGAGGTCAACACATGGTCTTATTAGTGTCACCTTAGGAGTTGTGCTACAGAAAGAATGATGTCCCAAAAAGAAAAACTAGACATTAGGTTGAACCTCTCTTGAACCTCTCAAGAGAGCTGGCCTATTGCTTCTCCAGCTGACTTTGGGTGGAGTCAGCAGAGATAATAAATCATACCATTGTCTATTCCCATTATCTCACTCTGTCTACCCTTTAATTCAGTGCTTGGGAGAAAACCCCAGAAATCAGGAAGCCTAAACTGAGAACCCATAAATGTCAGATGTCATTCTCTGGGTAAAGAAAGGTTCAACATATTCAAGAAACCTGCAGGAATCTGTTGTCTCTTGATGTAGGAGGGCTAGACCCATCCAGATGGGAGGCCAAGAAAAAGAAGTTAACAACAACTAACCACAGCTCTAAAAATCCAACTTCACAAAGGCTGCTAAATTTTGTGGTTGAATCTACAGGTGACTCTGAAAGGGAGCCTAAAATAGGGCTGAAATTTTAACAATGAAAATGATCTTAGTTAAAAATTCCTTCTTCCATTCGAAACAAGTGAGTCAATAAATAAATGTCCATGTTTAACTCAGGAATGGAATAAAGTGTTCTTACAATAAAAAAAATAATCCTTTTCTCAAAACCTCTCTCAACAGGATAAAATGCCCTGATTAGTAACTCTGTTAATTAGCTTTTCCATCAGCTTTTCCATCAAGTGTATTTTACCCTCTACAAAAGATCTATCACTCAACCTCTTAGAAATCCTCCTGCTGAGTTTCAGGGAAAAAGATTACAACCAACTCAACACTGGTTTTCCAATATCGTTCTTATTCATACAACAAAAATAGAATTTCGTGACTTTCTTCTCATAGCTTGCTTTTCAAACTAAACTGACCCTATGTGATTAAGTAATGAGAATGTTATAAGCTACATTAACAATGAAAAGCAACAAAAAACAGTGAATGGTAGTGACTGGATGCCTACAGCACTGGGTTTAGAAAGATTCTAAAGCAAAAACTAGGTTTAGTGTAGCAAGAAAGTCTCATGATTGATTAGTAATTTCTGCCATTGAAATGAAGAGAAGTATATTTGTCATCGGGGCAATCTATATACATACTAGTTGGAAACAAGAGGAAAGAATTGAGAAACATTTCCAATAGCAAGAAGATTACTAAATTGTTCTATTTTTAAGATTCTGCTAGTTCACATGCAGCATAAGAGTTCAATGACCTGGCCTGATGAAAGGGTGAGATTATGATGCCACCAAATGTAATCTACTGCTTTGGGTCTAGATCACATCCAGGATTAACAGGAAGCACTATTCACAAAGACCCCTCCCCAGTTGGAGGAGACTACTCATTTTGCTGTACTCTAACAACCTAATAGAGCTGTGGGCAAAGGGCTATGAAGAAAAAAGAACTGAACTTGGAGCACCTGCTCCAATTTCTAAATTTGACTCAGAATATGTCAGACTGACCCTTGAGCCTTAGTTTTGTCATCATTAAACGGTGATAATGGTTCTAGCACTCATCTCATTTCTTGTGGAAGTTAAAATGAGAACCGAAATGAAGCATTCTGACCATAGCATACCTTGAACAGCTTTTGATCTCACATCTAAAAGACACTCCAAAAATAAATGCTAAATTAGGTTCCCAAATACCAACATTGCAAATTATTCTCCACTGAAAGATAACCATGAGGCACAAGAGGTTGAGTCTCCCCACCCCCTCCCCGCCATCCCCTGGATTGAAGTCACAGTGTCACTCCACCTAAATTGCCTAGTCACAGCTTGCAATGTGCACCATTAACCACACCCCCCTCATCAGTGAGGGGATAAGAACAAAATAATGTCAATAATTAACTTCTGTCTAGAACTTTAGAGTTTATCAATAATTGACCACAAAAAGACCCTCATATCCACTAGTGGTATTACCATCATTCCCATTTTTAGAATAGGAAGCCTGAGAAAGAGAAAGATCAAAGGAATAGGAAGTGGGGGACAGGGAGAGGGTTGTAACCTTGATTCCAAATGTCATGCCCTGTCTATTGTTTAAAGTAACAATCATCAACTCTAGTAAGTAGGTAAATTGTGATAGCTGAATGATGACCCCATATTCTCTGTTATCACTTAAGAAGAGATCAAAGAAAATGAGCTTCAATTATAGAGGTAGAAACTGAGGTTTCATATATGGTAGAGTGTACTGGTAAAGCAATCATGCACAGGAATGGGTTACTGATGAGAACATCTCTCCAGGGGGTAGAAAAACATGCCTGTAATTAGATACTTTGTTTATTTGCCAAATGAAAATAGGCCTATAGATTTTAGAAAAGAATACTAATAATAAACTTTGGCCCCTGGACATCATATTATCCCAAATCATATCTGATGGAAGATTATTTTTTCCATTCCATGAACGCTATTCAGTTTGAAGCCAAATCAAGCATTTACCATGCATCTACTGTATACAAAGTATAGTAAGCAGCTGACATGCTGTGCAATGTATTCAAGTAAATATATTATAACCCTTAGTGAAAATATTAGCAAAGATGCTATCCTCTGCTAGATAAAAGTGAAGAAGCTCTTCCAAGAAATTCACAATTTTAAAGAAATGGTTTTAAAGAAATGTTTCAAATATCAAAAATATCAAGATGCAAGCAGATTCCTCCAAGCAAAAGTGTGTATGTGTGTATATATGAATGCCCATGTAACATTTAATGCCACCACCCAGTTTTATTTCCTTTGTATTTTATGACCATAAGCTATGGAAATATCTCACATACATCTTTGGCTCTCCATCTTGAACCAAGTTAACTTCATGGAATGTTAATTTCATTGTGATATCTGCTACCAACAAAAGCATCCTCTATCTACCTATTGGGTCTTATAATAGGACAATTTAAGAAAGAAGTTGTAGGCATGTACACAGTGACTCAAAACTCACTGATTCTACAGGGAGATGAAAAATATTTACATGGACTCCCTTACTGAGATGCATTTTGCCCAAAGGTACTCATACTAACTTCTGTCTATCCTCCTTCTTTGACCATTATATTAGAATTCACAAAAGTATAATATAGTCCTCTCGCAGAGCAAACTGACAGGATGGGGCAGAGTTAACTAGCTTTCCATGGAGGTAAAAAGGAGGAAAAAATCCTGAATATGTATTTTAAAATGTCACTTGGACATGAGACTTTTATACAAATTTCAATAGTAAATGGCTTCCAATAAAGAGAATGTTAGTTATAATCACTGAATGTCAGTGAACAAAGACCTCATATTTGTAACCCTCTCCTTACTAGCCACTCACTGTGGCTGGCGAAGTCCAAACAAGCTGCCTTGGCCAAGGAAGTCCTACTACTTGGCAACTACCAAGCTCCCAAATCTCACCTGAAACTGCCCTCCTTTTAGCTCTTTCTTCTCCAAAATTTCCTTCCAGTTCCTCCTACTCACCACTTCCTCAAGGTCTCCACACCTGCTATTCCCTTTACCTGGAATATCCTGTACTTCTACCTTTCCCCAGTCACCCTTTATATTATAGCTAAAAAATCACTCCCTCAGAGAATCTTTCTCTGTGTCTTACACAGAGGATTCCGTTATGGCCCACAGTTATGCTCTCTTTCCATACCACTTAACCATGTTGCAATTCATTATCTGTATAGCTATTTAGGAACTATCATGCTACACTATAAGTTCTTGAAACCAAGAATTAAGTCTGTCTTTTTCGTATCCCTAATAGTTCAGACAGTTTCTGGCACATGGCTTTATAAATTCATAGAATAAATGAAAGAATGAACTGAATTGAATAATTAGAAAGTTCTCCAACCAAGAACCTTTTTCTTCTGTATAGACAGGTAACAGGCATTGCATGATAAAACGAATGCAGCAAAATGCTAACAATCTATGATTCTAGAAAAAAAATACATATGGATATCCTTTGTACTTCTCTTGCAAATTTTCTTTTGTTTGATACTGCATCAAAATAAAAAGCTATCCCCCCTCCCCCCCCAAAAAAGAACCTTTTTTCTCCTTTATTATTTTCCCAAATCAAACACGGGCTAGTTGACTGAAAGCCAGGATCAGCAAACCACAAGCTACACTACTAGAAACCCCAGGAAAGACCATGAAAGAGTCATAGCACAATGTTTAGTGAGCTATCAGTCAAAAGTTTCTTTTTCAGGAGATGAAACATTCTAAAATTGATAGTAGTGATGTTTTCTCATCTCTTTGAATATACTAAAAATTACTGAATTGTACACTTTAAGTGGGTGAATTGTACAGTATGTAAATTATACCTCATTAAAGCTGTTATTTAAAAAAATTTCAGACTTTAACCTATAAAAACCAAAGTGCCAGGGTCTTTATTTCAAACCTACATTCTTTTTTTTTTTTCTTTTCAAATTTGTATTTAAATTCTAGTTAGTTAACAGACAGTGCAATATTGGTTTCAGGAGAATTCAGTGATTCATCACTTACATACAGCACCCAATGCTCATCATAACAAATGCTCTCCTTAATGCAGATCACCCATCTAGCCCATCCCCACCCTCGTCCCTCCATCAACCCTCAGTTGTTCTCTATTGTTAAGAGCCTCCTAGGGTTTGCTTCCTTTTTTCTTTTTGTCCCCCTTCCCATATATCCATCTCTTTTGTTTCTTAAATTTCTTAAATTTGTTTCATAAAATCCACATTTGTCGATTTATGATTCCACAAATCATATGGTATTTGTCTTTCTCTGCCTGACTTATTTGGTTTAGTATAATGCACTCTAGCTCCATCCATGTCATTGCAAATGGCAAGACTTAATTCTTTTTGATGACTGAGCAATATTCCATGATACTTAAGTAGATAGATAGATAGATAGATAGATAGATAGATAGATAGATCTCCACATCTTCTTTATCCATTCATCAACTGATGGACATTTGTGCTCTTTCCGTAGTTTGGCTATTGTTGATAGTGCTGCTATAAACATCGGAGTGCATGTACCCTTTCAACTCTGTATTTTTGTAAACTTTGGGTAAATACTAATAGTACAATTGCTGGATCATAGGGTAGTTCTATTTTTAACTTTTTGAGGAACCTCCATACTGTTTACCAGAGTGACTATACCAGTTTGCATTCTCACCAACAGTGTAAGAGGGTTCCCCTTTCTTCACATCCCACCAACCCCTGTTGTTGTTTTTGGATTCAGTTTTCAATTGTTAAAAGGGAAACTGAAGTTTTTGTGGCTTAAAAACGATCCAGTTGGAGACTGCTGTATTTTGAATGGGAATTTCAGGAAAGAACACTTTTACCAGTAAGTTCAGATCTCTTTCCATCCCTTTCACAGAATGGACAGTTCACTAAAGAGAAACTCCAAATAAGTGCTAAACTAATCTACTTAAGAATTTTTTAAATGTAAATTAAAAACAAAATTTAACTTTTTTGCTTATAATACAGATAAAAGGCTCAGGTTTAGAAAATGTGTAGTTAAAAAGGAATTCATGAGGGGTGTCTGGGTGACTCAGTCGGTTGAGCATCTGACTTCAGCTCAGGTCACGATCTCATGGTTTGTGAGTTCGAGCCCCGCGTCGGGCTCTGTGTTGACAGCTCAGAGCCTGGAGCCTGCTTCAGATTCTGTGTCCCCCTCTCTCTCCACCCCACCCTGCTTGTGCTCTCTCTCTGTCTTTCAAAAATAAATTTTAAAAATATACATTTTTTTTAAAAAAAAGGAATTCATGGGATGCCTGGGTGGTTCAGTCAGTTAAACATCTGACTTATTAATTTTTTTTTAATGTTTATTTATTTTTGAAGGAGAGAGAGAGACAGAGCATGAGCAGGGGAGGGGCAGAGAGAGAGGGAGACACAGAATCTGAACCAGGCTCCAGGCTCTGGGCTCTGGGCTGTCAGCACAGAGCCCAATGCAGGGCAAGAACTCACAAGCTGTGAGATCATGACCTCAGCCGAAGTTGAACGTCCAACCAACTGAGCCACCCAGGTGCCCCAAGCATCTGACGCTTGATTTCAGCTTAGGTCATGATCTCATGGCAGTGAGATTAAGCCCCACACTGGGCTCTGCACTGGGTGTGGAGTCTGCTCAGGATTCTCTCTCTCCCTCTCCCTTCGTCCCTCCCCTGCTTACATGCTCACACTCTCTAAAAAAAATTAATAAATAAAAAGGAATTCATACTCACTGTTGGTGGAAGTAGAAATATGCACAACCATCTTGAGTACAATTTGGCACTAGCTTTTAAGATTATACATGTTCAGGAGAGCCTACAGGGTTCAGTCAATTAAGCATCCAACTTTTGATTTCAGCTCAGGTCATGATCTCATGGTTCATGAGTTCGAGCCCCACCTTGGGCTCTATGCTGACAGTGCAGACCCTGCTTGGATTCTCACTCTTCCCCTCCATTTGTCCCTCTCCCTGCTCTTTCTCTCTCCCTCAAAATAAATAAACATTAAAAAATAATAATAATCTGGGTGGCACAGTCAGTTAAGCGTCCAACTCTTGATTTCGGCTCAGGTCATGATCTCACAGTTCCTGGGATGGAGCCCCGCATATTGGGCTCCCAGGCTCCTCACTATCAGCTTGGGATTCTCTCTCTCTCTCCCTCTCTGCCCCTCCCCTGCTCGCACTCATGAGTGCCTGCTCTCTCTCTCTCAAAATAAATAAGCAAACTTTCAAAAAATAAAAAAATAATGGTACTTATCTAAGACTGATGGGATTTCATTTTCTATGTTAAATATTTCTCTCCACTTAGAATTGTTTTACAATTCAAGACTGAATTGTATTACTCTTGCAAGCAGAAAAAAGAAAATTGTTTTGTTTGGTTTTAATTTTCCCTCTCCTTTGTTAGGCTCTCTGGAGAATGGGGGTGGGTTGGCAGGGGGAACTGCAAGAGACAGAAATTGCAACTGTCTCCACTTTCTACCTTCCACTGCAAAAGTCACTCCCCTCCCCTTTTCTTATCTCCCATAGCCCTTCCTTTCCAGACTCTGAAATTTAACCACTTTCTACCTCAAACCTACTGAACGGATCGATCAATTCTAATACCTTTACCCTCTTGTTGGAGCACAAGCTCCTATAAAACAAAGGACTCAATTTAGTTTATCTCTAGGTCCTCCACAGCATAAAGGACAATGCCTATACATAGTGTTCTGGAGAACTTCAGCAAGCATATCAGAACTTTTAAAGAACAGTTTTTATTGTTAAAGTTTTCTTAATGGTTTGGGTTTTAAAAATTCAAACAGTACAAAAGAATAAAAATGTCTTCCTCTCATTCTGGAGTCTCAGTTCCCCAGTACCTGTCAATGCCTATTAAATGTCTTGTCTATTCTTTCAGAGACAGTCTGCATATATATTGTATATGCATTCCTATAGCCCCTTTTCTTTACACAAATGGTAACACACGCTCTGTTCTATAGCTTGGTTTTTTTTTCCTTAAATAATTATGCAAATGTTTCATATTGGTACATACATATCTGCTCAATACCTTATTAATCTTGTTAAATGCATCCCAATATCATATTTTATAGTTGTACCACAACTAATTTAGCCAGTCTCTCACTCACATATTTAGTGTGTATATTATTTAGGATAAAGTCTAGCTTTACTCAAGATAACAGTGTCTTAAACAGAATAAAATTATCTTTCTTTATTACCAAAAGGTGTGTAAGTCAGTATGACAGGGCTGTTCTGGTACTCTACAATATCAGGCACCCATGTCTCTCCCTTCTTATTATTCCACCTGGAATGGCCTCATTCCAGGTTCACCATATAGCTCCAACTCCAGCTACTATGTCCATACTCCAGTCAACAACAAGAAGGAAAAGAAAGGAGAAAGGCATGCCCTCCCTTTAAGTGCACTTTCCAGAAACTGTATACACTATTACACTTACAACTTAGTGACATGGTCACACTCTGTTCCAAGGGCTAAGAAATGCAGTCTTTACTCAAGGCAGCCATGTGCCCATCCTAAACTAAGAATTCTTTTATGGGAATTCACAGAAGAGTCTCTGCCACAGGTTCCTTCCAATCTTTTGCATATCAAACAAAACAGCAAAGAACATCCTACATATCTGCCTTTGAACACTTATATGAGAGTATCTTTGCAGAAATTATGATAAGAATAATATGGGAGGTTTTAGAGACCCTGTTCCAATTCTCTCATTTTACAGATGAGGATTAAGACTCAAAGAAGTGAAGTAACTTGCCAAAAATCACATAACTATCTCCCAGCAGAGTAGGGTTGCCAGATAAAATATAGGACACACAATAAAACTTTAATTTCAGATAAATAAGCAATTTTTACTATAAGTATGTCACATGTAATATTTGAGACATACTTACACTGAAAAATTATCCTTCTGAAATTCAAATTTAACTGCACATCCTATATTTTTATTTGCTAATTCTAGCAACTCTACAGCAGAGCTTTAGAATTTAAATCTCTTGACTTTCATCCCATTTTTCTTATGTACAACATGCACATGTCAAATGGACACTTAGTTAATAATGAAGTAAAGAACACCAATAATCTACATAGAATATAATTTTCCACCAAAGATTAGCTTTTATAAAGGTTCAGACATGCTATCCATGCCATATGCTTAAGTGAGTTTTTCTACATCATAAATACATGGGTAACAAACCAACTGTTCCATGGAGGTTACAGTAAATCCATCCATCAGCGCCAACCTGCTCTTGTTCAAAATAAAATTAGCCTTAAATTAATGCAGATTTCCAGAGGCTGAAAGTAGGCAATTCTTGCCAGAGTTCTGGTTTATTATACATGCAGAGAAGAACACAAGGATGGAATACAGACATGCTACAGCATTTAGAACTCCTTTGAAATTCAGTAGTCACTTCACAATAGTAACAATGTCTGGGAATGGGGAACCAAGCTGAAAATTTCAACTATGCCAGTAGTTCTCTATATATGGTTTCATTCTCTATATATGCTTTAAAAATTTTAAACCTAACAAATTAAGACCTCTTCATATCCCCTCTTCCTGATTACAAAAAAACAGCTCTGCAAAGTTTTCATGCCACAAGATTTTACAGGCACACACATTTTATAACAAAGAAATCAAGAACTGTAGCTCTAAGCATGTTTTTCATGCTAAGTTATGTACATTAGTTCCCTAAAAGAGAAACACCTGAAAACTCAACTTTCCAAACTTTAGCAAACTGGGTTAAAAAAAAAAAAAAAGAACCTGATTGTTATCCAGTCTCTAAATTCAGCTACCAATTTCCAAAAAACACAAAGGACAGAGCAACATTTTAAACTCTGCAGGGATGCAATCAACAAAATCCAGGCCACAGTTAACTCTACAGAACAAACAACTTGGTCTCCTCAATGTCTAAATAACAAATGGGAAAAAAAGTAAATGAGACTTAAAAAGCATTATCCAACTACAATGTGTGATCCTTATTTAAACCCTGATTCAAACTGTTCTAAAAAACAAAAACTATGGCACCAATGAGAAGATTAAAAATTTGAATGCTGCCTGAATATTTTGTAGTATTAAAAAAGTACTGTTACTTTTTCAGTGCATGTGACAATAGTATTATATTTAGAACTTGTCTGAAAATCCTTCTCTTTTAGAGATAAAGACTAAAATATTTATGGATGGACTGACAGAATGTCTATGCTCTGCTTTAAACCAATAGAAGGTTAGGAAGTAGGTAGATGAGGATAAGGCAGGAGTGGCCAGTTGATGGATTGGGAAAAGGTTATAAGTATACACAGGAAGTCATTACACTACTTTCTGTTTATATTTCTGCATGTTTGAGATTCTCCACAATTTTTTAAAAATTTCTAGTACATGCCAAAAAAATTAAACTAAAACCTGAGGATAGCTGCAAATATCTGAAATATGATAATATTCCATTAGAAAAAATGATTTAAACAATCCCATTATTTCATATCCTATGGTGAATAATGCATTGATTCAGATAAAACCCTTTGTCTTGAATATCTTCATGAAGGGTCTGGCTCACTCGTTATGAATTAAATGAAGAAAAATACAAGTTAAGGTAATTTCAAACACATTTAAATTTCCTACAAGCCAACAAAATCAAGACCTGTCTCTTAAAAAAGCAATTATTTTCCATCATAAAACTATAAACAAAGCCCTAACAAATTATTTTTCTAACAGTTGTTTTTACTATGTTCAATACTCTGTGTTCCAGCTTTTAGTCTGATATATAATTGGAACATCAACCAAATATCAAAAGAGAAAGATAATTTAGTCTGATTTTAATAGAAGCTAAGAAACTGAAGCTCCGTTTTTAAAAAAAAAAAAAAGTTTGCTAGTAATAAACCTCAACACCTGTACCATGAAATAATTTTTATCAGCCTAATCAGCGATAATCTTGCAAAAAAAAAAAAAAAAGCTGCCCTATTCTTGCATTCTCCTTTAGTTTGTTTTCTCTCCAGCCATTAACTGAAAAGAGGAAAGAAAGCAAGTCCCAAGGTTGTACAACCTAAACAATGCCTGGGGGAAACAGCCTGTGAATTCTTCTAGCTCCCTTAAACTTTTATATGCCAAAAGCTTAAATAATTTTAAATTAGGCCAGTGCCAACCTGGAGGCATTAAACACAGAGTGGTTTTTTTTTGCAAACAAAGCATCAATTTCAGCCTAGGCATCTTGTAAAATGAGTAGGCAGCTCAGGAATTACTCTCACTTTACACGTGAAGAAACTATGACTCTGAATTAACAGATTTATCAAATGAGAAGAGTCAAGGAACAGTTGAACTTACATCCTCTGACAACTAATCCTAATATCTGCCCATTCCCCCTGAATGTAAATACATGGTCATATGTACAATTTTTTTTCAATATAAATTACTATTCTATAAACTGATCAACATTTTTTCTATCACTAAAATCCTTCCATTTTTCAAGGTGCACCTTAATATGCAAATAGCTACAGAATATTCCATGGCAGAAATGTACCATAATTTATTTACCCAATCCTTTAAATTGGACGTTTAGGTTCTTTGCCAAAATAAACAAGGCTATAATGCATGTCCAAATATGTAGATCTATGTGAATCTGGCCCATTATTTCTCCAGGATAAATTCTTAGAAGTAGAATAGCTGATGGGCAAAGGGTATGCCCATTTAAAATATGGAATAACAACAAATTGCTCCCAGAAGGGATGGAGCAATTTAGAGCCCCACTAACAGCGACTAGGGTCCATTTCACCACTCTGCCCACTACTGTGCATTAGCTTTCCCTTTAAACTTTGGCAATATGATAGTTGAAAATAATCTCATTATTTTAACCTGCATATATTTTTTATCAAAGATAGTAAGGTTACTATCTTTCCCTAAATCTTTCCCCCCCGGGAATTGCCTGTCCATGTTTTTCACTAATTTCTCTACTCCATTGTTAATCTTGTTATTACTAACTAATAAAAACTCTGTATATATTAAAGCACGGTTCCTCCCCCTCAGCATTACTGACATTTTGGGCTGGATAATTCTTTGTTGTGGGGGACTGCCCTGTTCTGAAGGATGCTTAGCGCATCCCTGGCCTCTACCCACTAAATGCCAGAAACATTCCCTCCAGTTGTGACAACCAAAAATGTCTCCAAGCATTGCCATATGTCCTGTGGACAGCAAAATAGTCCCTGGCTGAGAACTACAGTGTTAAGTTGATTAACCCTCTGTTCCAATTACATGCTACAGCCTCTTGGATACTAATACCCCCCATTCTCCATTCAATAGGAGTGTCCTTTCTTCAATATTGTTTAAAGATTTTTTTACAGACTTGATTATTATACTAATTTTCTCTCAATACTGAATCGCTACAGTTGTTCCAAAACCCATACAACTAAAATGAAGTCTAAATCCCTTTAAGTTCCAAGTATTGATTGCAGTTATACCGTCTACAACTGCACTGTTCAATACAGTAGCTGCTAACCATAAGGGACTACATTTAAATTTAAATTAAGTGAAATTAAATAAAATTTAAAATTCGGTTCCTCAATCACACTAGCCACATTTCAAGTGTTCAGCAGCCACATGTGGCAGGTGGTTGCCATATTGGACAGCACAGATATTGAACATTCCCATCATCGCAGAGTGTTCCACTGTACAGAACTGCTCTAGAATCTTGCCACTCAAAGTGTGGTTCAAACACCAGCAGCACTGGCACCATCCAAATCCTTGTGAGAAATACAGAATCTTGGGCCCCACCCCAGACCTACTATACATCGGGATCTTCATCTTGACAAGATCCCCAGGTGATTTACGTGCACTCAGAAGTTTGAGAAGCATTGCACTGGGTGACTGAAACTTCTGAGGTCTGTTATCAAATGTGCCATCATTCCACAAGTCCTTACTTCTCTAGACTAAAACATCCTCAGCTTTTCATCATATGACCTAGTTTCCAAATCTCCACTGATCCAGCTCTTCACTTCCCTCTATCATCTTCCAGTCTATAAAGGACAGGTGAGGCTGTGCTTCAGTAGAGGTCTGAAATTGAGACCATCACTTTCTTTGAGCTGAATATCACATTTCTTTCAATGTAGCCTCAGTTTGCATTAGATTTGTCCTTATTTAGTAATTTCTCATCAGCCAGATCACACTAGAGGCACGTAATAAATTTGTGGTTCCTTGGGCCTTCTTCATGGAACTGCAGTGAAGTCACACATTCCATAAACTTTTGCAGATACTTACTTAAACGATGTTCAGAAATGTACAATTATCTATATTAAATTTAATCTTGTTGGCTTCTGTCTTTTGGCTTCATCTACCAAATCCCTAATGCGTCCCAATTCTTTCACCCAATTTTGAAAACCTGACGAGCATGCCTATTTATTCTTCCAAACATTCAAAAATGTTAATTAAACAGGAGGAAATCCAGAATAGTGACCTAGAGTTCCACAGAATCTTCTTCCCCCCTGCCTATGTGAATCTACTGAGACTCTTAGATATATTTCTAACCCAGTTATTAATCTGCCTAACTGTACTGATACTTGAAATCACTAATTCCAAAATGTGTGGTTTCAGAAACCAATAGAATTTTTCCAGCAAAAAAACCCAAAATTAGGAGATTAGATTTCTATTGTTTTAAAGATTGAAAACCAGCTAATTTTTTCCAAATCCTCTCTCACTACCAATACTTTATGACAAAAGCAAGACACTCTCTTTTATATCCAGTCCCCAAATTAGGTCAACCAAAATGACTGCCTTTTCATTAAGATATATTCATCTACATCAAAACAAATAAACAAAAGTAGTCTTTACCAACACTTAACCTGTATCTGTGACAGGATCAACTCTCATTGTACAAAAGTGGTCTACCCACAGAATATTTTATTACTGACATCAATGACTCAGTTGTCTTGAAGTCTTATAATGTTCTCCTCCTTATTTTTACAAGTATATTCCACATAAATGATGTACCCAGTGAAGAAAAACACTAGACATATGACAACACCTGTGAGATGGCCTCTTATTCTCAAATAAGTTAAAATTATTTTGATTTTTCCACTAAACTAATTCCAGAGTTTAAAATTTTTTACAGTGCCTTTTATCCTTTTCTCATTTTGCTATATCTTTTCTGTGTCATCCCTAGAAATTTCCTATTCATGCTGCCCTCATCATACATATTAATTGAACATATGCACTAGGAAACTAATACATCAAGTGACTCTTACGAGGGAGGTGACTTCTGATTCAAAGATATGCAATATCTCCTCCTTGAAGGGCTAATAACCAGATGGGAAAAAAAGACTTGGACACAAATAATTGTGATAGAAAGCAATATACAGAGCATACTATATAAGTAATACAATCAACAAACTATATAAAAAAATCAGAGGAGGAACCACTCAATTTCTAGCCAGGATAATTAGAAAGAGAAAAAAACTTCTCAGAGGGAACAGAATTTGTAATTGTTTGAAAGACTGATAGGATTTCAACATGTAGGTGCACATATCTGGAGACTAGTCCTGGCCAACCAAGCAAAGACGCAGAACAAAGGAGGTGCAAATACATATGCATCTACTTTGGCCAAAGTAATAGATGCATGGTGGGAAATGAGGCAGAAAAGGCCAGAGCACAAGTGGTGGACACATTTGATATTAGGAAAGAATGAATTGATCTTGACTGGGGAAGTGGCCCTGAGCAAAGTCACTGTCCCTACAATATCTAAGTGTGTCTATTATCAGGGCTGACTGAAGGGGAAGTATCAATGATTATTTATTCATAATATACAGCATAAGGTAAGCAACTTCCATGTCACTGAATATTCTTCAGTTTTTAAATGTCTGGATGGTATTTAGTAATATAATATTTTACTTTGGATATTTAGGCTAGCTCCCATGTTTTGTTAATACTTAAAATAGAACAATCGTAATGAATATATTTTTACTTTGTGTGCATATAATTCCTAGAAGAGGAATTACTGGTGAAAGAAAAAGAATATTCTCAAGACTCTGTGGGGTGCCTGGGTGGCTCAGTCTGTTAGTGTCCAACTCTTGATTTCGGTCCAGGAAGTGATCTCACAATTCCCTGAGATCAAGCCCAAGTCTGTGCTAACAGTGCAGAGCCTGCTTCGGATCTTCTCTCTCCCAATCTCTCTGCCCCTCCCCCATTCATGTGCACACGAGTGCACTCTCTCTCTACCTCAAAAAAAATAAACTTTTTTTAAAAAGAATATTTTTAGAGAAGTGTCTATTCATGTTTTCTGCCCACTTCTTCACTGGATTATTTGTTTTTCGGGTGTGGAGTTTGGTGAGTTTTTTATAGATTTTGGATACTAGCCCTTTGTCTGACATGTCATTTGTAAATCTCTTTTCCCATCCTGTTGGTTGCCTTTTAGTTTTGTTGATCGTTTCCTTTGCAGTGCAGAAGGTTTTTATCTTCATGAGGTCCCAATAGTTCATTTTTGCTTTTAAGTCCCTTGCCTTTGGAGATGTGTCAAGTAAACTGCTGAGGCTGAGGTCAGAGAGGTTTTTTCCTGCTTTCTCCTCTAGGGTTTTGATGGTTTCCTGTCTCACATTCAGGTCCTTTATCCATTTTGAGTTTATTTTTGTGAATGGTGTAAGAAAGTGGTCTAGTTTCATTCTTCTACACATTGCTGTCCAGTTCTCCTAGCACCATTTGTTAAAGAGACTTTTTTCCATTGGATATTCTTTTCTGCTTTGTCAAAGATTAGTTGGCCATACTTTTGCGTGTCCAATTCTGGAGTCTCTATTCTATTCCATTGGTCTATGTGTCTGGTTTTGTGCCAATACCACACTGTCTTGATGATTACAGCTTTGCAGTAGAGGCTAAAGTCTGGGATTGTGATGCTTCCCACTTTGGTCTTCTTCTTCAATATTACTTTGACTATTCGGGGTCTTTTGTGGTTCCATACAAATTTTAGGATTGCTTGTTTTAGCTTGAGAAGAATTCTGGTGCAATTTTGATTGGGATTGCATTGAATGTGTAGATTGTTTTCACATTTTAACAGTATTTATTCTTCCAATCCATGAGCATGGAATGTTTTTCCATTTCTTTATATCTTCTTCAATTTCCTTCATAAGCTTTCTATAGCTTTCAGCATACAGATCTTTTACACCTTTGGTTAGGTTTATTTCTAGGTATTTTATGATTCTTGGTGCAATTGTGAATGGGATCAGTTTCTTTATTTGTCTTTCTGTTGCTTCATTATTAGTGTATAAGAATGCAACTGATGGCCAATAGGCACATGAAAAGATGCTCAACGTCACTCCTCATCAGGGAAATACAAACCAAAACCACACTCAGATACCACCTCACACCAATCAGAGTGGCTAAAATGAACAAATCAGGAGACTATAGATGCTGGAGAGGATGTGGAGAAACAGGAACCCTCTTGCACTGCCAGTAGGAATACAAACTGGTACAGCCGCTCTGGAAAAGTGTGGAGGTTCCTCAAAAAATTAAAAATAGATCTACCCTATGACCCAGCAATAGCACTGACAGGAATTTACCCAAGGGATACAGAAGTGCTGATGCATAGGGGCACATGTA
The DNA here is from genome assembly GCF_027475565.1 of Acinonyx jubatus. Lineage (NCBI taxonomy): Eukaryota > Metazoa > Chordata > Mammalia > Carnivora > Felidae > Acinonyx > Acinonyx jubatus. Next base: position 141,521,339 of record NC_069383.1, on the reverse strand, counting down.
CCCCAATGTTTACAGCAGCACTTTCAACAACAGCCAAATTATGGAAAGAGCTTAAATGTCCATCAACTGATGAATGGATAAAGAAATTGTGGTTTAAATACACAGAGGAATACTATGTGGCAATGAGAAAGAATGAAATATGGCCTTTTGTAGCAATGTGGATGGAACTGGGGAGTGTTGTGCTAAGTGAAATAAGTCATACAGAGACAGATACCATGTGTTTTCACTCTTATGTGGATCCTGAGACACTTAACGGAAGACCATGGGGGAGGGGAAGGAGGAAAAAAAAAGTTGGAGAGAGAGGGAACCAAACCATGGGAGACTCTTGAAAACTAAGAACAGACTGATGGTTGATGGGGGTGAGAGGGAGGAGAGGGTGGGTGATGGGTATTGAGGAGGGCACCTGTTGGGATGAGCACTGGGTGTTGTATGGAAACCAATTTGACAATAAATTTCATATTTAAAAAAAGGAGTATTTTTAAGACTTTCAATATACATTTACCAATTTCATATCACAAAACAGGTTCCCATTTAAACGTCCAACACTGGTATGTGTGTTTGTTCATTATATGTGACTATATCTATCTCACCAAAATAATGTAGGCTTCTGGATACCCTACCCCCTTCCTCAGTGGTGTCAGGAAGCAGACGAGAGAGGAGAGGGTCTACTGCCCGAGGGAGGTGCAAGGTACAGTTGATTTTTATCTCTCTGTATGACTGAGACTCCTCATACCCCAGGACTTCACACCCAGGCTAACTTCACAGGTGTGACCTGTGGAGCCTCCTAGGGCCCCAGGCTTAGAAAAGCGCCAAGTTGGTTTAATGTCTACTGTCCAAAAATTTTTTAACAAGGGCCCTACATCTTCTTTTTGCAGTGAGTCCCCAAAATTAGCCAGTATTGCTCATACCCCATAGTGCCTAGGAGGATGTGTTGCACATAAGAGACATTAAAAACTTCCCCCAAATAGCACAATATTATTGTGTTTATAGGGAGGAGAAAAATCAAACTAAATCCACATCAATTGTATCTTTTTTTTTTTTCCAAAAAAGTCATTATCAAATTACCTTTTAATTTCATTAGTTACACAGTTCAGGGCAACAATGAAGTCAAATCAAAGTCACTGAGATTCAGAGGGGTCATGACAAGAAAAAAGTAAACAAAGTTTTAAAAAACCTAGAGAGATAATAATTCAGAAAACATTAAATTCAAAGTCAATGAGAATTTTGCTTTTGCTATGACTATATCATCTTCCTAGTAGGTTCTTGAACTAAATAAATGTGATTTCTGCTTGGAAATTTTCCTGGAGGCCATCTGGAAAATTAAGACAGACAGGATAAGTGTCTTTTTATTATTCTGAGCCACATAAAACATTTGGTCTCAGGGGCCGATAAAAACTATTCCAGAGGAACCCAGACCACTAATCTTGCTACCCTCAACAACTTTCATCAACCCTCGAAATTTAATAGACCATTAGTATCCCTAGTGTGAACACTGCCCTTTTCCCAAGTTTTATTTAAAGCTTAGACGATCAAAAAGTATTTGAATTCTGCAGATGGATTCATAGGAGGGAGGCCCCAGACATCATCAGGCCAGAACCATTTTCACGTTTAAGTTCAAGTCCATATCCTTCTCACGTCCTAACTCCCATCCCAACTCCCATCCCGACATTCTCCAGAGCATGTTCTTAAATCTGGTCTTGGATCAACTGCTTCTGAACTACATTCTTAAGAATGCTGATTTCTGGGCCCTATACTGGACCTTCTGAATCAACATATCTGAGGACAGGGCACAGAAATTGATTCTTTTCACCAATGTTGGGTGAGTCTATGTGCAAACCAGAACTTCTCCCGCTACTCCCTTCATTGTACACCCATATCACCTGGAGATCTTGTTAAAATGCAGGTTCTGATCCACTCGGTCTGGGTAGGGGGTTGAGAGTCTGCATTTCTAACAAGCCGAGAGCATTAGTTCCCACTCCAGCTGCACATTGGAGTGTGCAGCCCAATTCTGATTCCCAACTGAGCCTCAGTTTCCCTGTCTACAAAATGAGAATAGTACCCACATGAGATATCATTCATCACTAATCATCTTCCAAACACCCTGCTCTCCCATCAGGCTGTCCCTTCACTTTGGAGTCTTTGCATACACAATTCCTTCACTACCAGCTACCTCCTCATTCTTGGCCTCATTAAACCCTTCTCTCTGTCTTCACATTGCAGCTCCAATGTCCTCTCCACAGGGAAGACTTCCTGACCGGCCCCAGTGTGAATCCAAATGAGGTCCCTGCATTTATACTGTTCATAGCACCTTGAACACCCTTCAGAGCATCACATATTTTATAATGATGTATTTTTGTGCAAATAAAGGAATAATGCCCACCTCACCCCACTAGCCTTGGCGGGCCACAGATTCCAGTCCTCCACTCACCACTATAACTTCAACAGTTACACTCACTTCCCACTAACAAATGCTAACGTGGGTTGATCTATCTGACTCTGTGCCAGCCTCCGTTCTCAATATTTTACCGAGGTTCAATTAATTTCATCTTCACACAATCCTATGAGATAGGTAGAATTATTATCCCTGTTTTATGGATGAAAAAGTGAAGCACAGAGACTAAGATGCATGCCAAAGGAGTCACAGCTGGAGGCCCCTAGTGGAGGAAGCAGGACTTGAACCCAAGTAATTTAGGTTAAGAAAGGGAAACAGGAACAATGAGGGACTACAGAAGCGTTCCCATTCTTTCTTTCTTCCTTCCTTCCGCCTTCTTTTATGCTTTCTTTCTTTTCTTTTTCCTTTCTTTCCTTTCTCTTTCTTTTTTCTTTCTTTTCCTTTCTTTCCTTCCTTTTTTCCTTTCTTTTCTTTCTGCCTCTCTCTGTGTCTCTCACCTCTCTCTCTCTCTCTCTCTCTCTCTCTCTCTCTCTCTCACACACACACACACACACACACACACACACACACGCTTCGTAATGGTCACAAAGCCAGGGCAGCCACAGCTCAGTTATTATATTTGCATGGTAGACACATTAGTTCATCCTTGTCCGTTGAAAACAAATGTGTCGCCCAGTGCCTGCTCCAATGGAGGCATTTTAGAAATATGTGAGTAATAGACTCGACTGATCTATTACCAGATAACGGGAATAAGGAAACAAGGAAACTGTTTCAATGCACAACGGAACCGAACGGGGTGGCGAGGCAGGGCCTGCACGCTCCTTCAGACACCTTCGGGAAGGCGGGCCTCCCTGCGGGGGTGTGCGGGTGAGGCTGGAACCTGTAGGGGAAGGAAGCCAGCTTTTCCGCAAGACGACCGGGAAAGGCCGGAAAAGCAATGCAGGCTGAGGTCGTGCCGGCAAAGGCCCCAAAGCACGGCTCTGCGGCCACACCCGAGAAGCCACAGCGCTTTTGGGGCGGCCGTCGCTGAGGGAGTGAAGGAACAAGAACACGATAAAGTGGGCGAGCTGGCTGAGGCCACATCTTACCTCCAGATTCACGAGCTTTTCCACCCATGTGACCACCAATCCAGTCACCAAAATCTCTACCAGCGGGTTCACCTACCCTTCTCAGCGTTCTGGTTCCAGTCAGCTGAGAGCAGGCGCCCTAGCCGGCAGGCTTTACCTCCAGGACCCACCCGCTTTCGCTCATTGGTCCAGAGGTTAGCACGTGACCCCGGCACACTCAATCCGGGCCACCAGCCTCGTGCTAGCCTTTTCTCAACCAGCGGGGCGTGGTATCGAGAGGCGCCCATCAGATTCTGGCGGGAGCTTAACCCCGGAGAATGAAAATACCGAACCAGTTAGAGGTGAGAAAAGTAGGCAGGGGGCGAGAAGTAATTGTGGAGAAGATCTGTTAATAACAGAACTCAAGTAAAGATTTAAAACTCCTCTACTCCTCTGCCCCTAGTGTGGCCATATATTCAGAACCCCAAGCCCTTGGTTCTTATCATCAGATTTCTGGAAGATTCTAACCCTCTTAATACCATTTGGGTAGTAATATTATGTATCGAACACTTGCTCTGTGCTTTGCGTTAAGGGCTTTTCATGTTGTCTCACGTAGTCTTCGCTAGTATGTATTGAAGCAAGAATCACTATCCCTGTGTTTATACCCCAAGAGGCATCTCTAAGAGTTACTCACCCGGAGTCATAAAGCTGTAAGGGGTAGACCTGGGACTCCAACAAATGTCTGTACTATTAACCACTATGATTAATTGATTCTTATTTTCTTAAAACAGAGACTCATTACTCGAGTTGGTCTGAGTGAGGCTCTGTTCCTTATAGATGGAACAGAATATCCTTTTCAAGTGTCTAAGTATCTATCAGTTCCTGTAATTATAGAGTGATGGCTTTTTAAAAAATCATATGTAAAGCTGTATCCAAAATGTCAAATTTCAGGATATATAGAGGGCAAACTGATTTTAATTTATGTCCATGTGATACAGAATATAAATTTGGTAAATGAACTTTGGTGAAGATATAAAGATGGGTAATAAAACATGCACTCATTAAATGTACCATGTAATGTGATACATAAATAGCAAGTCATATGAATCAAATAACAAAATTACTTCATAGACAGCTCTTCCCATAACACTTTATTTGACAGTAATAATGACTAATATTTACTGGGCACTTACTATGTGCCAAGCTTCATACTAAGCACTCTATGTATATTATCTCATTTAAACCTCACTATTGGGAAAATGGTAAAATAACCCTAGTTACAGCTATGAAAATGGAAACCCAAAGCGAGACCAACTAGCTGATTTTGATTTTAGAGGCAAATTTTAAATGCAGGTATATCTGCCTACCAAAGCCTTGTCTTAAGCACTTCAAGCATCTCAAGTAGAGCACCTATCATATACTGTGTTGTGATGGTTTATTTGAAGGTCTCCACTATGAATCTATGAATCTACCTTTGAAGAGTTTATGGCTCTCCTATTCACCTCTGTCTCCTCCTTGCCTAAGATAGAATAGGAATACAATATTAATACAAAGCAATTAGCTCATCTATTTCTAAAATAAAACAGGCCAATAATCACTCCTGCTGACTCTAGGCTATTGGGTGAATTTTGCAAGGCAATGAATTATCACAGAAAAAAAATCAGGACTCAGAAAACTAAACTTCATTTTAGATGCAAAATTCGCACTGCGTCAGTCCCCACACAGGAGACTGCTAAATTCTTTAGCTTCATGTTAATAGATTGATCTGTGACAACTCTGTGCCACTCAGAGAAAAGGGAAAAAACTGAGCATCTCAAAATCTCTCATAAAAATTATCTGTAAATAACAAGAAAGATGTTGAAATATTAACGCCTCCTCCACGAGCACATCAAAATGCTCCCTCAGCCACCTTCCATCTGCTTGCCCGCCTCTTCCAACGTGAGCCCCAGCCTCGCTCCATTTTCAGCTTATTTGATGTCTAAAAAGATTAAGCCAAAAATTGTTTCAGCACGCTGGAAAGTATAATCCTCACATTTCAGACACATTTGGACATCCTAATTTAAAATATGGTGGAAAAATAGCATACTTGTGGGTTGTTCCTTGCCATATTTTAAATGCATTCCTATAAAATTTATTTCTCTAACAAAATCATAGGCATAAACTTAACTTCTAAATGGAAGTAACAACAGCAACAGCAACAATAATAGCAGCTCATGTTAACATAACATTGTTCTAAGCACTTTATGGTCATCTACTTAACAATCCTATAATGTTGCTATTACTAGCTCCATTTTACAGAGTAGAAAACTGAGGCCCAGGGGGCATTCAGTGATTTGTTCAAGGTCACAGGGCTGATGGTAGAAGAGCCATTTCTTGAAACCAGGCATCTGGACTCCACATACTAGGTTCTTTTTTTTTTTTTTTTTTTTAATGTTTATTTGTTTCTGAGACAGACAGAGCATGAGTGCGGGAGGGGCAGAGAGAGAGGGAGACACAGAATCAGAAGCAGGCTCCAAGCTCTGAGCTGTCAGCACAGAGCCAGACGCGGGGCTCAAACTCACAAACCATGAGATCATGACCTGAGCCGAATTCGGTCGCTCAACCGATTGAGCCACCCACGCGCCCCTCCACATACTAGGTTCTTACACAGTGCACCAATCTGCCCAGGAGGTTTTACCCACTACCTAGCTTTAATTATTTCTCTTCCAATAGCTGTTGTCATTGTCATATTAGAGCAGAAAAAAGCTGGATTGTGAGTGTAGTGGGTTGAATAGTGGCCTCAAAAAATATATGTCTAATTCCTTACCCCCTGAATCTGTGAATGTGAACTTATTTGGAACAAGAGTCTCTGCAAATGTAATTAAAGTTATAGATCTTGAGATGAGATCTTCCTGGATTTAGGGAAAACTCTAAATCCAAAGACAAGTGTCCTAATAAGAGGTAAAGAGAGGGAGATTTGAGACACAGAGACACAGGGAAGAAGGTGATGTGAAGACAGAGAGATTGAAGTGATGTGTCTACAAGCCAAGGAATGCCAACAGTTACTGACAGCCAACAGAAGCTAAGAGAAAGGTATGTGATGTATTCTCCCTCAGAGCCTCCAGAAGGAACCGACTCTGCATACACCTTGATTTCAGACTTCTGGCCTCTACGGCTGTGAGGAGAATAAATTTCTGCTGTGAAATTGAGCCACCAAGTTAATGGTAATTTATTATGAAAGCCCCAGGAAACTAATACAGTGAGTCATGGGCCCAAAAACCCTGAACAGAAATCACATCCTCACTTTACAGATCAGGAAACTGAGGTTCAGAATGAGGAATTCTTTAGCATGCTCTCAATCACACAACAGGTTTATGGAAGGGCCAAGCCAGGCTCTAGGCTACATGCTGGTCTCCCAATTCCTGGGCTGGCCCCCTCTTCTTAACCCACTTCTAGGAGAGACAGAATTAAACATGCACTTTAGAACCTGGCCACCTATATTGGTGTCCTTGTTCTGCCATTTGCTAGTTGTGTACTCCTGTTTTCTCATCTGCAAAATGGGAACCAAAATGACAACTACCTCACAGTGTTATTTGGGGAAGCAAGTGAATCAATATATGTAAGTAGTATGCATTAGCTCTCAATAAATGTTAGTTATCATGATTATTTTATTCCAATATCTATTTAGCTGTTGATAAAGGGCAAATTATAAAATCAGGAATATGGCAATGCCTAGAAAAAAACCTGATAGACACATTAGCATGGCTTATCTTTATGTGTGGAAATTTGTGACCAACCTTATTTCCCAATTTCTTATGAGGATGTTGAACCTCAAAAGGTAATGTCCATCATCCTTGACTTATATCTCTTTGACAGTCTTCACTGGCCCCACTCCCAAAAAGGAATGCCAATATGATTGGACAGGACATTGACTGAAATGTGTGTGCTAGCAAAAGGAACACTGTCATGCCCAACATTTTCTTTTCCAACTGTGCAGGCCCAACAGAGCAAGTAGCCCCACGCCTCCCATCTACTTCCTGCTCTCCCATGGTGACCACTCCTGAAAACACTGCTTTCTTAAGCAGTTCTGCCATCCACCCAAGTTTCTAACTATGGGGACCAGTAAAGCAGGCAGGGACAGGTCCCTGCCCACTTTTACTCTTTCTTTTCTGCGTATCCATGTGGTAAGCACAGCAGAACCTCCTCCTCTTGCTAACCTTGATTTCCCCTGAGCATGGTGGCTACATGGAGTCAACATGCAGAAGGCAAGACCATCTGCAGGTCTGATGGCGAAGGAATACTAAGCTATCTCACCTAGTCAAAAAATCCCTGCATGAAGGGATACTGTGCCTATCCTCAGGGATTAATATAGCCATTGCGTTTCCCTTTTGACTGCTGGTCTTTAGGCGTATATCCCTTTTGGTCAGACCCTGGAGAGGGGCAGAAAGAGCAGTAGCATTCAGACACTACAACCCTATCCAAACTCCTAACCTTATATTACCTTCTGATGGAAAATGTGTCCAATAAGCTAAATTTTTACAAAGAATAATGCTCATTATAAAGTGTCCTCCAATGTACTGAACTTCCTATTAGTCATCTGAATGATAATGCACACTTGAAGAATACCAAGAAAATGAAATACTTGGGGAAATTAAAGCCATTTCTCCCCCAAACCAAATAACCATCAATTTTGTATAATGGTTATCCTGTCCTAATTATAGCACCAGGTCTACACACACACACACACACACACACACACACACACAAGCACACATGAATACACACTACACCCCTTATGATATCTATCCCAATATAAAATCCAAGCCAGCTGCTAGAATTAAGCTAAGTACTATTGGGATCAACAGTGTCCTTAGGAAACATAGGGCTGGGATGCTGATTTCATCACAATTCTATCTGCCTGTACTTTCTCCAGGAAGTTCAAGAACCATGAGCAGCTGTAGAAATCCAAGTCATCAGAAAAACAAACAAAGGCAGCTCCTCTCCTACAAAGCAAATTCCCTAAAAGGGCCTCAGCATCTGCCTTCTTAGCATAAAGGGTCAGACCTTAGTCTATGGTGAATTTGTAGTACTTCTCTCTTCCTTTTTGTTCCATTCATTTGGGAAACCTGATCCCTTGTACTCCAGACCAGGCACCAGACCTCCACCATTGCCCATAATCATGTCGGTTGACTTTGACTTACAAGAATTAACCAGTGCCTGATATACCTTACCCATTTCTCCTTCCTTATATATCAAAATGAGGCCCTTTCCTATTTCCAAGTCTGAGTGGGTGGCTCTTAAACTCCTAGAGGTCAAGAGAATTAAGATGACACAACCACCTCTCTCACAGGTAGGGTCAGGATTTTCATCCAAGACTCTGAGGCCAAAGATGCTCATATCTTATTAAAACCTTGAATTTGAAGATATTCTCCATTTTACCTTCAAACTAAGAATGTATATCTGTCAACCAAGGAATGCTCTAAAGGAATCTGAAGAGACAATATCCCAGGTAAGGCAAGCAATACCTGTTTAGCTTCAGCTCACTGGGTTCAAGGCTACCAGACCTTCAGGGCAGCTATTATTCAGGGATATTATTTTAATAAGTGGATGGATGGATGGATGGATGGATGTACAGCCATATATTTATTAAGGAACTAAAGAAAGCAAAACATAATTCTCAAGTTTACAACATACCTTTTTTGAAAAATGGACATACACACCCACACAAAACTGAGACACAAATTTAATCCATAACTATCATTTTCCTTCCTACAATAACTTTATTTGCAATTGAATTTGGATCTGAAATCTAAAAATAAGGCACACACAGAAATTCTGTTTATGCCAAAGCATCTTCCACTATGAAAACCATAACTAAGGAAGCATTGTAGCTTTAATCCACAGGTAAAACCTCTTATTGGATTATTTAAGAACAACCTCTTTACTCCTCTGCACTCTTGGGAGCACAGGGTATATTTCTGCAGCATTTCTATCAGGATGGTAATTAGTGTAGCTAAGAATGCCATCAACAGCAAAAGTAAAATTAGCCTTTACTTGTAAAATGTCTCCTGGGAAAAGCTGGTGGCTCCTGTCTCCACCAAGCAGAGTATTGGGCTTGCTGTGTCATCCCACAACAAGCAAATTGCCCCATCAGCAGCACCTGAATACCCCCCAACACATCAAAGTGACCACCAACACATCTATCTTTGTGTGTTTCAACCACACCTGCCTCATCCTAGCCACATGCCCCCCATCAAATTGCACATATGACTCTTTTGCCACAGGGCACTCAATTTTCCTGAAAATTTAGCTTATACCTGTGGCATGTTTTAGTCAACATGAGCCTTTGAGACCATTTTATTCAGCACAGTAATACAATAGGGAAAATTGGGGCTCAAGGAGAGGAGGTGATTTGGCCGACACCACATCCTATTTGGCATCAAAGTGAAATCTAAGTTAGTTCCTAGTCCAAAGCTTTCTCTTTTCATTACACCAAGCAATCTCCTTAGGTTTAATCTTCTTTTATTCCACACCTACTGTCTCTTTATCTGGACCTTTCCTGAACACCTCCTCTCTGGATTCGAGGAAAACCTCACCACCTGCCTACAGCTGATCTCATCTTCACCCTCCCCTTTCAGACTTTGTTTCACCAATAACCCTCCCTCTACAAGCCCATTCCCTGCATAGTAAGAATATGGTCAAGTATGTCACATATTGGTGAGAGGATCTTCCCCAAACTCTGTATCTCCTCCAGTTACCACTTTTCAAAGCCAAGCTCCTTTCAGGAAGAATATAATCATCAACATTACCACTTCTACCCCACTGCAGCCCAATATCCACTGTTACCACCTCCATGATGTTCCAGCAGAGGCTACAAGATGGCCAATTCCACCAGATCCACATCCCCATTTAGCATCACCACTTGGATAAATGAGTCTTTGCAACCAAACTTGATCAAAGAACCAAACTCCTAATCTCCCTACATCCTAAACCTGTTTTGCCCTCAGTCTTCCCCAATGGCTCAAGCCCAAAATTTTTGATGCCTTTTCCCCCACAGGGATAGAAGTTCCATACAGGAAGGAATTTTTGTCTATTACTATACCCTCAGCACCTAGCCCAACACATGGTAGAAGTTCCATATTTGTTGACCCATTTCAGCCATTCAGTCATCATCTTGCTTTACCCTCTTGGGGGACACCAGTGACATCTCCAGTGGAAACTGAGTAAACACATCTAAGGCCAATGGAGAGATTTGGGTTAGAGAACTTTATTTGAGAGACCACTCCTTTGGCACAAACTGTTAAAGTGTCATCATAAGAGTTTTAGTTGGCCAAAGATTATGCAGCAGATGGATTCAGTAGACAAAGATTAGCAAACCAGGCCAAAGTTTACAAAAATCAATCAATCAAACACCTCCTGTGAGTCCTCAGGTTTTTAGCTGGTTGGATTAATGTGTGAAGCTATGTAGACTTGGAAACCATGTGACCTTTTGTGGGCAACTTGAGAGTTTGCCTTTCCTGAGGGCTCAGACAACAGCATTTACTAGGAAGTCATCCTCATCTTTTTTCTCTATTACTCCCTATAGTGATACAAAAATTTACAGTTTCCATCTCATACCGCAGAAAATATTCAATTCAGCCTACCAGAAAAATGTAATGTGATTCTTACTTTTTTTTTAAAGCATGATAAAGGTCTGGCTATGGCCCAAAATTTTCCAGAGCAGCCATCTGCAAAACAACATGAACTGGCTTGGATTCAGCTAAAGGGGTCAATACCTTGGTCATGAAAACTCTCCTAGCCACCCCTAAGAACAACAGGACAACAACAGCAAAAAAACTGTTCCCAAAATTGTAATATGGTATCTCCTTGGCATATAACAATACTTACACATCCAACAATGACATTTTGAAGATGGCATCTCTCTCTCCCCCTCTCTTTCTTTCTCCCTCTCTCTGTTTCTCTTTCTCTCTCTTCTCCCCCCCCCCACCCCGTCTGTCACACACACACACACACACACACACACACACACACACACACACACACACACACATTAATAATAGAAAAGGGATGTCAAAGAATTAAGCCAAGGAAAATCAAGCTGTTCTCAACTCAACAAACCCAGAGCTTTTGCTGGATTCATAAGCACCTTTCCCTTTTAACCTTCAGCATATTGACAGAGGGGCTCTTAAAGTCATCCTTCTGCTGTACCATGGCAGTCCCAGAGGAGTTCACAGGGCCAGGAATACATAGGAAAAATCATAGAAGCAAAATACAGTTTGTCCCAACATATGCCTCCATATATATTAACCACCATACTAACATCTCTTAATTCAGAAAAATAAAAAAAGGTGATCTCCAAGTGTCAATTTCTCTTTCTACTCTTTAGATGTAAGTGTAATACTTGTACTACTTTTGCCCTACCTTCATACTTGTGCTTTATGAAATAAATCTCCAGCCATCTAATTTATTTTGGCCATTCCCTCCATTGAGAACTTCAAAACACCACCACCAACCCCTGCTCCCACCTACCATCTTGAATAGTTGTCCATCCTCAGGAATTATCTCTAATACCACCTTCTCTATATAAAGTCTTCCTTCATCTCTTCCTTCTCTGGACTCCTAAATCAAATTATATCTTTTAATGGCATGGACAAATTTCTTCCCTTTTTTTATAATTCTCTTTTATGGGTTTTTAGGAGTACAGCATTTTCTCTGCTAGACTAGGTTCTCAAGGCAGGAGCTGGGACCTACTCATTTTTGTAACCATAAAACTTCTAAACAGAGAGCCCTGAATATTCATGGCCCTATCAAGATGCATTGGGCTATTAGTAATAAAGCCTCAACTCAAATTGGCTTATACAAATTGCAGAATAATCAGAGATGGGGCAATCTTCAGTATGGCTCTACCATACCATTTCTCTGCCACTCTTTTAGCACTTTACTCCCCCATGTGATGCCTTTGTCCTCAGTTTTCCCTCATGATTATCTTCATCATCTATTACTTTGATATTTACTCAGGTTAGCATGGTGCTAAATATTTTTACATGAACTCCCTCATTTAATCCAATTAAACTTAAATCCTATTAAATTTATTCCACTAGCAGTAAATGTACCCCTAAAGCAGGTATTGTCATTACACCTACGTTACAGGTGAGGAAACAATTTCAAAGAGAGAAGTTGCCTGAAGTTCCACAGCTGGAAACAGAACCTCAGCAATCCGCCTCCAAAGCTGATGCTCTCAACCACTGTCAAGGATAGTCAAGCAAGACCTGAAAAGGCAGGCCACACTAGGGCCACATTACCAGTCTGCTCACAGAAACTCTGAATGGACAGCATATCAGATACAAAGGGTAAAACCAGGGCTGCCAGATTACAATATAAGCATTGTTTAGGAATGTCATTCCACAGCCTACAGTAAGGAAACACCTAATAGGTGTAGGAGGGTGCTCAAAACTGGTACCAAGTTGAGATTTTCTCACTGAAGTTCATTAGAAGTACTGGATAAGATCTGGAAAGGCAATGACTTTCTCATTGGAAAGCCTAGTGGCTTGGGCTTCCAGGTTGTATAATGCAGACTCCATGCCTGTCCTAAGATCACCTTGTGTACACAGGGATGGCCACTCTATATCATAGTCAGGGCTGACTGACTGAAGACCAACTTTGGAGTTAGTCTGCCTGGGCTCAACTCCAGCTCTGCCACTTGCTAACTGTAACCTTGGACAAGTGATCTCTCCTCTAGCCATACCTTACTCGCATATGAAATAGTGATATTATTAATAGTACCTACTTCACAGGGTCATCATGAGGATTAAATGAGATACCATATGTGAGCCCATCAGCACAATGTTTGAAATATCACTATCTCATTTAGGGTATACGTAGGAAGTGCTTTACGAGCTATACTGATCATTTTTATTCTTATCAAGGGAACATATTGTAGTCAGGTGGGTGTTCTAGATGGGAAAGTGATTCACAGACTCACATGCTTGCCTGAGAAAGGCAAAGCCCAAACTTTCTCTAACTCCCCCTCCCGAACCCCTTCAAGAAACCTTACACTATCTGGCTGTTGGGAGGATGCTGAGCCCACTCTCCTGGACCCTGGGTAGGCTTCCACAGAAGAGAGAGAAGTCCTATCAAGGGTTCTTCTCAGAAAGTTAAGTAAATTGAGAGAGAAGATTTCTTCCCTAGCCCAAATTTCATGTTCAAGTTCCAAGGTAGAGTAAACTGCCCATCAAAAACAAGGTACATGACTGCTATCTGTGTTCCTTAGTTACAATCTACATGGAAAAAAAAATAGGTCTCTAATGATTTTTACAAAATAGTAAATGTGTCTTACACTTTAGAGTCTTCTTCAGCTGGTAGCCTGTTACTGGGAACACAGTACGTGCCCAATTACCCTTACTTAGTAACTTCCCAAAATCTTTTGTTCCTTGCACTATCACAAATGCCTACAGCATAATTTGGTTTGCAGTGTTCTATTTTATTTGCAATCACAAAAAAGTGAAATAGAATTATCTGTGGTGAAGTGGGAATTTCGGCATCCCAAGACAAACATAATGAACCAAACAAAAATCCTTAACGAAAATATTTAAACATATACTTAAGTATGACACCCAACATCATGCAAATTCTTCCGGGATAACTTATTCCTGAGGGTGGACTAAAATCTATCACCTTTAGGATATTGTATTTGAATATGTTTAGTAATGGGTGCTGTCCATCTATCAGTTTCCACTGTACCAATGTACACACTTTTAACTATCACCAAAATCCTAGCACATGTCCCCTACTTCTCAGCAAAAATTGAAGAGCAGTGAGCTGAAGACATGTCTTGCATTACCTAAAGCTCATTCATTTCATTAACTGCCAGGAACTACCTACTCCTAATACATGTGCAATATGTAATATTAAATGGAAATATCCAGACAGAGGTTTTACCTAAATATCCTCAGATACCCTTGGAGTTTAGAGCAGAGATAAGGAAGTGAAATGTTGTGCACAATTCAGGTTATGCACATTTTTCTAGGGAAAATGTAAAAGTTTTCATTGGCTTCTAAAAGAGGATATGGCTCCCCAAAGTTAAAAACCACAAACAGAAGTTTAAAAAATTTGAGAAAGCAAACTTTATTATTTGCCACACTTCTAAATTTGAGCAATTTCTAAATGTGGTCATCATGTGCACTGTCCAACTTTCCATCTCATATATTTACTTATTCCTCTGGTTCCAGGATTCTTTGGGAACTTTTATATTACTTTACACGGATATTTCAGAAAGCTCATCCAAGGGACGAATTTTAATTTTTTTCAATTCCTTTTTAGATAATATATGCTCAGGAGACAAAACTTTTTAGAACTCAAGCTAACTGCTGTAACTTAAAATAGAAGATGCCAGATTATAAAATGCCTAGTTCTAAAAGTTTGTAACTGGTAACATAATCTCATCCACTTTGGAGACCTAATTTTCCAAAGAGACTAAGGAAGCTTACAAAAAGTGGAGAATTTTTTAAAGTTCCATAGAGGATGCGATCTGACATTATATAAAGAAACCACACGGATCCACTAAGATAAGACAGCATGAATCGATCCTCATGTCAGTTAATACCACTTCTGGAATTTCTTCAGTGGGCATAATCAGAGGTAGGGATTGACAACATGGGTGAGAAGGCCCAGAGACCCCAAAAGGCTACTGAATCTGCTGTTGAAATAGCTGTCTATAGACAGATGATAGTAGTTAACTTTCTTTGGTCATGGTCTTCTTAAAAACTGAAATATGGCAATCTCTCATTTATGTGTTCCACAAATGTATTTCCCAGCAAGGGCGGTCCTTTCCTCCTTATCACCTTACCCATATGTTTCCTTGTTAGAGAATCTACCCCTCATGCCCTGGTTTCAGCAGTCTTTTCATAGTTCTGTTGAGAGCCTGGATCTCATGACTCCCTTAGCCATGGCTAATTGGACCTATCACAAACTCTGGATTCAAGCTGGGCCAATCAGATTTTTGGTTCTCTGAATTTGAAATTGAAACCAACCAACTCTAGGCAGTCTCTATGAAGCACTTAAATGGAGAAGATGCTTTCCTTGAGTGGCCACTTTTTCAGAAGCAGCATATAAAAACATATCAAAAGAGAAAATAAGAGAAACATGAGACAGAAATAGTGAAAACTGACTTTGTCCTTATTCCTGATTATTTTCCAACTAACTTGATTCTAGCCCCCAGGACACCTGGCTGCCCCTACATACACGTAGGGTTGGAAAAGAACTCTTATATGTTCCTAGTAAATCCCTTTCTTTTTCCCTTCAACATGTTGGAATGGGTTTCTGCTACTTGCAAATACATTTTCCCTTAAATAAGTGGTGACTAAATCAATTAGTAAATAAGTGAACTGGATTCTCAAAAAGGACAAAGAGGTTTCATAGGGGAAAGTTGCTGGGAGAGGTGGAAATGAGGAATGCTGGGACCCAAGAGGGTAAGATCTGACTTTGAGACACAAGATTTGGAACAAGTCAAAAGACAAATCCTAAATAGGTGTGGCTATCCCAATGAGGCCAGAAACCAACTGAAAAGGACACTGAGAGCTCCAGCTGAGGGACTCCTGCACCAGAAAGCTGTCCATGTACCTTGAAGTCCCTGTAGATAGAGGCAAGTTTGGGAAGAATTCTAGCTAAATTTATGAGACCATCCTCATTGGAGTATGGATAATCCATAATAAAGAACTTCCCCATTCCTGAAGCCCTGCTCTTATAGATCCAGTCAATTTGTCAAAGCCATAACCACCTGAATGGATCTGCCAGACCTTTAATGAACATCCTAAGAGATAATCTCTCTCATTCTTCTGCCACCTGCAGTTTTAATTTTCCAGCCAGTTCTTGGGAATTGCCTCCTCCCATCCTTCTCAGTGGGTTTCCAAGATAGTTTTCCTTTGGCATCCTCCTCTGCTAATGTACTTGACAAGAATGCATTTGCTCCTTCCTGCTTGCCCTCTCTCCTCTGTTGCTCTTGACAACATGCTCCCTTGCTCATTCTGGCTTTCTGTCCTTTCTATATAACTCCTTGACAGCATCCTTAAGATACTGTCAAGCAGCACATTTCTACTTCCACTGTACATTAGGACTTCCATTTCCACACCAAATTCCCTGGTTTTCAACAAATCTGTTGTTTTCCCCTTTAAGACAATAGAAAGAACACACCTTTGAAGCTAAGCATACCTGAGATTCAAATTCCAGCTCTACCTAATGGTGAGACCTCAGGCCACTTAATCTCCGTGTCTTGTTTTACATCTATAAAAATGAGGGTGCCATGTGTTTTGCAGGGCTGTTGAGCTCACACACATGGAAAGCAACTAGTAAATTCCTAGTACAAAGTAGGAGCTCAAAAATACTCCCTTTCCTTTTCAAAATCAATGTCAGACATAGTCAAAAAACACCATAAAAATTCACTAAAGGTGTAAAGAAATGATGGTTTAAAAAATAGATTTCATTTTTTTAAAGGGTTGTCTCTTTCCTTAAAAGATTAATCTCTATCCAGGCGCCTGGGTGGTTCTGTCAGTTGAGTGTCTGACTCTTGATTTCAGCTTAGGTTATGATCTCACAGCTTTACGGGTTTGAGCCACATGTTGGGCTCTGTGCTGGCCATGCAGAACCTGCTTGGGATTCTCTCTCTCTCCCTCTTTCTCTCTGCCTCTCCCCCACTTGCACTGTCTCTGTCTCTCTCAAAATAAATAAATAAACTTAAAAAAAAAAAAAGATGAATCTCTATTTACCAAATGTCTACCTATAAAAGAATCAAGGTATTTGAAGATTCATGGTTACTAATCCAGGTCAAGATTAAAAAAAAGAAGAAGACATAATTCACAATTAATTCTTTCCCGCAAAATGATGGAAGTGATGAATCAACTTTTACCTTTTATATGAATATTTTTACATAAATACATAAATTTTGGTCATCACAAAGTGAAAGAATTGCATGTAGGCAAAGTATTTAGAAAATGAAGATATAGGGGTGCCTGGGTGGCTCAGTTGATTAAGCATCCCACTTCAGCTCTGGTCATGATCTCACAGTTCATGGGTTCCAGCCCCATGTTGGGCTCTGTGCTGACAGCTCAGAGCCTGGAGACTGCTTTGGATTCTGTGTCTCCTTCTCTCTCTGCCCCTCCCCTGCTCGTGCTCTGTTGCATGCTGTCTTGCTCTCTCTGTCTCTCAAAAATAAATGATAAAAAATAAATAAATAAAATGAAGATATAGTAATCATCCAATTAACTCAGGGTTTCTCATCATTGTAGCTATTGACATTGTTGGCCAGATAATGTAGGGGGCAGTTCTATGTACTTTGAGCTGTTTAGCAGCACCCCTGGCTTCTACCCACTGAATGTCACCCCATCCAGTAGTGACAACCAAAAATGTCTTCAGACATTGCCAAATGTCCCTTAGGAGGCAATTTGCCCTCACTTGAGAACAAATAAGTTAACTTGATCAATGTATATAGCCAAACCAGATAGTACAAACCAAGCTACGGGATTATAAGACAGGAAGTATCTGTACTTTTTCTCTCCAGAATGTTCCCACTAAAAAACAAAATGGCTGCACATCACTTCCAAGATACAATCAAATGCTGGCTTCACAGAGAAACAGAGGAGAAATTGCACGTGCCAGAATTCTGTTTGTCAAGCTGCCCTAGCTCTTGGCTGCATGCCCACACCCTGCCTAAAACCTACTTCCCAAACTTTTGAAAATGCTTTCCACAGCTTTCAGAACCTGACCTTTAGAGCAGCTTTATCTATGTGTGTGTGTGAAATAGATTTACAATTTTCTATATTCCTGCAAAGCCAAAACCACTTATTGAGTCCAAATGCCAACTGGGGGTGGTGGGAATTTGCACACAGATGTCAGTGGATGCCAAAACAACAACACAAGAGCTCCACCTGCAACTAATTATAGAAACTGAAATTGCACTCTGGCCAGAAGAGGCTAGGTTCAGAACCCACCCCATCTGCTTTGGCCGATAAAATCACTCTGTTACTTTTCTCCTGTCAACATATACTTGCTTCTTAAAATCCTCTGAGGATGTCTTCTATAGGGAATTTTATTAGGCAGTGTTTTGGGGGTAACCACTCCCTCTGCCTTTCCCCACTTGGAGCTTGGTTTCAAAAAGTGCCTTTGGCACAAGTGAGATTATAATAATCTATTTGTTGAAATATTCCAAAACGTTTTCTTTAGTTCCTTGTGTGTTGTTGCTATCCCATTGCCAAAATAAAGTGATCCAGAGAGAAAATGGAAGATGGAAGTCACTTAGCTCTCCCAAGGTCCAGCATACAGGAATGTTTATATTCCTTCCCCCATTAGCCAAGTCTTTCATAAAATAAAACCTGGGAATAAAAATCTGTAGGACTACTAATGCAGTGCACATGGCTGATCTTAGGGCTGACTGCAAGAGATTACTGAGGAAAAAACCAGCTGACATCTGTGACAAAGATGTGTGTGTAGTTCACTTCAAATCATTCTCCTACATTCTAGCAAACAGAAATCAACTGTTGGCTCTGTGCCATCTCATCTATCTTCAGAACCAAAGGAAGTTTTCACCTACCCATGAAAGCCATTTAAAATTGTGGTTTCAGTCTAAGTAGGTCATTGCCTAAATTTGGACCAAAGGGTTTTCCACCTTGCTGGAAAGGTAGACAAAAGCTACAGTTCTCTGAGGAGCTGAGGAAGACTATTTCAAGATGAGGAAGGTTGACTTTTTGTTGTTGTTGTCCTTCTAAAATTCAGCATTTCAAGTTATACTGTGGTGCTAAACTGGTTTATATTACCCAGTTCTAAATCTGTTCGCCTTTGTCACATTGGTGAAGGCATACATAAACACTCATAATTTAAATCAGAGTTAAAATGAAAAAAAACTTATATACCTAATTGGTATTTGATTGACTTAATCTCCCAGGTCTCTTGATATGACTATAAACCCTTAAAATATTTGAAGAAAGAGGGTAACTAAGGACAGCTCAAGTCAGTGCAGTGAACATCTGTTTTTGTCCTAGAGCATCCCTTTGCCCTTCATCTCAGTCTTTTT
This sequence comes from Acinonyx jubatus, assembly GCF_027475565.1. NCBI lineage: Eukaryota > Metazoa > Chordata > Mammalia > Carnivora > Felidae > Acinonyx > Acinonyx jubatus. The sequence goes on along the minus strand of NC_069383.1, from coordinate 141,501,862 downwards.
AAAGAACTGCCCCTCAGGGCGCCTGGGTGGCTCAGTTGGTTAAGAATCCTACTTTTGATCTCTTGATCTCAGCTCAGGTCTTGATCTAAGGGCGCCTGGGTGGCTCAGTCGGTTAAGAATCCTACCCTTGATCTCTTGATCTCAGCTCAAGCCCCTCATCAGGCTCCACACTGGGCATAAAGCCTACTTAAAAAAAAAAAAAAAAAACCCTGCCCCTCCCTAAAGTCTAATAGACTCACCTGTCATAGTAAACCTTTCTCACATACCTGCCCCTTGCCCTAGCAATTCACACTCACCAAGTACTAGAGACAGGATATGACCAAGGCAGGACCAAAAATCCTTCTATAAATTTTCCAAATGGGAAGTGAAGACAGGGATCTCTTAACCATTCAGTTATGACCTGGGGGTACTGGCAGCCAAGACCACCCACCACATGAAAGACAAAAATGAGGCTTACACACAGACAGAGGCAGAGATCAAGAACCAGAGATGAAACAATGAGGAGAGACAAAATCCTACTACAGTGTGAGGCACTGGATCCAGTCAACCCCAAGCTCAACATCTGAGCCTTTCTGCAATTTCATTATAAGAACTAATAGATCCCCCTTTTTTGCATACACAGGCTTTGAGATTTGTGTCACTACTTTGGAGTATTGCCCAATACAATTAGTAAGTAGGTTTCTTCAATCTAATGTGTAAGGTCCTTTAAGGTCTCATTTCAGCCCACTGAAATACACATATTTTTATGGTTATCATGACTGATAATTATTATGAATAATAGTTCTCAACTAATAACTTTCTATTTTATTAGTTAGGAAGGTATTGAGCTGCAAGTAATAGAATATCCAACCAACAGTGATTTAAACTACGAGGGGCTAACTCTGGAAAACAGTGTGGAAGTTCCTCAAAAATTAAAAATAGATCTACCCTATGACCCAGAAATAGCACTGCTAGGAGTTTACCCAAGGGATACAGGAGTGCTGATGCATAGCAGCACTTTCAACAATAGCCAAATTATGGAAAGAGCCTAAATGTCCATCAACTGATGAATGGATAAAGAAATTGTGGTTTATATACACAATGGAATACTACTTGGCAATGAGAAAGAATGAAATATGGCCGTTTGTAGCAATGTGGATGGAACTGGAGAGTGTTATGCTAAGTGAAATAAGTCATACAGAGAAAGACAGATACCATATGTTTTCATTTATGTGGATCCTGAGAAACTTAACAGAAGACCATGGGGGAGGGGAAGGGGGAAAAAAAGGTTACGGAGGGAGGGAGACAAATCATAAGAGACTCTTAAAAACTGAGAATAAACTGAGGGTTGATGGGGGTGGGAGGGAAGGGAAAGTGGGTGATGGGCAGTGAAGAGTGCACCTGTTGGGATGAGCACTGAGTGTTATATGGAAACCAATTTGACAATAAATTTCATATTAAAAAAAAAAAAAACTAAAAGGGGCTATTTTCTCACATGACTAGAGGTCTGGAGGCCAACCATTGTAGGTACTGTTGCAAGTGCTCAGAGATGGGAGGACGTATGTTTCTGTGTTTGGCTTGGCCTTTCTCTCATGGTTATTATATGGCTGATACAGCTCCAGGCAACATATCAACACTCAAGACAGGAAGAAGTGGGAAAAAGCATCACTGGTGACATATATTTACTCTTTTTATCAGGAAAACAAAAGCTTTCCCAGAACCTCTCAGATACCCACTTGGGTTTCATTGCCCAGTTACATGAGACAGAAAGGGAGGGGCCTGACACTCGGCCATTAAATAGGCATCATTATGGGGCGCCTAGATGGCTCAGTCGGTTGAGCGTCCGACTTCGGCTCAGATCATGATCTCACGGTCCGTGAGTTCGAGCCCCGCATCGGGCTCCGTGCTGACAGCTCAGAGCCCGGAGCCTGTTTCAGAGTCTGTGTCTCCCTCTCTCTCTGACTCTCCCCTGCTCATGCTCTGTCTCTTTCTGTCTCAAAAATAAATAAACCTTAATAAATAAATAAATAGGCATCATTAGGACACTCTGGAAGGCCCAGCCACTGAAGGAGACTTTGACCACACTGAAAGTGCTCATCTACCTTCATAAGTCTCAAATTTTAATATATTGCTTCCAGACCTACTCCTGATGCAGACATTCTTAGTGTGGCCTTTAGTTCTAGGAATATTTATAGTTTATGACAAATAGGATTATTTAAAATATATAAGCAATATATATAATAATAACATATATGTTAACATATATAACAGAATAACAGATACATACATATATATACACACACATATACATATAAATGTGATTTGAGAGGAAGTACAATCCCCTGACCCCAATGACTTTGGGCCTGACCATGTAACATGCTTTAGGCAACAGAATGTTAGTAGACTTGATATGCACATAGGTTTGAAATGTGTTTATATGATTTGGTTAGAGACTTGGCATCTGTGATCCACTGTAAGATGAATTCCTGAATAGCTTCTGTTCCAAGGAGAATGTGGATGCATGTAGAACATATTTGAACTGAACTTTCATCCTAGAGCCTGGTGCCCTGAGTCTAGCCCTGTTCAACTAAGTTGCAACCAACCTGCAGATATGTGAGGGAGAGGTAAATGTTTTTTTTTAAGACAGTAGGTTTTGGAATGGCTTGTTACACAGCATTACTGAAGCAATAGCTGCTTAATACATAGATGCTTGGTTTAAGATAAAGTTTCATGGACTTTGTGGGATTAAGCAAACTTAATAATTTTTTTTTAACTGTAGGAGTTAGAGCATTTCATTTCACATGGGGATATATTGTATTAGTTTGCTAGGGCTGCCATAATAAAGTAGAACAAACTGGGTGGCTTACACAACAGAAATTTATTGTCTCACAGTTCTGGAGGCTAAAACTTCAAGATCAAGGTGTCACCAGGGTTACTTCCTTCTGAGGACTGTGGGTGAAGAATCCAGGCCTCTTTCCTTGGCTTGTAGATGGCCATCTTCTCCCTGTCTCTTCATATGATCTTCCCTTGGTGCGTGTTTATGTCTGTGTCCAAATTTCCCCCCCCCCCAGTTTTTTTTAATGTTTCTTTATTTTGAGACAGAGGGGGTGGGAGAGAGCATGAGTGGAGGAGGGGCAGAGAGAGAGGGAGAGAGAGAATCTACTGTCAGTGCAGAGGTGCAGAGCCCAACATAGGGCTTGATCTCATGAATTGTGAGATCATGACCTGAGCTGAAATCAAGAGTCAGATGCTTAACCAACTGAGCCACCCAGGTGCCCCACATATTTCCCCTTTTGGTAAGGACATTAGACAAATTCGGTTAGGGCCCCCTCAAATGACCTCATTTTAACTTGATTACCTCTGTAAAGACCCTATCCCCAAATAAAAACACATTATGAGTTACAGGGGATTAAGATTCCAATGTATCTCTTTGAGGAGAACATAATTCAATCCATAACATAAGTATTATTAATTTCCAGGATAGAAGTATCTAGTATACCATGTCTCAAGTTTATTTGACCAGAAAATCCCATCTGCCAAGTGTCATTTCCCTGGATACACTTTGGAAAACTGGCTTTGAGGGATTGATGGATCTCAGACTTAGAGTAGCAGAAGGAATGGAGCCTGAAAGAAGGCACAAGGAAAAGACAGGTCTGAATAGTGAATATATTTAAGTCCCATCCACAAATTGGACAGTTCTGGACACTCCAAGGCTGAGCCCTTAATCCCACAAACACCCAGTACTCAAGGTGACTGCAGCTGCATTTAACTGTTAGTGCATACCCCCTCACAATGCAGCTGCCTCGCCACCTTCCCAATAGGAGATAGAATTAATTCTATCACCCACTTCCTAGTGGTACAACCCTTCATATCTGGACATTTCCCAATGAAATGAGCATTTTAGAACAGAGTTTAATGACCCTGTTGAAATGGCCCTACAGTTATACAAACAAAACAAAATGATAAAAGAAACACGGAAATGTGATCCATCTCGACCTTTTCAAGTTACAGGCTCAAAATGAGAACCAATAAATCATATGCTGAAACTAGCTCAAAAACTCATCAAAAACCCATACTAATATTGATTTAGAGTAGATTATTTCCTATTGTGTTAAGCTAGAAATAGAAATCATCACATAACCATTGCTTAAAAGCCGTAAAACTCCCCAGGCAGGTTTACTTACACTTCTTAGGTTACATTTCCCAATGACCTTGTCCCACTTCTGCATTCACAAGATGGGTAAATATTAGATCTAGTACAATCTCCCAGCGTGTGATGCTATTTATATTCATGCAGATCCTTGGCCAGCCATGTGCAAGTTAGGAAAATGTCTCAAAATTGCTTAATATACATCTAATTTGGAAAAAGTAATCTATTAAAAATATAAAGTTAATTATTGCAAAAAAAATCCAGGAATATGAAAAGTCAATAATGTAATATGCATCAAACTGCAAAACATAAGTCCTTATGAAATTTCTGAAAATTTCTCCTCTACCATGTGTTCCCTCTGTGATCTCTATCACACAGGTAAATAGAAAGGAGCTGTAAAGACAATCATATAACCTTTTAGAGAAAATTAGGCTACTTTACTTTCTAATAGTTGCATTCTCCTGCCCCCAACATCCACACCCAACCCCATAGGAATTACAAATAACAAGGGGGCTGCCTCAAGTGGCAGCCAAACATCCACTCCAAATCTTTTCTTCTCACCTCTCCCCCAAATCATTCTACAGGTTTGACATTGACTTCACACCATTCCAAAGATTAGCTGTCTGTAATACTCTACCACCCTCTTCTTCCATTCAAGACAGCACATCATGAAGTAAAAAGTACAAGTGATAACGTAAGAGTAACTGTGCATCCATGCACTCCAGTTTATACAAACATGCCAATGATGCCAACTGCCAATACTGTAACTCTTCATGGTCCCAAATATATTTCTATTCATGCAGCTCTGTGTGGCTGAGAAGCAGGCCCTGGGAGAGAACCTGGGGGATAGGAGTGGGGAGGGAGTCTGAGATGAAATATCCATCCAGGAACCTGAGTAGCTACTCTTTGCACATAAGAGATTTGGTCACAGCCACCTACCCATTGTCTCCAAGTTTCCAACAGTCGTGTGCTTCCTATAACACAGGGAGAATGCTCAACATCCTCCCTTTGATCTGCAGTTGGGTTCAGCTCCCTTGGACAGAACCACTAGAACTTCCAAATATACTGCAAAATAATTCATGAGTGGGAGCCCTCTTCAACAATGCACATAAGGGTGAAAGGTTTGCATTAGTGAGCATTAAATTCACAGAACCATGAATTTCATATACAAGAGCACTTTGAGCTTCCTGACCTCCACCCTATGATGGATCTGCTTCCCATTTGTATTTACATAGTATAGTTCAAATGGTTTTAGATCACCCAAATTTAGGTTAGTGAAATTCTATTTATCCAGATACCCTCTGGTAGAACCACATTTGTAGATGTAGTCCGTGGTTGTGCATAAGAAACCACAATCAAATGTTCCGTATCTCCTTTACATTCTTTTCTTCCATACAGAAAAAGTTTCCATGATTTTTTCCTCTAAAGGGAAATTATAGTCAGTTATGGTAAATGGCAGAAACTCTAAACAGCACAAAAAAACACTTCTGGGAAAAAGAAATAAATTCCTAATTAAGAATAAAAATCCCAATTAAACTAAATCACATTCTTAATCATTTTATCAGAGTTAGTCTTTTTTTTTTTCATCTAACACATATGATGATAAGATTATACTCACAGCTCAGTGATCCTCTAAGGAGTTAGTGAACATAAAGTCTTAGCCGTTGGCATAAACTATACCAAAGCCTTAAAGCCCAGCTCTCTCATTTACTAGCTATGTGCACTTGGGCAAGCTGCTTATTCTTCTTACATTTATTTTTCATCTGTAAAATGAGAAAAAGTCTAGCACCTACCTCAGGTGACTGACACAAACACTAAATAAGATAATGTACACAAAGTTCTAAGAACAATGCCTGGCACATAGTAAACCCCAACAGATGTCTATCGGTAGCAGTAGCAGTAATAATAGAAACAGCAGCAACAGCAGGAATCTGGATTGTTCCCCTAACTTTATTTCATCTAACTCCACTTTTTGACAAACATAAAAACCCCACTGGTAGAAGTTTCTAGTGTTCCTTCATATCTGACTCTCCTTCCTGGAAAGAGGAGAGGACTATACCTCCTGACCCCTTGCAATCGTGTCACTTCCAGTCCAAGGAATTGTGAAGCCAATGTGCCATCTCCAGGCACTCCCTTCCTCTGGTGTAGTAACTCTTGAAGCCATGTGCCAAGGTGCAGAAAGCAGGGATCCTGAGTCACTGCCTGGAGGAGGGCTGCCCTGGAGACTCACTTGACCTACTTCACACTTCAGGTGAATAAGGAAGGAATCTTGATGTGTTAAGCCACTCAGATTTGAGGTTTGTTGATTACCACCCTATCCTGACCAATAGGTACTCCAATACCTCTAAAAGGGATCCTGACATAATTCCCAGAGGAGAAAGAGAGGTGCTTCAATTGTTAAAAAATAACTTGCTTTTTGTCAATATTTAGATTCTTTACTTTGTAATACTACCTCATATTGCAAGCAAATTGACTTTTCAAACTCTCCATGCTTCTTCCTCCTTTTATATTTTTAACCTAAAAAAGAAAATAATTACATTTTACTTCTATTTAATAACACAGGTTAATACTGGGGCTCTTACTGGATCATATGTCACATGGTCATATGGCACCCATAGTACCAAACATAGCCTGTGATCATAGTAGTTTCCAGAACTAGGAAGGGGTCCTGGGAGCACCCTCAAGTGTTCAATTGTTTCTGGCTTAAGGCAACATGGGACAGTTAAGTAGAACTATGGATATTTTCTACTTTAAACTAAAACTAACCCTTATGAAATAGAAAAGGGGTTTAAAATGTTTTTACAAACCAAAAAGGTTTTGTGCATCATTAAAATGTACCTCAATATATTATTTATTTTATGTTGTCACTTCCATATTTACATCTGTATGACTGTCAGAATAGACACATAATATATTGGCATAATAGCACATCATAAATATACATGTATAAGTTGGGGTCTCTGCTCAAAAAAATTTAATGATAGGAGCATAGGATAAAAGTAACTTTGAAACTGACAGTTTAAAGAATGGCCTTCACACTTTTTGTCGCTATTTGCATCATTCCTAAACTGCTGTAACCATTTTCCAAAGCAACTAAAAAAGAAGAAAACCAATATAGAACTAGGGAAATTCACATAGCAGTAACAGGTTCATAAGGACATCATGAACCAGCAAAGTCAGAAGAAAAAAAAAAAATAAAAGCAGAAATGATAGTGAGGAGCATAGATTTGATTTAGGGTTGAAGAACAAAACTTTCTGTTCCAACTAAAAATCACGTTTCCACATCTGAAAACCAGCAAAGGCTCTGTCAGATAGTTAAAAGGATAAGGTGATTGCTTTCTACACATAGAAGCAGGATGAAGAGAAGATTCTCATACAGATCAGAAATGCTTCTAAAGATACTTGGACTCCAAAGTGTGGTATCCAGGGAAACAGGAGGGCCAGCAGATAACCCCAAGAAAAGCAGAGAGCTTTGTTAGGCCAACATCCAAACCAATTATTGAAGAATCACTAGTTCAGCCAAGTTAGAATTATCTCAAATTTCTACAGAAAGTTAAATGATATCTGGGAATTTTTCAGCCAAATGGCACAGAGCTCTCTATTCCCCATCTCATAGCACTTACCTCACTATCAGTAAGAGGTGAACCTGGGATTTAAACCCAGGCATATCAGACTCCAAAACCCTTATGAAAACGGCAGCAGATAAATGAACCTCACAGAATAGGTAGGATTTGGAAATGGAGACTGGCTGGCACTGAAAGGGGAGAGGCAGGGAGAGGAGGCCCTGAGAAGGCCATTAGTGAAAGGGAACAGAAAAAGCTAAGGAATAGAGGTGGAAAACCCTGAGCGTGTGCAGGAATTACCAAGTATAGTGCAGGTAGCATAGGAAATGTGCAGGGAGGAGGTATGAGATAAGGCTGGGAAGGCTGGCTCTGGCCTTTCAGCTGATGATGCTGTTGGCTCAGCCAAAGAGGCAGACTTCACTCTGAAGGCAGTAAGCAATAATTGAGAGCTTTAAAGCAGAGAAATGGCATATAATGCAAGTAGGCCCTGGGAAAACTAATCTTGCTATGACATGGAAGATAGATTAAAGAAGAGTAAGAAGGTGCCTTGCACATAATACATGTGCATTTAATATGAATGGATAAAGGAAAGACCAGGTTAAAACTTATTGTGTCTCTCCAAGATGATACCAAACCCATTCTATCCAGTGCTATTTAATGTTTGGTTTGCTATTTAGAGAATAAATTCCCCTCATTCTAGAAAGAAATAAAGCTGCTGTGGCTTCAAAAATAAGTCAATTGATCAGTCAAGTGTGGCTCTCTAAATGTTGCTGTTACAGTGTCTACTCTGGCAAAAATTAACATTTTCTTCTTCTATGCAGAGGGAAGTACATCTGAGCTGCTGTTGTTACTGCTGAAAAAGAAAAAAAAAATTAACCAAGTACAAAAGTTAGGCAGTGAAGAATAGTTCCTCCCCTTCAGCAACAGGGTGAAAAAGTTATTGGAAAATAAGATAATAAGCCATAATTTCATATTTCTTATGCCCTTTTGTGGTCTCCAAGTCAAACACGTACTAAGCCATAGCTTTCTTGATGATGCCAAACTTCCTTCTGCACAGGTCATGGTGCCATCTGCAAAGCATCAATTACTCAGTGAGAAGCCAAGGCTGAAAAACCCTGAGATGAGTCATAACCTACCTGATTTTCTTCATGGGAAACCCTCATCTGCTCCTTGAGGACAGACATTCGGGCTGCCTCTTCTTTCCTCAAGACTCTCTCCTTCTTGAGCTCAGGGCTCCAGAAGGTCTTGATACTGTTCATGGAAGATCCCAACTTGCTGTCCTTGATGTCTAGCTCTTTCCGGAGGAGGTCATTCTCTCTCTGAAGTTCCTTGAGCTGGGCTTGAAGGTCTAACATTGTGCTATCCCTTACCTGCCTCAACATGGAGGGGACCTGGTGGTGGTGATGATGAGACGAGCTAGTCAGACCACCATGTTGATCCGTGTATGAAAGAACATCTGTGTGGGAAAGTCCAGCAGAAGCAATATTGGGACTACTCCCCATGGCTGTGACTCGACCTCCATATACAGCTCTATTTGTGGCCCTTCCCAGAGTCATGGTGCCCTTTGGGTAAGTTGTCGAAGCCACCCCCTCATGATCACTCAGATACATGGGTCCAGACGTAGCATAAGCTGCATTAAGGGACTGGATATTCTCCATGGACAGTGTCTTGCCTGTTCCTCCACCTCCCCCACTGCTTGTTCTTCTGTGGCCCAAACGAGGAGACCTTGGCAAACGAGGAGATCTGGAAGGGCTACCTTCCAGATTGGTGATTGTTCTTGCACTTCCATACATTTTTCTTCTATTATGAGGTGCTACTGAAGAGAAGGAATGCTATACTAAGTTGGGAGGTAAGCCAGTATTTCCACTATTGGCCTGAATTTTCACTGCATATTTTTCACCGTCTGTACCAGAAAATGACTCCAAATAGAGACCTGAAAAATGAGAAAAAAGATAATCAAAAACAAACTGTATTATATTTTTAAAAATACATTGATAGATCAATGATGATAATGATAGATACATGAACATCAGAGAGTCACACCCATATTCATTTTTTGAATGACCCCAAACTTTACTTACAACATGCAAACATTTTGTATATTTCCCCCACCCTGCCCCCAAGCAAGGTCAAAAGTCCTCACAGCAAAAAGGAAACTTGTTTTTCCTTAGGAAAATGAAGCTTTGCATTTTGGTTTGTGCTAAGTGACAGTTGGGACGTCCAGAAAATTCACCATAGAATTCCTCCTCATAGAGAACTTGGCTATAAAATACTCCATCCTAGGGGCGTGACCCCCCCCCCCCATACACAAGTGGCTTGACAGTAACTCTGAGAAGCTTTTGCTTCCTAGGATATCAAATAACAGTCAATCAGGTTGTTACCTCCCCATCTGTACCCATTCCAGACATCACTAATCCATCACTGTCCTCATTTCCACTAAGATTGGAATTCTTCTCAACATAATATTCTAGATGGTTTACCACCAATCAACTAGCATCGACTCAGGAGTTTGAACCTATTGACCATTTTGAAGCTAGAAGAAAAAGAGGTGGCTCAAAAAAACAAATAATCCAGTGAAGAAATGGTCAAAAGACATGAATACACACTTCTCCAAGGAAGACATCCAGATGGCCAACCGACACATGAAAAAATGCTCAACGTCACTCATCATCAGGGAAATACAAACCAAAACCACAATGAGATACCACCTTACACCTGTTAGAATGGCGAACATTAACAACTCAGGCAACAACAGATGTTGGCGAGGATGCGGAGAAAGAGGATCTCTTTTGCATTGTTGGTGGGAATGCAAGCTGGTGCAGCCACTCTGGAAAACAGTATGGAGGTTCCTCAAAAAACTAAAAATAGAACTACCCTACGACCCAGCAATTGCACTACTAGGCATTTATCCACGGGATACAGGTGTGCTGTTTCAAAGGGACACATGCACCCCCATGTTTATAGCAGCACTATCAACAACAGCCAAAGTATGGAAAGAGCCCAAATGTCCATCGATGGATGAATGGATAAAGAAGATGTGGTATATATATATACACACACACACACACACACACACAATGGAGTATATATATATATATATATACACATATACACATATACACAATGGAGTATTGCTTGGCAATCAAAAAGAATGAAATCTTGCCATTTGCAACTATGTGGATGGAACTGGATGGTATTATGCTAAGTGAAATTAGTCAAAGACAAAAAATCATATGACTTCACTCATATGAGGACTTGAAGAGACAAAACAGATGAACATAAGGGAAGGGAAACAAAAATGATATAAAAACAGGGAGGAGGACAAAACAGAAGAGACTCATAAATATGGAGAACAAATTGAGGGTTGCTGGAGGGGTTGTGGGAGCAGGGATGGGCTAAATGGGTAAGGGGCATTAAGGAATCTACTCCTGAAATCATTGTTTCACTATATGCTGACAAATTTGGATGTAAATTTTTAAAAATAAAAAATAAAGTTAAAAAAATTAAAATTAAAAAAATTTTTTTTTAAAAAGAGGTGGCTCAACCATCAAGACTCATATATATCTAGCCAGATCCTAAATGCTATTACCAGAGAAAATGGCAATCCTGGCTTTTTCTCCTTTCACATACATCTTTCAGGCTGGTGTTTTGGGACTGCTTTTCCATTTTGGTTGACCTAAATATTCACTCCACACTACCCCACACCTGTACAGAAATGGTACAAGAACAGTACACCGTGTTAGATTTCCTGGTCCCGTACCCCCTAGAGAAAAATAGTAGAAGTTCCCTGTCATGGTTACTCAAGCACTTTGGTACACAATTTTACGTAACTGGGCTACAGGGTTGTGATTATTCCCTCAGTGTTAGGACCCAAATGGCCTTAATGGGGTGTATCATGGCTTCCTGCTCTTCTTCTTAGGATATGTGTAAAGTACTTTATTTTTCTTCAGCTTTTTAGACACTAAGACCACAGATTTTGGAAAGGGGCAAACCAAGGTTCAGATCTCCACTCTAACACTGGCTAGCTGAATGACCTTAGGTTAGGGATGGGCATGTGACCCACATTGGTCCAAAAAGATTTATGCCATACTTTAGCTGGAACAATTGGAAAAGATAAGCTCTTTTTCAGCTAGAATTTTCTTGCTTTGATGTGGCGCTTCTTAGTACTACCATGTGGAAATGGCTTCCCCGGGAGAGAAACTAATGCAAAGGAAAGCAAACCAAACTTTAGATAGTTTGAAATCAAACCAAGTGACATCACTTGATACCCTGGATCTAGCAGTCACTGAAGGTACATCTGCCCCAGGCCAGTTTAGTTACACATGCCAGGTAGAGTGACTGCATTAAAGGCCCCAATTCTTTACCCCTTCCTGAATCTATGTCCTTGGCATGCCCTCCCATCTGACTCTGAGTTCATTCATATGATTTGCTTTGGCCCATAATGTGATAGCAAATGCAAAGGAAGCAGAGGCCTGAAGTAGCACTTGTGTATTTACTCTTTTGCTCATTTTCCTCTGTAGTACTAATTAGAATATGCCCAGTGTAGGGGCGCCTGGGTGGCTCAGTCGGTGTTTGACTTTGGCTCAGGTCATTATGTCATGGGTTTGTGAGTTCAAGCCCCATGCCCCGTGCTGACAGCTCAGAGCCTGGGGCCTGCTTCAGATTCTGTCTCCCTCTCTCTGCCCCTCTCCTGCTTGAACTCTGTGTGTCTCTCTCTCTCCCTCTCAAAAATAAATAAACATTTAAGAAAAAAAAAAAAGAATATGCCCAGTGTAGCCTGCTGGAAGATGAGAAATATAAAATAGAGCCACAGTGTCCTAGCCAATAGCCAACCAACCCCAAGACATTTGAGCAAGCCCAGCCAAGATCAGCAGAGCTGCCTAGCCAACCACCAGCTGACCACAGATGCATGAGCAAGTCCAGTGAGCTCCATACACTCATGGACTAAAAAAATACTTCTTAGTATGTCATGATGTTTCGCAGTTGGATGTTCTGCAGGACTTCTGGAGCAACAGACAATGGATACATTCACTCATAAGTTTCTTTTTTCATTCCATTCTAGTTGGGGTATCTTATACCCTAAAGAGCCCTCATATATAGTATGAAAAATATTTTCCATAAAAGTACCTCCTTTCCCTAAAAAGTCCCTAAAAATAATTAAACTCCTGTTTAAAAAGAATTAAAAATAAATATGTTTATGTTGCTCAGGACTTTATTTTGTTTTACTTGAAAAAATACACAAATTATTTTGGGGGTGCCTGGGTGGCTCAGTCAATTAAGCAGTTGACTTCCACTCAGGTCATGATCTCACGGTTCACGGGTTCAAGGCCTGCACCCGGCTCTCTCCATGCTGACAGCTCAGAGCCTGGATCCTGCTTCAGCTTCTGTGTGTGTGTGTGTGTGTGTCTCTCTCTGTCTGCCTCTCCCCTCACTTGTGCGCTCTCTCTCTCTCTCTCTCAAAAATAAATAAACATTAAAAAAAATCATTTTGTATCTAAGATTTTTTTCATGATAATGTGTTCTGTAGGAAAGGTAAATCAACAGTTCCAACAATAGTAGTTACATATATGATGAGAGAGACAGACAGTAGAATAATGTGACCGTAATATGAATAGTTAATGAGATGGAAAGATGTTCATGACATACTAGTCAGGGCAAGGGTGTTGGAGCAGACTACAAAACACGTTTATGGTTTAATCACATTGTAAAACACACATACATACACACTAACCTACAGAGAAGACTGGAACAACACACATCAAAATGTTAACAGGGGTGTCTGGATGGCTCAATCAGTTAAGCATCTGACTCTTGATTTCAGCTTAGGTCTTAATCTTACAGTTTGTGAGATCAAGCCTCAAGTGCTGTCAGCACAGAGCATGCATGGGATTCTCTCTCTCCCTCCCCCTCTGCCCACCCCCTCTCAAAATAAATAAGCATTTAAAAAAATGTTAACAGTGGTAGAATTCTAAGTGGTTTTCATTTTCTTCCTTTTATTTGCATGTGTTAAATTTTCTATAATAAACATCTTTTCTACTGTCTTTTTAGTCTCAATTTCATTTATTTCTGCTCTGATCTTTGTTATTTTCTTCCTTCTACTAACTTAGGGCTTAGTTTATTCTTTCTCTAGTTCCTTAAGGTATAAAGTTAGGTTGTTTATGTGAGATCTTCCTTTTTTTCTTAATGTAGGTGTTCATCACTGTGAACTTAAGAAAATATTTTTTTCCTTCTAAAAATTCCAACAGTTAAATGAACGTGTTATTTTTGCTATGCTTAGAATCTAGGAATCTAGGTCCTAGCTGAGCCACCACTTACAGAGTTGTCTTCCTAGAAGTGATAAAATCTAACTTGCTCTTTCCCTGTCTTCCCTCTTGTATCCAGAGGCAGACATTTCTGAGGTCTCTAGCTAGGGTGCAGGTCCCAATCCAAATTCAATAAAATTTATACCCACACAGATTTCATCTGTGGTGATTTTATCAGCCCAGCTGGCCCAGGCTTTGGAGAACTGAATAAAGAACAAAAAGTAGATCTGATCATTTAGAAACGTACATACACATAACACACATATAACATATGATATACAGAGATATAGTAACTTGTTTGAAACAATGTTTCTTTATTTAAAGAGCAATACATGTTGACAATGGCTCCAAGTTTCCTTGGGTTCTCTCTCTCTTTTTTTTTTTTTTTTTTTTTTTTTTGGCTTAGTATCAGGTTTATGTAGTGTCATGGTATGGGTTGAGAAGCTTTCCATTTTTCACATTTTCTGGAACAGTTAGCATAACAGACTGCTCTATCCCTGAAATGTTTGGCAGAACACACCCATAAAACTGAATTGGCTTGCTTGTTGATTACCTTTTTATTGTTTACTAGGTTTAGTGATCTATTCAGGTATGTTACCTATTTTGTACCAATGATCATTAAAATGTTTCTTAAGAAACAGTCCATTCCATACAGATTTTTCAGCCTTAGTGATATTGCTTTGTGTAACTTTTCCTTAAATATTTTTAAATCTCCTCCAGTTATGTCCTCATCTCATTCCTAATGTCGTTAATTTTTTTCTGTTTCTCTTGATGACCATATGACAAATGTAGGTCTACTTTTTTAGTGTTTTAAAGATACAGTTTTGTTTTGTCAATATATTCTACTACATACTCTCTTCCATTTTATCAGTATCTCTTTATCCTTGATAATAATTTCTACTTTCTTTGTGTTTACTTTGCCTTTTTGCATCAAATGTTCATTTATCTTCAATAATATTTTCTGATGAATGCATATAAGATTACACATTGGCTGCATATTCTAGGATTTTATGTATAGAACCCTTGTCATTTGTAAATAGCTTATTTTTCTTTTTATTTTTTTCTATCCCAGGGATTATTCAGAAAGATATACTTAATGTCAAAGTGGTTAGAAGTTCTTGGCTAATTGGTTCTAATTTTGGTTAGTCATTCTAATTTTTGGCATTGGGATCATAGAATAGAACATATATGTTTCTAATATTTGAAATTTGTCAAAGACTTTCTAACTGGCCAATAAATGATCAGTTTTCTTAATTGAAATAAAGCAACTAATAGATGATTGTAGAAAAACTTTAAAATAAAGATATGCATACAGAAGAAAATGAAAACACTCCCAATCCTGGCACTGATAGGCCCTATCTGTTGATGTTGTTGGTTCTAATTCTTTTCAGTATGTGTGTGTGTGTGTGTGTGTGTGTGTGTGTGTGTGTGTGTGTAATTTTAGACAAAAGTAATTATTATAGTATGTATAAAGTATGTACTCTCCTTTTTGTCAATGTTTATCTCAATGTCATCTCCTTCTTTCCACTTAACATTAATATCCAAATATCTTAATAAAACATTATTTTTAATGTGCACCATATGTCTCCAAGAGGGCCACCAATTACTCCACTTCCTGTATACCTTTATCTCACCTTCCACAAAGAAGTGGATTCTATTTTCCTTCTATCTTGATCTAGACTGGCCTTGTGACCTTGTGACTGCTTGGCTAGTAGATGCTTCAGAAGTGACACTATTCCAGCTCTGAGCCTAGCTCTAAAGAGGCCTACTAGCCTCTGCTTTTGCTCCCTTAAAAAACAGAGGTCTGGGGCACCTGGGTGGCTCAGTCGGTTAAGCGTCCGACTTCAGCTCAGGTCACGATCTTGTGATCTCGCGGTCCGCGAGTTCGAGCCCCGCGTCAGGCTCTGGGCTGATGGCTTGGAGCCTGGAGCCTGCTTCCGATTCTGTGTCTCCCTCTCTCTCTGCTCCTCCCCCGTTCATGCTCTGTCTCTCTCTCTGTCTCAAGGATGGATAAACGTTAAAAAAATTAAAAAAAAAAAAAAAGAGATCTAAGGTCTGAGCTACCTTACTGGAAAGAGAAGTAACACAGAAAGACCCAGAAGATTAGACACCACGTGAAGAGAGGCTACAAGAAGGAGAACCAAAGTATCCCTGCTAACAGCCAGCATTAAGACACCTTAGAGACAAGGCATCTTAGACCTTCCAGCCCAGCTGCCATCAGAAATTAAGTACATGAGTGACAACTAACACTATGTGTAACAGAAGGACCACTCAATCAACCCAAAGAGTAATAGAAAATAATGAATTATTGTTTAAAGCCTCCAAAGCTTGGGGCAGGGGGGTGGTTGTTATGCAGCAAAAGAACTAAAACAGTGACTTAATGTTCATTGAATGGCTATCTAATCAACTATTCAACCAATCACCTATATGGGGCACTTAGGTAATTTCTTTTTAAAATGGAAATATCATAGGGGCACCTGGGTGGCTCAGTTGGTTAAGCATCCAACTCTTGATTTTGGCTCAGGTCATGATCTCATGGTTGTGAGGTAAGCCATACTGGACGTGGAGCCTACTTAAGATTCTCTCTCTCCCTCTCCCTCTCCCTCTCCCTCTGCCCCTCTACAACTCATGCTCTCACTTTCTCTCTCAAAAAACAAAAACCAAAAAAAATTAAAACTGGAAATATCATAATTAATATTCTGATTGATAAAACATTGTATACATCTCTTACCATTTCCCTAGGATAAAGTTCTGGAAGTAGAATTATAAGATTTGATACCCAGTATCAAAATGCCCCCCAGAAATGTTGAAGTAATTTACACTCCCACCCTTACCTTTGGCTACTTCACCTCCACAGCCTCTACTCTTTACTCTCAATATATCCTGGAAGCCACCATCTTCTCTCAAGGCTACCAAAAATCCTTGAATTATCCAACTCAGGATCATAGTTCTACATATTCGGTAAATACATGTTAAGAAGTATTTAAGTCCCAATAGTGTGCTACACCAGTCCTGCTTTATGCCACTGTTTTCTTGACAGTTTGGCAAATGTTCAGGTAAACAAGGCTAACGGGGGTTTTGATTTTATACCAAGATGTCTCAGAGACTTTAGAACACTAATGTTTATTGTGACTCTTCCAATAGTGAGTATATAATGTAGCTTTTCCCAAGTTTATTTGACAAGAAAACTTCTTTTCCCTTCGGAAGTCCTGGAAATGTTTCACTGAACATTTTGATTTATTCATATAACAAATAATTTTTAAGCATCAGCTTAATTCCCAGTGTTTAATACTGAAACACAGCTTCTGTCTATGGAAATTTTATCCTCTAGAATAGACTTTCTTAGAAGTTTCTTCATCTCAGATCTAACCTGGTTTGAGGAGCAGACAGCTATAGGCAGTAGGCACTGCTTTAAGGGCAAGGACATGAAAGTGACCCAAAAGAATCAGAACTGACCTCTCAAAGGGAAATACAGAAGATCAAAATAATAACTGGTTGGAGTTATGACCCTACTAGAGCAAGAAATAAATACAATTCTGTATTTATTTTTCAAACACTCAATAGAAAAGCCAAAACGTCAAAAGGAATACAGGTCCATCATCATCAGTCTGTGTCTATTAAGTGAGGAAACAGGTGGATGTTGCCTACTCCAAGATCACACCAGAAAAGAGGCATTATATACAATTCCACAGAACTTACTAAATCAAATAGGAACTTCAGAGTCCATCAAAACGGTAACAGAATAATTTCTTCATCAGTATACATCTGCTTCTTAACAATAAATTATAATTAGTCACCTAGGCCCAACACTGTATTTGGGAATTAGTCTCTTTCCCCAGATTTACAAAGAGCAGGATGGTTTTCTGGAACAATTTTACCCTTATAGCTAGCTAGCACATAGCATGATGTTCATATCACAGATGAGGTAGGCCCAATTGACAAGGTAAGCCAAGGCAAGTCTCATGGCTGTCATGTCCTCCTAAGCCTCGTGATTCCTACTTATTCTACTGAGTCACTCACAACCCCCTCCCCCACCCCCAGCTGTGTTTAAATCACCTGAAATATGTTTAGGTACTTGTTTTGACACCTGGGCTTTTTTGGGTTGTATTTTCCTAATTACGTCTATCCTAATTTTTTTTTTTTTTTTGGTTTTTTAAAATGAATCCCTGAGAAAGAGCAAAGAGATCAACTTTATTCAGCAATCAATAATGCTCTATTTTCCATGACTGACTGCACGAAAACCATCTCTAAGCTTTTCCACCCACCTATAAATGCATTATAAGAAATAAGGCCAAAGTTAAGCTCTTACTGTTTTAAATACTATTATGAAGCCAAGATAGGCTAAATCATTGAGCTTTCTTGTAAACTCCTAAAAACACCTGCTTTCTTATATAGTTGTGATATACCATCCTAAGAAGGATAAATTATTAATTAGATTAAACTGAGCATAGAAACAGACAAATGTTGCTGACTATAACACCAAAGAAATTAATTGCATGACACTTTTCACTTCAAAAGCACTTCATGAATAAAATTCCAAGTTCAAGGGTAAGCTCCATTTAAGGTTCACACACAAAATCAAATCAAAAATGCTGTTACAAACCTATAAGAATACTTTCTCTAATTGCATATGGATTCATAAATAAAGTATACACTCATCCACTCATTCTTTAAAAGGTTTATGGACTCTTGAACTGTAAGCTCAGGGCAGGGAAAGGTAGAGAGTCTTGATTTCTGTCTACCTCAAGTGTCTCAGACTGGAATGGTCTATTTTAAGAAGAAAGCACTTCCTGCTATCTGCTCTAAATTAGGTTAAGTTTATTTCCACAAATCTCAGCCTCAGCCCATCACCTGAGCCCTGCTGACAGACCGTGTGAGCTGAGATCATCAGTATCTCCCAAGATTTAGCCCAAATTAAAATATCCTTTTTTTTCTTCTCAGCATCCCAAACTTTTAAAAAATTTTGTGTCACAGGACTACAGTTAATTCTGAAATCCTTCTAGAAGAAGACAGAATGTAGAACAAATCTCAAGCAAGAAGCAGCTGCCCAGGAGCCAGATGCTGCCCGCAAGTGTGTTATATATGGCTAGCACAGTGTTCTTTAGAATAGTGGTCTAGTTACAAACATAGAGATATAGACATTTCACATTAAAATACAGATTTCAGCTTCTCCTAAAACTCTGAAAATCTGACAATGTCAAAATCATTTCCCTATGTGACAACAACTGGCTAGAGCCAACCAGCAGCCACCCCTTCAAGAGAGAGCATGCCCCCTTTAGTATGCCACAGTCCCCTCCATTCCCTATTACTTTACATTCAGTCTGATTCCCTCTTTTCATGCTTGTCCCTACAGGCATTTAAATTTTACCACTCTTACTCATATATCTTTAAAAAGAATTCATTCTCCTTCACCATCCAGTTGAAGTCCATTATCAAATCCTACCAATTCTGCCTCCAAAATCAATCACGATCTGCTCCTTTATTTCCACTTCTACCATCATCACCCTATTGCACTGACATGACTTGCTTCAGCTCTCCCATACCATCCCAAAGCATCTCTCCTTTTCAAATCCTCCCCCTTCTGCCTTACAAATTGTACTCCAAAGTATACTTCTGATCACAAAAGATCTTCCCCGACCCACTTAAAACCTTTCAAAGCATCCCAGTGCTCTTTGCACAAAGACGGAAATCCTTTCCATGGCCTGAGGCCCTATGCAATTTGGCTGCTGCCAACAGTTCCAGCCTCCTCTCTTGCCATTCTCTTCACTGACCCTGCCTGAGTCTTCCTTTCTGATGCTCAGTAGTATCAAGTCCCTTCCTGACTCAGAGCTTCAACTGTGCTATTCTATCTGCAGGGCTCATTCCCAGTCATTACTTAGATCACAACATCTAATAGCATACCCTCTACATGGTCCATCCCATCCAAGTCAGATCTCTTGGCTGTGTTCTCTTAAAGCATAATGTTCTTTTCTCTTGGTATGAAACACCCAAATCAAGACTGCATCTCCTCAGACCCTTGGTTTGCAAAATGGGACAGCATAAAGGAGAGTAATCACTATGCACAAAGGATTCTGGAGCCCTTCAGGGCAGAACGTCATAGGCACTCCAGTCACAAAGCCCAGGATTCAGAGTAAGTGAGCTCTGTGGGAGGAGACAAACATGGTTACAAACAATACTACAGCTGCCAAAAACAAAATAATTACTTCAAGATAAGAGGGTATCCAGGCTAGTGATTGGGACTCAAAACAAATACCCAAAAGCCATGGAGAAACCTGTATGGACAAAGCATGTGAGTGAGGTGGGAGACCATTCCATGCTGTTTGGAGCCTGTGCAGTGGGGCACAAATGCTATGCACAAGGATATGACTCATAAGGAAGCCCATGGGTTCCAGGAAGGGTTACGCACAATCAGATACTGAGACAAGGGTTTGGGTACAGGTGGTTCATTTAGAAGGCAATCCCAGGAAGCACTCAGGAGGGAATTTAGTGCAAAGACATGGAAGTGAAGGAAGTCAATATAGAGTACATTTTCAAGGAGAGTTCTGCTAGGAAACTGCGTTCAGTCCTGCTGAAGGAGCTCTGAAACACAGTGAAGAACCTGGCTCAGAATTATACCTCCATAAGGGTAAGGTACCCATTCATGATTTGCAGACATTTGCTCCCCTGGTACATCCAGCCTGCACTACACGGAGGCCACGAGAAAACCCTCATGTTGCAAATATAGGCCATGAGTGCTGAGATGTGGCTGAAACACCAGTGGCATATGCTGCACCATGCATGACACACCAGTGGCTGAGCCAGCCACTGGGAAACTGTGTTGGCCTTCCCTTACAGGACCATATAGTGGGGACCATAGCATCTTTCTGAGGAAGACCGGTCTCAATAGCAACACCTTGTGGCACAAAGATGCAATCATATGGCAGAGTAGTTGGATAGAAGCCATCTCTGGGCTTGGGGGTGGGATTTATATCCATAACCCCCTTATTTTGGGGCAGTGTAATTCTGGGGTCAGGGGTCACAGAAGGAGACAGGGAGAGTGGAGAGAGGTGGGGGAGCCCTAGAGAAAAGACGTGGAACTTCCAGCTAAGCTGACAGGTGGGTTCCAGCATTTTTGGTTTAATTTGGACAAATGAAACTTGGAGCAAGGTTTTTGAACAATCCACATATGACCCAAAAGCCTTCCTCACTTTATAATTCCATATTAGGGGCACCTGGGTGGCTCCATTGGTTAAGCATCTGACTTAGGTCATGATCTTGCATTTCATGAGTTCGAGACCTGCATAGGGTTTTGTGCTGACAGCTCAGAGCCTGGAGCCTGATTCAGATTCTGTGTCTCCCTCTCTCTCTACCCCTCCCCTGCTCACACTTTGTCTCTCTTTCTCTCTCAAAAATAAACATTAAAAAAAACTTTATTAAAAAATAATAATTCCATATTAATTTGTGTGATTACTTATTGGATCATCTCTTGTCTCCTACTTTAAACCCTTATACTGTACCCCAAGGTTTAACATTTGTCCTATCTGGGGCCCAGAGCAGGACTACGAATAGAGGCCAAACACCATATATCCATACATTTTACAGTTATAAATCAAGCTAACAAACTGGTAAATAAAATGTATTCTATCTTCCTATCTTGACAAATATAAAAATGTGAAAGGTAGGCAGCCTGGATGGCTCAGTCGGTTAAGCGTCCAACTTCGACTCAGGTCATGATCTCACTGTTTGTGAGTTTGAGCCCTGCATTGCGCTCTGCACTGACAGCTCCAAGCCTGCTTCAGATTCCCTGCTGTCTCCCTCTCCCTCTCTGCCCCTTCCCTGCATGTATGCATGCACTTTCTCTCATTCTCTCTCTCTCTCTCAAAAATAAACATAAAAAAAAATGTGGAAAGTAAAGTTTGAATGTTAATCTAAGAATTCTTGGATTCTTCAAAGTTCTGGCCAAAACATAGTACCAAGAGGCCGTCCTGCCCCCAGTCAACATCCCTCTCTCCCCATCCCTAGCTCAGTCACAGCCCAGGGGGTCTCACACACTTGAACTCTGCAGCCTGAACACTAGGCTAGCTCTGTCTAGATCAGGGGCTGGCAAACGTTTTCTATAAAAAACCAGACAGTAAATATTTTAGATTTTGTGGGCCATTCGGTCTTTGTCACAACTACTCAACTCTGCATTTCAGCACAAAGCAGCCGTAGACACTCTGTAACCAGATGAGCATGGCTGTGTTCCAATAAAACTTTATTTATAGAAACAAGCATCAGCTGGATGCAGCCCACATTAGCCGGATGCAGTGGTCTGCTGACACCTGGTCTATACTTTTACAAATAGGTGCCCCTCAGCAACTTCAGACCTAAGGGTATATACACTAGGAGCATGATTTTTCCTTAGAAAGGCAGACCTGGCAAAAAAGCCCAAACAGACCCTGAAAGTCCACTCAGGGTCATTTAGGAAGGGAGGTCCCAGGCCCGTGGCTACCCAAAGTGGACCCTGGAATGCCAGCACAGGCTCCAGTTGGGACCTCCACTCGGCCCTGCAGACTCCTCCCCCACGGGGAAGATGCAGTCAGACTAGGGCCAGGGCCTGCCTTCTAGCACCTGAGGTGCAGGGGCTCTTCCTGATCAGACCCAAGGGCACACAGAAGATACGCAAAACAGTTTTGAACATTTGAAAGAATATATTTAAGATTATGATATTTTCATCATATCATTGAAATCACTTCCATGACAGTTAATGCAACAATTTTGTAATTGTAACCAGGAAGGTGAGATAATGTTTTTTACAAAGGAAAGAAAGGATCTGGCTGGAGACACATCTTTAATTTCTTGGTGTGTAGCCTGAAGCAAATTACTTGACTTCTCCAATCCTCACTCTTCTCAGCTGTAAAAGACTTTTCATAGTGTTTTGGGAAAGCTTAAATAAGATAAGAAAAGAAAAGTAATTAGCACAACACCCAGCCCAGCTAACGGTCAAAGAAAGCTAACTGGGGTAAGCTCCAGGCTACCAGAACAAGACACACCGGTTTAGAAATTCCAAGTTGTCCTAAGTCCTCCCAGTCCACGGAGCTTGCCTTGTCAGACACTCCTGAGTCAAACTCAGCCTGCTATTGAAAACTGTTCAAGACAGCAACCATTTTTTAAAACTGGAAAGAAAAAATGGCCATTTTCCCATCCTCCTCAGGCTACAATATTACACATCTGTAGGTATTGAAAGTCCCAATAATAAACCATTTCATTTTTAAATTCCACAATGACATGAATTGGGGAAAAAAAGTCGAGCTTGATATAGCAGAGATTTTAAAAGATGCTTTCCCATCATTCTCCAAGAAGCACTCTGCAACTCAAACACATTCATCCACACATCACTACTCTCTCTTTTAGTTTCCTCAAACTCGCTTTATAATGACTGTTTTCCATGTACAGATTTAGCATGATTACATGTTCAGCTGCCTTGGCTCTATTTTATGGTAAGGTGCTTAAGTGAAGAGGCTGACTATATTCCATACAACAAGGTAAGGACTCTGTATATCCACGTATTAGCTAACTGCACTCTCCAGTAACCATTTCCGCAGTTTTAATGTCAAACTCTTATCAATTTATTCTAAAGATTAAGTTTAAAACCTGAAACACCCAAAAACTTTTGTTAAAGGAAGAGACCACTGGGGCGCCTGGGTGGCTCAGTTGGTTAAGCGTCTGACTTTGGCTCAGGTCATGATCTCACAGTTTGTGAGTTCGAGCCCCGCACTGGGCTCTGTGCTGACAGCTTAGAGCCTGGAACCTGCTTTGAATTCTGTGTCTCCCTCTCTCTCTCTCTGCTCCTCCCCCACTCATGCTCTCTCTCTCTTCTTCAAAAACAAATTTAAAAAAATTTTTTTTAATTATTTTTTAATTAAAAAAAAAAAGGAATAGACCACTAACTAGTACACAAGTTAGACACACAAGTTAAAAATATAGCAAAATCTCAAACAATAAACAGTAAATACAGAAATCTGAGATGCTAAGTCAAAAATAAAAAGATAATTATGATTAATATAATAAACTGACTATAACAACATTATTCACTGCCTCAGAAAGTTTCATAAATGTAACAAATTAAGCTGGTTGCACTGAAGAGATAAAAGGTTTTTAGATTCATTTTTAAAACATCTGTGCATTTTCTTTAATCTTCAAATGTAAAATGTCAATTGCCAAAGCTTTGGCTATAGTGTACTTACAAAAAAGAATATTTGGGAATTATTGGGTCTTACACTAAAAATTCCTCAGTCTGTCAACTAACAGATGTTTCAGAGAAAGTGGTAAAAAGGTAAAAGAATAAGAACTCTACCCCTATGCCCTTAAAAATTCAATCACACAAAATTTTTCTACATTTAAAATCAACATGAAGGATTATGTCTAATAGGCTTTTGCTAGAAAAGAATATACACATAATCATGTACACAAGGAAAAATTTTAGCAAATTTTCAAGCTATTCCAAAAAAGAAGGGGAAAAAAGGACCACCATCAATAGCAAGAGATGGGAAATGGCTTAAATATGCACATTTGAGAGATAAGCATTTATCTATGTATTCTGCAAAGAAAAGAAAGAATAAATGCTACATCTTAACTCCAGGGTCTCTCAAAAATATGACTGATGACCATGGAGGAGTCACATGAGCCTTTAGCAAGAGCCAAGTTTAAGGTGCTGAATGGTACTCAGAAACCCCTCTAAGGGTGCCTGGCTGGCTCAGCAGGTGGAGCACGTGACTCTTAATCTTGGGGTTTTGAGTTCAAGTTCCACCTTAGGTATAGAGATTAAAAAGAAAATCTTTAAAAAAAAGAAAAAGAAAAAGAACAAGAAACCCCTCTAAAAACTGAAATTATAGTTAATGAAAGTTAATAACTGTACTAAGTCATCAAGAAACTTAGTTAAATCTCTTAGTGCATGGATAAGGATAAGCTTACCCAAAATATAAATATATTAAAAGGAAAATTACAGCATTTCAACAATATTTCTAGAAAACAAATCTGTAATATGGTTTCTGGCCTTCCAGAGACCCAAAGCCCTCCATATCAAAAGGGAGCCACAGCCCCTTTATTCGAGTTTACATGAGCAATATCTCTAATTATTGTGCAAGGCTGCCAGCTGTTATGAATATTGCAAATAGATGAGAACCTTTCTAGGAGTATAGGGTGTGGTCTTAGATGGAGAGAGTCCTATGAAAGAAAGGCAGAGTAGTACTAGAGAGAGAAAATCCAGTTTTGTAACCTGAGCAAGAACCAAGGAGGGGGCAGATCCATAGCTGTGTCTAGGGAATTTACAAATCTCGTGAGAACTTAGGGTTGTTTTTATTTCAATACTCTGAAAACAAATAATGTAAGGATATCCTTGATGATCACACCAGCCATGACCATTGTGTCTGAGCAATATGTCCTGCCTTCAGGAATCACCTTAGGTCAATGAAAAAGGAAAAAAGATGGACTTGGGAATCTAAATGATGTGTTCTCACTCAGTGAAAGGTAAGGGAGGTCGAGTTCCTCAGCATGAATCAAAGTTTCACAGAAGTTGAATATTGTAAATATGGTGGGAGAATTGAGTCACCATCCACCATACAGCAGGTTAGACCAGTAGACTGCCAAAGAACCCACCCAGAATGGTCAGTATCATATTTGTTACAAGTAGCAATTTAGCTAATGTGCTTAAATAAATATAGTTCAATTGAATTAGTAATAAGGAAGTGTACTTAATTTCTTTTTTTTAAGTTTATTTTTACTAATTTCTACACCCAGCATGAGGCTCAAACCCACAACCCAAGATGGAGAGTTGCATGTTCCTCCAACTGAGCACAGCCAGGCACCCTGAAGTGTACTTAATTTCTAAATTGATTTAGGTTTTATAAAGGTGCAAGGGCTAAAAACAAAACAAAACCAAAAAAAAAAAAACAAAACCCAAAACAAACAAAAAATACACAAAAACTCCCCTACAATTAAAAGTATCATTACAATAATGATTTAAGTCAACTCTGGGGTTCTACAAATTATTTACTTTAACTTTTTTTATGTTTATTTATTTTGAGAGAGACAGAGACAGTGTGAACAGGAGAGGAGTAGAAAGAGAGGGAGAGAGAGAGAGAGAGAGTCCCAGGCAGACTCTGTACTGTTAGTGCAGAGCCCAACATGGGGCTTGAACTCACAAAACAGTGAGATCATGACCTGAGCCGAAACTAAGAGTCAGACGTTTAACTCACTGAGCCACCCAGGAGCCCCAAATTATTTATTTTAAAAGGTATCTCATCCAACTTTGAGAAACTCTGGTTAAGTCCTGAATCCCACATTTATTATCTGTTTAACCTTAAGCAAGTTCACAAAACTTTCTGAGCCTCAGTAAATAACAATGGCCTCAGAAGTAACAATGGCTACTTCACAAAACTAAGGTCAGTCCTAATGAAATCAGAGAACATGCAAGTACTCAGTACAGTGCCTGGGGCTTAGTAAATACCCAGTACAACAACACTCACCATCATCAATATTAACTACAAACACATTGTATTGTTTTCTTAAAGGATGATCATCTTGTTGTTAATAATTAGTTTTTGCCCTCTATTAATTTCACATATGACTAGGAAAAGCATTCAAATTCTGAGCCTTATATTCCCTTCAATCTCTATGATCAGTTCTTGAAAGAAAGTAAATTGATTGAATTATTAGAAATAATAATACTACCTATGTAGGTGGTTTTACATGTATCCCAGGAAGAGAACTAGACCCTTAAGCACAATCTTTCTTATGTATAAAAGAGGAATAACAATATTAAACATTTGCAATGGCTTTACAAAGATTGGCTGATTGAAAAAGTTGCTAAGCAATTTACACATGAGGGTAAAATTTTCACTAGTGCAGCAAATTGCATCATTTGTTCAAAATATTCACTGTCCCTCTCTAGTCAGCTCATTCCTATATTCTCCTTCCCATAAAAAAAGAATCCTTTCTGCCTCTCTGACATCAGGTTTGGCCATGTGACTTGTTTTGACGAATGCAATGCAAGTTGAAGTAACACATGCCATATCCAAACAAAAGGTGTAGGAGCCATCTTATGAGTAATCCATTCGTTTTTTCTTCTTTACAGTGAGACCGGCTCATCCAAGAAAAGGACCATTCATTCCCTTCAGCCTGACAACCAGAATAAAGACAAGGTAGGGCAACATTACAGACAACCCCTGGGAGAGAAATAAACCACTGAGATTTGGAGGTTGTTACCTCAACATAACCTAGCAATATCTGACAAATACATGCAGATCCCACAAATGGAGGACTAAAACAAAATTTTAACATTTAGGTTAAAATATAGAGGAGCATTTTCTCACTGATTCATCTCCCTCACTTCTTTCCTCCTTTTGCCTTAATACCAGTCTGGTAATGTTATTCTTTCAGGGATAAAATGTCTCATCTTAGGTCTCCAAATGCAAATCACTTGTAAGTGATGTCTTTTGAGGCACAGATACACATAACTAACCATTTTAACTGTGCCCAAATGTATTCTCTTTATCATTCCTGGGCACTGATTTCTTTCCTAACAAATAGCTGCTCCAAATGCTTGGACATCAAGAGGAAGGCAATCATTGGAGAGGCCTGAAGGGGGATAAACCCTACTGAGATAATATAGTTATGCAAACAGCTCAAGTGAAGGGCAGAAAACATCAATGGGTGTAGGCTAGAACTCACCACATCAATGGTTATCACGTGTGTGAGTGCCTGCCCTGGAGCACAATCCCATGAAGAGTCCAGTCATGTCTGGCCCAAGCATGCCTCACCACAGGATGTCAAAGAAAGGGGCCCCATGCACCTGCTGTCTGTGATTCCATCTTACAATGAATGGCTCTGTGCATTCCAGATTGCACCAAGTGATGCCACTGTCATTCCGTGAGCCTTGTGCAAGACAGATGATTCAACCCTGATAGATCCTTAAAGGCAATAGCCGTGTCTCATTCATCTTTGTATCCCAGTACTATTACACTTGTAATTAAAGGCCGCTTAGTGCAGAGCAGTTAAAAGCATGGGCTTTGAGTCAAGAGTTCAAGATTCAAATACCAGCTTCTCCACTTACTTGTGTTAACCTTATGAATAGATGCTGTTAAGTACCCTTCTACTGTCCCTCTGACTTGAACATTTTAAACTTTTTTAACATTTATTTATTTTTGAGAGAGAGAAAGAGAGAGAGAGAGAGAGAGAGAGAGAGTGAGCACGAGTGGGGGAGGGGCAGAGAGAGAGAGAGAGAGAGAGAGAGAGAGGGAGACACAGAATCCGAAGCAGGCTCCAGGCTCTGAGCTGTCAGCACAGAGCCCGAGATGGGGCCTGAACCTACAAACCGTGAGATCATGACCTGAGCCGAAGTCAGGCGCTCAACTGACTGAGCCACCCAGGCGCCCTCTGACTTGAACATTTTAGAGCAAAGGACTTTACACCACCAATATCAGCATCCCTGCTGAAGACTTCTTTTGAACCCTGGAAAACTACTCTGCTCTTGTAGGGTGCAAGATACAAGTTCGAGGAAAGTAACCACCTTCAAAAACAACTGGTTGAGATGTTTATATGTCTGTGTTCACCAAAGCATTATTCACAATATCCAAAAGGTAGAAACAAACCAAATGTCCATTGACAGATGAATGGATAAACAAAATGTGGTATGTAAATACAATGGAATATTATTCATCCTTAAAAAGGAATGAAATTCTCATTCATGCTACATCAAGGATAAGCCTTGAAAATATAACACTAAGTGAATTAAGCCAGATACAAAGGGACAAATATTATATGATTCCACTCACATGAGGTACCTAGGATAGTCAAATTCAAAGAGACAGAAAGTAGAATAATGGTTGCCAAGAGACTGGGGGCAGGAGGGAATGGGAAGTCAATGTTTAGTGGGTATAGAGTTTCCTTTCGGGTTGATGCAAAAATTCCGAAGATGGATGGTGGTAATGGTTTCACAACATTGTGCATGTACTTAAAACCACAAAGTTGTACATTTAAAAATGGTTGAAATGGTAAATGTGTGCTACATATGTTTTACCACAATAAAAAAATAAGAATAATAAAAATATATTTTAAAAAAGAAAAGAAAAAAAAACTGACAGAAGCTGGTGGTTGGTTACACATCCCTGCTCGCTTAACCCTCATGTGAGATCATCTTAAGGGAGGGGTTTTACCCCATTTTCAGAGTCTCCTTGTGAGATTAAACTCCAGTCACCACTGGAGTAACTTCCTGAATAATGTCCCATCTGTTGTCTGCCTTCTCTTCCCTACCTCATACCCTGGTTCACCTACTGGTGATAGCAAATAATTACCTTCACAAGAATACTTGTCTCAGGGTTTGCCACTGAAGGCAAGTGTCTTAACTTCTCTAAACACTTACTTCCTCATCATGAGAAATAATACTTGGATCATGGACTTACTGTAAAAATTAAATGAGATTATTCTTAAACATGCTTAGCAAAATGCCTGCCACATAGTAGTTACTTATTAGCTTCGTGAACTTCTAGCCCAATAGTCACCTGCCTTTTAAACTAAGTCTCTCAGTTTCAAGAAGAGATTAAAAATCAAAGAGCTATCGTTTTCCATCTTCCACCCGATTAACACCTCCCATGATTTATCATTCGCCATTTAACCACAAGAGGCATGAAAAGGAACTAGAATTTTGCATCCAATTCAAGCCTTTGCTTAGAAGTGGGGTAAGCCCACAAAGGAAGTTAGATAAACTCCCAGATATAACAGATTTTCCAAGACAGACAGATCACCACCATACCCTCCTGACCTGGAGAATTAGGGAGCTATGGGGATAACAATACACAAACCTTAACTCTACCCTTTCTCTTTGCCTCCAAATGTACCATCTTAGCATCATTAAGGCTTATGATGAAGACTAAGATGCATTGAGTCTTTTCTGCTCTCTAGTGCACCAAATGAAACCATAGCATCAAGAAAATCCATTGAAGCGTATCCTTTGCTAAGTACCATTTTATTTGCTTTGGTTTCTCTTTACTTGCTTGCCAAAATACACAGAGAATTTTGTTAGCACAGTGATCAACTGTGCCAATTAGCAAACCAGGGGAATAGGTTACTGACTCTGGTGGACTCTCATAAATAAAACTGATGAGAAATTCAGGGCACCTGGGTGGCTCAGTCGGTTAAACATCTGACTCTTGATTTCAGCTCTGGTCATGATCTCAGGGTCGTGAAATCAAGCCCCATGTCATTGGGCTCCACACTGGGCATGGAGCCTGCTTAAGATTCTCTCTCTCCTTCTCCCTCTGCCCCTTCCCTGCTCTCTCTCTCTCAAATAAATAAATAAATAAATAAATAAATAAATAAATAAATAAATGTTAAAAAAAAAGAGTGATGAGAAATTCAATTTCTATACCCTACTTTTGTAGAAAATGATTTTCTGAATATGTGCTTTTTTAAAAGCTGAACATGTTAAAAAGGGAAGCTCTGTTACCAAAACAAATAAATAATAAAATCCCAAATTATATCTTGTCCTTTATCATAATCCCCCAAAGCTTTTTTCTAACACCTCATATGTCCATAGCCTTCAATTTTGTTCTTATCTCTCACAATTATATACAGGTGGCCAACCTAAGTACAAAGCATCTGACTGAAGGTAAACACCATCCATACTGGGCATGTCTAATGGTTTCCATCTTTGCCTCAATTACATTAAATTTATAAGGCTCATACTTCTCCCTACATTACTGCCTATATTTTTCCATTTCCACTTACTTTTTATAAAATAATGACAAGATTCCAGAAATATTCAAATAATCACACAAACTCTGCTATACAAATATGGTAAGTGCTGCTGAAATAAAACTACTTCTTGAGAGTTAAGATCATGATTATAATAGCTCAAAACATTGGTTCATAAGTTGAAGCACAGAAGTCAAGATTAATGTTATGAAAGGGACTTTAGCAATGTTACCATCTAAAGTACAAAGTGGTGTAAGTCATACAAAAGTAAAGTCATAGGCAACTGATATGCATAGGGCATTGTTGAATGTGGTTCCAGCATATAACTCTCAGTTTTGTACATTTCAGGGAGTACACCATTTCCATTCGTGAACTTTCTTACACCACTTTCAGAAGCTGTATACTATGAATTTCCTTTTAGTCTAACCACGTCAGTTTAATGCCAACTGTAAACATGTTCAAAGATTTTAAAACAAGAGCCATACTCTCTGTGCTCTACTCAAAACTCACTGAAAAGAACTTGGTCCCTGATGACATTTGGAGAGATTCTCAAAGCCAACAAGCAGTGTGGAGTCCCATTATAGAACAGGAGCATCTTCACCTGGAAAGTGGTCTTTTAAAGGTATTAAAACTGCATAAATTGTGTTTGGTCAATGGAATCATAATGGGCAGTGCTAGGATTCCCAAGACCATATTCACAATCTTTCTATTGCTTTCCAGGTCATTCTACTACTTGCTCATGCCAATTTCAAACCCTATACTCCCACAAACACCAAAAGCAGGTAGTTATTGCCATGAAAGTAAAATGAAAGAATAAAGAGAATCCAGCATCTTTGGTTGTGTCAGAGATGAAACCCCTTGATGGTTAAGTTCGAACCTCATCTCCTTAATGGATCACAGGGTCTTCATGCCTTCACTCTGTCTGCCCTCTTTCATCATCTGGCATCCCCAGCTAAGCTAATCTCCAGCTCCACAGGTCTACTTTCACCTCCCCAAATCCCAAATCTCCTATTCTCTTGCTCATCTTTGGACCTAGACTGTTCCTTCTACCATCAAAACGAAGGGCACCCCAGCTAACTCCACTTAGTGCTCCACCTCACCCTAGGTGTCACCTTCTTCAAGAAGCCCTCTTCAGCCTTCATCCATGAATCTCCTAAGCCCTCCGTGACACCCTGGGTGCTCCCCCATAATAGTTCCCATTACAATAGCCTGCTTATTTGTCTAGTGCCTCACTAAAGGCTACAATCCCAGAGCCCCTAAATATCACTTGCTCTGTTTACAGTTGCATTCCCTGTGCCCAGGAGAGGGCTGGCAAGAAGCAAGCACACGCACATTTGTTGAATATATAATATAAGCACTTAACTCTTTGTTAATAAAGTCCATCATGAAAGTACACTAGCCATTCTTGTTTTCCAGGATAAAATAGCTAATAAAATGACAATTACTGGGGCACCAGGGTGGCTCAGTTGGTTGAACGTCCAACTCTGGCTCAGGTCATGATCTCACGGGTTGTGGGTTCAAGCCCTACATTGGGCACTTTGCCGTTAGTGTGGAGCCCACTTTGGATCCTCCGTCTCCCTCTCTCTATGCCCCTCCCCCCGTCTCAAAAATAAACATTTAAAAAATGCCAATTACTTAATTCTTTGCATGAAAAAAACTATTGTAAAAAAATATCATTTTAGATCTGGAAAGAGACCAGATGATTTTGACACATACCAAGAGATCCCCAAATAAGGAGAAAAGTAGTGGCAAAGCCAAAAATGGAACTCAGGTCATTTGACCCACAGGTCAGTACTCACATCTATATATCCAAAAGGATCTGCTCTGAAGTTATTCTAAGCAAGTATTCATGTTACTGAATTCAAGGTGGCCTGTCAGAGTATTTGAAGCCTGTGTACAAAAAGATAGTTTTGTCTTGGACTTAACAGAAAAGGTAAAGAATTTCCCTTGTGTACCCCTGCTAACTGTTCCATGCTTACAAGCCTAATGAACAGCAGCCACTGAAACTCAGTTGCCTTTGTATCCACCCAGCTCAAACAAGATCTATTTTCAACATGCTCCTAAGAATGCCAAACACATTCACAACCAAACCTCCTGCTTCCCGCACCCCACCCCCACCCTGCCATGGGGAACTTCCAGGAACAAGATGGTTAAAGGGCCAAAATGCAAAACAAAGAAGGGGTAGGAGGGAACTTTACCCAGAAAGAACACACACACACACACACACACACACACACACACACACACACACACACATCACAGGAAGGAAAGAAGATACATCAAAAGCCCTCCTCTGAGAGCCAAATGTGAAAGAGTCAACAACATTGCTCCCAGGATCCTGCCCTTTGAACCACAATCTTGCTCCTACAGGTGATGACAGTTAACTTGGAGCTGGCTGAAAGGAAGGCAGCATGGTTAAACTGCCTTCAACTAGGCATAAGAAAGCCATCCTGGTAGGAGTTTGGCAGCCACCAGTTCACCAAGAAAATAACCAGAGAACATCGCACCAATCCAACCACACATCTTGCAGAGCAGCTCAAACCTCCACCTTCAGAACAGAGTTCACCAACAGGGCAACTCCAAAACCCTGTACCCACTTCAGTCACCTTGGACCCACAGAGGATGAACTTCCCACCTCGACCACACCCACCTTGTTTTAGAGAAACTTGCTACATAAGACCTAGTAACTACAATGCATAACTAGGTTTAGTTTTTCATATAAAACCCTGCCCTTTCTTATTATAATTAGCCACGCTGCTTTAGTGGAAAGCCTCTGACAGTCTGTATAAGAGTATTCCTACAGAACAGTCACATTGCTCAATTCCCATTCAAGCTCTCGTCTTCTAAGCCACTAAGAAGTTGCCTTGAATTAATAGTTTGCTCTTAATACATTTACAGGGAATGCACTTTGCTGCCTGCAATTCATTCATACTCTGAAATCATGTAATGACAACTACCTTTAGGGGTGAAAAGCTGCAAGGCAGGGAAGGAAAAAAAATGGAACAGGAACACTAACAGACCTGGCATGCACACGTGCAAACACACTGCACACATATAAGAGAATCAAGTGAGCAAAATGTAGAATCTAAAAAACAAACCATGGCAAAGTACAGCTGCTTGTATAAGGCATCTATGATCACTGTCACTGGCCTTTCATCCACAGGTGTACCCCAGAGATGCCCTCCGACCCAACCCACACTTTTCATCCACTGGGGCCACAATCTCACTATTAACTTCCAAGAAAAAGTAATCACTTAGTTCCTTCCTGAAAGTGCTGGCTGCCTTTCTTTCACTTCTCTTCATTCTCTTTTTAATTTTGTTGAGTGCCCACTAGGTGCCAGCAACTAGAGATTTCCTGGAACTTCAAAGCAATAAATCTGAAAGATGGAAGTGGAAAAGGAATGCCCAAAAGTTAAAAGCACAACCTGAGGTACAACGCTGGGAAACAGAGCCAGCCAAGGACTAAGGCAATCTGACAACGGCAGAAGCTGAACTGGCCCAAGAGAGGGGTGACCATTTATATGAGCAATTAAGTCAGTGTGGTTGTAGCCTTGACCTTCCCCAGCTAAGGCACAGTGAATAGCAAATCACAAAGAGGACTCAGCCCGAGCAGTGAAAAAAAGCCAGCCTGGCTCTTCCTGGTGCCTTTGCACTGACACTGGGTTCAGGGTTGTTTCTGCTGTAATCAAGGGGCCATACACTACTACTACGATGGCAAGCGATAATTTAGGAACCTTGAGGGTCAGGCAGATGCAGGTTCAGTTTCTAGATCTGCCACAGCATTAACTTTGAGCAAATCCTTCTGTTCATTTATTCAATCAACAGATATTTATTTGAGCATCTACTATGTGTTAAAGACTCTTTTAGGCACTGGGGATAGAGCAAAAGGCAAAAGCTCTTCCCTTCATAGAGCTTAGCAAATTCTTTGAGCCTCAGTTTCCTCATCTACAAAATGGGAATAATATACCTACCATTATAGGTAGTTTGAAATGAGGAATATAAAGCACCTAGCACATAATAAATGTTCGGTGAATGGTATCCTTCACAGAACAGAGCTAACTTAGCTACAACTCCCAACTAGAGTATGAGCTCCAGATGAAGAACTATCTCTGGTTTACCTCTATACCCCCCAGTACCTATCACATAGTAGGTGCTCAATGAGTATTTCACAAATCAATGAATGATTATTCAATCAATAGTAGCCATTATTATGGTAACTTATAATCATTATTCTTTCCCAAGCCACTGAGATTCTATTACCTAAAAAAGCAACAGGGAAGGGGGCACCTGGGCGGCTCAGTCAGCTGAGCCTCCAACTCTTGATTTCAGCTCAGGTAATGATCCCGGGGTCCTGGGATCGAGCCCCACGTCAGGCTCTGCACTGAGCATGAAGCCTGCTTAAGATTCTTTTTCTTTCTCCCTCTGCCCCTCTCCCTTGTTCACTCTCTAGCTTTCTCTCTCTCACTCTAAAAAAAAGTTAAAAAATAAAAAAAATAACAAGGCATTAAATTAAAGCCTTTTTTAAATAAAAGTAAGGTGCACTACACAATATATCTTCAGACTTCTTTTTACATAAAAGAGAATGTTACTAAACGTAAGTATTCCAATTCAAGAAATCTATTAGTATGGAGACTTGCATAGGCAGCTGATGCAGATGTCTGCCCACTGCTTTCCTAACCATAAAGTAAGGACAAGTTGGCCAGGTTTCAGGTTGATCCATAAGACACTTAAAAAGTACAGTTAAATGATGGGGTGCCTGGCTGGCTCAGTCGGTAGAGCATGTGACTCCTGATCTTAGGGTCCAGGTTCGAGCCCTACATTATGTGTAGAGATTATATTAAAATAAAATCTTGTATAAAAGAAAATGCTTGATAGCAGCACTCTCAACAATAGCCAAATTATGGAAAGAGCCTAAATGTCCATCAACTGATGAATGGATAAAGAAATTGTGGTTTATATACACAATGGAGTACTACGCGGCAATGAGAAAGAATGAAATATGGCCCTTTGTAGCAATGTGGATGGAACTGGAGAGTGTGATGCTAAGTGAAATAAACCATACAGAGAAAGACAGATACTTTCACTCTTATGTGGATCCTGAGAAACTTAACAGGAACCCATGGGGGAGGGGAAGGAAAAAAAAAAGATAGAGAGGTTAGAGTGGGAGAGAGCCAAAGCATAAGAGACTCTTAAAAACTGAGAACAAACTGAGAGCTGATGGGGGGGTGGGAGGGAGGGGAGGGTGGATGATGGGTATTGAAGAGGGCATCTTTTGGGATGAGCACTGGGTGTTGTATGGAAACCAATTTGACAATAAATTTCATATATTTTTAAAAAAATACTTAAAGTTTGGCACACGTACTAAAAGATAATCTATCAGGAAGGTTATGCTTTAAAAAGAGTGCCACATCAACAAACAATCACAAAACCTCAATGGCTTAAAACAACAAAGGTTTATTTCTTGGTCTCATTATATGTCCAATGCCAGTTGCTCATTTAGTGACTAAGGGACTCAGGCAGATGAAGACTCCATCTCAACACATGCTTCCATAACTATCACAGCAGAAAGCAAGCACTGTTCGGTCTCACACTGGAAAGTAAATATTCTAGCATAGAAGTGACACTAGTCACTTCCAACATACACCTGGAAGGAGAGAAAAGTAGCTAGGGTGAACATAAACAATCTCTACCAAAGGTGATACTAAGACCAACAAGCTGTGGAATAACAAAGGGATTTGTTAAAGAGAATGCTCCAATAAAACAACTAGACAGCTCTAAGGTTCTCAAATCCTAGACCTCAGAGGGTGTTTTTTAGAGCAGTGCCCTAAACATGAAGACATCTCAAACAACACAAACCTGGACTCTGAATTTTGAGAGCAACTCTGATTTTTTTCTATAACTATACTGAGGGTCCAGATAAGCTTTTATTTAGGAAACACAAAAAAAGTTTCTACAGCTGAAAAACATTAGAAAAACCACTAATGTAAACCAAATCCTTTGTTTTACAGATTAAAAAAGTAGAGGGGGGGAGGGGGGAAGGAGGCCCAGGAAGTTAAAGTGACCCCACCCCACCCCCAGGAAAGCTCCAGAATGTTTACCAGATGTAGAAATAAGTCCATTGATAGATTTGTTGTACGGCTGCACCACCCTCTGGCCTTACCCTTCATCTTTGCTCTCTTTAACTGGCACAATAGAGCCAGACCCAGACCAAAATCATGTCACACAATAAATGGTATGGACGGTAAGTAGTCCCCACCCTACTGCACTAAATAATGATTCACATCCCATTAGCAATGCTCTACATTACTCATTCCTTATTTCCTGGCAAATGTGAAGCCATTAGTAGAAGTTAATACTAACCTTCAGGACACTTTCATTTTGTTCTCAGAAGACTACAGGTTAACAGCCAGCTAGGATGTGTATTCACTCAATTTCATTCTTTTCTCATGTGCCCAGCTTTGCTTCATGCCCAGTTTTCCTCTACCTTTCATTCACACTAAAGCACTGGGTGCCACATACTTAGGCCTCAATGGTCTTCTAACCCCCAATCTTTCTTTTTCAAATCATCTTATACTATCTAGCCCATGAAATAAACTCAAACTTTTCAACCTGGAATGCAGTTACCTCAATTTTATTCCAACCTACTCTTCCAACATTATCTCTGTTGTAGTACTGATCCTGCCGGGCCAAAGGCAAGATGATGGGCCTGGAAGTCAAAATAACATAGTAATAAATCCTAGATCTGCAAGTTCCTTAATCTGAGTGTCAATGTTCTCACCCTTAAAACAGTATGATGGCATCTACTTTGAGAGCGTCTTGAGAGTGTGTAACAGTGAGGATTGTGTTTGACTACAAGCAACAAATAGTGGCTTGCAAGTAAGGAGGTAATTTGTTTTATGCAATAAGAAGTATGGGAGAAGTCAGTCTAGGCTGGTACTATGGCTCAATGACATCATTGAGATCAAGATCCTTCCAGGTTCCATTTTTATGGAACTGTCATTAAAATGGAACCATGGAACCATTCAAAATGGTTTTGCCATTTTTAATATCTTTGTTGCGGTAGTTGGCTGCTGCCCTTTCAGGCACTGCACCTATGTTCCCAGGAGCAAGAAGCAGAAAGGGGCCAAAGCTGTTGCGGTATACTAGCCACATGTGTCCTCCTCACTAAGCTTTTAGGAAAGCCCTCATCCAACAACATCCACTTACATCATTATAAGACCTGAGTCTCATGGCCACTCCAGGCTGTAAAAGAGTCTTGGAGAGTGAGATGGGCATATTTCCATCTCAAACAAAATTGAGGTTCTTTTAGTTAGAAAGGAGAGAATGAATATTGGATAGGCAATCAGTAATGTCCATCATAGTATTAAATTATACATTTTAGGTAAAGTGCTAAGCACAGTAGTTAACAGCTCAATAAAGGTAGAGCTGTAATTACTACCATTATAATTACTGTTGTTATTATTACTCACCTATCTTACCCTCTGATCAAATGGAATAACTCATTATATCTAGATGTTCTCCTTACATTTCTACTATATACTTATCTATATGCTCTATATGTATTTCCAACACTATCTCTGCTTCAAGGTCCAGGAAAATGCCATTTCATCCAAGAAGTCTTTCCTGACACCCACCCCTAATAATAAGTGCTATGGTGGCGGAACCCACATCTGACAAAAACTCCTGTGTTCATTATTCCATTGAGCCTCGTCTCTTGGAACACAGTGGGCTCTAATAAACAGTGCCTTGATAGTTTAAGTAATTCATGTACATTTCATACTCACATTTATAGTCAATCCTCTAGAATCAAACATGGTATATTCCTATAATGTAAAAGTTAAACGTTAGGTTTGTATGTCATAAAGCTAGTTGTGGGACAGAGAGGATGCAGATTGTATTCCCTAAGAATAAGAAGAAAAACATTATAAAATTCTCTAACACACATTACTTTTTATAAGCTGTGGGAGTTCAGATTACAGTTCATCAAATATTCCCTCCTCTACTATGGGCAGAGTCTACTTTTACCCATGGATGTTGATCTTCACCATGTGACATGCTATGTCCAAAAAGGTCATTAGTGAAAATGACATTTGCTTGTGCAGTTTGACTTGGCTATCAAATCCAGTTACCTGCCACAAGAGGGGCATGCCTTAAGTAGCTGCGATCCCTTCTGCTTAGGCCCAAGAACACATGGGGAGCAGACCAGAACCCAACATGTAGCCCACAGGACAGCCATCCCAAGAGCCCAGCCTAGATCAGCCAAATCACAGTCAACTTAAAAATTCAGGAGTGTGAGAATTAATACCTGTTGCTGTAAGTCAAAAAGTTTTGACACAGAG
Source organism: Acinonyx jubatus (assembly GCF_027475565.1). Lineage (NCBI taxonomy): Eukaryota > Metazoa > Chordata > Mammalia > Carnivora > Felidae > Acinonyx > Acinonyx jubatus. The sequence continues at coordinate 141,462,819 of NC_069383.1, read as the reverse complement.
CAAAAGTTGCCTAATATAACTTCTATCAATTGATGTTTTTTAGCATTTCTTACATGTTGATTCACTTTGTTCCTTTTCTTCACATAAGAAAGAACAGTGTGAAGCATATCTGTCTTTGGTACATCCAATGATGTCTGTCTTTGGATCAACTGTTTTAGATTTATGAGATCTACATTCCCATTAATATCAGTGCTTTTTCATTTTCCATTTGTTTATTTTTCTAAAAGAAAGTCACAACAAAGTATCAAGCAATAATATAAACCTTGCTGAAACTAAACTGTTGACTGGTAGGTCTCCCATATAACAGCCAAAATGTTAACTTCTTATCTGATAAAAGGCATTTAAGGGTGTCTGTAATAAAACAAACAAAAATGTAGATTATACAAAGTCAATATCACCAAAGTCAAAGACTGTCTGTTGAGGTGAATTTATGGATTCCATTCATTTAAACTCATATTTGAGGGTATCTGTTTTGGCAAACCATGACCATTGAGTTTCACCAATAGGAAGACGCTGATAAGGCTTAAGTCTTGTGGCCTTTCCAACAAAATAAAATAAGGAGGCCATACTATTTTAATAGAATAATTTTAAATATAATTATATTTACTCACTAATGAAAAAGAGTCTCTTTGTAAGTGAAAGAGAAAATAAAATTCCAATCCCTTAGCAAATGGGGGGAAAAAAGCCAACTGAATAAGATCATGTATTCAACCAATACCTATTCAAAACTCCAACTGGAAGTTTAAGGTATCAATAAAAATAGAAGAGTGTGGGTTTTGTTTTGTTTTATCTTCTTTTAAATAATCATCATTACATTTGGAACCAATTTCCACTCAGCTAAAGTTGACCTACCAGAAATATATAATACACGAAGTTACTAAATTTGCCTATTGGTAAGAAGTGACAGCCTTCAGAGTGGCAAGACACATAGGACAGTGCAAAGGTCATTAACATCGCAATGGACTCTTAACAGAACAGGCCCTATGTATGCTGGGAGAGGCCATACTTCAGAACAGACACATAGACAGCACAACCCAAATTCGAATTCAAGGCCATAGCCAAGGTCACAGGCTCTGGGTCAGAGAAACCTGTGCTGAAGAGATCACTGTTACACTAAACTGTGACACGATACAAAACTCCTTTTAGCTTCCTTATCTATAATTTGGGGGTAATAATAACACCTACCTCATAGGATCTCTGAAAGTTTTTAAAAAGATAATGTATGTAAAATACTCCACAAAGTGCTAGCATATGCAATAGCGATAATAGTAATAGTAATAATACTACCCTCACAAACCTGGCTCCTACATGATAACCACCCTAATCAGTATACTCTGACTCACCATCTGTTCACAAAACACTGAATGCACAGCTTTATAGTCACATCCAGATACAGCTTCTATAAGGTAACAGCTCTCTGATCAGTAACTTTTCTAGTGAATTCAGGAAAAGGGCACTGAAAAAAATAAGGCTTTCACTAATAGAGAATTGAGACCATACTCCCTCCACCCATGAACATCTTGCTGGTGAAACCATGCTTCCATCACCATCCACACATCACCCTCCCAAACTGTGCAAGGCTTTTATTAAAGCACAGAGGCAGACAGACAAGATGGCTCACCTTAGGAGCAAACTCACCTTAAAAGCAAACTCTTCTACCCTCCAGAAATGATCTGGCTTGACCCCACTGCCACCTCCAAACTGACAGCCAAACTGTAAGTGAAGAAGGCAAGCCCTCACTTCCAGAAGTTGAGTTACACTGTCAAAAACTAACGGAATCCCTTCAATCCGTGGTCATCCTAACAAGGCATGCTTGTCTGCTTCAAAAATATCTTACAAATCCATTAATAGAGCCAAGAACCAAGTACTATATACTGAAAAACTATGTGACTTTACAAGGACAAGAGTGACCATAGGAGACAAAGTGCCACACCCTTTTTCCAGATAGCTCAACAGTAAATGGTGTCACTTATAAAGAAGTCTGCAATTCTAGAGAAATAGGTGGGCAATTCTAACCCCCTAATACTCCCCCCCCCCAACACCACTGCATTATTTTTTACACAGATCCATTTCATCTTTTTGAAGCCAATGGCCTGAGCATCCCCAACTACCACAACTAGTGAGGGGAGGAAGGGGCAGAGAAGAAACAAACACAAGTCAAGTATACTTGCTTCTGAGCCCATTTTCGAAGAGTTTTCCTCCCGCTTGTCTGCCTCTCACAGCTGGAGCCTCATACCTGGTGGAAACCAATGGTTAAGTAAAACCACTGATTTAAAAAGCCAACCAGGAAACTAACCATGACAAGTGGGAGCTGCCCTCCTCTCCCGAGCGTTGATTGGCTCTTGAGGTTTTACCGGTCCCCGTTCTGCCCACATAAGTGGCAGGTGTAACTGTCAATCACAGAGGGACCTGACAATTCACCACTCTGGGAGTAAATTGCCTTTCATCCAGCAAAGGCAGGTAGCCGCCTAAAATCGATCCGCTCATAACAGAGCAGACCCTCCCTCTCTGGAAAGGAGAACAGAGACCCTTAAGTACAAAATAAATAAGCCCGGGTCGATCCGAGAGTTTATGAGCGCTGTTTTATTAACCCGCACCAAAGCAGTCCTTAATCTTCACTGTCCTAAGATGATCTTTCAAACGCTCGGACGAAATTAAAAAAAAAAAAAAAAAAGGAGAAAGAAAAAAATAAGGCACAACCTTCTAAGTACCCCTTGTCTTGTATAATTCGGAGATGGGGAGGGGAGGAAAGGAATGCCGTTCAGTTTAATTTCACAGCGTATTCGTTTTCATACACCACCACCCTCTACCCCTCCCCAGTAAAGCCGGCTTCATTTTCCCTGACACGGGTTTTTTGTTTTTTTTTTTTTTTAAACACTCCCCTCGGAGCCCACCAAGGCAGTCAGGCACCCCACCCCCCTAGGCTGGGGCTCCACCTTTCTCCACTTTGTTCTGCTTGGGGTTCCCCCAGACCCTTGCCCCTGCGTACACCCCACCCCTCGAGGCAAGGGGGGGGGGGGAAAGCCAGGCGAAAAAGGGGAGCTGGAGAAAAGAAAGGCGATGGCAGTGAGGGTGGCTGCCGGAGAGGGACTGCAGGAGGTGGCCCGGGCCGCCGGGGCGAGCGAGCGGCGCCCGCGCGCCAGTGCAAGCCGTGCACTTGTTCCAATCCGGGGGTTTCTACATCAAGGCAAATCCGCCCTTAGGCCGCCCCATCCTTTTCCCCGCCCCAGAAAGCCCCGGGGGAGGCGGATGGTTCACCCCTCGGCTCCCCGTGATAACGCATTGCAGCTCCCCACTAGTGAGGGGGACCCGGCACGAGGGATGCCCGGCATGGGCGCCCCGAGGGAGCCGGGTGCCCAGCGGCCCCGGCCCCGGCGTCGACGTCTCACCTTTCGGATGCTCGCCCCGGGGCCGTCCCACATGGATTTTTACAACCTCACGTCGCCCTGGCCCCGGGCGGCCGGGAGGAGCTGGAGCCGGCGCTGGAGCCGGAGCCCGAGCGAGCAGGAGCGAGAGGAGGAGGTGGAGGAGGAGCGGGGCGGGGAGGGAGGGCACGGCTCCGAGAGCCGGGGCCGGGCGCGGGGCCGGGCGGGGCTGACGGCCGAGGGGGCGGCACCCGCCGCAGTCCCGAGACGCGCGCTCGCGCGGCGCTGCCAGGGCTGCGCTCCGCCGGGCCCCCCGCCCGGCCGCTCCGCGCGCTCGCCGGCTCGCCGCGGCCCTGACTCACATTCCCAGCATTCCCGAGGAGCCGCTGGGGGGGCCGGGGCTGGGACGCGGGCGCCTCCGCGGGGGGCAGCAGAGAGCGCCTGGCCCTGGGTGGCTGGGGTCTTCGAAGCGCCTCCCTCCGGGAGGCCGTCTTGACGCACGTGGCCCTCATTCTCCTCTCCCCGACGCCCCTTCCCGGGTACCCCCCTCCAAAAGCAGGCAGGCACTCCTGGGACTAGTCAAGTGGCTTTGGCGACAGGGGCAGGGATGGCACTTGGTAGAGGAGATGCAAACTGTCTTTTAAGTTAAGCTTTAGAGGGGAGGGGAGGTTGAGGTTCCCATGCCCTGGCACCCTATTAACTTAATCTTCTTTAGGAGGGTGAAGGGACTTCATAAGATTTTTACTTTCTTGTTCTCCTAAGGAGAACAGCAAATGGAAGATGAAAAAGGGAGCAAGGAAAAAAAAAAATCACCATCATCATCATCATCATCATCATCATCATCATCATCGCCATTCATTGAGTGCCTTCTCTGTGCACTGCAATGTGCGTGCATCATCCCGTTTAAGGTAGAAAGATGGCGTCTGAGTTCATTCACACACACGTATACACCTCAAGATAATTTGCAGCAGGAGTTTGGACACGTTTTTCATTGGAAAAAGCTTCCAGCCAACAAGTCTGGAGCCCCAGCCACTACCATTTTGTATTAGGGAGGGGACTCCAAACCTCACTGGAAGCTCCAGATTTGGTCTCTCACTGAGTAGTCAATTTGCAAGACTGGAGCAGTGATTTCCTTTCTGTCCTGATGAGTCTGCTGCCAGCAATTTCAGTGGCCAGATCTAAATGTTTCCTGCTGGGAAGCTTGGGCAAATGAAGCTAAATCCAGCCATGAGATGTCTGGATAAGCAGAGGTGTGGAATCAGCATAATGACTATGGATGACTCCTTCCTTCCTCCCATGTTGGGAATTCAAATATTAAATGGAGGAAGTAGGCTCTACCCAAATGCCCTGTTCCTTAAGCCTTCCTTTTACACTTGTGGTGTTTATAGTTTTTCACAGACTCATATTCACTGAGACCTCTTCGCCCTTACCTTCTTCTTTCTCTCAGTCACAAGAAATCTGCACTTATTCGATTGACCCAGGTGCTCCAATGTAAAACCAAGCTACATCTCTTGTGTTTAGTTTCCCATGTACATCCTTGACAGCCTCTGCCAAAAAGGCATGATAGATAGATGATAGATAGATAGATAGATAGATAGATAGATAGATAGATAGATAGACCTTGTTGAGAGTCCTTTGAGAAATCCTAAAATCCCTTACCTTTTGAAATGTGACCAATATTTCTTGACTACCTCCTATGTGCACCACTCACATTTTTCCACTACTCTCACAAAAACTCTGTAAGATGTTTCTGTCTTTCAGAAAAGTCAGGTAACATACCCAGCTGAGACTATATTTAAATCTATACCTAAAATTCACTATTCTCGTCCACCCAGTCTCTTTTTCTTTGATCCATGGTTCTAAACAGGAATCATTGGACTTCATAGGGACAACTTCTTGTTTATATGCCTATGTACATTTTTCCCCCAGAGAGAAGATCTATGGTTCTCAACAGATTTCTTTCACATTGGATCCTTGAGAAAGTTAAGAATAATCACTTTAAATAGAAAACAACTTTATGTAGTAAAACAAGGACTGGAAGTTTTAGGGATCGTAAGTTGTCTTTATCCTCTCTGGGGCTTAGTTTTCTCATCTGAAAAATTAAAACCTGACCTAAAGGATGTTTTTTGAAAAAAAAAAGTTTACTTATTTTGAATGAGAGAGAGCATGAGTTGGGAAGGGCAGAGAGGGAGGAGAGAGAGAATCCCAAGCAGGCTCTGCACTGTCAGGGCAGAGCCCAGCATGGGCCTGGAACTCACAAACCATGAGATCATGACTCGAGCCAAAATCAAGACTAGATGCTTAACTGGCTGAGCCACCAAGTTGCCCCTGGACTAAAGGATCTTAAGGTACAGTACAGCAAGAGAGACAGGCAAGAAAACAGGCCATTACCATACCACTTATGAAGGGACAAAGCTCTGGGTGCTGTAGGAGCATATAAGAAGGACAGCCAATCTTTTCCCTGGAGTTCAGGGAACGGCTTCCCAAGGAAATGTCATCAAATTTCCACCCTTCCTGTCCCATCCTGTGCTCAGCCCAGAGCAGCAGCCTGCATACTCTGTGACTCCAACTGTAGGAGATCAAATCTTTGGAGAACACCTGCCCCTGGGTGGGCTGTCATAAGCTCTCTCCAGAATATTTGAAACTGGGCCATTGGAATGAGTCAGCCAGTGGGTACTGAACGGTGAGCTTGTAGCCCAAATCAGAACTAGGGCACGAAAACCATGATGCCGAAGTCACTGAGAAATGAGCTCTAAGACCTTTGCTGGTCTGCAGAAAGGAGAATAGCTATGTAGACAGAAACTCAGATTCCTAAAGATCTAAAATATTTGAGTATCCGACTTCTTACTTGATAACCCCAATGTGGGTATCTAACTGGCTTCTCAACTTGGTTTGTTCTACACAGGACTCTGGGTTTTTATGTTCCAAATCTCTTCTCTCCCAAGGTCGTGGATCAGATTAATGACACAACCCTTTATCCAGTTGCTCAGGTCCAAACCTAGAAGCATCTCTGATTCCCCCTTTTGCTTATACCACACATCTTCTCCATCAACCAGTTTTGTCAGCTCTGCCCAGTGCCACGTTAGATCCTGAAGCAAAAAGAAAACTGTATACTCCTGTATATCTTTTTTGAACCAAGTAGAAAAAAGTAATAAAATCTCTCCAATGGAAAAACACCACTATATCTATAGCCTCATGTTCCCCAATATGTTCATTCACCACTGCCAATCCTCATAATCCTGCCCAATAGATAGACATCGTGGCCAAGTGGCCCAGGAACTAAGCACTGGTTAGAAACAACTGTTCTTATTGCACAATGATATAGGGTCATAATACACAACAACAACAACAACATCTCTCTCTTTTATACATAGAGAAGTTGCAGGACTGAGATTCAAACCCATGTGTTGGTTCCCAAACTGGCCCCCTATGTGGAAAGCAAGGAGACGCCAAAGAAAGAGGCAGGCCAGTCCAGTTTGGTAGGTGGCAGGTTTAATAAGCAAGGGACCTTACATACAAGGCTTGTCTCCAGTGATTGCAAGACAAGTAAATCTCTGCACCTGCCCATTAGAATCTTAAAAGTTTATCTAAGGCCTTAACTGCATTCAGTCATGTATACTGTCCAAATGCTTTCAACACCTTATTCTCTCAAGGCTAAAGCCTTGAAATGGCTCCCACTGTGGGAACAGTGGGAAGAGTGTACATTCTAAGGACTGGGAAGCAGATAAGGAGCCTCAAATAACCCAGGTCCAACTTATGGGTCAAATGGTGATCATATCCTCTCAATTACTTCTTCCAACATGAGGCAGTTTGGCTCTAGAATCAACAAGACAAAATCAAATGGACTTAGTGAGTGATTGGATATGGGACAAGAGGGAGGATATAAGAACGCTCCCAGGAGTCTGGTTTGGGCAACTGGATAATGTGCCATTCACTAAGACTGGAAATAAAGGTGGGGGTGGGTGATACAGGTGTATGAAAATTTATGAATAATTTATGGGTTCAGCTGGAGCTTTCTAAATTTGTGGTGCCAAGGACCTCATGGTGGAAATATCCGGAAGGTGACTATCTCAGTGTGCTTTGAAGTCAGATGAGAGAAATATGAAGACTGTGCTTGGAAGTCATCACATTTGGTAATTAGAGTCATAGGCATGGCTGAGTAACCCAGTACAGTCATTAGCCATGGGAAGAATTTAGTTAGATGAGAAACAAAATCCCTAAACAACTCACAATTATTTGTCTTTAGGCATGCGGTTATTTGTACATGTCTCTCAACAGGATAAGTTTAATTCAAGAGAAACATCATTGGGCTGCCATAAAAGAAAAAAGGTCCAATGAACTGAGTCACTAGCACCAACACCACCACAGTTAATTGGATCAGAAATAATCATCTGACGCTTAGGAAGCCAACCTATTGGTTTAGCTAAACCAATCTAAGCCAATTCTCTTTGCCATGAATGTTTTAAGACTTTGTAGGCCTAAGCATCATAGCAAGCATATCAAAATCCAGCACCATGAAAATGTTTTTTTCCAGGTGGAAATTTTTGAAGGTTTTTTAGCTTTCCTTTTAAAATTATTTGGCTACTTCATTATATTCACTTGTGGCCATGATTTGTCCATAATCATAGAGCATACTCAAGAATTATTGTGAGATGAGAATGAAATCTAACCTACAATTATTTTCAAATGGAATGAAATGTTTGTAAATATGAAAAACCATAAAGTTATATTTTGTAGACATTCATAATTAAACATTTATTAATTCCCCCTTTAGAGTTTCCTATGAATCTGTAATCTCAAGGTATGCAAGTCTTTCAGGGGCTTGCAAAAATGTTGGTTAGTGTTCATATAATGTACAATTACATCAATTGCTTTAGTTCCTTGGTTTCTCATAACTTTCCATTTCCACAATTCTGGCCACTCATAAAGTCTGGGGACCCTTGATGTCCTTGGGTTCCATGAGAGGCCCCTGTGTCCCTCCAATGGATGCGTACCTTTCTTTTTTCTGCCTCAGGTAGCTTGAGCAAGTTTCTTTTCCTTGCAGCCACAATTACTCCCTGATTGGAAAAGCCATCTTCTTCATGCTCAAACAAACAATGCCCTTCATTCCAGTTCACTAGAATCCAAAGGCTGAACTTGCCTAGCTACCAGATTTCCCAAAGAAAACAAACCTGGGGGAAACCTCATAAGTAGATACTCTTATAGTTATTGGGTATTACTTACTCTGCTTCTGGAAAATGTGGCAGATGGCCACGCCAAACCCTGAGCCTGGCCTGTGTCTGTTTCTTTATGGCATTTTCCATGATATACTGCCCATCCCTTAGACCTCCCCTTCTTTCTGCATTCCCTGGCATGGCTATTTAAAGGTAGTTCATTAGCACATTTTAAATTATGCTAAAAGCTGTAAAATTAAAAGGACTTTTTACCATGCCCATTTTTCAAGAATAACTTCAAGGTGGAAAGTCCTCTTGGAAACCCCTAAGAAGAGAATTAACTACAGATACAAGGTTTAAAAACTTCAAAATACTGCAGGCTCACATATTCTTTTGGCTTCACTCAAACCCTTACTCCTTTAGACTAGTGCTTTTTGCTACCAAAGCAGTTACATTCAAACACCACCATGTTCTCTTTCTAAAAAGCTAACAGCATTATGGAGAGTTAAGCTATTCTAGAAACCCCTGAAAAGTTCTTACCTTGAATCCTATCCACATTTCCCCCCATGCAGATGCTGAAAAGACCCAGCAAAACTTTAAGGGAGCTAATAATGAGATTCATTACATGAGAGAAAAATCATTTTTAAAATGGGGATGAGGGTGTTGAAACATGAAAGATATATGAAATATCAATAACATAGCAAAGCCAACATTTTTTCTCTTTTCCTCCATAGTGGCAAAAGTTCAGTATTTAATAGTTATGTGTCTTCAGACACGTTACTTACTTAGAGATTCAGTCTCCTTATTCATATAATGGGAGTAGTTCGCAGTTTCTTCTGAATATGGCTATGATGAGGATAAAATAAAACCATCCAGGAAAAATCCTTAGAAGACTCAAGGAATGGTGGCTTCTTTGCCCATAATGCTGATCGCATTAGGGAAAAGAGTAAAACTTACATTGTTAGGAGTTTTAAACACATCTGTGAAACTCTACAGTAAATGGTCAATACTTAAACAAGGCAAGTGAGATACTAGCTTGGGGTGCAAAATTTAAGGAGGCACCAAAATCTCAGCACTCAAGGTAAATCAAAAATAATATAATATTTTTGAAAAACAAATCAGCAAACTACAGCCCATGGGCTGACTGCCTGTTTTTGTAAATAAAGTTTTATTGGAACTTTTAGGAACAACAACAACAACAACAACAACAAATTTTTAAGGAAACAAAGAGAAAAAGAGGCTGGAGCTTCAATTATAGAGATTTTACACCCTGGTGTTCCAAAAAGAATTTCTTACACGAGGACTTTTAACTAACAACCAACTTCCTGATGTGCTTCCAGCACATCATTCCTGTGCTGTGAGAATGTCTGTGTTCATCTATTATCTTTACAGCATGGATGGATCTCTTTGGGAAGGAGAAAAAAACACCTCCCCTAAAGGTGGGTTCTTGTGGAGAGAAAGGGTAACCAGACACCTAGAAATGTTTCTTGGGACCAAAGTGGACTTGTTTACCCAACTTTACCAAGGACCCAAGGTCTACAAAATAAGAGCTTTAGGCTACATATTTGAAAAGTCACTGAGAAAAATGTCTGAATAAACACTCTGAGAATTCCATAAACATAAGTTGTTTTTTAGTAATGGGAAAATCGTTAATGTAATATGAAGAGTGGAATCTGCAGTTAAACTGCAAAGATATAAGTGATGGGCCCATTAATCAACCTGCCTCAGGGCAGGGGCTGATGCTAGATAAAGGTAGAACAGGGCCTGGACCCAGAAAACAGGAGAAGGTGCTAGTTTTTCTTCCAACCATTAGGTATATATCCTACCACCTACAAAAATGGCTCAGGTTACTGAATGTTCTATCGCCAAGCAATTCTTACAGATAGTAAAAAGCTTCATAACTTATTTTGCCAAAATTCATCCATTTCTTGAAACAGGCTTTGGATCAGCTCTGAGAAACAGAGTTCTTTTCCAAACAAAAGCTTTAACTACACAATTAAATGAAAGGGAACTAATTTGCTTGGAGGAGAATAATAAAAGAAAACAAGCTATTTTGAATGATAAAAATATGTACCAAATTGGCAACAGCTTCAGATGATACTCCTGGGTTTGATTAATGAGATATATTATCAAGTGAACAAACAAAAAGCATACTGGTTTAGAACGTTTTCTGCTTAACTTTGTAATGAAAATCCTAAAAAATAAAAAAATAAAAAAATTAGCTTACAAAAGAAAGAGAAGTACATTGCAAAATAAAATGCAAACATTCCAGGAAAAGTGAAAATCTACCCTCAGAGACAACCAACCACTTTTAACAGTGTATATTCCCTTGGATTTTTTAAATGTATATTTTAACAAAAATTGGGCCCAATTATGTTTTATTTTTCTTTCAGTATCTTTTATCTTCTCCTTTTAGCTTTAGACCTTGTCTTTCTGTCTTCAGGGGTTTTTACATCACCTTTCCCCACTAGCCATAATGATTGCTCCAAGGGCTAGACACATGATCACAGCCAGGCCAGGCAGACTCCTTCCCTGGGGTTTTTCAACTGGCAAAAAGGATCTTGATGAAGGCAATTACAGAGTTAGTGGCATCCATGCCTCCACTCTTATAGAAAATCTGCAAACATGTAGAAGCAGAGATAAGAGGCAGAGAGTCTTGGCTCTGAGAACATTCAGGTCCCTGATTCCACTGCCAAGGACCCCAAAGTTCCCATCATGCCCAAAGCTCTTCTATGCAACATTGTCTTCAACTCTCTGAGCTACTCCAGAGAGTTCTTACTACTCCTTCTAGTTCTTACGACTATGCTAGACCCATAGTAAGTTCTGTTTCTCACTGAAGCTATTTCTGCCACATGCAACCCAAGGAGTCCGAGTATACATACACTTCTGCAATTTGATTTTGTTCAGCTGAAACTGTGTACATCACAGAAAAGTTCATGTCAGTGCATATTGTCCTTTTCTCTTCTAATGTCTGAATCATTGTCCATTGTATGGATGAATGTTTTTGACCTTCTTCTAGAGCCAGAAACACAAGACATTTTTAAAAGTGATAAACACAAGATTCTCAACATTACTAATATCAGGAAAGTGCAAATCAAAACCACAATGAGATATTTCCTCACACTAGTCAGAATGTCTAATACCAAAAAGATAAGAAATAACAAATTTTGGCAAGGATGTGGAGAAAAGGGAGCCTCATGCACTGTTGGTGAAAATGTAAATTGGTACAGCCACTATGAAAAATAGTATGGAAGTTCCTCAAAAAACTAAAAATGGAAGGAAATATCATACAACCTACTAATTCCTCTTCTGGGTATTTACCCAAAGAAAAAAATAATCAATTCAAAAAGATATATGCACCCCTTTGTTTATTGCAGCATTATTTATTTACAATAGACAAAATATGGGAGCACCCTAAGTGTCCATCAATAGATGAACGGATAAAGAAGATGTAATACACACACACACACACACACACACACACAGAGGAATATTAGCCGTAAAGAAGAATGAAATCTTGCCCATCGTGACAACTTGGATGGATCTAGAGACTCTTAGGTATGCTAAGTGAAATAAGTGAGACAGAAAAAGACAAATACTGTATGATTCCACTTATATGTGGAATCTAAAAGACAACAGAAATAGATTCACAAATACCAAAAATAAACTGGTGGTTGCAAGGGGGAAGGAGATAGGCAAAGTAGGTAAAGGGGATAAAAAGATACAAACTTCCAGTTATAAAATAAATAAGTCACAGAAATGAAAACTATAGCATAGGGAATGTAGTCAATAATGTAATAACTTTGCATGGTGGCAGGCAGTGATTACACATGGTGAGCATTGCATCATGGACATAATTGTCAAATTGCTGTGTTATACACCTGAAACCAATATAATATTGTATGTCAACTATTTCAATAAAAATAAGAATGAAAAAATAAATCAAAAATAAATAAATAAAAGTAAAATTAAAAAATAAGGTACTCAAGAAATAAAATTAGGGGGAGTAGAAGGATGGATGAAACAAAAGTGACACAATGTCAATCAATGTTGGAGCTAAGTTCATTTTCGCTATTTTCTCTACTTAAGCGTATGCTGGAAATTTGCAAAATTAAAAATTAAAAAGAGAGAGAAAGAAGATAACAAGAAAGAGAGAGAGGTAAATCTTGCTGGGAAGTTGATAGTTGTTATGTAAATGAGAGGCCAGCACTGAAGAAGTGTGAGTAACACCCATTCCCCAACCAGCCATACAGTACTCATCATACCTGCCCAAAGGAGAGTCCCCTGCGGGATTTATGATCATCTCTGCCACGCGACTAAGGATTATGCCTTTTGCATGTCAGGTGTCTCCACCACACCTCGTAGTAAACTCAAACTCATCCATCCATTCAGAGGGGCTTTAAAACTCTTTGTCAGAGGAACTTAGCCAGTGACTTGAGAGGAGGCTATGTTTGCCTTATTTGTTGAGGCCCACAACCATAAGTACCGTTACTATTGAGTTTGAATTTGCCTAAAGATCTAACACCCAGTGTTTCCACCATGCAGTTTCCCAGGCATGGAGCAAGTGTAATAGAGCTGAACTTGGGTTTTATGGTCACAGAATAATGAGGTCAAGTCCCAGTCCCTCCATTTATGAGCTGTGTGGTCCTAGGTTGTTTACATAATCCATCTAAGCCTATTTCTTCATTAGAAAAAAAAAAGGGGAGGGGGGAGGAGGTGATTAATAGTACTTGCCCTGTAGACAATTTGAAAGAATTAAATAAGAAACTGCATGGGGGCACCTGGGTGGCTCAGTCAGTAGGCGTCTGACTTCAGCTCAGGTCATGATCTCATGGTCCATGAGTTTGAGCCCCGCGTTGGGCTCTGTGCTGACAGCTCAGAGCCTGGAGTCTGCTTCAGATTCTGTCTCTCTCTCTCTCTCTCTCTCTCTCTCTCTCTCTCAAAAATAAGGAAAGATTTTTAAAAATTAAAAAAAGTAGAAATTGCATGGAAAGTTTCTATGACTGTGCTAAGCTCATAGTAAATGCTCAGTAAATGGGAAGTAACATCATCTTCTTCATGATGTACAGTAAATTCTGTTGTTGGGGCTGTATGCGGTTTCCACTTTCTGAGTTTCTCAATTGCCAGTGTGACTTTCAAAAACTGTTCTTTCTAAACTTTCAGAACACACATAAAAAGCTGGGCGCCAGCCAGAACACATTTGGAAGCAAAACAGTCCTAAAAATAAGAAAGGGATGCATGACTTTTTGTAATGTTGGGTTTCTCTTTAAAAGAAAAATTACACTGTGAGTAAAGATCAAAATTCATTCTTTCTGTGACGTTGTTCATGTTTGTTGGAACATGATGCATGTCAGATGTTGTTTAGAGTGGCATATGCCCTTCTCAGGGCATTTCAAACATACGCTGCATGCCTTCATTTCTCTCTAGCGGGTATTTCAGGGCTGAAGAAGGAAGAATGGTCCTGCATTGGAATACAACATCCACAGTGCTCACATCCACTGCAGAATACAACATCCACAGTGCCTTCCCTGGAGTATGTTCTGCAAAATAAAAACAGGTACAAGAAGAATAATTTCCTAGAGCCATAAGACAAACAGTTTGTGAAATAAAATTCAAGGGCCTTTCACATATTGGTTTTAAGTCACCTCAGGAATTCAGACTAATATTCATAGAAAATCTACCATGGGAAAAAGTGCAACCTGATTTTGGATCTAATTTAGTGCCTCTCCAAAAATGGGCTCATTTTTGCCTGTTCCTCTGCTTAACACCTTCCTCTCTCACCAGTTCACCCAATTAATGTCTATTCAACTTTCAGTCTCAACTCACATGGCATCTTCTTCAGAAGCTCTTCCTGAGCCATCTGTTAGGTGCCCATGCTACCAAATCTCATTGACCCCTGCAATTCTATTTCATGGTCCTTATCATGACTATAATGGAATAACTACTTGATTCACAGACCCAGTGCTGTCTACCCAGTGACATCCAGCACCTATATGCCCAAGCTCCATCAGGAATAGGACCATATCTATGACATTGACATCAATGTCAGGCCTAGTATAAGCGATATAATAAAACTGTTGAAATTTGAGAATAAAATCTTTTATTCCATGAATTTATACTATTTGGAAACTCAAAGAGTAGCTAATTTGCTAAGAAGCCTTCCTTAAGAGGGCCAGAAGACTGCCTTTATTCCATGTAACCAAAACCCCCACCCACACACACACACCTATAGCTATTTGATGTCATGTGATCTACATTCTATGAAATTAATTGGTTATCAGTTTCAGGAAAGAAAGTGATAATTATAACAATTAACACTAATTGGATGTGTAACTGGTTAGATCCAAAAAGGAACTGACAGAAGCTCAGATAAGATGAAGCCATACCTTCCCTCCCTACTCAGGCATTCTTGAAAGAGGGTTCCAGAAAAAGGCCAAAGTGTTAAAGGGTTGCTAATGATACTGCTTACCTTCTCAAAGCACCTACAACATTGGGTTTTAGCACAATATTGAAAGGAAGACAATTCTGAGACAGCTTCCCCTTCTCAGAGCCTACCCTCTGCTTGAATCCTCCCTGTGAGACCAGACTCACTTTGACCACAAAGTGGTCCATTCCATTACTGAATGGTTCAAAGGGTTAGGTAATTTCTTCCTACATTAAGACCAAAGTGTGTCTGACTCTAATTCCACTAATCAGAACCAGAACAAATGGATGTGTCAATAAACTAATATTTACTAATTTGGAAAATGAGGCTTACTGCTATATTTTAAAATATAATAAACCACTAAGTTTCTTCATGATGTGTGTGAATTATAAGCAAGAATGTATATGTGTGAGTGTGCGTTATATATTGCAGGTATATATGTATAAATATAATTGTATTTTGTCACATCAACATAAGTAGTAGTGAGTTTATAAGATTCTGGAGGGTGACTCCACTATAGTTATTTTTATAGCTCTTTTGTTAATTCTCAAAACTATTAAAAATCAAAATGCGTAAATAAGTTAAACTTAATTATGGACCAAACCCATAGATCTGCCTCATTTTTAATATAAGACAAGAGGTGGAAAAGTCAAATGTTTCCTCTGTTTTGCCAAAGCCCAAAACCTTTCTTTTTTGGGCAAAGAAATACTTACACCATAAGGAGTAATTCTTTAATTGCTTCTAATTAAAATAAATGGCCAATACGTGCTGGGTCTCAGGGAACATGACTAACACTTGCCTCACCTTGCAATGACTGCAGATGTAATGTGGGTGAGGGTGTGAAAATGGGGGGCATCGCCTCAACACCACCTCCTCCTCTATCCTTGTAGCTGAAATCAGGCACGGAGTCTCGAGACTCTTTCCAACAAGTGTTGTAAAATATTAGGGAAACTCAGATACTGAGTCATTCTTCAAATAGATTTTGGGAAGAAATAGCTTGGTTGTTAGCAGTCTATGGCTTTGGAGAGCAAGAGACGCCCTAAGTTTCACCCAGGCTCTTCCTCAAACTCAGCCTTGACCAGCTTACTTAACCTCTCCGTAGGATGGGGATAACACCTCATATGGTTGTTATGAGGATTCCCTGAGCTAATTCATAGAAAGCTCTTAGTACAGTGCCTGGCATAAACACTCAAAAGTCTTAGCTACACAGACATACAGGACCAGTCCTACACAGTGATTTAATTACCAACAGTGGGGCACCTATATGTTCTAGAAGCCCCCCACCAGACAAATCTGATGTGTATCCAGGATTGAGAGCCTCTAGACCAGTTTTGACTCAAATATTGACCAAGACTGGGTGAGGGGTACCTGCTATACATGACTGAGCTCTAATGGCAAGTCAATTACATGCTTCAAAAGAAGGAACGATACATTTTTCCTAAAGAACTTCTGGGTTTGCGTGAGGGTTTGGAGGCATTTGGTGGGGGACAGGGATGTTGAGAAGAAGAGGAAGGTCACACTAGTCTTGGACAAAGACTGAGATGGATGAGGACAACTTAGAATCTGTTTTAGATACTGGTGATGGCCTCCACCCACTGCCCAAGGAAGTCATATCTGAGTTCTGTGACAAGGAAGCCTCTAAGACAGAAATGATGGAACCACTTCCATTGTGTAAGGTTCTGTAAGACCAGGGGGCTGAAGCAAAGCTGATTCAAGGTCTAGGTGGTAAGGGACAAAACTCACACTAATAATGTTACAACAGCCACACTTAATACACATATTCATGTCAAGCATTTTGCATGTGTCAGTAGCACTAGCTGATATCCATTGAGTGCTTACTACTTATTATGCATTAGTCTAAGGGCTTTACAAGCTTAATTTCATTTAACCTTCGGAGCAACACTCTGAAACATCTACCATTCCAGCTGCACTATAAAAGAAAAAGGAAGCTCAAAGAGGTGAGGTGACTTGCCCAAGCTCACACAGCTAGTGTGGTCAGGCTCCAACTGGGTCGTGTGCCTCCCAAGTCTAAGCTCCTGACCAACCACTAGACAACTAAGACTCTCACCATCTAACACATTTGGGACAACTCCAGAATGTCCATCCCAGCCTTCAAATAAGCAATTCCTTCTTCAGAAGATGCTCCCCACAGTCAGAGGATATAAATTTGTACCAGCCTCCTTGGAGTAGGCTGTAGCTAGGTGTTCCAATCTAAATTGTCCAAGTAGCTCTGGCCATTCAGTCCACTTTGAAGAAAAGCAGCTGGCAATCTGTCAAAGCAAACACTGCAAAACATTTAAAAGACAGGGGGTGGGGAACAGATGTAGTCTCGAGTGGGAAGGAAGGTTAAAGAACACATTTCTTCCATGAGACTGGCTTCTAAAACATAAAATGACAAATGAACCTCAGCTTCTGGGCAATGGAAACTTCTCCCAGGTTACCAGCAATAATTGTGATGCTTTTTAGCATCTCTATGGTTCGTCCTTGTCTCAATCCATTGATTTGAGAAAGTACATAATTAAGAGTAGACCTTCACAGCACCTTCACCTCAAGGGGACGAAACAGTTCCATGTCAGAAGTAAACCAGAGAGGACAATGAGATTTCTGCCTTGAAGACTTGCCTTTTGACCTTAGGTAAGTAATTGTACCACAGGGAGTTCATTAGAAGAAGCAGAAAACAGGATGGCTGACCCTCTCACATTGGCAGTTCACAGAAGAAGACCCAAAGATAAACAAATAAGGCTTTGTTCTGTCACTGTGTTTCATTATGGGGTCGGGCTGTTTCCTGTTGCAGAACATACCCTCTGTGGCATTTATAAGCTCACTAGAAGCTGACACTAATGACTGCTGGTAGCATATTTTAGCTTTCCACCTGTTTGATTTATCATCCTAGTAACAACACTTTGAGGATCAGAGTGCTGATTTTATCCCCACTGATAAATAAGGAAACTGAGGCACGGGGCTTGCCAAGTTTTACATGGCTGAGACTAGCATTATGACTTCTGACCTCTCCAATAACTTCAAAGCCAATTGTGTTTATACAGAGATTGATTTAGAGCCTCTGTCTTGAACACTGTTTGACAGTAGGTATAACATGAGCCTTAAATAAATGAAGATGCATAGGAAAGCTATGGAGTTTGGGATGTGGAAGATTAAACACAGGGAGATACTAGAGCTGAACTCAAAGGACTCTGCTAATAATAATAGAATAGCCCCCACTCAGTAAACACTTGCTTTACATAAATATGTTTCCTCTCTTAGCACTCACCACAATCCTAGGAGGTGGAATGTAGTATTCCCCATTTGCAAAATGAAGGACCATGTCCCACAAAGTAATTCTCCCCATATCTTGGCATTTCTCACACCAAAGCCACCCAAACTTTGCTCACCCAAACACCATTCTGCCTCCTATAACTAAGGGACTGGGTGAAGGAAAGACATTTTTTTTAAAATTTTTTTTAATGTTTATTTTTTGAGAGAGAGAGAGAGAGAGAGAGCGCAAGCAGGGGAGGGTCAGAGAGAGAAGGAGACACAGAATCTGAAGCAGGCTCCAGGCTCTGAGCTGTCAGCACAGAGCCCGATGTGGGGCTCGAACCCACAAACCGTGAGATCATGACCTGAGCCGAAGTCTGGCGCTTAGCCGACTGAGCCACCCAGGCGCCCCAGGAAAGACATTTCTTAACAGTAATTCAGTGGTTTAGATCTTAAAAGTACATTATCCTACGATTTTGCATGCCAAAAAGAAAATAAGGCAAGTGTTTCTAAGGAACATTTAAATTATTTCTATGCTTCCCATTGCTATATATAGCATGGTGGAGTGGTTAAGCAGTCTGGCTGGCTTTGAAGCAGGACAACTTTTTTAAGCCTCAGTTTCTTCATTAGTAAAATGGGGATAGTGTACCACCTCATAGCATTGCTGTGAGAATTCAGTGACATACAGCATTTAGCATAGCTGTCATTACATAGTGGGCACTCAACGAGAGACTGTTGTTGACACATCATAGTAACATAACAACATTGCCAATAATAAATTGGATATAATTAACTGCAATAAGCAAAATATCCTTATTTTGGACAACTTTCTATCTTCTTTCTTGGTAATAATTATTTCTCATTGATGGGTGTTTTGTTGGTGTTTATTCCTAGAAACTTAGATTTGTGACTTTGTTTGGTGGGGAGAATTCTGGAATCATTATAGAGTGATGGTTGCTTCTGCTTGGAAAACAGAAAGCCAGAACAGCACCAACAGCAGGGTGGAAAGATATAATTTATTAGTTCTTCTCCTATTGCAAAACTAGCAAAGCAGATTTACCAGATGAGGACCATGCAGGAGATACCAGGTTTTAAGAAAATGATATTGGAGCATCCACCAACTAGCATCCAAGTATGCATGGGGGATGGCCTTTCTTGTTAAAGGTGAGGAACAACAGTAACGGCAGTGCCAGGAGCATCCCAAGTGTCTAAGTACCCTCACTATGTGGGAAGAAACAGCAGCAGCTCCAGCTGGCTGGTTCCCCGTCGAGGCTCAATGCCATTGGAAATGTCCTGAATCCCCAGGAAGAAGCCAGACAGAAAAACTCTGCAATGTTTTGTCAATGTTAACTTCTCTGTAGCCATATACCTTGCTGGGCTTGAGATCCCATCTTCATGACCTCAAGCAAGTTCTTGACCTCTCTGAGCCTTCATTTCCTCATCTGCAAATTGGTTATAATAACAGAAAACCCAGATTTAGTTTAGAAACAATGCAACTTTGAAAATAACATTGCAATAGGTTCTACCAACAAACTAATTGAACACAATGTCACACACTGTGACTCAGACCCAAAATGTCTTTTATAGCTGGATCAGCTGTAGAATTCTTTTTTAATAGATAATTTTCATTGTAATACTTTTTTGCCAGTTTATACACTCTGCTTCTAATTTATAGCAGTGTTTTTTCCCTCAAAGTCCATTCCATGGAATGCTAGTCCCATTAGATGCTCCTGGAAGAGGAGCTAGACACCATAAACCTTTCTCAGAGATTCCCATTACAAATTAGCAAATAAAAGGTTCTAAGCAAGTGAAGTCCTGCAGTATAGAAACCTATCCGTATTTAATTCAGTGCTTCCTAGTTATTGGTCCATTGAATCCTTTTATCCTTTAACACTCATAAATCCCAGAAGCTACTGTTCCAGGGAACATACTTTGGGACAATTGTTCTCAAATTGTTATACTCCTCAGAATCACCTGTAGAGCTTGATAAGACACAGATCTCTCAGTCATGCCCCCAGAATTTCCGGTCCAGTAGGTCTAGGGTGGGGTCCAAGAATTTGCATTTCTAACAAGTTTCTAAGTGATACCAACGCTGCTGATTCAGGAACCATATTTTGAGAACCACTACTTTGAGATTTGTAGAATTCATTTCAGTCATAACTCTGGGCTGTCAAAATCCATGGCAGTCATAGAATGTTAGATCTCAGATGGAACTTGCATTCACTTATCCAACCAATATTAATTAGGCACCAACTATTTGTAAGGCACTAGAGTTGGCAGTTGGAATGAGTGGAAAAACAATGGCATGTTATCCATTCTCTCAGAACTCACAGTATAGTAGAGAAAAATAGATAGAAATAAACATGATTGCAAATTGTTATAAGAAGAACAATGAAGGAGGACATAATGGGGAGAGATTAGCATGGGTATTTAGGTTAGGTTGCTCAGATAAATCAAATATGGCCACAAAGTCATTGTAGCTCTTCCCAACAAAAGGCATAATCTATCTTCCTTTCCTTTGAATCTGGCTGTCCTTGTGACCTACTCTGGCCCACAGAATGTGGCAGAAGAGGTGATATGCATGTTCCAGAGCCTAGGCATCAGAAGCCCTCAGCTTCCATTCTTACCCTCTTGCAACCCTGAAACCACCATACCATGAAAAAGCCAGAATGAAAGACCATGTGGATAAGGTAAGGCCTGCTGCCCCAGCTGAGCCCGGCCCCAAGTCAACCTGTGAGCCCCAAGAGTGAGCCCAGGAAATACCAGCAGAAGAACCATTCAGGCAATCCACAGAATCATGAGAAATGATAAATATACGTCGTCTTAAGCCACTAAGTTTTAAGGTGCTTTGGTATGTAGCAGTAGAAGCAATTGAGGATCTTGCAAGAACTCCGTGAGTTGGTCATTTAGGCTGAAGAATAAGTAGGAGTTGGGAAGACAAAGCTCAGAGTAGAGACAGCATTCCAGACTGAGGATGATAGTCCTAGGGCAGGATGGGCAGCTCTCAGCTTCTCCAATAGCTTAAGGGAGGCATCTATAGGAGGGGTTAAATTGAAAGAGGTAATAGATGCTGTGATAAGTCATCCAGATACTCTTTCTGCTTCAAGACTGAAGCACTCAATCCCCTGGCTTCTCCTGGCAATGATGACTGATGGTACTCACCTGATCCCTCTCTGGGAATCCACTTTGGCTGAAAAGAGGAGCCTAGCCTAAGATCATGGCCCTCCTTGGGGCAGCTTGCATCCAGTGGCAAGTCTACACGTGTTTGGGAGAGTGGGGGGCAGGTGTCAGTATAAAGGCCCTGTTCCTTACTGTAGCAAGTGGGATACCTCCAGGACTTCCTGTGAAATCAGCTGAGGCCTATGTTGTGACTGCATCACAGTTCAACTTCTCCCCCAGCCTGATCCTGCTTTCCTCACCTCCCCTCTGTGTCGATTCCATGTGTGCCCCCAATAAAATTCCTGCAGGCAAATCTCCATCTCAGAATCTGCTTCCTTGGAAACCCAGGCCACAGCTGGGAAGGGCATTTGGGGGGACAATTTCAGTAGCACAAGTGAAAGAAGAGAGCTTCAACTAGCATAGCGGCTTTGGGAATAGAGATAAGCAGACCAATGTGAAATATGTGGTCATTTGAAAGATGGGGTCATAGAAAGCAAGACAGGATCACTAGCAGTGCCGTGGCTACCCATATTAGAGCCTAGGCAGAAGGAAAAACCAGTAATACTGATCCTGTCTTTATTTAAATATGGATATTTTGTTAATCATGGGTATTTTATATGAATTTTGATTTTTAGTAATATTATTTATTTTTGTCGCTGAGTTTTTTTGGCATCCCCTTAACTTTTACACCTCCCTCACACACACTTGTCTTGGCCCTGAAAGTGTGTGCTGTCCTAAGACACTAAGTTTTGGAATAATTTGTTACACAGCAATAGTTAACTGTATAGCAACTATCAGTCCTTTGGAAATTTACTCGATCTCTTAAAGCCTCAGTTTCTTAATCTGTGAAACAGGGATAATATCATATTTCACCAAGTTATTCTGAAAGTTAAATGAAGGGCACCTGGGTGGCTCAGTGGGTTGAGAGTCTGACTCTTGGTTTTGCCTCAGGTCATGACCTCACAGTTCGTAGGTCCAAGCCCCACATCGGTTTCTCTGCTGACAGCATGGAGCCTGCTTGGGATTCTCTCTCCTTCTCTCCCTGCCCCTCCCAGCTCATTCTTTCTCTGTCTCAAAATAAATAAATAAACTTAATAAAAAAGAAAGTTACATGAAATATTTCAGGCAAAGCCTTTAGCATGACTGTCACATAGCATTTCAATGTGTACACAATAATCATCAACAGAATCTTAAGAGTTAGATCCTGATTTTAAGACCCTAGAGTAATATTGATCTTTTTTTTTTAGAACACTGATGAGAATTTCCTGTTCTGTTTCATAAATAAGTTTTCTAGTTTTCTCTATTTACTTTTTTAAAAGCAATCTTTATGAGCATAAGTCTAGAAGTTTAAAAATGAGGGGTGAAGTCTAAGTTGCCTCAGAGCAACTGGTAGTGCTTGCTGTTCCAAATGGAAACAAGGCATCATGAGGTACCGTCTTAATTACTTGTTAGCATTTATTGAATACTCATGAAGTGTTAGGGCACTGGAGCAAGCACATCACATACATTATGTCATTTAATCCTCCTGGGCCACCTACAAAACAAGCATTCCCCAGTCCCCAAAGTTATTCCCCGTTTTACAGATAAGTAAACTAAGGGAGACATAGAGAAGGTAAGCCATTTGCCCAAGGGCACAGCTAGAAGGCATTCACCCCCAGCACTAGGGCTCCTAAGGGCTCCACAGTTTGTGTGCAATTTGCAAGTGGAAGTACTTCTCTCCCTTCCATCTGTGCCCTTGCTTGGGCAAATCGCCTTTCCACTGCCCACTGCAAAAATCACATCAGGTTATGCTCACCCAAAATAATATGGGTGTTTCATCCCTTAGGAGTTAGCCCTTTCAAGGATTTCTCTATTCATAATAAGAATTGTAGGCTGATGCTGAGTCAACATGTTGAGTCTTACTGGTATCCCCGCTTCTGTATGAATAACAGCATGTGCTGAGTAAGAGGTTTGGAGTTCCTTTAATTCCCTTCCTGTGGCTTTTGCCTCAAGAATTGGCTTGCTCTGCTGCTGGGTCCTGATATGCCAGCACAACACAGCAGACTTCTTGGGTTGCAGGACTCTAATTTTTTCAGTACCTTATGGTCTCTTTTGCCCTTGAACTACAGATATCGACTTTTCCCTTTAATGCACATTACCTCGAGAAATTCAAGGCCAAAGAAAAACATGCCACAAGGCCTGCCTCTGTAGGAATTAGAATCAAGTAGGAAATGGGAGAGATTGTAAGATTGTATATAGGCCACATTTGTTCCCACAAGTCCAGATTGCCTGAGCATCGCCGGAACAACTCCCTGCACAGCTGGAGGGCTTATCTTGAAGAGACACAATACACTCAGAAACATCTGGATTTTTTACTTTTTTGAAAAAAAATCTGAAGTCTGATGTCCAGAAGACACAGTATTACATTTTTATCCTTTATATTTATTAAAATAAAACATCTTTTGGGAGGAAGGATCATTGTATCAATGCAGGTGATTATGTATTTGCTAAGTGCATATTAGTTTGCTAAACACCTATCATTTATCTGTTGTTCCAAAGTTTCCAGGAGTTTAAAATCAGATCCAACTGAAAATGGATGCCCCTCTAAAGAAGGCATAAATATCTTAATCCAAGAAAACAAAACCCTTGACCTTCTGAGTTATAGAAATCCTAGAAACTGGTAGAAGCTTATGTGCTACACTATCTGCATAAAAAGGGGAAAAGGAATTATTTATTTATGCACATTGAGGGTCAATTTGGCTTGATCAGTTCATCCCACATTGTCAAGAATGTTTATCAAGCACTCTTCCTGAAAGGTCTCTGCCAGCTGGAGATTTCTCTAACCTAATATTCATAGAATCTTATACTTGGACAGGCTTTTTGAGGTCGTCTCATGAAACACTTTCCTAGTGCAGAGCTTCCCCCCTGACATTCCTGACAAATGGTCTACAGATGCAGGTATACTTCCAGCACCATCTCCCCTAGCAAGCATCCCTGACCTCCATAAGAACTCATTGCTGTTCCCACTGAGTCTCTGGAACACGTTCTACATCACAAATGCTATCATTATAATGATCACCATAAGACCTGCAACTTATTGAGCACATACAATGCACCAGGCAGTATAGCATCTAATGTGATACAATAACCCTGCATAATAGACATAATCACCCCCATATTTCACATAGGAAGTGGGGTAAACTTGCTCTCTAGTAATGTGTTCAAGGTCACAAAGCCAGAAAGTGATAGAGATATGTCAAGTATGAGGGGTTTTGAGCATGTACCCCCACTTTCCCCTCCATGTCAACCCTCTTACATAATAGTTAACAGGTGATACTGGAATTATTCTGTACTCATCTGTTCCCTCTTCATTGACTATAAACTTTTTGAAGACCAATATGGTGTCACTTTTCTTCCAATCTCCAGTCCCTACCACTGGGCCCAGCACATAGTAGGGACTCAATAAGCATTACGTATTGAGTAAGCCACTTCCCTGTAACTCTGTTTCTCCAAAGCCTCAAACCCTGATTCTAGATCACTTCCTTTATTCCACTCAAGTCACACTGATAGGGACTAATAATCAGGAAGCAAAATACATTATTTTAATGTAGATTAAAATTATTCAATTCAGTTATATTGATGAGAACTCAAACTTGAAAGAGGTTCTGTATGCAGAAAAGTGTGATTATGTGGACATGTGTATTTAAAGCTGTTTTGCTTTTTATATTTGTTGGTAGAAATAGAATGCATTAAGTCAGTGAAAGTGGGTGAATGTGAGAATTCAGCCCAGCCAAGGAAGAGACATGATAAAGAAGAGGCGTGGGGTGCCTGGGTGGCTCAGTTGGTTAAGCGTCTGACTTTGGTTCAGGTCATGATCCCATGGTTTGTGGGTTTAAGCCCTGCGTCAGGCTCTATGCTGATAGCTCAGAGCTTGGAGACTGCTTTGGATTCTGTGCTTCCCTCTCTCTCTGCCCCTCCCCACTTGCGCATGCACGCGCGTATGCGCGCGCTCTCTCTCTCTCTCTCTCTCAAAAATAGATAAACATTAAAGAAGAGCCTATATTTTTTTAATAACCTTGGGATTGCAGAAGAGGGAGAGGCACAGATAAGGAGTTTCGGAGCAATCCAAGCAGAAGGTGGAATCTGAGGTCATATGGAAAAGATTTGGGACTGGGAATAAAAGGTGGGGAAATGAGACCAACAGCTCGAGAACTTGTAGGCACATCTCATGTATTCTTGATATTATCATCCCTGCATGAAAATCCATTCATGTGACTGTGAAGCAACAAATCTTCCTTTTATGGGTTGCTAACTACTGAGACAATGCTTTGCCTTAATTGCTGTCCTCTTTCTTGCCTGCTCCAAAGATGCTAAATAGGAAGAGGATTAACATTCACCCCAAAAGGAGACTACTCCTGTTTCATCATGGAAAGGCTCTTTGTCTCTTCTACCTTGTGGCACCTAGAGAAGGTAGGATACTCCCTTCTACTATACCTCCAACACTATCTCTGTCTCTATCCCTATCTCTGTCTCTGTCTCTATTTCTACTTGCATCTATCTCTCTATCCCTTTACTTGTTCTAGTACCTGTTCCTTAAATTCTTTCCTCATTAATTTCTGTTTGTCAATACCTTATTGATCTTTCGTAGCACTCCTTTACTGGGAAGACTTTACTAACTGCACTAGCTCACACTGACTGTTACAGACTGAGTTTTGTTCCCCAAAATTCCAATGTTGAAGCCCTAACCTCCAATGTGACTGTGTTTAGAGATAGAGCATTTAAAGAGGTAATTGAGGTTAAATGAAGTCACAAGGATGGAGTCCTAATCCGATAGGACTAGTGTCCTTGTAAGAAGAGGAAAAGACACTAGGAGTGCAACACACAGAAAAAAAGCTATGTGAGGACACAGAGAAGGTGGTCATTGGCAAGCCAAGAAGAGAGACATCAGGAGAACCCTGCCAACACCTTGATCTTGGACTTCCAGCCTGCAGAAAGGTGAGAAAATAAATTTATGTTGTTTAATCCACCCAGTCTTCAGTATTTTGTCATGGCAGCCTGAGCAGCCTAAGACACTTCCCTCTGGAGATTTTTGGTCTTCTATGTAGCCTGCCTCTTTGGTAGTTTACACTGGCTTGTCTTCAGTCTTTATATCAGATTTAAGTCTATTCTATTTACTGCTCCCTTGTTCTCACATTACTTCATCAAAATGTGTCTTATCTCCCAAAGCACATTATCAACTCATAGGGGGAAAAAATCAGGTTATGTAAGCATCTTTTATTCTAAAAGGCCTAGAGAGAAGATATAGACTCTGGGCATTCAACAAATCTAACTTGCTTAAATAAGTGGTAATTAAAACACTTCCCTTAGTTACCAGCTATGTAACCTGGGATAAATTTACCCTCAGTTTTCACAGCTGTAAACGGGCAATAAATTTTATTTTTTAAATATTATTTTTCTGAGATTGCAATGGGGATTAAATGAGATAAAATTGTTTGGCACATGGTAAGTGTTTCATTAAAAGAGAACTATTATCATTATTATTTTCTTCTGAAACCACATCTGGGAAAAGGAAAATGGTCTAATCCAGAAGACACAAAGTCACTGCAGATTCAGTTCTCTCCAGTGGATGAAGAACTATATTCCTCTTGCCTTTCACTTTTTCTTGTTTTGAAATGAGCCAGAGAGAATTTTACTGGTTGAAAGAGAAAAATAATGGAACCCAGGTTCCCTTTTCTTTCCACTGGCACTCCAAAATGGAATGCTTTTTGCCTCAGTAATGTTTTCTAGTCCCATTAGTTGTTATGTTTCAGTTTAAACAGCAATTTGACATGGCCAGAGCATCAACTACAATATGCTCTATTTATAGAACACATAAAATGTCAGGATGAAGAAATGTTAAAAGGTAAACTTACCAGTCCCTGGATGTAAAGGTTCTGGTTTTTGCTTTAACTTTCTAGTAATTCCAATGTCCTAAACATGATTCTGAACAGATTGTACAGAAAGACAGCTTAAATGTATTAAGATCTTATTAGAAAATTTCTAATTTCCCACATGCAGATGGGGGTGTAATCTGTTATAGAATATCAGCCTTTGTGATGATTCACTCCCCCAACCCCACTGACACAAGTCAGAAGAATTATCCTACAATTGTACAATTTGCAAAATTGATAAATCTGGGGACTTAGATTGTCTTTTATGAAGGATCTGTTGCAATACTCACCTTTAATTTACAATCTTTACAGAAGATTCCTTCTATGGCTGGCTGAGGAATCTTTCCAAAACTAAACAGACATCCCACTCTCCACTGCCTCACTGCCACTTCCAAAGTCAAGAGTTTAATCAATACTAATTGAACTTGGCATAAGGCAATTTACAAATTATTCTTATAAGTTGGCATGGACCCAAGCCTTGTTTTTCCAGACCTTGGATTCAATAGAGTAGCACCTGAAACCTCACAGCCAAGAAGCCTTGGTGAGTGGCTTGTACAGCCTTAGCTGTTTTTTACCATAACCCTTGCAGAACGGACATGTGAGCTGATCTATTGAGCTGCCAAGGGACTTTTGTGATTTCATTTTTGGTGAGGAATTTTTAGTGTAATATCCATCTCCCTTTAAAACAGATTTCTGATAAAGTTTCTTGCTGGGGACCGAAAGGGGGAAAGAAAGACTAAAGAGAATCACGTTTCCTAGGGCATTAAATACCAAACTTAAAATAATAAAATTTTAAAAAGATACAGACACAAGGAATGGTAATATATTCTACTTCGATATTTTGGTTTAAATAATTCCTTTTTATCTTTTTAAAAGTATACAATGACACATGCTCGTTGTATGTATAAATAACAATATAAATATGTATCAAACAAGAGAAGAGTCCCTCACCTTTCCCCTGGTATCCCAGTCTCTGAACAAAACCTACCATTAATATTTTAGTGTATGGCCTTCTAGATTCTTCTACCCATACATATTCAGATTTCTTTACCTAAATAAATTATATTATGTAGACCATTCTCTACTCTTGGTTTTTTAATCCAACAAAATGTTATGGTTCTCTTTCCTTGACTATTCATATAAATCAACCTTAGTATCTGTGTACTAACTGCTGAACCATAATTTCACCTGTCTCCTGCCAATAACATTTAGGTTGGTTCCAACTTTTTACCATAAGAAACAATGTTATAATGTCTGCATGATTGCAGTATGAAGATATTGCATACTTATTAATATTTCTCTAGGTTAAATACTTAATGTGGAATTACTGGGGCCCCCAAAATACTCATTGATATTTTGATAGGTTCTGCCAAACTGCTCTCTAAAGGGCTGCAACAATTTAAATATTTTACTTTTAAGTAATCTCTACACCCAATGTGGGGCTCAACTCACAACCCCAAGATCAAGAGTCACATGCTCTACCAACTGAACCAGTCAGACTCCCCAAGGGCTGCAAAAATTTAAACTCTCAGGAGCAGTATACATCCTTCACCAACTTTGAACACTGTAGGCAGTTTTCATTTTTACTAAGTTCTTATTTCCACATTTGTGTCCTTACAATGCAGGGCCTGGCTATCATCTTAAAAGCAAACAAAAACTCTTATCTTCTTTTCCTAGTCCATATCTTCTCCCAACTATTTGAGAACTAGGCAGAAATTCTTAGTCTCTTTTTCTAGGTGAAGCTTCCACTCCAAGTTTCTGGACTGCCAACCTCAACAGGATTTCTGATG
The DNA here is from genome assembly GCF_027475565.1 of Acinonyx jubatus. Lineage (NCBI taxonomy): Eukaryota > Metazoa > Chordata > Mammalia > Carnivora > Felidae > Acinonyx > Acinonyx jubatus. Next base: position 141,433,767 of record NC_069383.1, on the reverse strand, counting down.
GCAAAGGGTCCTCTCTTTTCTTGAGTGAGGGGCATATTGAAATACAATCACTTGCCTACCCTTCCCTGACATGCTAGAGCTAATTCATGCTGGAATAACAGAGAGGACTAAAGAATTTAGTGCAATCCCATACTCTAGCCTAACTCCCAACACCTACTGACTCTCCTTCACAGAACTTGGTTAGTGGAGGCTTCAAGAGGCTTTCTAAATGTGGCAGTGTCACTCCAGTGAGCTACCCATCCTATCCACTTCAGCACCTGGACAGCTCTCTCGGCACCACCTCTAGAGGGAGATCACGGTAAGCAGTTTGTTGAGCCCTCTAGTGGCAGCTTTAGTTGTTGCACAGCTGTTTTTTAATTACACAGGTGACACACGAAGGCATTACTGTTATGCAGTAAGACCGAAGCATTTTAAGAATATAGAGAGTAAATATGAAAATGTCTATTACTCTCCCCACTCTCTCCCTTCTCAGAGATAAGCACTGATAATACATAACACACACATATACTTACCCACATCTTTTGTGTGTGTGTGAACTGATTCAGTCTAGACCCATTTGCTTTTATTTTCAGCAAATAAAATTCCTAGGAGATTTTTTTTTTTATCTGAGAACACATGTCTCCTCACATTCAAGGAAGACAGTATAAAGGAGTGGTTGAAAGTGTGTCTGCTGGCGACAGACTGGTCATGAACCCTAACTCTGCCACTTCCTAATTGTCTGATGTTGGCCAACTCAGTTAACTTCTTTGTACCTCAGTTCACTCATCTGTAGAGCAGGGATAATAAAAATTCATACCCTAGCAGCGCCTGGGTGATTCAGTTGGTTAAGCATCTGACTTCAGCTCAGGTTATGATCTCATGGTTCGTGAGTTCAATCCCACGTTGGGCTCTGTGCTGACAGCTCAGAGCCCGGAGTCTGCTTCAGATTGTGTCTCCCTTTCTCTCTGCCTCTCTCCCTGCTTGCATTCTGTCTCTCTCCCTCAAAAATTAATAAACATTTTTAAAAATTTTTAAAAATTCATATCTTAGAGGGATTTTAGGGGAGATAAATGATAACATATAGGTAAGAATTTAATAACTCTTAGCTGCCATTATTATTACTACTACTATTAATTTCATATTAACTGTAACATAGAATTACATAGTATGGTTGTATCATAAATTATGTAATGGCCCTTTAACCAAAGGATATTTCTGTTGTTTTCTAGTTTTCCTCTATTGTAAGTGATGCTGTAATAAACACTGTAGTATGTATGTGTCTTTATGCTTACATGTACATGATTCTTTAAGATCTACTCCCAGCATGAGAGTGAAAACTTTTCAGTTAACTTCCAAAGTCTCTGAGAGTCTACATCATTGATTGATTTGCACAGTGTTTCTGACAAAGAGAGAAACTGAGAAACAATTTCCCCTAGAGAGATGGTGTCAGTGTAGGCATAACAGCTATGAAGAAAAACACTGCAGGGGCAGTGCATAGAAGGGACTGAGGATCATAGGTGGGGTTACTCTACTTTAGATGGGGTGGTTAACAAAGACTTCTCTGTATGAATGAAATTAGCAAAGGGACCTGAATGAGGTAAAACAACAACAACAAAAACCGCTAAACATAGCAAATCGTTTATAAATATGTGGGATCAGGAAACAGTCCTGACTTTCTGGTCCTTTCTTTGCCTCCTCCAATGAAAGCAAACCTTGTATCCACCCCTCTACTCCTCCTACCCATCTATACATTGTCTTTATTTATCTTGGAGTTCTTCCCCATCCATCTTCCCCTAACTTGAACATAATCATTTAGCTGACAGGACTTAATTTCTTATGTTTCAGAGTCCCCCAGCTTCTACCCAGATCAGGATCCTGCATTGTGCATTCTGTGGGCACTCCAATGTTAACTGGCTGGGATGAGGCTGCTGTTAAAATTAATCCCTAAGGTTGCTATGCAACACAGCCCTTGGCCACTGGAACACACTCTACTCAGTGACATGAGAACATGAAAGGGGAAGCATTCAAATGTGTATTCTATGGGTGTCAATATTCTGAACAAAATGAGTCCTTCACTAAGACCTTGGGCTTTAGTCAAAGGAAAGTTATTTTTTGCTGCAGCAGTTTATTAGATGTGGGAGTTCATGTTTTTTGGTATGGGCCTAAAGGCATCCAAGGATTTATAGAACTTATTTTGCTCTGATGTATTTTGTTCTGGGTTTCAATTGTACCAATTAGGATGCTTTTGGCTGCAAGAAAGAGAAACCAAATTTCAGCTTGCTTAAAATAAAGAAACTATATAACTTCATTCAATAAGTCCAGAGGTGGCTGACCCCAGGATGATTTATTCAGAAGTTAAACAGCGTTGTCAACGATCAAGATTCTTTCTGTTTTTCTGCTTTCCTATCCTTAGCAAAACTCCTCAGCCTCCTCAGGCTGGCTTCTCTCAGTCCTGACATGGCCATGCTGTTCCAGACACCATTGCAGCTATGACAAAAAAGGGGACTGTGCCTTACCGTGTGTCTAAATTCAGAAACCCTCTGGACTTTTCACTTATTATTGGCTAGAACTGAGTCACAAATGCATGTCTAAATCAACAACTGACAATAGAATGGGCTTACCAGTCCCATTCAGCACCCTTCAGGTGTTGCTGGCATCCAGTGGCATGGACATAGATTGGGCCCATTTCTCACAGGAAAGTAGACATTTAAACCAAGTCAAGGTTCTATTGGAAAAGAAGGGGATGAAGATTGCTAGAGTTTGGGTACTCCAAAAAGTGAAAGCTGCTATAACAAAATACCACTGTCTGGGCAACTTAAAAACAACACAAATTCATTTTCTCACAATTCTGGAAGCTGGAAGTCCAAGATCAAGTGTCGACATAATCAGTTTCTTCTGAAGCCTCTCTCCTTGGCTTGTAGATGGCCATCTGTTGTCTTTCTATGTCATCATATGCTGTTCCCTCTGAACATGTCTGTGTCCAGGTTTTCACTTCTTTTTCTTAATTTTTTTAATGTTTATTTATTTTTGAGAGAGAGAGAGAGAGAGAACAAGTGGGAGAAGTGCAGAGAGAGAGAGGGAGACACAGAATCTGAAGCAGGCTCCAGGCTCTGAGCTGTCAGCACAGAGCCCGACATGGGGCTCGAACCCACAAACCATGAGATCATGACCTGAGTTGAAGTCAGATGCTTACTAACTGAGCCACCCAGGTGTTCCCACCTCCAGATCTCTACTTCTTATGAGGATACCAGTCATATTAGATTAGGGCCCCCCCTAGTGGCCTAATTTCAACTTAATCATCTGTGTACAGACTCAGTCTCCAAATGCAATCACATTCCGAGGTTGTGGGGGTTAGGACTTCAACATATGAATTTTGGGTGGGACACAATTCAGCCCATAACAGCTACCAACAATGACTGCCACTAGTTATTTGCAGAGTATACAGAGAACCAAAAATAAGGAAATTCAAATCACTCTTGATCTCACTATCCCCAGGGACCCACTCTATATATCCTTCCAATATTTTCTTACAATGATGCACATACCATAGAGATATGTTCTTTTTACTGAAATGGCATCTGTGCCTACTGTTTGCGGTCTGCTTTTTGGCCTTACCATATCTTGAACATCTCTCCATGTCTACTCTATTTTTAACAGCTGCAGCGCATTCCACCATATGGATCTTATATTGTTGGGTACTTGAGAAGTTTCCACTTTTTATTAGAATAAACACTGCAGTGAACATCTTTATAGGTAGATCATGTTGCATTCCTATCATTTCTTTAAGATCAGTTTCTAAGATGTGGAATTTCTCACTTAATCTCTCCTGAAATGTTAACTCAAGAAGCCCTGGGCCTTTCAGTTGTCACGTCACCACAGTCACTGTCATTTTAGAGTTGAGAGACAGCCCAGGAAAGCGGAGAAGGGGGTTGCTCCTCTGATCCACAGGATTCTTTTAGCACCCAGAGAATGAGTGATCTACCATTAAGTCTTTCACTCCATGATTTGCTTTATAATCAGTTGGAGGAAACATGACAAAAATGTATGTTTTAGGGGCCAGGAAGCAAAGGATTTCACATTCATGGGACTTCACACCCAGATCAGTCATAAAACCCTCCCCCAACAGTTTTGAGTGATAATTACAAATGTCTCAGAACTATCTTCTATCTACCACTGAGAAGTGAAACTGAAAAGTGCAGAGTGAGTGGGTTACTTTCTCATCATGCTTTTGTAAATTGGTTTCTAAGTCTAAAAAGAAAATGAGATATATGCAATATGCCCATGGAAGGTATTGCATGCTGAGGATGTGATGTGAGCAACAGAGTGGGGTTGAAGGCATACCAGGCAGGGATCATCTAAGTCCCTGGCTTTGGCACTGTGGTTCCATGAGCAGGTTTGCTCATGTGTCACTGCAAACCACACCAACTATACTTATTTCCCACAACAATGAAAGTAATACTTGATGTAAGAGGTTTTCTGGAAGGTTAAGACTCTACATCCCAATCAAGCTTATTTTCAAGCATTGAAAATCACCATAGAATAACGTTGTAAAATTACCAAGTCTCTTCCTAATAATTCCTATTTGAACTTTTTGATCGGTTCTTAAAGTAATTTTTGTAATAGGACTTTTACCTTCACATAATCAAATGAGCCTTCCATTTAAAACTATCTACCACAGCCAAAATAATGAAAACTGGACTGTAAGCTCCATGCGGTCAGAGCCATTTCTTTTCTCTTTCTTTCTTTCTTTCTTTCTTCTTTCTTTCTTCTTTCTTTCTTTCTTTCTTTCTTTCTTTCTTTCTTTCTTTCTTTCTTTTTCACTACCTGTAGCATAATTGGTGCTTGATAAATACTGTGGAGAGAAAAAAATAATGGTTGGATGGCTAACATTTGTTGCACACTTGCCATGTGGCAGAAACAGTGCTAAGAGTGGTATATATATATATATATAGTCATAGCAATTCCATAAAGAAGGTGCTATTATTCCCCCATTTTACAGATCAAGAAACTGAAGCTTAAAGAAGTTTTACATTTTTTCCACTCAAAATGCTATTACGCAGAAGAGTTGGGATTACAATCACGTCTGAATTTTAAACCTGTGCTCTTAACTATGACACTAAGGAGAAGAAATTCAAACCACTAGCAACATCCAGCACCTTAACAGAAGATGATCCCAAAGACAAACCATGGAACTGAATCTTTTGAGTGCCATGATTTTCATCTGTATTTCAAAGAGCACTATGAAATGAGTAATCCTCATTGATCATTTGGGCAATCCATCATCTCAGCTGTTGCAACACAACAGCAACCAGCTGGTGGTATATATTTATTTTTGAAAGTAATCAAGATGATAAGCCTAGTGTTTCTGAAATTCATTTGGAAGGAATGAAAGGTCAAGGAAGCAAGTTATGTAGACAAGGCTGTAAGTATATTAGCGATGTAGTTACTGGTATGTGTGTATAGCAGCAGTTTTCTCCATACAGTTAGTCATATCTATTGGGCATCTACAAAGGATCTGTCATTGACAAGACAGAGGAGAAGTTTAACCCATAATCCCCTTCTTTGAAGAAGTTCATTCTATTTGGACAGTTAAGACAAACACAGAAAACAATTCAAAAGTCAAAAAACAGCATACATATTCAAGACGCCATGTGGGGTCCAAAAAATGTAATTTAATCCTTTCAATCACCTGTAAGGGAGGGATTGTTGTCCCCAATATGCTAATGAGGAGACAGGACATAGAGAGGCTAAACTAGTCACCCAAGTCACACAGCTTGTATGTAGGAATGTGAGAGCTGTCCCCACATTCACCTGATTCTGAAGGTCATCCACTGAACCACCAGATTTCACTGCCTCCATAGAAAGACACCGCTAGTGGTCAAAATCATCAGGAAACATTAAGAAAGAAACGGGACTTGAGCCTGACCTTTAAGGACAAACAGGAGTTGGACAGTCAGACAGAAACAGACAAGATACCATAAGACGCCAAAAAGTATGCACAAAAGCCCAGAAGTGAGACTTAGCCTAACATGGAGGGCAGGGGAACAGGGAGGTAGGTCTACCTGACTGATGGGAAGAAGTGAGAAATGGGAAGTAAGGGCAGATTACGAGAAGTCTTGAATTGAGGTGGGGGCAGGAGAGGGTGAGGGAAGAGTTTATGTTGTGATAGGCAGATGAGAAGCCATTTGAGCATGGAAACAATATCAAAAGTCCTTGGTTCTTAACAAGGATGACTTTGCCCTCCAAGGGAGATGTGGCAATGTCCAGAGATATTTTTGGTTGTCACAAGTGGGGAAGGTGCTACTGGCATCTAGTAGGTAGAGGACAGGGATGCTGCTAAACATAATACAATGCAAAAAACCTAACCCCTAACCTAATTCTAACCATCCCCCTCCCAGACAAAGGATTATCCACCCAAAATGTCTGTTGTGCCAAAGTTGAGAAACCCCGGTTTAGGCAGATAGTGTGGCAATAGCTGTCAAGATGCAACAGAGGGAAGAAGATGGAAGCAAAGAGCCCAGGGAAGCCACTCATTCAGGGAAAAATATTTCCACCAGTAGGAAGTGAGACCATTTTTAGCAGGGTGGAGGCAGGATGAACAGGAAATGGCAAACCCTCTAAGTAGTAGGCAAATCCTCCAAGAAAAGAAGGATGCAATTTGTAATTCCTCTTACAGGTAGTTTTCCACAAAACGTGGGAAAACTAAGTTTAAGACTTTTTTTCTTTTGAATCATCTAAGGGCATCTTATTTTATGATAAAAAAAACCTTGTAAATGACATACAACTGCAAGAAAATTGCCACCATGAGGGTATAGGGCACAGAGCTTTAACAGTAGCAGTAACATTTTCATTCTTTTTTTAAAGCAAACGCTGAAGCAAATTTGACAAAATGTTAACATCTGTTAAATTTGGATGGTGGATACGTGAGTATCTGTTATATTATTTTCTGTACCTTATGTATACTTGAAAAATTTCAAGATTAACAAAAAACAGGATAGAGGAAGCAAGAAAAAAGTCTTGGCCTGGTAGCTGATAATTGTCATTAGAATTTGCTTTGGTATTTATCAATATCATTTTAAGTTTATTTATTTATTTTGAGAGAGAGAGAGCACGAGCACAAATAGGGGAGGGGCAGAGAGAGAGAAGGAAAGAGAGAGAATTCCAAGCAGACGCCACACTATCAGCACAGAGCCCAATGCAGGGCTCAAACTCACAAACCGTGAGATCATGACCTGAGCTAAAATCAAGAGTAGGTTGCTTAACCGACCGAGTCACCCAAGCACCCGAATGTCATTTTGTTTAATGTTTATTATTATTATTTTTTTTAGAGACAGAGTGTGAGAGAGGGAGGAATGGAGAGAGAGGGAGACAGAAGATCAGAAGCAGGCTCAGGGCTCACCTCAGAGTCCCGCCCAGGACTCAAACCTACTAACCACGAGATCATGACCTGAGCCAAAGTTGGAAACTCAGTCGATTGAGCAACCCAGACACCCTCCCAATGTCATTTTTTAATTACAGAAGTTATATGTGAATATGTGCACGTCGTCAAAAAACTGTCCAACAATAAATAAAATAAAATAAAATAAAAACCAGACATTTCTTTTTCCTTCTTCAATGCTTTTCTTTTCTCCTTAGCTAACCACTACTAAATGTTACTGTGTATGTATATATCTAGACCTTTTTCTATGCATTTATAGAAAGAAAGGGAGAGAGGTTGAGAGGCAGGGATGAAGAGGGATATGTGGCTTCTAGATATATAGATTTGTCGATCTTTCCTATCCATCTGTCTTATGTGGGACCACATCGCTCTTATAACATGCTTTTCTTATTAACACCTCCAATAGGGCTGCCTTTCCATGTCAATTCATAAAGATCTGTCTCTTTCTTTTTATCTCATCATAATATTTCATAGTATGGATATATCATAATTTGTTTACTAAGATTGCTATGTATTTAGGTTGACTTCAGTGTTTTGCTATGTCAAACAACGCTGGAACATATAACTTCATGCTCATTTGTAAGGATTTCTACAGAGAAGATTCCTAAAAATGGAACTTCTGGATCAAACAGTAAGCATATTTCTTCTTTTTTTTTTAATGTTTATTTATTTTTGACAGAGACAGAGTGAGAGAGAGAGAGAGAGAGAGAGAGAGCGCATGAGCCGGGGAGGGGCAGAGAGAGAGGGAGACACAGAATGGGAAGCAGTCTCCAGGCTGTCAGCACAGAGCCCGACCCGGAGCTCGAACTCACAGACCGGGAGATCATGACCTGAGCCGAAGTCCGACACTCAAACGACTGAGCCACCCAGGCGCCCCGTAAGCACATTTCTAATTGTGATATAGAGCGAGACCACTCCCCCCCAAACAGTGTATGAGCAATCCACTTCCCCAAACCCTCACTGATGCTATATGCAATCAACCTTTAAAAGTTTTGCCATATTTATCAAAACTGCATGTAGGAATCTACTCCACAGACATGTTCATACATAGGTGAGGTGATGAATGTCCACCGCAATGTTGATGGGAAAATGCTGAAAAATATTTCCACCAGTAGGAAACCTTTAAATAGACTGTGGTTTATCTGCACAATGAAATTCTATACACCTTTTTAAAAAAATAATGATTCTCTCTAGGGACTCATAGAAGAAGCTCTTGAAAGGTAGAGGAACAGAGCAATGTGCAGAGCAGCTCAGACAGTGGCTGAACATCTGTACATAAAGTGGTGGCAGTAGACACACATATTTTCCCATATGCACACTAAGTATCCCCGGAGAATTACACAGGATGCTGATGATATTGGTTGCACTGGGGGAAAAAACACTAGATGTCTGTGAGAAAGAGCAGGAAAGGGAACTTTTCACTGTACATTTTTACACCCTTTTTCATTTTTTGTCTTTGAACTCTGTACTACCCACCAAAATAATTTATTCAGTTTAAATTAAAATATTAAAAATTTGCCAAATGATCAATGAAAAGTACGCTTGTTGCTGCCTTACAGTGCAGTTTCCTAACTGCTAGTGAAATCGAGCTTATCTATGTCTTTATTCACCATCCATACCAACTTTCCTGTGAACTTCCTGCTTGTAACTCTGTCACATTTTGCTGTTGACTTGCTTTCCCGCCAATTGGTTTGTAGTTCTTCGTATATCGAGGACTTTTTTTTTTTTACAGTTTTATTGAGGTATATTTTACATACTATAAAATTCACCAGTTGTGAGTATCTAATTCAATGATTTTAAGCAAATTTATAAAGTTGTACGATTATCATGTATCAAGGATATTAATCCATTGTTACAGAGTTCTTTGATGCTTCTTGATTACATAATCCTTTGCAAATGTAAGTAGAAGAAATGTTTTCTCCCAATCTGATGTTTATCTTTTAGTTTAGACTCTGATATGGATATTTTAAAATGTATCTAGTTAAATTTGAAGATAGAAAGAGAAAAAGAGACAAAACAAGGAGAAAATACCAGTCATGCTGGGTCTCAAGAAGAAAAAAAAGGCTTCATTATCCAAGCAGACCATACATGCAAAGGTATATGTGACTTATCCAGTTCATGAATATTTAAAGTATACATATATATATATATAATATTTAAAGTATACATATATATATTTTTTTCCTAAAATAATACCTGAAGCTATCTGTGAAAAAGGAGATTTTCAATCAGAAGGACAGCACCCCCTCTCCACCACCACCTCCAATGCAAGATCCACCTGGGAAGGATGGATGTTTTCTGCTCAATGACAGCTCTGAGTCTCCTGCCAACTGCATCAACCTCAGAATTTTAAAATGACTGAAGCTAACATTACTGACCTTTTTAGTATAAAGTCCATAGTGAGCACTTCACAATTAGTGTCTCACTTAATCCTCACAGCATCAGCGACATGATACTGGTGTTATTGTGGATTTACAGATGGTGAACCCAAGACCCAAAAAGTGGAGTAGCTTCCCCAAGGTCACACAGCTGGGAGGTTGTGAGGATTTGCGCCCAGGTCTGTTAGCCTTTAGAGTTGAACTTTGAAGGTTACTGTATCCCAAGACAGAAAGGCTATTAAATAGCTCTGTGAAAAGGTAAATCTCTCACTCATATGTGGATCTTGAGAAACTTAACAGAAGACCATGGGGGAAGGGAAGGGAGAAAAATAGTTACAGAGAGGGAGGGAGGCAAACCATGAGACTTTTAAATACAGAGAATAAACTGAGGGTGGTTGGAGGGGGTTGAGGGAGAGGGGAAAATGGGTGATGGGCATCGAGGAGGGCACTTGTTGGGATGAGTACTGGGTGTTTTATATAAGTGATGAATCACGGGAATCTACCCCCCAAAACCAAGAGCACACTTTATACACTGTATGTTAGCCAATTTGACAATAAATTATATTTTAAAAAAAAGAAAGAAAAAAAGAAAAGAAAACTTAAATCTCTTATGTCTAGATAATTTCTTTTCTTAGATGTACATGCACATCATTTGTCAGCAATCAGTGGTGTGTGTGTGTGTGTGTGTGTGTGTGTGTGTTCTTTTTTACTTTCTCCATAATAAATATTTTTAGATTGTCTAAATAACTCAAAATGTGACTGTCCTATTCTGCCTTTTAGATCTTCCTCTATCCAAATGGATTTTTTTAAGCAGCTTTTGCTTTTGGGCCCAGCTGGAATTTTTTTTTATATTTTAAAATCATGGGCAAATGACAAGTTTTGCCTGCTGCCTGCCTTTCTCTCCCTGTAGAGTCAGAGCAGGTATTTAGACTGCTTTCCTACGGGTGAGCAAATACAGATAAAATTTCTTTGTTGACATACCATTTTGGTAATGATAATTTCCTACCTGAATTTTTATCTTTGAAATTCTAAAGGGAACTAGAAAACAGTTCCTTTTAATAAACAATGTTTGCATAGTCCTCCTTGCTAAGACTCCACTGGAGGTAAGTCTAAGCCTAAATTGGATTTTTAAAAGTAACTTCCACTTAAAAAGATCTCTTTCTAAGAGCACCCAAAATTATAAGAGTCACATGAAAGGGTGACCATCTCTCCCTGCAAGACACCATCTCTCCCTGAAACCAGAGTTTGCCTATTTTCTAAGTTATGCATCCATTCTGGATAATTTCTTGTGATCTGTGTACTCTATTACCATGGCAGTTAAAGAGGTGGTAAAGTTGATTTGAGCTGGGCAGTGCAAGCAGCAATAGGCAACTTATATCTAGTCTAGAGGATAAAAACGAGTAGATTCAGATTCACTGGTAATTTATCTTAAATCCAGATTGCCTTCTTACATAGGGGTTGCCAGATAAAATGCATGCCAGCTACTGCATGGCAGTTATGTTGCTTTATTTAAGTATTCATACAGCAATCAATAGCTGACACACTCATTGATCTTTTAGAACAGAAGCTTTCCCAAAAGCATGCTTGAAACATAAACACTACCAAACTAGTTGAAAGGATAATTTTCCAAAACCTCAGCAATTTACATTTCTGTGGCAAAAATGACTATTGTTTGAGTTGCCAAGCCCTTTTTATATGTATCTGTTATCAACTATAGAGCAGGTATTGTTATCCATATCTTAGAGATGAGAACACATCTGCTTGCGTAGAGAGGCTGCATCGCCCAAAGGCACACAGCTGATCACTAGCTGCTGAACTGTAGCTATTTGGCACCATTCCTGGGCTATTTTTATCCCCACCAGGCTTATTAACCCTTTTCCCAGGTTCAGCAGATTCATCAGTGACCTCCTAGACTTCACAAACTTTGTGTTCATTTAGGTCTTCATCTTTCTAGCAAGGAACCAGACTCCTTCAATAATTTCATTTCAGGCCATTTGCCATCAAGCTAAAAAATAACTCTCCTTCAAGATGGAACTGTGCTGATGTGTCTACTAATCGCTGCCGCCCTGGTTTGCAGATCTTGGCTGCATTCGATGTATAGTTGCAGAAGAGGTACTTCAGAACTTGCATTATAGTTTAGAACAGAAAAGGAAATTATGCGGGACATGTGCTGTCCCCCACCTCTACCAGCCAAGGAAGAAATTAATAATCTATCATGTGTGGTAGCCTTCCCTAGAGGGTCCAGGGTTGGCCTCAGAATTCTCATTCTGGCACTTCAGGCAAATCAATCAATTAAAATCAGCAAGTAAGATGAAATCCATTTGCCATCTATTTGCCATCACCAATATAAGAAAACCCCCTGTGAGCTTACAAGATGCAGAAATCTTTCTTAATTAGTAAAATGTCTGAGATACCAAAAATTATCCCAAAATGATAACTTCCAAGTATATGTATCTGGAATTCAAATTGTCTTATGTAAATCAAAATGTAACCTATAATCAATAAGAATTTGTAATTAAACCAGAGCACTGGCCAAAAAGGCATTGATGGCAACTTTAAATGTAATCATAGAAGCACCTGGTACTACTTCCCAAAAAAACTGTGGTCTCTGGGCACCCAAATTCCTTGTCTGCTTTTGTTGGGACAATAAGGGTTGGGTCCTTAGTATATCAAATGTAATTTCCAATCAACTAATCAAAGGAGCTGTAAAAATCATCTGACTAGGAATCCAAGGAAATTTAATTTTCTCTTCTCTTGCTCAAAGAACCTTTTTTTTATATATTAACTCATTTATATAACAATTACTTATTGAGTGTCACCTTTGCAGCCAGTGCTTGGTGCTGGGAATGCCAATAAGACCATGGCAGCAGGGATCTCTATCCTCCCATAGTTGTGCTCCCTGAGGCAGCAGCCCCACCTGTGGGCAGTTCAGTTGGGTGGGTGAAGGGAGGAGGCCCACAAGCCTCTAATCTTGCTTGTTACAGATGCTGCTCTGAATAGCCCCCAAAGCCTCCTGATACCTCTTTTGGAACCACATGGAGCATTTAACAACCAACCTGATATACCTCAAAAGAAACACACACACACACACACACACACACACACACGTATGCACGCAAATCCTTAAGCACAAGCATGGTCTTTCAAGTTTTGGGAAAAGCTGCTTTGTTTCATGGAGAGCTCCAATATAATTCCTTGAAAGAATTATTCACTATAAATTGAGGGTTACAGATCCATATCCAAATTTTGGGAGAACCTGTCCTCTCCCCACTGTCTCCATTTTATTTTAAAGAAAAAGAAATGAAATTGGGAGAAGTGGGCATATATATTAAAGGTAGGAAGAAGTTAGAGAAATAAATACTCTGTATTCATTCCCAAACATAAAATGTGAATTCTCCTTTTGAACTCTCCAATGTGCTTTGGCATAGTTTTATAACTTGGGTATTTGAAATAGTTGAATATTCAAGCTATAAATCTTCTTTTAAATTAACATAACACTAGAATGTGATCCTTACTAGAGTGCAAACTCCACACAGGTAGGGATTGTTCCCTTCCCCAGCACCCAGTACAGCACCTGGCACAGAGCGGGTACTTGATAAATAATTAAGGAATGAATAAATGAGTAAGCAGACAGCTGATTAAGAGACTAGTGAATTATAATTACTGGATTCTATTTTCTATATTTATCGTTTCCATTTTGCCTTTATATCTTTTTTTTAAGTTTTAATTTAAATTCCAGTTAGTTAACATGCGGTGTGATATTAGTTTTAGGTGTACAATATATCTGATTTTAAATTGCATTGCACCAGTGCTAGCTAAAACACACTGTGTGGGCATTACTGAGCTTAGAAAATTTTCTTCTTGACATATTCTAGTGCTTTGATCTGGAAAACAAAACAAAACATAACAAAGCACCTTATGTGCAGGTTGGAGGATGCCATAACCTTGAAAATAAATTTTAACATATTGGTTTCACATTTCAGGTCTACAATAAATAAAAGACTGAGTTCAGAAGATGTAGTCTAATCTAGGAGAATATGATGGAACAGTATATTTTGACCAAACCCTGGACACTAGCCCTAAAGGCAAATGGATTCTAGTCACTTCTCTCCCAACACATTGACCCTCAGAGCAAAGAGCTGCTGAGGAGGGAATTATACCAAACTCTCCTGGGAAGAAAGGGCCCATAAGGATATGCGGTGTTGTTGCTTGATGACCAATCATGCTCTGTCAGGTAAAAGCACCTTGATTTTCCTTTGAATATGCAGAACCCATTGAGAGCAATCTTGGTAGACTGTCAATCACAGCCCCACCAAGGCCAGATATGGTCACATGACTCAAGCAAGACCAATCAGATGATCTCTTTACATGAACTGAAAAACACAAAGACAGAAAAAATTTGAAGTGTAATAGCTCCAGCAGCATCCCCTCACCTTCACTAGTTCCTGATCCTTAGATTCCAGTACCTGTCTAGATTCCTATTTTTCAAGCTATCTGATATCTTTCCATGAAATCTTGGTTTGTTTTTGTTTTGTGTTTTGCTTAGATTGGGCAGAATCAGTTGTTTTGTTGCTTATAACCAGAAAAATTCTGCTCAGGCTGGAATTAAGCTCCTTACCCCTTTGAGTTCAAAATTATTGAAATTTATCTGGTAGCTTGGGGTTAAAATAAGGGATAGTTAGACCTAGGGGCCCAATGGCACAAAAAGAATTAGAATGGGGAAGTATGTAACTTATACAGAAGAAACTTTCTTGTATGATAAGGGTGGACAGTTCAGAGCTGACATGGCCATACCCTGAACCAAATGGTAAAAGATGGTGAACCCAGATATTAAGGTTCTTCTCATTGCAGACTTCTTACACCATGCAAACGCTAAGACTCCCACTTTTCTTTTATTAAAAAAAATTTTTTTTATGTTTGTTTTTGAGAGAGAGAGAGAGAGAGAGAGAGCATGAGTGGGGGAGGAGCAGAGAGTGAGGGAGACACAGAATCCAAAGCAGGCTCCAGGCTCTGAGCTGTCAGCACAGAGCCCGATGCGGGGCTCAAACCCACGAACTGTGAGTTCATGACCTGAGCTGAAGTCAGACGCTTAACTGACTGAGCCACCCAGGTGCCCCTAAGACCTCCACTTTTTTTTTTTTTCAACGTTTATTTATTTTTGGGACAGAGAGAGACAGAGCATGAATGGGGGAGGGGCAGAGAGAGAGGGAGACACAGAATCTGAAACAGGCTCCAGGCTCTGAGCCATCAGCCCAGAGCCCGACGCGAGTCTCGAACTCACAGACCGCGAGATCGTGACCTGGCTGAAGTCGGACGCTTAACCGACTGCGCCACCCAGGCGCCCCAGGACCTCCACTTTTAAGGGCTACCTCTATGAGATGAAAGAGACACCAGAAACTATGTCCACTCACTGGGTCCTGTATATATGTCCTTTGCACTGAGTACATGCTGGCTCAGTGGCACAACAAAGGGGACAATCTTAAACCAAGTCTAAGTCATCCTTTTCTCCAAGATCCAAGTTAGGTCTACTTTTAAAGCCTGGTCCGGATTAAGGATGGCCCTGATCAAGGCAACAGAAATGGGAAGATGGGACAATGAGGCCCCAAGGATGAAATATGAAAATGTGTGCTGACCTCTGGACCAGGCATCAGGTGGAAGGAAACCTTCAATGTAGGTACAAGAGGCAGCCCAAACCAGAAGGTGGCCCATGCATCCATCTTTCCTAGTGGTTGACTGGTAATAGAAGAGAATTCAGAGAGCTATAACCTTAGGACCCATCAGTCCAGCAAAGAGCAGTACTCCCTAAATGTAACTCAGAGAAAAGTCATGTCCTCCCTCAAGGAGCTTTTGAGGCCTGTGTTGGGGTGTGCAGAGCACAACAGGGTCAGCAGGTCAGCAGGTCAGCTCAAGCCATCCCTCTTCCAACTGCAGATTGACATACCAAGTCTTGGCTTTGGCTGCACAAGTAAGACATGTTCATAAAGAACAGATATATGTGACCACTCAGACATATCTTTTCCAACTGCAAATGTTTCATTGGGAGATGATGGCAGGTTTCTGGTTCTGAAAGGAGCGGCACATTCTGGATCAAGCAGCATCCTGTGAAGTGGCTTGGGAGTCCTCAAGCCTCTGACAGACACCCAAATTCCACACATGAGGTGAGAGTCCTTAGAACCAACCCTAGAGATCTTGGAGCTAGTGGAAGAAATCCTGCACAGGAAAGAGAATAACAGAAGATGTGAGGGGAAGACAACCAATTTGTTTGGTGAACTGCTGAATTTGCAGGGTTTACAGGATATAGAAGCAGGGATACCCACTTGGAATTGCTTAACAGGTTGGAATTCCTGAGAAATGTCAGAGCTGAAAGCATGGATCCAATGAGGAATAGAAGCCATGGAAATGGATGAGGTGCCGGGCAAAGAGTGCATCAGAACAAAGCAAAAATTAAGGAAAACTGGGAATTCCAAAATTCCAAAAAGCTGGGTGATCAGAAGAAAAGAGTCCCATGAAGGAGACAGAAAAAGAATGGTCCAGGATCAGGATTTCTCAACCTCAGCATGATTGACATTTGAGCCCCAGTAATTCCTTGTCACAGGAAGCTGTCTTGTGCATTTGTTTAACATCCATGGCCTCTACCCATGAGATGCCAGGAGCACCCTCTGCCCCTTGTGACAAACAAAAATATCTCCAAACATTCCTAAATGTCCCCTGTAGGGAAAGACGATCCCTGAATGAAAACCACTGGTCAAAGATATAGGAGGAAAATTAGAAGCAAATTATGTCCCAGAAGCCAAAGTAATTCACAAAGATAAATGCCTCAAAGATATTGAGTAAAATGAGGACTGAAGGGGCCAGTGTTTGGCCACTAGAAAGTCATCGGTGAACTAAAAGAGAGCAGTTTTGGGGCGCCTGGGTGGCTCAGTCGGTTAAGCGTCCGACTTCAGCTCAGGTCATGATCTCGCGGTCCGTGAGTTCGAGCCCCGCGTCAGGCTCTGGGCTGATGGCTCAGAGCCTGGAGCCTGCTTCCGATTCTGTGTCTCCCTCTCTCTCTGCCCCTCCCCCGTTCATGCTCTGTCTCTCTCTGTCTCAAAAATAAAATAAAAAACATTAAAAAAATTTTTTTTAATAAAAAAAATAAAAAATAAATAAAAGAGAGCAGTTTCAATGGAACAATTGAGGACAGACACCAGTCTAGCTGAATGTCCATATATGAAATACATAGTAAAAGAAATGCAAGAGTTGAAGGGTGTTTGTTGAACTAGGTGACCCTTTGAAGGTTCCTTCCAACCCTGAAATTGTGTGGTTCCAGATGACCTCCAAGGAAGATCTTTTGAGATCCCTCAAGCCCTGATCTGCTGGTGGCTGTCTTGTTTACATATAAAACCAGCCATGCCTCTGCTTGCCCTACTCATGTCACATGAAATAAAAATCCAAAGAAGCATCAATGGCTATGTGGTTTGGCCCCAGTGCATGTTGAAAACGAAAATATGTTTGTTTGTTTTTTATATCATTGCATAACCAAAAGGTAAGCAATAAAAATTTGCCAGGCAGTTACAGTTTAGAGAGAGGCTGAATTGGTAAGTGAATCTGAAGGTGTCAGGTTTAAGGTTGGTCTGAGAAGAAAGGAGTGGGGTTGAGGTCACCCAGAGCCTGCTAGAAGAATTTGTGTATCATCCAACCACTCCAGATTTCATCCCAGGTTTGGCTCAGATGAAGAGAGTCCTGTCCACAGATCAGACGAGTGGGAGCTAACATGTCCTGAGAGTGCCATGGGACGCCTGCATGGTGATAGCCTACACAAATGCCAGCACTCTTCTCCAGTGTTTGAACAATCAGACTAACTTCTAAGTGAGGAAAAAAGAAATTGAAAGCAAAGATCATGTTTTCCAACTAAATCAGGTATTCCAACTAGATAATTATCCAGCTAAAGGAGAGAGGTTGTTTTTTGCTTGTTTATTTGTTTTAAAGCTGAACTGAGAAATGAGAAACAAAAGTTTTAGTCCTAGTTTAATTACTACCAAAAGGCCACTTCCCTTCTCTGCACTCAGTTTCCACACGTGTAAAATAGGGAGTTTAAACTGGATGCTAAATAAGATGCCTTCTGCTTCTCTAATGGAGAAGAGGGTTCATGGCATGTGTTTCCACTGTGGAGGTTCCTTTAACACTTAGAGTCATAGTATGGCTTGTTTAATTAGATGTCCTCCCACCAGACTGTCAGTGCTTGCAGGAAGGTGCCAAGCCTCTGTTGTATACCACTGAGTCCCTACCTACCGTGCAGTGCTTGGTAAATATCTATTGGAGGAATTAATATGAAATGCCAGCTCCAAATGCCTCTGAGAGGCAGCTCTAGGAAAAGGTGATTTGGTATAAATCTTTAAAAAGTGTTCCAAGGAGAGCCTGTGTGGCTCAGTACATTAAAACGTCCAACTCATGATTTCAGCTCAGGTCATGATCTCAAAGTTTGTGAGATCTAGCCCCACATTGGGCTCTGCACTGAGAGCAGAGTATCTCTCTCCCTGTCTCTCTGCCCCTCCCCCACTTTCTCTCCCTCTCTCAAAATAAATGAATCAACATTTAAAAAATAAAAAAACAAATAAAAAATGAGCCAAGATCGGAACGTCTCCCTTCACTTTGCTTCTTCAAATGTGTTTTTTTTAATGTTTATTTATTTTTAAGAGAGCATGCAAGTGGGAGAGGTGCAGAGAGAGGGGGGGACAGAAGATCTGAAGCAGGCTCCATGATGACAGCAGAGAACTCACAAACCACGAGATCATAACCTGAGCCAAAGCGGATGCTCAACTGATGGAGTCACCCAGGTGTCCCATTTTTTCAAGTGTTTATAAAAGTCCAGTAATGGTATGTAATAAGTGGCAACATCCTAAAATATTTCCCATCCCTCTGACATGGATACCACTACCAGCTTGTCATATAACTTCTAGATAAACTAAACTTTTGGAAATTGTATTCCAAGTCAGCTATTTTGAAAGGGAAAAAAAAATCCAATGCTACTAATCCTGTGTTTGTGTCTCTGCCCTGCCCTTAGGAGGTTAATTTGCCTTGGGACACTGAGAGGATAAACAAGCAGACTGTGTAGTCAGAAGAACAAAAAACAAAATATCTTGAGATAAAATATTTTGTTTGTAAATTTCCCTGCAGGACAGATCACTAAGACTGAGATTTCTAGACACTGAGAACTTCTGTAAGTTCCCAGAGCCAGCCTGGGACCTGCTCAGCCTGCCTTAAAATTTCCCTGGTTCAAGTTAGCTGGAGAATAATTATCCAGAAGCTGTAGAAAAGAAAAAAGAGGAAGAAAGCAGAGAAAAAAAATCAAAGCCAAACATTAAGGTTTATTGCAAAGCCAAAGGAACAAGTGGACCCTGCATCCTGGAAGGTACCCCATTCTCTCTCAAGTCTGGCCCTTCCCTTGGCCTGGAAACCAGAATGATAAACGAAAGGGGTAAACATTCAAACAGGAAAAATATTGCCTAGGGAGAATTAACAAGAAGTGAGGACTAATGAGTCACAGCTGCCCAAGAAGAAAGTCTAACCTTAAATAAACTCAGGCTCTGTCATCCTACAGAACTGGGTTTAAATTCCATATTTGCCACTAGCTGGCTCTAGACAAGTTCCTCAAACTCCCTGAGCCTCTGCTTACTCACCTATGGAATAGAGATTGTAAGTGTTCATGTCCATGGAATTATTAAGTGGATTGAATGAGATAAGTCATATAAAGCACTTAGGCCAGGACGCAGTGCATAGCAAATGCCCAATAAATGTTACCTATTATTTTACTATAATTTTGATTCCTATGTCAAATTAGGTGACTGAGAGATACTACTGACAGACTCAGAGAAGAAGGAAGGGAGAACTGTGGTAGGGGATAAGAAAATGATCCAAATATTGTGGAGATTTGGTCTTAGATGTTACATGGTTTTGCTAGGAAGTTCATTAAAGTAGTTTTCATGGAATGATGTCAGCAAAATGGCAGAGTAGGCAGCTCCAAATGCCAGTCCCTCCATGGAAACAACAAAAACTAAGCAGAAACTCTCAGAACCAACTTTGTCAGAACCCTGAAAAAACATAGGTTTCCAGCAATCAAGCAAACATTGAATCAAGAAAAAGGCAATTTAAAAATAGTTGGAAAGCCTTGCGTTGTTTTTATTTGCTCTTGTTCCATTCCTTTTCTGACTCATTGTAGATTCTGAAAATGGAAGCTCATGTTCTTGGTGTGGGACCCAAGTACTTGGTTCTGGAGGAAGCAAAGCAAATCTTACTAGCAAATTATTCTGTTTGTTTCATCTTTCTTTTCTTTCTTTCTTTCTTTCTTTCTTTCTTTCTTTCTTTCTTTTCCTCTTCCTTTCCTTCCTGTTCAAGGAAATCTCTGTCAAAACACTACATAAACAGAGACTTTGATCAGCAGATACAAGTAATACTATCTTTGTAAAATACTTTGGAAAAGTCAGTAAACAGATGATGGCAGCTTCAACAATCGAGAGCCTGGGGAAGAGGGATAATCTGATTTCTAGAGTTACCATATTATAATATTCAAATGTTCAGCTTTCAACAAAAAAATCACAAGGCATACAAAAAACAAAACAAAACAAAACAGGGAAGTATTGTCCATTCAAAGGAAAAAATAAATACATTCACAGAAACCATCCCTGGAGAAGCAGAGGTATTGGACTTAGTACACAAAAACTCCAAATCAACTAAACTTAATAGACACACACAGGACACTCCAACAATGTCAGAATATACATTCTTCTCATTGTTTTGGAACATTCTCTAGAATAAATCATGTGTTACCCCACAAAACAAGACTCAATAAATTTAAGATAAAAATCATAGAAAGTATCTTTTCTGACTTCAATGGAATGAAGATAGAAATCAAAAACAGAATGAAAACTAAAAACTCACAAATATGTAGAAATAAAACAGCATACTCTTAAATAACCAATGGATCAAAGATGAAATAAAAATGGAAATTATAAAATATTTGAAACAAACAAAAATGAAAACACAAAATACTTATGGAATGTAGTCAAGGCAGTCATCAGAAGGATATTCATGGCAACAGATGACTCTATTAAAAGAGAAGAGTGGCACCTGGGTGGCTCAGTTGGTTAAGTGTCTGTCTTCGGCTCAGATCACGATCTCATGGTTCGTGGGTTCGAGCCCCACATTGCACTCTCTGCTGTTGGTGCGGAGCCTGCTTCAGATCCTGTCTCTCCCTGTCTGCCCCTCCCCCACTCACTCTCACAAAAAGTAAATAAATTTATAAATAAATAAGTAAATAAATAAATAAGAGGAAAGATGTCAACTCAATAATCTGAATTTACACGTTAGGAAATCAGAAAAAGAAAAAAATTAAGCCTAAAGCAAGCAGAAAAGAGGAAATAATAAAGATTAGAGAAGAAAGAAATGAAATAGAGAATTAAAAAAATAGAATCAACAAAACCAGAAGTTGGTTCTTTGAAAAGATCAACAAAACTGACAAACCTTAGCTAGATGGACAAAGACAAAAAGATGCAAGATGCAAATAACTAAATCAGAAAGAAAAATGGAGACATTGCTACTGGGCTACAGGAAACAAAGGATTATGAGACTATTCTGAACAATTATACATCAACAGACTAAATAACCTAGATGAAATGGACAAATTCCTAGAAACACACAAGAAGAAATAGAAAACCTCAACAGACCTATAACATGTAAAGAGATTGAATGAATAATCAAAAACCTCCCTACCAAAAAAGAAAAATTTCAGGACCAGATGCCTTCTTGGGTGAATTCTACAATAAAACATTTAAAGAAGAATTAATATCAATCCTTCTCAAACTCTTTAAAAAGTTAGAAGAGTAAGAGACACCCCAAATCATTCCCTGAGGCCAGCATTACTCTGACACCAAAGCCAAATAAAGGAATCACAAGAACAGAAAGTTACAGGACAATATTCTTTTTGAATAAAGATTGCAAACCAAATCCAACAGCAAATTAAAAGGATTATAACCCTATAACCAAGTGGAATTTATCCTAGGAATGCAAAAGTGGTTAAACATAAGAAAATAAGTCAATATAGTACGTCACATTAAAAGAATGAAGGAGGGGCGCCTGGGTGGCTCAGTCGGTGGGGCATCGGACTTCGGCTCAGGTCATGATCTTGCGGTCTGTGAGTTCGAGCCCCGCGTCGGGCTCTGTGCTGATAGCTCAGAGCCTGGAGCCTGTTTCGGATTCTGTGTCTCCCTCTCTCTATGACCCTCCCCCGTTCATGCTCTGTGTCAGTCTCAAAAATAAATAAACGTTAAAAAAAAAAGAGAGAGAGAATGAAAGAAAAAAATACATGATCATCTCAACACAGAAAAGAGAAAAATCATCTGACAAAATCTAACACTCTTGCATGATAAAAACACTCAGAGGGCCAACTCTTGATTTCAGCTCAGGTCATGATCTCAGGGTTGTGGGATTGAGCCCTCCATTGGGCTCTGTGCTGAGCATGGAGACTGCTTAAGATTCTCTTTCTTGCTCTCTCTGCCCCTCTCCCTCACTTGGACTCTTTCTCTCTCTTAAATAAATAAATAAATACATACATACATACATACATACATACATAAATAATATATTTTAATTTAATTTATTTTTTTAATATCCAAGTTAGTTAGCATATAGTGCAACAATGATTTCAGGAGTAAATTCCTTAATGTCCTTTACCCATTTAGTGCATCCCCCCTCCCATAACCCCTCCGTAACCCTCTGTTTGTTCTCCATATTTGGTCTTACGATATTTGTCTTTCTCTGACTAATTTTGCTTAGCATAATACCCTTTAGTTCCATCAATGTATTTGCAAATGGCAAGATTTCATTCTTTCTGATTGCTGAGTAATACTCCATTGTATATATATACCACAACTTCTTTATCCATTTATCCATCTATGGACATTTAGGCTCTTTCCATATTTTGGCTATTGTCAATAGTGCTGTCATAAACATTGCGGTGCATGTGCCCCTTCGAAACAGCATACCTGTATCTATTGGATAAATACCTAGGAGTGCAATTGCTGGGTTATAGGGTAGTTCCATTTTTAATTTTTTGAGGAAACTCCATACTGTTTTCCAGAGTGGTTGCGCCAGTTTGCATTCCCACCAACAGTGCAAAAGAGATCCTCTTTCCCCACATCCTTGCCAACATCTGTTGTTGCCTGAGTTGTTAACGTTAGACATTCTGATAGGTGTGAGGCGGTATCTCATTGTGGTTTTGATTTGTATTTCCCTGATGATGAGTGATGTTGAACACTTTTTCATGTGTTGGTTGGCCATCTGGATGTCTTCTTTGGAGAAGTTCCTATTCATGTCTTTTGCCCATTACTTCACTGGATTATTTGTTTTTGGGTGTTGAGTTTGATAAGTTCTTTATAGATTTTGGGTACTAACCCTTTATCTGAAATGTCATTTGCAAAGATCTTCTCCCATTCCGTCAGTTGCCTTTTAGTTTTGCTGATCATTTCCTTTGCCGTGCAGAGGCTTTTTATTTAAAAACAATTTTTTTTAATGTTTTATTTATTTTTGAGACAGAGAGAAACAGAGCATGAGCAGGGAGGGGCAGAGAGAGAGGGAGACACAGAATCCGAAACAGGCTCCAGGCTCTGAGCTGTCAGCACAGAGCCCGATGCGGGGCTCGAACTCACAGACCATGAGATCATGACCTGAGCCGAAGTCGGATGCTCAACCAACTGAGCCACCCAGGCGCCCTGAGGCTTTTTATTTTGATGAGGTCCCAATAGTTCATTTTTGTAAAATACATATATTTTTAAAACACCCCAGAAAACTAGGAATACAAGGGAAATTCCTTAACATGATAAAGGAATTATATGAAAAAACAGCAGCTAACACCATACTCAATGATGAGAGACCAAAAGCTTTTCCCCTAAAATCAGTAACAAGACAATGATGCCAGTTTCAACCACTGCCTTTCAACATTGTATTAGAAGTTCTAGCCAGAGCAATTATACAAGAAAGAGAAATAAAAGACATTGAAATTGAAAAGAACAAGTAAAATTATCTATTCACAAATGACATGATTCTGTATATAGAAAATCCCAAGAATCCACCAAAAACTGCTTAAGCTAATAATGACTCTATTAATAATTCAGCAAAATTGTATAGGACAAGATCAACAGGCAAGAGTCAGTTGTGTTTCTATATACCAGCAAAGAAACTGAAAAGGAAATTAAAAAAACATTACATTACAATAGCATCTAAAAGAATAAAATAGTTAGGAATAATTTTAGTCAGGAAGTGAAAGACTTGCATACCAAAACTACAAAACATGGCTGAAAGAAATTAAAGAAAACCCAAAGAAATGGAAACACATCCCATGTACATAGACTGGAAGACAATATCATTAAGAAGTTAATAACCCAAAGCAATCTACAATTGCAACACATTCCCCATCAAAATTTGGACAGCCATTTTTGTAGAAATGGAAAGACCTATCCTCTAACTCATACAGATTTGCAAGGGGCTCTGAACAGCCAAAACAATCTTGAGAAATTAAAAAAAAAAATTGGAGGATTCACATTTCTCAATTTCAAAATTTACTACAAAAACAGTGTGATCCTATCATAAAGATAGACATATAGACCAATGGAATACAAATGAGAGTCCAGAAATCCAACTGATTTTTGACAAGGGTGCTAAGTCCATTTAATGGGGAAGGAAGGGTTTCTGATAAATGGTGCCAGGACAACTGCCTTTCTACCTGCATAAGAATGAAGTTGGACCTCTACCTCACCCTATACAGAAAAATGAATCAAAAATGATTCAAAATGAATCAACAACCTAAGTATAAGGAATACATCCATAAAATTCTTGGAAAAAAATAGAGCAGTAAATAATTATGACCTTGAATTTAGCAATGGATTCTTAGCTAGGACACTAAAAGCACAAAGAAGAAAAGAAAAAATAGATAACTTGAACATCATCAAAATTAAAAACTTTTGTGTTCCAAAGGTTATTTAAAAAGTGAGAAGACAGGGCACCTGAGTGGCTCAGTAGGTTGATCATCCACCTCTTGATTTTGGCTTAGGTCATGATCTCACAGTGGGATCTAGCGTCACATCAGGCTCTCTGCTGAGCATGGAGCCTGCTTGAGAGTCTCTTCCTCTCCCTCTGTCCCTCTGCCCCTCTCTCCTGTTCACGCTCTTTCTCTCTCTAAAATTAAAAAAAAAAGTGAGAAGACAACCTACAGAATGGGATAAAATACTTGCAAACCATATATTTGATAAGGGTTTAATATCCAGAATATATTTTTTAAAAAACTCTTGCAAGCTCAAAAACAAATACCCAAACAATCCAATTTAAAAATGGTCAGGGGCACCTGGATGGCTTAGTCTGTTAAGCATCTGACTCTTGATTTTGGCTCAGGTCATGATTTTGTAGTTCATGGGATTTAGCCCTGCATCAGGCTCTGCACTGATGGCAAGGAGCCTTCTTGGGATTCTCTCTCACCCTCTGTTTCTGTACCTCCCTTGTGTGCATGCTCACTCTTTCTCAAAATAAATAAATAAACATTAAAAAAATAATAATAAATAAAAATAAAAATAGGCAAAAGATTGGATAGACATTTCTCCAAAGAAGACCTACAAATGACCAACAAGCATATGAAAAGATGATTAACATCAGAAGTCATTAAGTAAATGCAAATCAAAACCACAAAGAGATAGCTCTTTACACCCACTGGAATGGCTGTAATTTGATTTTAAAAGGAAAAATAACAAAAGCTATAATTTTTTTAATGGTTGTGGAGGATATGGAGAAATCGGAATATTCATACATTGCTAATATAAATGTAAAATAGTGCAACCATTGTAACACAGTTTGACAGTTCCTTAAATAGTTAAACATAGAATTATTGTATGACCCAGCAATCCCACTCCTAGGTATTCATGGGAAAGAACTGAAAACAGTTATTCAAACAGGTACATACACCTACAGGTTCACAGCAGCACTATTCACGGTAGCTATAAGGTAAAACTAGTCCAAATGTTTATCAATAAATAAATGAATAAACCAAATGTGGTATATGTGTATGGTGGAATATTATTCAGCCATAAAAAGGAATCCAGTACTGGCATATCCTATAACATGAAAGGACCTCGAAAACGTTATGCTAAGTGAAAGAAGTCAGACACAGAAAGACAAAATGATTCTATTATGTGAAATATTCAGAATGGATAAATTCTTAGAGATAGAACACAGACTGGATGGTGCTAGAAGCTGGGGGGAAGACAGCAATGAGGAGAAATTCTTTAGTGGTTAAAGGGTTTTACTACGGAGTGACAGAAATGTTTTTCAACTATGTAGAAGCGGAGGTTGCACAACATTGTGACTATAATTAACGCATTGAATTGTTTACTTTAAACTAGTTAATTTTGTATTATGTGAATTTCACCTCAATAAACTTTTTTTAAAGATAGCACCTAAACTATATTTTTCCTCCAAATGTGCTCTTTCAAAAAAAAAAAAAAACCCACTGTATTAAACACTTATTTGAATACAAAAATTAATTACAAATTAAATAATTCCTTCTGGAGAAAGGCCCAGAAAAAGAATATAGAGCTGTTTATAACTTATTGTTAACTTGCAAATGCTGCTGAATCCTTGCCATGCTTTTGCATAATGTGGTTCAGTCAAATGTTGGGTAATGAGCAGTTCATTTGGAGCCATTTTTGCAAAATATAGGATGCTATTCATGAAATGATTCTTTGAGTATTTATAGTGAAATGCCAATCTTTGTTTTTTAGTTTCATGGGAAGACTCCTTTTTGAAAGCCCTAATTTGTGACTTGAGTAACTGAAGGAGCCTGAGAATGCTTCTCATTGATAACTGATCCTTTCTCCTCCTCAGATCCAGTGTTTGTAGGCCAATGTCATAGTTTGCTAGGGCTGTTGTAACAGAATACCACACACTGGGTGGCTTATTTTAACAACAGAAGTTAATTTCCTCACAGGTCTGGAGGCTAGAAATCCAAGATCAAGGTGTTGGCAAGTTCGGTTTCTCCTCAGGCCTCTCCCCTTGGCTTGCAGATGGTGTCTTCCCGCTATGCCCTCACGTGGTCTTTTTTCTCTGTGCATGCACATCCCTGGTGTGCCTCTGTGTGTCCAAATTTCCTCTTCTTATAAGGATACCAGTCACATTGGATTAGGGCCCAGCCTCACAGCCTCATTTTAACTTATTCACCTCTTTAAAAGCCCTATTTCCAAATAGAGTCACATTCTAAAGTACCAGGGTTTAGGGCCTCAGCATATAAATTTGGGGGGGGGGACACAGTTCAGCCCATAACAGGCAGAATCTAAATTGACCCAACAAATTACAAATGTTTCAGATAATAGCGCCATATTAAAGTAGATTCAATCTCACCACCAGCAAAGACGGGCAGTTTCATGTTTTTCTCCTTTTGCTTCTGTAGCCAAGAGAAAAAAAAAAAAATTCTAAATAGCATAAAGATATTTTTGCTTTCCAAGGGTCTAACTTTTTCCTTTTCCTAGGCAAGAAAAGTTCTCAAATGAAGTAATCTCTCTCTTTTTTTAATGTTTATTTATTTCTGAGAGAGAGAGAGACAGAGACAGAGACAGAGACAGAGCATGAGTGGGGGAGGGGCAGACAGAGAGGGAAACACAGAATCGAAAGCAGGCTCCAGGCTCTGAGCTGTCTGCACAGAGCCTGACATGGGACTGGAACTCACGAACCATGAGATCTTGACCTGAGCCACAGTCAGATGCTCAACTGACTGAGCCACCCAGACCCCTCAATGAAGTAATCTTAATCAACTTCTAGATAATTGAAATACCCTAAGTACTTGGTGCTTTAATATTCCCATTGGGAAATACATGACTATTCTTAGCCTGATTCCCCATTTGTTAAAACAGGAATGATGCCTGTCTTGCCTATATCACTAGATAGTATTGCAAAGACATAGAAATAATATTTAACAAACAGTAGTTTTAATCTACGAAATGTAACATTAATACAAAGGAAAAGTAGGGGCACCTGGATGGCTCAGTCAGTTGTGTCCGACTTTGGCTCAAGTCATGATCTCACAGTTTGTGGGTTCAAGCCCTGCGTCGGGCTCTGTGCTGACAGCTCAGAGACTGCAGCCTGCTTCAGATTGTGTCTCCATCTCTCTCTCTGCTCCTCCCCTGCTCACGCTCTGTCTCTCTGTCTCTCAAAAATAAACGTTAAAAAAAAAAACACAAAGTGAAAATATTAATAATGACATTCAGTGCAAGAAAAGGAGAGTGATGAAATTAAGAAATTTGTGATAGGGACACCTGGGTGGCTCAGTCAGTAAGGCGTCCAACTCTGACCTCAGATCTCACAGTTTATGAGATCAAGCCCCATGTCAGGCTCTGTGCTGGCAGTGTGGAGTCTACTTGGGACTCTGTCTCTCCCTCTCTCTCTGCCCTTCTCCCATGCACACATGCACTCTCTCCCTCTCTCAAAATAAAACCACATTTAATAAAAAGAAATTTGTGACAAAACTTGTCAATTCATTTTTATGCAGCTTTACTTTTTTGGCTAAGATTTATTTCACGAATTATTGAATGAGCTTAGAAGGAGTAATGAAATGTATGTATATGCCATTAAGCAAGCTGCTCTTTCCATTAACTAAGAAAAGAATCTGAAGGTGGGGATTTAGGAAGGAAAGAAACTCAGCCAGATTCTAATTTCGTTTCCTTTCTATGTATGCTTTTTCTTTCTTTCTTTTCTTTTTTTTTTTTTTTGACATAAATTTGTTTGAACTCAATCAGCACTCCTTTTGTGAAGGAAATGTATGAAATGAAGGGGGTTTGAGAACTGGGCCAGTGTCTATGGCAACACAACATTTTAAGGAATGGCAGTGCACATCAATCTTCCCTATCTGATGGCAAAAGAGAAGAGCTAGATGTATGTCTGGAGAAAGGTGGCAATCAGCTTCAATTTGTCTTGTGTAAATAGGGATTCTCTTAATTTCAATGGAAGTTCAAAGCTTTTCATTTTTGTCTTTCCTGCCTACATAAATGCTCACCAAGGAAGCATTACACCTAGAGAAAATTCTCACAATTTGTAATTGCTTTATCTTTTCTCTCTTGTTAGTTACATGTTGTGAATACTGTAGGAAGGTCTGGTTGTTAACACTAATTATTTAAACCCTGATTTATTATTTAGCTTTGCAAATGTCAGTTTCCATATGTTTCTCTTTCCACACCTAACTTTGAAGATTATAGATAAGATAAAGATACATATATCAAAATTTTTAGTTACTAAATAATTCCAGGGGTGCCTGGGTGGCTCAGTTGGTTAAGCATCCAACTCTTGATTTCAGCTCAGGTTGTGATCTCACAGTCGTGAGATTGAACCCCATGTTAGGCTCAGCAATGGGTGTGGAGCCTGCCTTAGATTCCCTCTCCTTCTCTCTCTGTCCTTCCCCTGCTCTCAATGCACACACTCTCTCAAAAATAAAATAAAATAAAATAAAATAAAATAAAATAAAATAAAATAAAATAAAATATTCCAATCTTACACAAACTCTCCAGAGCATAAAAGAAAATGACCCAGATCATTTTATAAACTTAATATAACCTTGATATCAAAACAAAATAAGGAACATTCAGGAAAAGGAAGTTCCAGGCCAATTATATTCACTTATACATCAAAACAAGAATCCTAAAAAAAAGAT
Source organism: Acinonyx jubatus (assembly GCF_027475565.1). Taxonomy (NCBI): domain Eukaryota; kingdom Metazoa; phylum Chordata; class Mammalia; order Carnivora; family Felidae; genus Acinonyx; species Acinonyx jubatus. Next base: position 141,404,258 of record NC_069383.1, on the reverse strand, counting down.
TGGTAAACTAAACTATATACTACCATAATGAGCAAGTTTGATTTACCCAAGAAATCTAAGATTGGTCTAACCTTAGAAAAATTTGTTAGTGTACTTAATGACATTTATAGATTAAAGAAGAAAAAAAATCATATAATTAACTCAGTAGTTTCAGAAAAAATGTTTGATAAAATTTAATGCATCCTTTCAAAATAAAAGTGAGCTTCTTTAACCTGTAAAAGGATGACTACAGAATATCTACAACAAATATCCTTCACAATGGCAAGACCCTGACCATTCTTTTTTTTTTTTTTTTGAAAGAGAGAGAGAGAGAGAGCTCACACGTGCATGAGTGGGGCAGGGGCAGAAAGAGAGGGAGACACAGAATCCAAAGCAGGCTCCAGGCTCTGACCTGTCAGCTCCATGTGGGGTTGGAACTCACCAATTGTGAGATCATGACCTAAGCCAAAGTTGGACAGTCAACTGACTGAGCCACCCAGGCATCCCCTTTTATTTTTAATGTTTATTTATTTTGAGACACACACACACACACACACACACACACACACACACACACACGGGGAAAGGAAGAGAGAGAGAATCTCAAACAGGCTCTGTGTGCTATCAGCAGAGCCCCATGCAGGGCTCGACCCCACAAACTGTGAGATCATGACCTGAGCTGAAATCAAGAGTCAGTCATTTAACTGATTGAGCCACGCAGAAGTCCCAAGATCTTGAGCATTCTTATTAAAACAAAAGTAAGTCAAGCCCACCCTCTATTATCACCTCTATTTAGCATTACACCAGAGATCCTAACCAGATGAGTAAGAGATGGAAAAGAAATAAAAGTATTGAAATTAGATAGTAAAAAACAAAACAAAACAAATTGGGGGCAGTTGGGTACCTCAATCAGTTGTGTCTGACTTCAGCTCAGGTCATGATCTCATGGTTCATGCATTCGAGACTCACGTCAGTCTCTGTGCTGACAGCTTGGAGCCTGGAACCTGCTTCAGATTCTGTGTCTCCCTCTCTTTCTGCCCCTCCCCTGCTCACACTCTGTCTCTCTCTCAAAAATAAATAAACATTTTTAAAAAATAAAAAAATAAAAAAAATAAAAAGTTGTATTTATTTGAAAATGATATAATTGTTTAAAAGAATCTACAAATTCCTGAAATTTGTAAAGTTATGAGATGTAACTTGTAAGATTAGTAAACAGATATGAGTAACAAAGATTCAATATTGTTTTCAAAAAGATACTCTTTACAGACACAAACACAACAATAAAGATACCATTTGCAAAGCCAAAACTGAGATAATTTTAATTTAATCTAGCAAATATGCTCAAAACTTCTATGAAGAAAATCGTAACATTTTCTGAAAGACATTTAAAAGTAACTCAGATGAAGAGGTATGCCTGTTTGTGGACAGGAAGCCTCTATATCAAAAAGATTTCAGATCTCCCTTACCTGACCTGTAGATTCAGTGCAATTCCTGTCAAGGAACTTGACAAGCTAATATTAAAATATATATGGAAGGGAAAAGACCTCCCAAGATTAAAATCAAAGTGGGAAGATCTGCCATGCTGGAAATCAAGATTTATTTTAAAGCTTTAGTAATTTAGACAATGAAGTATTAAGGTAAGGAAATATACTGGTGAGGAGAAGGGAAAAAACAAATCGGCCCAACACACTATGTAACGTTGACGTATGAGAGAAGTGGCATTGTAGAACAATGGAGGAAGCACTCCAAATTCATCCCACACACAAAAATCAGTTACTGGTGGATGAGATTTTAATGTAAGAAACACAACTTTTAGGGCAGGGAGAAATGAATAGGTAGAACACAGAGGATTTTTAAAGCAGTGGAAGACCTCTGCATGTCATAATGATGGTTATATATCATTTTACATTTGTCTGAATGCACAGAATATACAACACCAAGAGTGAACCCTAATGTAAACTATGGACTTTGGGTGATTGTAATGTGTTGGTGTGGCTTCTTTAATTGTAGCAAATGTACCAGTCTGGTGGGGGAGACTGATAGAGGGGAGGCTATGTATGTGTGAGGACAAGGCGTATGTGGGAAATCTCTGTACCTTCCTCTCAGTTTTGCTGTAAACTTAAAATTGCTCTTAAAAATTGTCTTTAAATCAAAACACACACGTACAATATAGGAACTTCCTTAACAGAGAAAATTTCCTTAAGAGACAACATATGCAAATAATAAAGGAAAATATTTACATATTTTCCTACATGAAGATTAAGAATTTCTGTTAATAAAATTGGTACAGCCACTATGGAGAACAGTATGGAGTTTCCTCAAAAAACTAAAAATAGAACTACCCTAGGATCCAGCAATTGCATTACTAGGTATTTACCCAAAAGATTAAAAAAACACAAATTTGAAGGGGTGCATGTACCCCAATGTTTATAGCAGCATTATCAACAGCCAAACTATGGAGAGAACCCAAATATTCATTGACTGCTGAATGGCTAAAGAAGATGTGGTACACACATTCACGCGCGCGAGCGCACACACACACACACACACACACACACACTGAAATATCACTCAGCCATCAGAAAGAGCAAAATCTTCTTGCCATTTGCAAGGACATGGAGGGAGCGAGAATGAATCATGCTAAGTGAAATAAGTCAATCAGAGAAAGACAAATACCATATGATTTCACTCAAATGTGGAATTTAAGAAATGAAACAAAGGAACATATGGGAAGGGGGGGGAAGAGGAGAGAGGGAAACAAACCACAAGAGACTCAATGATACAGAACAAACTGAGGGTTGATGGAGGGAAGTGGGTGGGAGATGGACTCTAGATGGGTGATAGGCACTAAGGAGGGCACTTGTGATGAGCACTGGGTGTTGAATATAAGTGATGAATCATTGAATTCTCCTGAAACGAATATTGCACTGTATGTTAAATAACTAAAATTTAAATTAAAAAATAAGAAAGAAAGAAAGAATTTCTGTTAACAATACACCATAAAGGGAAAAGATAGTTCACAAACTGAGAGCAAAAATGTGCAGTGCATGTAAGCCACCAAGGATTAGTATTCAGAGTACCTGTAAGAATATGTGAATAAGAAACAGACAACCCAATATAAAGAGGAAAATGCATAATCTAACATAGAAAGGAGCAAAATATAAATGAATTTTCACTGAAGAGGATATACAAATACTAAAAATATAAAGAGATAAAAAACCTCATCAATAATCAGGAAAATGCTAACTAAAACAAACAAGATACCATTATATATCTTTCAGATTGGCAAAAACGAACACATCTGAAATACCAAAAGTTGATGAGGATTGGGAACAAGAGAAATGCCTGTGCAATGCTGGTAGGAGTAAAATAGGAAACAATTTTAAAAAGTTTGGTCCTCTCTGATAAAGTTGAGTCTGTATGACCAGAAATAGGTACAGAATTATTATAGCACCATTGCTTATGAGCAAAAAATAAAAACTAACAGACAAAAAGATCATGTAAGCAATCTAACTGTTCATTAATAGGTAAATGGATTTTTTTTGTGTGTGTGATATGTTCAAATAAGTAAGTTTTATACAGTAGTGGAAAGAGTTCAAGAACAAATCAAAAACTACAGAATACACTGCTAGGAATATTTTATTAGTTCGCTAGGGCTGCCATAACAAAATAACATAAAACAACAGAAATTTATTTTCTCACAATTCTGTAGCCTAGAAGCCCAAGACGAACGTCTGAGCAAAACTGGTTTCTTCTGAAGTCAGTCTCATTGGCTTGCAGATGGCTGTCTTCTCCCTGTGTCTCACATGGTCTTTCCTCTGTACATACATATCTGTGTCCAAATTTCCTCTTCTTATAGGGACTCTAGTCATACTGGTTTAAAGTCCACTCTAATTATCTCATTTTAACTTTATTATCTCTTTGAAGACTCTATCTCCAAATAGTAATATTCTTTTTTTTTTAATCCTTTTGTTTTTTAGTAGGCTGTGTGCCCAATGTGAGGCTTGAACTCACAACCCCCAGATCAAGAATCACATGCTCTACCCAATGAGGCAGCCAGTTGCCCCCAAATAGTCATATTCTAAAGTACTGGAGGTTAGGACTTCAAAATATGGATTTGGGGGGAAAAGAATTCAGCCCATAACAGATATCTACATTTAAGTAAAGCTACAATGAAAAGCAAAAAAATAAAATAGATAGCTACAATTTATCTTCTTGGTCTTCTTGGTGGCTGGGAGAGGGATGAGCTCAGGAAGGAGCACACCAGAGACTCCAATGGTCTTTGTGAAGATATGCTTCTTATGTGAATACCCTGATGTTCACTGATTGTATCCATTATGTATGTCCTCTGTGTGCTTGAAATTTTCAAAAAATAAGCTTCTTTTAAAAAAGAAAAATAGAACACACATATGTCAGAAAAAGAAAAATAGAACATACATATGTCAGAATGGTTTTGGTTGCATGCAACAGAAATCCAACCAGATTAGCTCAAGTGCAAGGGGAAATTATTGGCTTAATATCTGAGAATAATAGAAGTCAAGATTGCTTAAACATGGATGGATCCTACCTAGGACATGAATGTTGTCATCAGATTCCTTGCTTGTTCACTCTCTCTTCTCATGCATGTTTCCTTCCATCCATAGACAAAGAAGCCCAAGAAGTTCCTTTGGTTTTGAACACAAAATGTGTTCTGTTCCTCTGAAGATTCTTCATTGTCAGATTATCATTCCTTTTAAAATTATTTAGACTACTTTAAAATGTAATAGTAAATTAGCGTACTAGATAAATGTTTATACCTCACCAATGCTTTTAAAAATCTATAAACAGAGAACATTTTGACAAGGGAGCATAAGGGAAGCTGAGGACAAAGCACAAGACCACCCCCCACCCCCCATCTCCAGGTGAGATATGTGTGATATTCTTCAGGTCCTGGCTACCCAAGAATAAAAGAAAGGACAGAAAACAAATGGTTAAACTGATTAGAGTCCAGTTTACAAATATCTTGGTAAATTACAAAAAAAAAAAAAAAAAGGCAATCTTATCAATAGCCTAATCTCTAGGTACTCCCTACTATCTTAACTCTCTCTAAATAAATAAAAAAAAAACTTAAAAAAAAAAAAGATGTGAATAAAGCATCAAGATACATAGAATTGCATTATATCTCCTTCTTTGCAACTCTTGAGGATATAGTATTTTGTATACTGGTACCAGAAGGAAGAAAATATTAAAAATCAATTACAATACATTCAGAATTTATACATGGTATGTACCAAAGACTACATTTATTGAGTACCTACTATGTGCTATTAACTACATGTTGAACCACATTATATGCAATTTCTCCCACATTTTTCTCTGGCTGAACTAAATTTAACCAGGTCAAAAGCTTCTCTATGGAGGCAAAAAATAGATCAGTGGTTGCCTGGGGGTGGTGGAGGGAGTGTAGATGAAATCTCATTTGTTTTTGAAATTGGATTTTTAAGATTGATTGGCTTGCCTAATCAACAACAAACATTTTTCAGTCCATTTACATACAATTACAGTTGACACTTGAACAACTAGGTTTAAACTGCGTGGGTCCACTTCTATGTGCATTTTTTTCCCAATAAACATGGCTTAGTACTGTAAGTATATTTTCTCTTCCTTATGATTTTCTTTCTTTCTTTTTTAATGTTTATTTATTTCTGAGAGAGAGAGAGAGACAGAGTGCAAGCAGGCAGACACAGAGGTAGACACAGAATCCAAAGCAGGCTCCAGGCTCTGAGCTGTGAGCACAAAGCCCAACACAGGGCTCTAACTCGCGAACTGTGAGATCATGACCTGAGCAGATGCCCAACCGATTGTGCCACCCAGGGCCCCCTCTTCCTTATGATTTTCTTAATAACATTTTCTTTTCTCTAGCTTACTTCCTTTTAAAAATACAGTATACAATACACATGACATGTAAAATATGTGTTAATTGACTGCTTATGTTATCTGTAAGGCTTCTAGTCAACAGTAGGCTATTCTATTAGTAGTTAAGTTTGAGGGAGTCAGAATTTATATGTGGATTTCCAACTGTGCAGAGGATTGGTGTTCCTAATCCCTGTGTTCTTCAAGAGTCAACTGTACTCTTTCAGGTTACCGTTGTTTCAAGAAATGCATATAAATCTTAGAGGGAACATTTTGGAATGACGGTGGTTGGTGCAGTTTTGGAGTAGTGGTGGGGGTCCAGAGCCAATGGCCAAAAAAGAATTCTTGAGACATCATTGGTGCAAAAAAGGGGATTTTGTTAAGATATGGGCACAGGCCCTATGGGCAGAAAGCTGCACTGGGGTTGTGAGGATTGACTGACGATATACCTGGGAGATAGGGTGGGTAAAAGAAAAAGGGAGTTTTCCAAAAGGACTTCCACATGATATTGTGGAATAGCTAGATACTAGAGACCCAGCTATTGTCAAGCTAAGGTTGTTTTTCCCTCTAGCAAAGCATTAAGACAGCAGGGATTTCCTGGAGAAATGTTATACTCTGCATGCCTCAAGTATTTGTCAGTGGGCTGCAGGTTATAAGGAAATTTCATTTTATCTACATTTTCTTCTTGCCTTTGTTCCCCACCTCACTATGGAGGGGAGGGTGATGTTAACACTCCAGGAAATTTATTCTATAGGTTTCTGGAGGTTAGGCTATTGATAAAATTGCCTTTTTCTTGTAATTTACTGAGACATTTGTAAACCAATGGAGACTCAAGTCCTGCATAACTGTGGTCTCTATCAACTAACCATTTGTTTTTCCCTTTTCTTTGTTCTTGGGCAGCCAGGAGTGCCCTGGGGGTGGGGGGTGGTGCAGGATGTTAGTTCCTGTTTTGCCCTCAGCTTGCCTTTGGCTCCCTCATCAGTGGTGATGAATGACTTCTCAAAAGGTTTTCCCCAAATCCAGTGAATTGTAAAATAAGGCCCAAAGTGATCATGAAACTTTCTACTAATGGTAAAAATGCTTATGTATATCAACTATTATGTAAAATAAGTATTTGTGTCACCAGCCAGACCCCAAGACCTGGCCTTTACTGCCGAACCGCATGTGTGCTCACTAACCTTTGTCTTACATTTTTCCCTAAGCTCTTCTGTCCTGCTTACGTCTAGACTCAGGCCAATGAAACCCAGAAGACCCCCTGACAAGACCTCCTGCAGGCCCAGGCCACCCACATCGTTTGAGCCAAACCTGACTTGCACCTGCGCAGATGGACCATGGCATGACCTCTGGAATGACCTACGATTACCTTTACCTCATTGTAATACTAAAATCTCTTCCCAAGAAGGAGACTTAGTCTCATTTACATAACACGCAATTATGTATAGGCATGTTTCCTTAAGGAGCATGCGTGACTTTAAGCCTGTCTCTATGGAGGATGATAAGGCTTGCCTATCTAAATATTCATCCTAACCCTAAACAAAAGGAATCCATTCACCATCTCTCTGGGGGAATCATGGCTTTGGAAGCCATTCTCTTGATCTCCTTACTTGATGCAAATAAGTTTTCTTTGTGAGATAACTCAACCCGGTGTGATTTCTGACTCACCAAGGAGTGAACTCATATTGGTTCGGTTACATTTGTGTATGAGAAATGTTTCTCGAAAACAATTACAAAATTTGATTTGAGTTTTCATGACTATTTTATCTTATAGTTAATAAAGTATTGCCAGAATGTTTAAAGCTCAAGCAATAATTATGTCTATGATCAACATTTAATTCTATTTAGTAGACAAATTTTAAGGTGTCATATTTAATTAATGATTACACACACAACTATGAAAACATCTTATCTTGGCTCTTGCGGTTTCTGCACATTTTATGTAATTGTTCTCCACAGAGAATAGTCCACTTAAAGTAAAATTCTTGAACTTGATTTAAATTGTTTTTTCTCTATTGTGAGTTATATAAAATAACTTATACTATAGAAAGTTACATCTTGATAAAATTGGACTTAATTTTTACTGCAAAGTTTGTATTCAACCTTCAGATATGTATCAGTCAAAATATACAAAAAATGTAATCTTTTGTGTCCTCAAAAAGGTAGGTGGCCTCACTAAACCCACATTTAAATACTTCCTTTATTAATTGAAGTATACTGATATCACAAATAGGAGCAGGTAGAGTCATCTATAAAACTGTACTTATGTCAAACTTGCTAGATGATAAAAGCAAAGAAGCCCCATATTCAAGAGCTGCTGTTACTAGGGTATATCACAGGCTCTCTCCAGCCACAGACCTTTTGCACACACTGTTTGCATGTTTGCCAGACTCTTTGTTCATCCCTCATATCTCAGTTCTGGCATCTCTTCCTGTAGGAAATCTATTCGCAGGCCCAAAGTCAGACCAGACTCCCTTGTTATATGCTCTCCAGTCTCCAAGAGGCATTCATTTCCTTCAGAGCATTTCATTAAGTTAAATGTTGAATTAATGCCGATCTCCCACAGTTGTACCCACCAGGGGAGCAGCGTCCTTGTCTCATTTTGCTCCTTATTGATTGTATCTCTTTTTACTAACAAGTGCCTGGCACAGAGCAACCACATAAAGAAGTATTCTTTGAAGGAGGAAAGAAAGAAAAGACAAACAGCACACTAGATTATTTTCCTGGAGCCATCCTTCGGGTCCAGCCAATCTCACTGAAGGAGGGAATAGGGGTGATGGAAGTCACACATTCAAAAAGCAATCTGATTGTGACCATGTGCCTTGAGGCAAGCCAATCAGACCTGTTCTCTCCCAGGAATTTAAATATTGAGGGGATTATACTGGTCAAATGCCTGAGGTCCTACGAAGACAAGCTGTCAGCTTTTGTTCCATTGGGCCCTGTCTGAGCCTTTGGGTCTTTGGGCCTTTGGGCCTTTCAGTCTGAGACAGGGTTCTTCAACTTGCCTTTAAATCCTGTGAGCTACTCCCAAATTGTTTATTTTTACTTAAATTAGCCAGAGTTCCTTTCTTTTGCTCATAGCCAAAGAACCCAAACGGTTATATTTTCCTACCTCCTTTACCCTAACCAGATGTAAAGACTTCTGTATTACAGCACTTCTCAAGGCTAGGGATTGATGCTTTCAGTTTTAAAATTATAGCTAAAGGAATACGTTTCATTTAACCTGCACACATGCTCAAACACGATGGTTGCTTGGACCTCTTGTTTTGAACTGACCCAGGCCACACCCTTTTCCAGTCATCCCTCTAGTGCATTTCTAGCACAACTTCTGTGAAACCCCCTTCATTTCCAAGCTGTGATGTGTGGCTTCTTTTACATCCAGATAACCCTTCTCAAAATTCAAACAGCTATTTAAACCCCACGTCCCTAAAACATAAAACTTCAGTTCCATAAACACCCTCATTTCTCTGGAGCTTACCTACCTCCACCCCATCCTTCCTCCTTCCCTCCTGTCTCTTCGAGTGAGAGACTCCTTCCTCATCAAGGCAATCTGCCACCTCTGCCCTCCTGTCTGTCTCTTATGGTCCCATCCTCTCAACAGTCACAGCTCATTTAATGAGCCAGGCACAGTTCCAAACACTTTGCCTGTGTTACCTCCTTAAGTCTTGACAAAGCCTTATAAGGTAGGGAGTACTATTGCAGATCTGGGAAATAAGGCTCAGAGAAGTTAATAACTCTAAGTTCAGTGTACAACGTTTGGCCCACACAATTCAACTCCTGGACATGTATGTGTTCTGAAACATATGCTTTTCTATGCTATTCTGTCTCAGTGTTTTTCAAATTTCTCAATACCTGCACCCCCTCCCCAAAATAAAAGTTTTTCTGGGTGCTGCATCTTCCTATGGCCTTCTTCTCTTCACTTTCCAGTCTGCACCAAAGCCACTGTAGTCTAGCTTCTGCCCTTTTGATCCCACTAAATCTACTACAATTCTCATCACAAAGGTGCTCTCCCACACACAGAGTACCTTATAACTATTGAATTCATCCAGCCATTCACCAACCGGTTTTGAGCACCCATTCTGTTTCAGAAACTGCAGAATATGCACTGGCTGAACAAAACAGATAAGATCCCTTCCATCATGTACATGAGACCATCAGGGACCCCGTACCTGCCAGGTCCAGGGACCACTTTGGCCACTTCTCAATTTTTCTCCTATTTGATGTCCGCAGCACTGGTCATGCCAACCATTTCCTCCTTGAAATTTCAGGTTTTGGCTTCCATGAAGCCTCATATACCTGCTTTCCCTCTTCTTCCAGGACCACACTTTCTCAATCACTTTGATAAGTTCCTCTTCTTTACTATCAATCCCTTTAACGATGGAGTTGCTCAGAGTTCTACCACGGAGCACTTCAATAAGCCCAAAATTTAATCTTCCTTTCTCCCTTTTATATCTTTCCTTCCTTATTCCTTGTTCTCATTAATAGCAAGATGTCACATCCAATCTCCCTCTCCTTTTATGCCCCCACACTCTTATCCACCGGTCAGGAAATTCTGATAGTATTTGTCATCTTTAGAAGTTCAATCTGAGGGGGAGGCCTGGGTGGCTCAGTCGGTTAAGTGTATGACTTCGGCTCAGGTCATGACCTCACAGTTTGTGGGTTCGAGCCCCGCATCACGCTCTGTGCTGAATGCTTGCTAGGAGTCTGCTTCAGACTTTGTCTCCTTCTCTCTCTGCCCCTCCTCCACTCACACTCTGTCTCCCAAAAATAAATAAATGTAAAAAAAATAAATTAAAAAAATAAAGAAGCTCAATCTGAGGGGCCTGGCTGGCTTAGGGGGTGGTGTGGACAACTCTTGATCTCAGGGTTGTGAGTTCAAGCCTCATGTTGGGTGTAGAGATTACTTAAAAATAAAACCTTAAGAAAGTAAATAAACAAATAAAATAAATATTTTATTTTTAGGTAATCTCCTCATTCAAAGTGGGGCTTGAACTCACAACCCTGAGATCAAGAATCCCATGTTCTGCCATGAGCCAGCTTGGTGCCCCTCAAATAAGATCTTTTTAAAAAAATTTTTTTTAAATGTTTATTTTTGAAGGGGGGGGGGGCAAACTGCAAGCAGGGGGAGGGGCAGAGAGAGAGGAAGACAAAGATTAGGAAGCAGGCTCCAGGCTCTGAGCTGTCAGCACAGAGCCCGACGTGGGGCTCGAACCCACAAACTGTGAGATCATGACCTGAGCCGAAGCTAGTTGCTCAACTGACTGAGCCACCCAGGCGCCCCTCAAGTAAAATCTTAAAAAAAAAAGTTCAATTTGAATCTTTTTTATATCTTCTGTATTTATACTTAGCTTTTTAGATATATACAATACAGTTATAACAATCGTTTTCATGTTTTCTCTCTACTAATTCTAACACCTATGTGGGTTCCTAGTCAGTTTCAATTAACTGATTACTGTTCTTATTATGGACCATGTTTTTCTACTTCTTGTATGTGTGGTAATCTTTTTTTTTTTTTTTAGTATGTATGTATGTATGTATGTACGTATGTATGTATGTATTATTTTTCTTCTTTTTAAAAAAAATTTTTTTTTTTAATGTTTATTTATTTTTGAGACAGGGAGAGACAGAGCATGAACGGGGGAGGGTCAGAGAGAGAGGGAGACACAGAATCTGAAACAGGCTCCAGGCTCTGAGCTGTCAGCCCAGAGCCCAACGCGGGGCTCAAACTCACAGACCGCGAGACCATGACCTGAGCCGAAGTCGGACGCTTAACCGACTGAGCCACCCAGGAGCCCCAGTATGTATGTATTTTGAGAGAGAGAAAGAGAATTCTAAGCAGGCTCTGCATGGTCAGCATGGAGCCCAATGCAGGGCTCAATCTCACGAACTGTGAGATCGTGATCTGAGCCATGATGAAGAGTCAGAAGCTTAACTGACTGACCCATCCAAGTGCCCCATGTGGTAATTTTTGATTGGACGCCAGACATTGTAAATGTTACCTTGCCGAGTACTGAATATTTTTATAATCTGATAAATCTTCTTGACCTTTGTTCCAGGAGGCAGTCGATTAACTTGGGAATAGTTTGATCCTTTCTAGTTTTTATGATTTGTTAGGCAGGTCCAGAGTGGTGCTAGGAATAATTATTCCTCAATACTGAAAAACAAAACAAAACAAACCTTCCTGATTGATCTACCCAATGCCACGAGTTATTGGTTTTTCCAGTCTGGCTGGTAGGAATGGTTACTACTCCTGGCTCTATATGAGTGGCAGGCACTATACTTTCTAATCCTTTTGAATGTTTTTTTCCCTGGCCTCATACACATGCTGGTTAGTACTCTGCTGAATACAGGGAGGGGATCTCTACAAATCTACAGTCTCTCCCTCTCTGTTTGCTTTCTCCTCTCTGGTGTTCTATTCTATGAACTCAGCTGTCCTGATCTCCCCAGACTCTTAAGTCTGTCTCTTTGATCAGGGAGACTGCTGGAGCCCACCTGTTTTCCCCTCTCTGTACTGCAGTCTAGAAACTCTCTCAAGGCAGTAAGTTGGGGCAATCAATCACAGGGCTCATCTCAATTGTTCTCTGTTTCACAGGGATCTCTGTCCTTTGAGGCCTGTTATCCAGTGTGTTTGAAAATCACATGCGTGTGTGTGTATGTGTGTGTGTGTGTGTGTGTGTGTTATTTCAGGAAGGAGGGTAAATCTAGGCCTGTTACTCCGTACTGATCAGAAGAGGAAATCTTGCAATGAAATCTTAACAGATCACCTTGTCTCAAACTTTTGTAATCTGTTCTCAAGTCACCAGAGTCTTATTTTTTCCTAAAATATCAATCTCTTATTATTGCCTGCTTAAAGATCTTTTATGGCACTCTCATTTTTAGAATAAAATTTGAGCTTCTTAGTGTGGCATATTTCATGATTTCATGATGAGGCCCCTTCCCATCCCTCCACCTTCATTCCTCACCATTCCCCCACATGTGCTGTTGGCTCCAGCCATTTCAAGACATTTATAGTTGTCCTCCCCATCCCACCCACCAACACTTACCAGCACCTACTTCTCTTTGAACACACTGTTTCTTCTGCCTGGAATATTCTTTCTCCTCTTCCATCTGGCCAACCCTTCTTTAACCTAGACTACCCTATAAACTTTCCCTAGACCTTCCCATCTCCACCAGGTAGAATCACTCCCCTGCCTTTTCATATCACTATGAACTAAATCTTGTATGTGCCCCCTTTACTGCATTTATCACATGGCATTGTATATATTTGCTTATTTGTCTGTTCCCAGTAATATCTAGTACCTCCCATGAGGATAAAGAATGTATTTCCTTCATTAGGTGGCTAGTGTTAAATTCATCCAACCATGGGGCGCCTAGGTGACTCATTCAGTTAAGGGTCCAGCTTTGGCTCAGGTCATAATCTCATGGTTTGTGGGATCAAGTCTCATGTCAGGCTCTGTGCTGACAATATGGAGCCTGCTTGGGATTCTCTCTCTCTCCCTCTTTCTTTGCCCCTCTCCCCTCCTCAAAATAAATAAATAAAACTTAAAAAAAAATTCATCCAACCAATAAACATTTCCTGAGCTTTTCACCATATGCCAGGCACTGTTCTATGTCCTACAGATACAACATTGAACAAGACAGAGTCTTTGCTCTTATGGAGTTTACATAGGGGTGAAAGAGGTAGCCAATAAACATATAAAGCATAGCACATTTAGAAAACAGAAAAAGAGAACCCAGTTAGAAGGCTGCTCCAGCCATCCAGAGAACAGAGATGATTTTAACTTGGAATAGAGTGAGGGAAGGGAGGAGAAAGGAGCGAGAACTTGATCCACTTGAGACACATTTCTGAGATAGTCAGTAGAGTTTGTAGATGGATTTCTTGTGGGTGAGAAGGGAAAGGGAGAAATTAAGAATGACTTTTATGTGGTAAGTGCCTAATAAATTTGTGTATAAATAAGTTCCTTGATAATTGAAAACTAGTTTTAAAAGATGAACCTGGGGGCGCTTGGGTGGCTCAGTTGGTTGCGCGACCAACTTCGGCTCAGGTCATGATCTCACAGTTTGTGAGTTCGAGCCCCATGTCGGGCTCTGTGCTGACAGCTCAGAGCCTGGAGCCTATTTGAGATTCTGTGTCTCCCCCTCTCTCTACTCACCCCCACTGCTCACGCTCTGTGTCTCTCTGTCTCTCAATAATAAATAAACGTTAAAAAAAACTTTAAAAAAAAAGATGAACCTGTAGAATTGATTCAGAATCCAAGTGGCCAATTTCACTGGGAAAACTTGCCTTGTACTGGCTAGTTACCATGGAATAGTAAGTAACATTGAACAAAATGGATGAAGGTGGTCAAAAAGTATGGACTTCTAGGTGTAAGTCTTGGGATGTAACATACAGCATGGTGATTATAGTTAATAGTACTATATTGTATATTTGAAAGATGCTAAGAGAGTACATCTTAAAAATTCTCATCACAAGAAAAAATTATAACTATGTGTGGTTATAAGTTAACTACACTTATTGTGATTATTTTGCAATATATACACACATAAAAAATCATTATGTTGTACACTTGCAACTAGTATTGTGCTGTACATCAATTATACCTTAATGATAATTTAAAAAAATTAACATTGAGGTTAGACTTCAGAGTTACTTTGCACTTACTTACTGTCTGAACTTACTCAAGTTAAATAACCTTTCTAGGCCTCAGTTTTGTTATCTGTATTATGGAAATAATATTAATATCTGTAGTTGAGGATTTTGTTTAAAGAATAAATTGAGAAAACCAATAAATTGAGACAAATGCTTTTAAAGTTCTTAGTACTATGCCCAATATATAGTAGGTATTCAATAAAAGGGAGTTTACTTCAATGTATCGTTAGTGAAACAACTAATAAATTAGTTATTTTGTTGTTCTGTGTTCAAGAAGAATATCATGATTAAAATTTTTGTAAACATTCAGTGATTCTCGGTAGAAATAAAATTAGGTAATTCTTTTTTTCCTTTTTTTTTTAATGTTTATTTTTGAAAGAGAGAGAGAGAGCAGGGGACGGGCAGAGAGAGAGACACACACACAGAATCTGAAGGAGGCTCCAGGCTCCAAGCCATCAGCACAAATTTCCATGTGGGGCTGGAACCCATGAACCGTGTGACCATGACCTGAGCCAAAGTGAAGTGCTTAACCAGTTGAGCTGCCCAGGTACCCCAGAGTTAATTAATTCTTGCTGTGATGTATTTTGTGTTCTGGAAAAATTAATGAAGTCTTCAAAAATATATACAAAATAGGGGCACCTGGGTGATTCAGTCGGTTAAGTGTCTGACTTTGGGTCAGGTCATGATCTGGTGGTTCATGAGTTGGAGTCCTGTGTCGGGCTCTGTGCTGACAGCTCAGAGCCTGGAGGGAGCCTGCTTCGCATTGTGTCTCCCTCTCTCTCTGCCCCTCCCCCACTTGTGTTCTGTCTTTCAAAAATAAATAAAACACACACAAAAAATTTTAATGTCCCCCTTTAAAATATATACACAAAATAAAATACAAAATTAAACTACTACAAAAATCTCTCCAACAGAATGAAAAATCTACAATGACTTAATACTTTCAAGTACCTTTTTAAAGTGTCCCATTTCCAAATATTTCTAATACTGAGAGGAAAGCCGGTTGGTACATCTCCTAGCTGAGGCAGGCAGTTCTCAGTAGTCCTGAGCCTTTCTTGGGAAAGGGTGGGTGGACCCTGAACAGAAGAAGCCTGTGTCCCCAGCAGGGAAGGAGTAAACAAGGTCTGTTGCTAATTTCTTTAGAAATTAGGAGTAAATGAGATGAACACTGGTGAGCAAAATGAGAGACAAGTGGGGTTTCAGAATGGGAGAGAGAATGAGGAGGGAAGAAAACTATCAGGGCCAAATGAAGGGCAGCATATTGGAGACATCTCTCGAAAGGCTGGGGAGGAAAGACGTCAGGAGTTGGTGTTTTTACACATTCTGCAGAAGGGAAGAGAGAGAGAATATATGTAAGGGGATAACAGTGAGAGTGAGGACTGGCAATCCTCAAGAGCTGTCATCTGTGGTAATACTGTGAGCATATTATCACATAACTCTAAAGGCTAAAATCTATCATTGTCTCCATTTTACAGAGAAAGAAACTGAGACCAATTAACTGGGGCCAATTAACTTCCTCCTTATGGTGCAGGTGGTTAGCAGCAACGCAGAGATTTGAATCCGGTTCTGTTTAACCAGAGCCTATTCTTTCCTGCATCTTCCGGTACTGCCCCTGTAGTTCTTACTAATGGGTGGAAAGCTGTAGATTCAATAGTATCTGGGAAACCAAGGTGGGGGGGGGGGGGGCGACTGTGGGGGAGGGGGACTGTGAGGGAGGGTGGAGCAGAGGGAGGCAAAGAAAACGTACTGGCAAAATCTCCTATCTGCAGTTCTTAAATAAAAATCGATTTAATTTAACTCTCTTTGTGTTTGATTTTTTTTTTTTGAGTCTTGCAAAAAATGTAATCTTATACAATGGTAACGGTACATGAAGATTCTTAACTAATTTTATGTAAGGGGGTTTATTTGCCAAAGTCAAACTTGAAGTGCTGACCAGTTCAGATAATCACTCAAATCTTGTGAGAATGAGAGTTGCTTAATGTCACTTTGGAGGCGATGATTCCTATTTCTGAGTAAGAATTAGCTTTCACTTTATTAATGAAGTATTTTTTAATGAGTTTAATATAATTAGAAAATGCGTCTCTAAATCTCCAGGGAGTCATGACTTTCTACAATTTTATATTTTCTATGTTAACCATTTGAAACCACAAGTTTTCAGCTAAAGTTAAGTTTCATCTATGAACGAAAACGTGTCATCACTACATAGGAAACTGGACCCACACTGCCATCTGCTGTGTCAAGATTAGGTGAAAAATCACCCACATAAACTGGACTTGAAGAATGCAAAATATACATATGGAGAGCCTATATTGTGGAAAATGAGTACAAGGAAAAATAAATGCTTGCAATTATATGTTTCAAATTGTATTGGAAGTGTGGAGAGGAATTGTGTGTGTGTGTTGAATTGGACATGAAAAAAACAATAGAGAATAGTATGACAAAACTTAAGTCCCCACCACCTATATTTAAATAAAGAAAGAAAGAAAGAAATGCCTGTTTGTCTCCCTGGTCCCATTCTCTACCACTCCTACACCCATGCCAAAGAAATCACTCTTTAATGTCATGCTTATCACTGGAAAGTTTTTAATAAGCAAATGCATACATCTTATAGGTAAATATGTTCACCTTTTTACTTTTGTGTGCTTTATCTAGGTTTTCCAGTGAAGAAGTCTCTATGGTAGTAACATTTCATCCTGGGAAGCTAGCTAGCAGAAAGAGCTCTGTTCCGATACATATGTCCCGAACAGTATTTCTCCCCAATTTAAGACTCACAGCTGCCCAAGTAACTTCTCCCTGGTTGTCACTAACACTCCAATCATGGTGCCTCCCTTTCTGCGGTATGTCTAAAATGCTATTTGTCCCATTACAGGTTCATGTGGGAAGATGTGCATTCTAGGTAGGGGAGAGCTAAAGAAAAGACATAGAAATGAGAGAGAATACAAAGGGTATGTGGAGAAGAATAAATAGATTGTCACAGCTGGAGCACTAGGAGGAAGGGGAAATACAGAGGACATGTCCTACCACCGGCACACTGAGCACACTGAGTACCGAGGGCAGAGAAACCCATTGTGTCATTCACAGAATGAAGGAAAACATGAACAAGAGTCAAATGGGGGAAAGAATGGCACAATTAGCATGACCTCTGCTGCATTTGAATTGATTCTGAATAGCCTGAAAACTGTGGCAGCCAGCAATTGGGGACTTTGTAGCTAAGGAGAGAAGTAGAGTCTGGCAATTTCAGAGCCACCTGTACAGAGGTAAGATCGTAAATGTGAGTGGGGGATGAGCAGTCAGAAGAAGGGCTTAGGAGGAGAGTTGTAGAAAATACAACAGGAGGAGTCAGTACTGAGATGCCACAGTACCCCACTCTGCGAATGATAAAAATACCCCATCCCAATTGTCCCAGCACTGACTCCTCTGTTGCTGGCTATAACGAAATCCTTTCTTTTGGTTTTATCTCACATGTGTCCTTTTCTTCTAATGCACCTGAATAGAGGCAATCCCAGGAGGAAAGACATGGAGCCTGAGATGTTGCACTATCAAGCCTTTCCCCACCTCCTTCAATAATTTAATGTAAGAATAAACTGGCTTAGATGAATATCAGGCCAACCGGAAGGAAAAGAGAAGCCACCACTAGAGAGGAGCCTGCAGAGTCTAGGTTACAGGGAGAAGAAAGCCATCTCTCGCCCTCTTTTTCTTTTAAGAGTTTATTTTGAGGTAATCTCCATACCCAACACGGGGATCAAACTCACAACCCTGAGATAAAGAGTCACATGATCTGCTGACTGTATCCCCAGGTGCCCTGAAAGCCACCTCTTTAGATGCTATTGCTAAAGAGGGATCTTAGGCATATTTGTGGCAGGCCATGTCTTACTGAATCAGGTGGTGGTTTATGTTTTTATGTTTGCATGTGTGTAGTGAAACATGTGTAGGAGGGAGCAAATAAGGAAAGCTAGGAACCCTAAGCATTCATAGATCCAAAGCAAATTCTACAATTTGTTTATCACAACAGTGATCGGCTCTCAGTCAAATTTGGGGGCCTCAACTCTTTTTGGTTGTTATACTAGAAAGAAGGTGTGCTTTACAGAATAAGCATATGTACTAGTTTTATTACCACTTTAACAAATTACCACACACCAAGTGGTTTAAAACAGCACAGACTTACTAACTGTAAGGTCAGAAGTCTGATATAGGCCTCACTGGGCTAAAATCAAGATGTTGGTAAGCCTTCATTCCTTCTGGAGGCTGTAGGGAGGAATCCATTTCCTTGCCTTTTCCAGCTTCTAGAGGGTACCTGCATTCCTTGGCTCATGGTTTCCTTCCTCCATCCTCAAAGCCAACAACATAGCATCTCTTTGACCCTGTTTCCATTGTCACATCTCTTTCTCTGACCCTCTTCTGCCTCCCTTTTCCATGTTTAAGGACCTTTGTGATAACTTTAGATCCACTCAGATTATCTAGGATAATCTCCCTATTTTAAGGTGAGCTGAGTAGCAAACTGAATTCTATCTGCAACCTTAATTCCCCTGTGTCATGTTAGGTTTTTTATTCAGTTTCTGGGGACATTCTAGGAATGTCAGGGACCTTTTTGGCGTGAGGAGTGAGGGACGCATCATTCTGGTTACCACAATGTACTTTCATATATGTGACCTGTCATAAATACGATTACTTGATGGCACAGTTCATTTCCACAAAGGTTTCACCTTTTACTTCTGTGTGCTTTATAAATAAGATTGACCAGTGAAGAAGTCTCTGTGCTAGCAACTCATCTTGGGGAGTTAGTAGAGAAATTGCGATTCCTTTTTTTTTTTTTTTTTTTTTTGAGGGAAAGAGAGAATGAGCAGGGGAGAGGAGCAGAGAGAGAGAGAGAGAGAGAGAGACAGAATCTCAAGCAGGCTCCACACTCAGCATGTACCCCAATGTGGGGCTTGATCCTATGACCCTAGGATCATGACCTGAGCCAAAATCAAGAGTCAGACGCTCAACAGACTGAGCCACTCAGGTGTCCTGAGATCTCTATTATACACTTGTATAAGAACAAAAGAGATTTTCCCCCAAATTTACAACTCAGAGCTGCCTAGCTAACCTCTCTTTGGTTGCTGCTACATCTTATACCTACTCTAGTGTACCCCTTTCTTTGGTATGTCTAAGAAAATATATAAATTATGAGCCTCTGTTACCCTATTATGGATTCATGGGTAGCACTTTCCCATTTTACAGGATGTCTTTTCTAGCAGGAAGTCATTGGTTTGTGGCCATTTTAATTTATCTTGAAGAAAGGAGCATGTCCATGGTCTCACACAGAACACTCTAGTGGAATGCAGGGATGGTCACACAGGGTAACAAATGCTATTTGGGGACGAGTGGAGAATGCACCCTGGAGAAGTGGGAAGAGGAGAGAAGGCAGTAAGGGAGCCTCCCAGGAGGATGTGACATCTCAGCGAAGACCTACAGGACAAGTTACTCAGTGAAGTTACTCAGTGAAGTGCCATGAGGAAAAGCACTCCAGCAAGAAGAAATAGTTCTAGGAGGGCAGGGATTTTGTCGATTTGGGTTACTCCTTTATCCTTTATGCTAAAACAATTCTTGGGACACAATAGGCACCCAATAAAATCTGTGGTGCAAAGGATTATGTAAAATGGGAGGCAGGAAAAGTGGCTACATTAGAGGAAGTGGAACATTAGTGTAGGGAGGCTCGGGGCTCAAGGGGCAGTGGTGAGAGGGAAACTTAGAAAGATCAAGATGGGGCTGATAAACACGCTACGTCCTTCGGACTTTGTAGCAAGGGCAACAGAGTTTTCAAATTATTGCCAGATTTTAAGCAGCACAGTGACTTAGACTCCCATTAAAAAAATTTTTTTTCATGTTTATTCTTGAGAGAGAGAAACAGAGACAGAGTGTGAGTGGGGGAGGGTCAGAGACAGAGGGAGACAGAATCTGAAGCAGACTCCAGGCTCTGAGCTCTCAGCACAGAGACTGATGTGGGGCTCGAATTCACAAACTATGAGATCATGACCTGAGCCAGAGTCGGACGCCTAACCTACTGAGCCACCCAGGTGCCCCAAACAGACTCCCATTTTAGAAATCATTCTGGCCACAAAATAGAGACTGGTTAGGAGGTTGCTGGAATAGTCCGGAGTCTGGGGGAGAGATTCCCCGGGGGGGGGGGAGGGGGGCTCTAAATAGGGTGGACCGATGGGCATGGAGAGAGATGATGACAATTGAGAATCCACTTAGGAACTGAAAGGAACTTTAGACAGCTCATCTAATCTTTTATATGAAGAACCTGAGGTCAGAGAGGGTTGACTTATTCCTACAGTGGTTTTCTTTCTCTTCTTCCTCTGCTCTTTCAGTATTTCTTGAGATGCTTCTCAGAATTGTGCAATTAAGACCTTCATGCCTTCACACCTGAACAATTTACTTCATTTAATTTTGCTTTTGTCTAACGTATTGGTCCTTTGGTTTGTATCATCTGCTCCTGGAGACAGAGAAGACAGCTAATTAACCGGCTCTGTAGAGCAGCACTCACAAATGAATCACAAAAACTGCCTAACGGTGGTGATGTGTAGGGAGGAAAATGAATTCCACAAATGGGGGATGCTGGAAAATCTTCCCAAATGTGTATTTCTGAAAAGCTTTGGAACAGTTTCAAACAAAACTACGGAAATCAGTCCAGAATGCAACTTTCCAAGGTAGGATTTTAATTATTTTGTATCATATAAAAATGGTTCTGCTGAAGTCCTTCTGGAAACAAACCATGAATCCTTAGGCATTGATGGTGAAAAGGGGTTCTAAGTAGTCCTGATAGGGACAGACCTCACAACTTCACAGTTCTAAGGCCACTGGTTTTTATCAATCCCAATGCCCCTGTACCCACTGCAGATGCTTGATATACATGATATATTGTATTTATATCACATTGTGATATAAATTAAGACCGAATGGTGCACTGCCACACCCTGTCTGTCAGAAATGTTTAAGTATATCTGATGGGTTGGTAGGGTAGAAGTGCCAGGAGTGAGTTTAACAGAGCCTCCTAGGGGCACCTGGGTGGCTCAGTCGGTTGAGCATCCGACTTTGGCCCAGGTCATGATCTCACAGTTCGTGAGTTCGAGCCCCGGGTCGGGCTCTGTGCTGGCAGCTCAGACCCCAGAACCTGCTTCGGATTCTGTGTCTCCCCCCTCTCTGCCCCTCCCCCGCTCGTGCTCACACTCTGTCTCTGTCAAAAATAAAGAAATAAAAAAAAAAAAAGAAATAGCCACAGTTTAAAAAAAAAAAAACAAAAAAACCCAGAGCCTCCTATGAGGACCCAATGGAAGAAAGATCTCAGTAGTGGGGCCTCCCCTTGCAAATTCCATAAAAACTGAGTAAATGTATTAAAAATCATTAGTCAGTACAGAAATGCAGCTTGAAACCAAAATGAGATACCATTTTACATCCACTAGAGTGGCTAAAATTAAAAGCTGACAATACCAGGGGAGCCTGGATGGCTTAGTCATTTAAGTGTCTGACCTTGGTTCAGGTCATGATCTTGTGGTTTGTGGGTTCAATCCCCATGTCGGGCTCTGTGCTGACAACTCAGAGCCCAGGGCCTGCTTTGGATTCTGTGTCTCCCTCTCTTTCTGCTCCTCTCCCCTCCCCTCTCTCTCTCAAAAGTAAACATTAAAAAAAATTAAAGAATAAATAAATAAATAAATAAACAAATAAATAAATAAAGTTGATAATACCAAATGTTGGTGAAGGTATGAAAGCTACTAGAACCCTCATCCTCATACATTGGGGGTGTGTAATGGCACAACCTCTTCAGAAAACAGTCTGGTAGTTTCTAACAAAAATTAAAAAAAAAATTTTTTTTTAACGTTTATTTATTTTTGAGACAGAGAGACAGAGCATGAACAGGGGAGGGGCAGAGAGAGAGGGAGACACAGAATCGGAAACAGGCTCCAGGCTCTGAGCTGTCAGCACAGAGCCCGACACGGGGCTCGAACTCACGGACTGTGAGATCATGACCTGAGCCGAAGTCGGATGCTTAACCGACCAAGCCACCCAGGCGCCCCATCTAACAAAAATTTTAAAACATCTGTCCTCAGACCCAGCAATGAGTCTCCTTCCAAGTATTTGCCCACGAGGAATGAAAATACATGTGTACAAACAGACTTGCACAAGAGTATATAGAGCGGCTTTTTTTTCATAATACCCCCAAACTGGAAGTGATCCAAATATTCTCAGATTGTCATACATTCCTACAATGTATGAACTCAGCAACAAAACAAAAACAAATTCCTATACTCACATAACATGATGAATTCACAAATGTTATGCTAAGTAAAAGAGATCAGACTCAAAACCCACACCTTGTGTGCTTCCATCTATGTGACATTCTAGAAAAGACTAAACTAAATCCATGGTGATAGAAATCAGAACAGTGATTGCCTACAAAAAGGGGTAGGGATTGATGGAAATGGTACAAGAGAACTTTTGGGGGTCACAGAAATATTCTGTATCTTGATTGAAGTGGTGGTTAAATGAGTACATATATTTACCAAAAAAGTCTCTGAATTATACCCTAAGATCTGTGCATTTTACCATATATAAAATTTTTTAAAAATTTAAATCCAAGTTAGTTAACATATAGTATAATAATTTCAGGAATAGAATTTAGTGATTCATCACTTACATATAACATCCAGTGCTCATCCCAACAAGTGTCCTCCTTAATGCCTCTTGCCCATTTAGCCCTTCCCCCACCCAACACCCGGCCAGCAACCCTCCATTTGTTCTCTGTATTTAAGAGTCTCTTATGGTTTGTCTCCCTCTCTATTTTTATATTATTTTTGCTTCCCTTCCCTTATGAAATAGTGAAATCATATGATATTTATCTTTCTCTGACTTATTTTGCTTAGCATTTTACCCTCTAGTTCCATCCATGTTGTTGCAAATGGCAAAATTTCATTCTTTTTGATCACCGAGTAATATTCCATTGTAGATATATACCACATCTTTATCCATTCATCAGTCGATGGACTTTTGGGCTCTTTCCATACTTTAGCCATTGTTGATAGTGCTGCTATAAACATTGGGGTGCATGTGCCCCTTCGAATCAGCGCTCCTATATCCTTTGGATAACAATCTAGTAGTGCAATTGCTGGGTCATGGGGTATTCTATTTTTAAGTCTTAGAGGAACCTCTATACTGTTTTCCAGAGTGGCTGCACCAGTTTGTGTTCCCACCAGCAGTGCAAAAGGGTTCTTCTTTCTCTGCATCCTCGCCAACATCTGTTGTTGCCTGAGTTAATGTTAGCCATTCTGATTGGTGTGAGGTAATATCTCCTTGTGGTTTTGATTTGTATTTCCTTGAAGATGAGTTATGTTCAGCATCTTTTCATGTGTCTGTTAGCCATCTAGATGCCTTCTTTGGAATAGTGTCTATTCATGTCTTTTGCCCATTTCTTCACTGGATTATCTGTTTTTTGGGTGTTGAGTTTGATAAGTTCTTTATAGATTTTGGGTACTAACCCTTTATTTGATAACTCATTTGCAAATATTGCCCATTCCATTGGTTGCTTTTTTCTCCTCTAGGATTTTGATGGCTTCCTGTCTTATGTTTAGGTCTTTCACTCATTTTGAGTTTATTTTTCTGTATGGTGTCAAGTGGTCCAGGTTCATTCTTCTGCATGTTGCTATCCAGTTTTACCAACACCATTTGCTGAAGACACTGTCATTTTTCCATTGGAAATTCTTTTCCGCTTTGTGAAAGATTAGTTGGCCATACATTTGTCAGTCCATTTCTGGGTCCTCTATTCTGTTCCATTGCTCTGTCTGTTTTTGTGCCAGTCCCATACTGTCTTGATGATTACAGCTTTGTAACACAGCTTGAAGTGTGGAATTGTGATGCCTCCAGCTTTGGTTTTCTTTTCAGAATTGTTTTGGCTATTCGGGGTCTTTTCTGGTCCCATACAAATTTTAGGATTGTTTGTTCTAGCTCTGTGAAGAACGCTGGTGTTATTTTGATAGGGATTGCAGTATATGTAATTTTCTTTTTAAATCAGTTTTTAAGGGCACCTGGGTGGCTCAGTTGGTTAAGTATCTGACTCTTTTTTTTAAATGTTTATTTATGTTTGAGAGAAAGAGAGACAGCACAAGCCTGGGAGGGACAGAGTGAGAGAGAGGGAGACATAGAACCCAGAGCAGGATCCAGGCTCTGAGCTGTCAGCACAGAGCCCGATACAGGGCTCGAACCCATGAACTGTGAGACCATGACCTGAGCTGAAGTCGGATGCTTAAACTGACTCAGCCACCCAGGCACCCCAAGTGTCTGACTCTTGATATCATGACCTCATAATTCATGGGATCAAATCCCATATCAGGCTCTGAGTTGAGAGTGTGGAGCCTGCTTGTGATTCTCCTTACCTCTCTCTGCCCATTCTCTGCTCATGCTCACTGGCTCTCTCAAAACAAATAAATAAATGTTTTTTAAAAATCAGTTTTTATTAAGAATATAAAGTGGTCACATAAATAAAATATTTCAAGGAGAGGGTTATTAAATAAATTCTAAAATGGACAGAAACATGTAAAAACACCTGAAATATGTAGTCTTCTCAAGCAGAATATGCTATCCATGTATCCATTAATACATCCAATATCCATGGCTGTATTAATTGGTATTCAACGTCCATTAGATCATGGAATGAACCTCAGTATTATGATGTAGTTCTTTGTTGAAAGACTGTTCTATTGGTATTAAATTCATGGTATTAGTGAAAGCCTTGGTAAGTATCAAAAAGATAATTCAGTTACCAATTTATTAACTCAGCTTTTTTTTTTCAATATATGAAGTTTATTGTCAAATTGGTTTCCATACAACACCCAGTGCTCATCCCAAAAGGTGTCCTCCTCAATACCCATCACCCACCCCCCCTCCCTCCCACCCCCCATCAACCCTCAGTTTGTTCTCAGTTTTTAAGAGTCTCTTATGCTTTGGCTCTCTCCCACTCTAACCGCTTTTTTTTTTTTTCTTTCCCTCCCCCATGGGTTTCTGTTAAGTTTCTCAGGATCCACATAAGAGTGAAACCATATGGTATCTGTCTTTCCCTGTATGGCTTATTTCACTTAGCATCACACTCTCGAGTTCCATCCACATTGCTACAAAGGGCCATATTTCATTCTTTCTCATTGCCATGTAGTATTCCATTGTGTATATAAACCACAATTTCTTTATCCATTCATCAGTTGATGGACATTTAGGCTCTTTCCATAATTTGGCTGTTGTTGAGAGTGCTGCTATAAACATTGGGGTACAAGTGCCCCTATACATCAGTACTCCTGTATCCCTTGGGTAAATTCCTAGCAGTGCTATTGCTGGGTCATAGGGTAGGTCTATTTTTAATTTTCTGAGGAAACTCCACACTGATTAACTCAGCTTTAAATTAATCTTCTATGTAAAATGGATCTGGGCCCTTTAAATATTTTTCCTTTGTAGCTGACAGGATGTTAAGCTTTTTTTTTTTTTCTCACCAGTGGGAGAGGGGCAGAGAGAGGGGGGTACACAGTATTCGAAGCAGCTTCCAGGCTCTGAGCTGTCAGCACAGAGCCTGGCATGGGGCTCAAATGAAGAACCACGAGATCAAGACCTTAGTCAAAGTTGGATGCTCAACCAACTGAGTCACCCAGGTGCCCCTAAGATTTCTTTTTTTAAAAACATTCTTTTTAACGTTTATTCATTTTTTGAGAGACAGAGAGAGAC
Organism: Acinonyx jubatus; assembly: GCF_027475565.1. Taxonomy (NCBI): domain Eukaryota; kingdom Metazoa; phylum Chordata; class Mammalia; order Carnivora; family Felidae; genus Acinonyx; species Acinonyx jubatus. The sequence goes on along the minus strand of NC_069383.1, from coordinate 141,378,001 downwards.
AGAGCATGAGTGGGGGAGGGGCAGAGAGAGAGGGAGACACAGAATCCAAAGCAGGCTCCAGCCTCTGAACTGAGCACAGAGCCCAAAGTGGGGTTCGAACTCACAGACCATAAAATCACAGCCTGAGCCAAAGTCGGACGCTCAACCGACTGAGCCACTCAGGCACCCCTAAGATTTCTGGAGAGACATTGCAGGAAAAAAGAATCCTGTCCTTGCTTCCAGTGTGTTCACTTGGTAGGCTCCTTGGAATCCAGTATCTCAGTGGAAGAGGCTTCCCCCAGTTTCCAGCTTCTGCAGCACTGGCAGCTTCTCCAACATCAAGCTCATGCAGCATGGGCAGCATCTCCAGGGTCAAGCCCCCAGCACACAAGCTTGCTTCAGCACTCAATTCCTATAGAGCCTACTGGCCAGAAGCACCCAGCCATCAGCAGCTTCCCCCAGCAACCCCCTCAGGCAGTTTTGTAGTGACAGGCCCCTGGTGAGATACCTTGAATGGATTCCCCCGGTAACCTAGAGGATGGATTTCCGGCAAGATCTCCTGGCATAAGCCAGGGTCATGACTTCCAGTAAGGTCTGGATCTCAGTCCTGTGGGGCAACAGGGCTCTTCCTTGGGGACTTTATCTAAACTGCTCTTTATATCTGCTATTCGTATATTTTTTAGAATTCTCTTTATTTCTTACTAGTCAATCTCTCATTATGCCAGATCTGTTAACTATCATTATAGTTAATCATTATTTTTTAATGCTTATTTACTTGAGAGAGAGAGAGAGAGAGAGAGAAAGAAAGAAAGAAAGAGAACACACGAGTAGGGGGAAGGGCAAAGCAAGAAGAGAGAGAATCCCAAGTAGGCTTCACGCTGTCAGCAGAGAGCCTGACAAAGGACTCAGTCTCACATACTGTGAGATCATGACCTAAGTCAAAATCAAGAGGCAGGCACTCAATCGACTGAGCTACCCAGGTGCCCCCAAAGTAACATTTTATAAGTCACACCACTCTATGTCCCAAAAATACTCCTGTTAGCATGTCAGTTTAAATCTTTTTAGCCTTTTTTTTTTTTCTATGCCTAGGTAAGTGTTCCTTAAAACAGAACAAAACAAAACACAGGATCAAATGTACTCTGGTACCTGTTCCTTTACTCAGTCAAGTAGATTAACAAATGTTGATTTAAGTATATCTTCCACAGACCAGGTACATAAACGAATATTAAAAGATCTCTGAGTTTTCACTGAATGTACTATGAGAGTTCAATGTGCCTCATTTATTAAAACTATAGTTTCCAAAAATTGCTTGAGTAGATGAAAACCCTGTGAACTTTTAGTAGCTGCATTATAATCCTTATCATGAAATAGCACTCAGCCAAATTTAATAAAGTTGTTGGCATTTTTTATTTTTTGCTGTGTTTTCATGTGACAATTATTTACTGTCTATGCTTTTCAGTGCCAGGTGCTGTGGCTATGGAGGTATATGAGACACCAACTGCCTGGCCCTCTGAAGCTCACTCTGACACAGGATCTTAAACGTATGAGCGCGCAGATCAAAAGGGCAGGGACTGGAAGCTCCAGAGAATAGGTTCCTGATTTACCCACTAGCGGATTCCAGAGGAGGTTCTTGGAGGAAGTACGTTTAAATTTAGATTTTTAAGAACTAACAGCAGTTAGACTCATAAAACACTAGTTCGGAACATGGGCTCCGGGGTTAAACTGTTTGATTAATCTCTCTGTGCCTCAGAGATAATGTAAAGCTTCAATAGACCTAAAGCCCTTAGCTCCCAGTCTGCACAAAAGAGCTGAAATTCAGTACTTGCGATTGTTGCAATTTAAAAAAGAGTTACATTGCATTAGGCTTCCTGCGGAGGTCAGAGTCAGAAACAGGACAAACCCTGTACCGGACCTACGAGTCTCTCCCCAGGTCCCCACTCCCAATTTATTTTATACCCGAATAACCCTCTCTTACAAATATGAAATACGGGAAATGTTCATTTCCTAAAAAGCTTATACTTTTAGTTTTTCCATATTTTTGCCACCTCCACCTGAGCTGAGGCACTTCTCTGGGGGCTTCGAGTGAACTAGGGGCGGAGGGAGGAGGGTGGTGTGCCTACAATTCCAACGAACGAAGAGCCCCACTACCCAAGAACGAGGGCGAAGCGCCTGAGGCCACGCTAACCCAGCGGGTCTCCACAGTGGCTTCTCCCCCGTAGAGAGAGCACCCTCTAGCACGACTAATTCTGATTGGTCTGTTCTCCCAGCTCGCCGGCATCACCGTATCCAATGGGCGTAGCGCTTGTTGAGCGGCGGAGGCAACCGGCATACACAGGGGCCTGAGCGTTCGTGGAAAGAGCGAGAGGTCAGGCCATGAACCTAGGGTAAGCTGGGGCGAGAAGGGTGGTCTCTAGCGGAGATGGGGTGAGGCTAGGTTGGCCCTTGGAATCCTTCGTGGAACACCTTCCCGGCTTGCGCCGTCTCATACGGCATTGTTCGGCTGCCTGTGGCGGAGAGGGGACCAGAGGCCCGGGACGGCGTTTGTCGCCGCCGCCGCTTTTGCACAACGTTACTCGCAGTAAATCTGTCCGGGACCTCCTTTCCGCCCTCTCATTAACCTCACGGTGGTGAGGGAAGAGAGGCGGAAAGCAGTAAGGGCAGATGGAGAGATAAAGTTTAGTGGCTTCCCGGGGAGAAATCCTGGCCCCGGCCCTGGTTTTTTTTTTTGCGCCTTTGGCGTCTCTGCAGGTTGTCGGAGCGCCCAGAGGCGTTTAACGCCCGTAATGCGGGGAACCGAGTCTTGAGTAACCGATGCATTGCTAGTGCTTGGCCCCTAATAGGCCCTCATTAAGTTTGTTGAGTAAAAAGGACTGTTGCAGGGAAGTGATGGGGAAGTTCATGTTTTAAGAAGATGAAAAGTTACCAAACTCAGACTACACATCATTTAGCAAATGAATTTTGTATCCTAGAATCTGTAGAGAGAAAAATAAATGACAGGCTGCCCCTAAAGGAGTTTACAGTGCAGTAATACTGAACAGACGTACTTTTCGGTTTCATTCTTTTGTTTGTTGAGTTTCACGAACGCGTAAACATGGAGTATTCTAACGCTGCAACAGGGAAACTTTTAAAGTCCGTTTTCCCCCACTGTTTTAATAAAACAGGGTATTTTGATTTCCTCTACTTACCAACACTACAGTTTCGTGTTCCCAATGAGACTTTTTTTTCAACCTTTCTTTTTTTCCTTGGCTGATCCCGCTGGATTTAATTTTGTCTCTTAGACATCACATTTGTCCCTGTTGATGTTTATTGACCTACACTTATTCCTCCCCCACTTTTAGGAAACAGTGAATTAAATGTGGACTATTTTTATTTTCCGTGGAATTTTTATTAGGACCTTGATTTGTACAAGTTACCTTGGCAGTGTCTACCGTTAACTTCGTGCTCTTGCATAGGACATGCACAAATAAATTATAACAGCCAAAACTTATTACAGATTTATTGTTGTTATAGTAACAAAGTGTCAGTGTGCTCAAAAAGTTAGTAACAGTGGTGGCAATGTTACAGGCCACTTTCAGATTAATGATGTAGCAGGCCATAGAATGTATTAGTCATGAACAAATAGTAGTTAGATATGTTTTGCTACTTTAACTTAGGTGGAGAGTTTTGGTAACAGCATTTTTTCCAGTCTGGATTTATAAGAGTTAAATAATGGCATGATAATTGAATTCATTGCTTACCAGTAAAATACGAAGTTTCATGTTAAAGGTAATAAATTCTTTTATTATTGGAAAGTTTCAGGAATTTTCTGAGTGTTTAGTTTTATCTTGGATTGAAAAACGATTTTAATTAAAAGAATGGTTTAATATTTACAGTTCTTGTATAAATTGGGAAGAACGTATATATTTTCAAGATTCAAATGAGCATTTTATTTCTCTTTAAAACTTTGCTGTTTCTTAAAAATGACAACTTTCTTTTATTTTTCAGAGATGGTTTAAAGCTTGAAACTGAATTATTGGATGGAAAAACCAAGTTAATATTGTCTCCATATGGTATGCTGTGTTACTGGAAACCTAAAATGTTAACTTTTATATTCCTACCTAAAATTTATATGAGTTTAATGTACTTTTCGCTTATAATAGAGTAATATTTAAATGATTCTTTGCAAAAAGCTGTTTTCACTTTTTCAGATTTATTTTTAGCCAAGTAAAGTCAGATTACATCACTGCTTACCACTCTCAGTATTTATTCATAAAACTTAATGTCCCAGTATATTTTAATGTTTAATATGTTGCCTAATGGATAATCTGGGTGAAGTTTGTGTAATTATGTTCTGTGTATATAAAGAATGTAGTTTGAGAAAATTAAATTTGTAGTAAGACCACAGTTGCTAAAATCATTTTTACTATTAGTTTTAAAACTCAGTAAACTTTGGTAGTCCGCTCATTCATATTACTATTTTTTTTTTTTTTCTGATCTGTTTATAGCTTTATCTTGGAAAATAAATAGAAGTGAAATAGAAATTCTTGAACTATTCTGTAAAAGTTAGAACACTCAGGACCTAAAGTTAATGCTTTTGGGGTTAATATTTCTATTAAATACCTTCTTAAAACAATGCTAATTAAAATTTATTTTGTGACTGCCTTAGTGTGTTTTTGTTTGATGGCTCAGTAATTATTTTTTTCTTTTGTAGAATGTAAATCAAAATATTCTGTGAAGGTAAGCCAAATGACCTGACCTGTTTTTGAATGTAAAATGTGGTTTTCTTTACAGTGGTTTGAAAAGAATTCCTGTGAAATTATCATAATGGGTTTGGGATAATGATGAGGAGTTATTGTTCTCTTGCTTTCAGGCTGGTCCTTTCACAGAAATGGGATCATAATTTTTCAGTTTAAAAAGCTGTATAGAACATTTTTCTCTACATCAGTGCTGCCTAGTAAATCTTTTTGTGATGATGGAAATATTCTAAGATCATTGTTTTCTAATATGGTAGTCAGCAACTAGTCATGCGTGGTTATTTAGCACTTAAAATGTGGCTAGTATGACTAAGGAAGTGAATTTTTAATTTTATTTAATTTTGAATGCAAATTTAGTAGTTACACTGGACAGTGCAGTTCCTAAGATCTTTAAAAATACATATTCTTTAAAATGAGAATATTTTTCTTTTCATATTCAAATTCCATTTTCCCACATCAAAACGGTGTATCTGATTCACAGACTTACATGCATTTTGCCTTCTCCTTTAAGAGATCATACTTGAGCTTAATGATAATTTTCCTTTTAAATTTTTATCAGGAACCCATAGTGACTTTTTCTACAAAATACAGTACCACTTTCAGTTTTTTGATATCATACTTTTCTTGTTCCCTATTTTTTTTCCATGTTTAGATTAATAGAGCAGAAATTTCATCTCTTCCATAATTCACTGTAGCCCTCCTTTTTCCTTTATCATGTTAGCATCTTAAAGTCTTTTGTGTTTCTGTGACTAGAGCTCAATTTCGATGATGTGGCACTTTTCAACTCTGAGCTCTTGATGGCTTTGCTCTTTTTTCCAGGCTTGATCAAGGTGAAGTTCCTTGAGTACCGAGCATAATAATCACTTCATAAATGGGTGATGATAATCAGTAATTCCATATGTTACCAGTAAAAATTATCTCTCTGAATATGGTATATAGTTGTATACCTTGTGTGCTTTTTAAAATCACAGAATACAAATTATATATTTTTTCCTGGTCCTGCTCTATTAAAATATTGCAACTAATTATTTTATTTGAGTCACATTAACAACTACAGCACCCCTTTTTTAGCTCTTAGATAAAAAGCTGCTTGTAATAGTTGGTTTCCATCTTCCCTTGACCTCAGTTTTCTTTCACTTGTTTCTTCTTCCATCAATGTCCTTAATGGATTTGCTTCAGTCACCACATTTTGTGAAGACATTTCATTGTCTTTTTAACCAGCCTAGAACATATGGCGATCTCCTTTCATGCCTATAATAAAATTACTAGTCTTGGACTTTTGATAGAATCATCACAAGATTCTATTAGCAATCTAAAAATATTTTATTCTAGGATTCTTTTTTTCCAGAGTAACTATGTCTCAGTCGATGTTGATCTTAAATTATTATTCACTGTCTTGGAGCAAATTGTTTGATTTTATTCCTCTTGCTTTTGAGACTTCAAAATACTGATGATGGTAACTATATAAGGTGATGGATATGTTAATTCCCTTGATTGTGGTGACTTTCACAGTGTATGCATTTATCAAATCATCTAGTTGTACGCCTTAAATATATACAGTTTTTAATTGTCAATTATACCTTAATAAAGCTGGGGAAAAAATTCTGATGAAACCTAAGTCTCCCTTCTAGATTGATTTTACTTTAAGGAGCTTCTCTTCCCTTATTTATAGGGGTTGCTGAGATCTTCCTCATTTCTTTCTTTGCTCCTCACAGAAGGTAAAATACAAAGATAGTAGTACTTATCTTTTTTTTTTTTTTTCTTAAATCTGTTTTTAATTTCCCAAATCTCATTCAGCTTTATGTTGGATTCTCTTTTCCATAAGTTATTCATGAATTCTCTCTTCATAGTGTTTTTCTTCTACTGGGAGAAGCTCCTGAGTGACTACAACACCTACCTACAGTTCTGGTTTTCCCTTTCCTCACAGGTTGAATTACTGTCATTGTCATAGTGTGCTCTTTATTTTTTTTTATTTTTTTAATTTTTTTAATAATTTTTTTTTTTTTTTTTTTTTTTTTTTTGCGACAGAGAGAGAGCATGAGCAGGGGAGGGGCAGAGAGAGAGGGAGACACAGAATCGGAAGCAGGCTCCAGGCTCTGAGCTGTCAGCACAGATCCCGATGCAGGGCTCGAACCCACAGACTGTGAGATGATGACCTGAGCCGAAGTCGGACGCTAAACCGACTGAGCCACCCAGGCGCCCCATAGTGTGCTCTTTAAACACAGCTGAACTCTCATCTCGTCATGATTAAGTTTAACACCTCTGTGGTCCGAGTACTTTTTAAATTTTTCAAAATCCCTTCTGCATTTTTTTTAAATCCGTGGTAAGGAATATGAAGTTAAAGGTGGTTACCAGTTTAATTTCTTAAGCTTTTAGGAAGAGAAATGAAAGAAATGTTAATGATTCAGTGTCATGAGTAATTTATAAATTCTAAACTCTTATACTCGGGCACCTGGGTGGCTCAGTTGATTAAATGTCTGACTCTTTGGCTCAGGTCATGATCTCATGATTCGTGGGATTGAGCCCTGCATTGGGCTCTGCACTGACAGTGTGGAACCTGGTTAGGATTCTCTTTCTCTCACTCCCTCTGCCCCTCCCCTGCTCTCTCTCAAAATAAATGAATAAACTTCTAAACTCTTACACTTAAAATTGTCACTTGGGCACCTGGGTGGCTCTGTTGGTTGTGTCTGACTTTGGCTCAGGCCATTATCTTGAGGTTTGTGAGTTCGAGCCCCAGGTCAGGCTCTGTACTGACAGCTCATAGCCTAGAGCCTGCTTCAGGTTCTCTGTCTTGCTCTCTGTCTGCCCCTACCCTGCTTGCACTTTGTCTCTCTTTCTCTCAAAAACAAACATTAAAAAAAATTGTCACACATTAGTTGAAATATAAAACATTTAAAAATTTTTTTCATAGGTATTTCTACATGTGAGAAGCAGAATAGTGTCATGCAAAAGGATATACACAATATTAGTGTTAAGTAGCACATTTTATATCTTAAAATGTTACTTTTCTCTGATTCTTTCTAGCTTTGGCATCCTGGCCCCATGTAAATGATAAAGTCAGCCAGTACTAAACAAATTCATTGGACATTGTATTATGAAAAATATTGATAGAATTAAAACTAGTTAAAAAACAATTTGGCTATGTAAAAATTTTGACATGAAAACTTGATCTATTTTGATCTATTAAAATTCACATAATCCAGTAAACACTTGGAATTATTTGGTCTAGATTGCTTTTTCTTAATAAGTAACCTGAACATAATTGAATGTTTATTTGGTAGTTCATGATCTTTTGCTGCTTCCATTTATTGGTTTTGTTATTTTTTTTCCTCCCCTGCCATTTAGCTACAAAAAATAATCAGAATTGAGCTGAGTATATATTGACCTCATGCCACATCATTGCCCTTCTTGCCCACCCCCCTACCCCCATTTTATTAAATATTTTTAGAAGATTTTTTGGTCTATTTTTTTTTTTTTGTAAGTGAAATTTTGCAGGATAATTCTATTTAAATTAGATCGTCAATTAGTAAGTTTTTATTTAACAAGGATTTACTGAAGATTTAAAATTCTAGTAGAGTGCCATTCTTGGCTTTATTTCTTCTGTGATTGAAAGAAAGGAAATGAGCAAAACCTGGTCCTTGTGTTTTGGAAGTGAGGGTGTCAGGTAAATAACTATATTACAAGTAGAATATGATGTGTACTACAGTAGGATAATGTATACCACAGTAGGGTTATAAAAGGCAGACAACACTGCAAAGAGCAGCTTTTTGTGGTTTGAGGAGACCAGGGAATGCTTCATAAATGAGGTGACATTTTAATTAGAACTTAAAAGATGAGGCAGATATTTATAGGTAAAGAGGTAGGGGAGTGTATTCTAAGTTCAGAGAAAATGCTGGGCACAGTACCAAGATAGAAAGCCTAATTTGCATTTGGGGAATAGTGTGTATCTCAGGGAAGTATAGAACATAAAGCTTAGGGGAGGGTTTAGTCTTAAAGAGTTTAATTTTTTTTTTTAATTTATTTATTTTGAGAGCATGAGTAGGGGAGGGGCAGAGAGAGATGGAGAGAGAGAATCCCAAGGCTCTGCGCCCTCAGTGCAAGAGTCCGATGCAGAGCCCGATCTCATGAACTGAGATCGTGACCTGAGCTGAAGTCAGGAGTCAGATGCTTAACAGACTGAGACAGCCAGGCACCCTTTAAAGAGTTTAAATATATACTTAAAGAATTTGAACTTCTTAATTTGTATGTAGGGAGCATTAAAGTATTTTTGAAAAGTGGAGTAGATACGGTATAATTTGTGTTGTAGGATAGGGCTTCGGACAGCCCTACAAAGGACAGATTGTAACTGAGAGACCATAGTTACGGGCCAAATATAGTCCAGGGAGAGTCATAAGTTCTTGAACATGGGTGGTGGCTAGTGAAATGGAAAGAAGGGGACAAATGACTTCAAGATATGTTAATGGCATGCGCTGCACTTAGTTTGAATGAACAACTGATTAGAGAAACAAAATGCTCAACTATTAGTGACCAAAAAAAGGCCCATATGAGTCAAAGAAGGGTGAGAAAGTAGGAGCTATAGTTGGAGTCTGAGGTGGTAGGGCTCAGCTGTATAAGCTTCATGCAGTCTGCTAATAATTTGCTTATTCCACACAATGGTTTTCAAAAACTAGAGTGAATTGCCAGTATCTAAACATTGGAGAGTTTAATGTAAAATCTGTCATTTTTGGTTCTTTTGAAATACTGGATTCCTGTTTGGCAGTGTAGGCTGGTTCTGATGGTGACTGCCTCCTTTAGGTGGAAAAATGCTTTTCAACTTATCTTGTTTCCTACCTAGCCTAATTTACAGTATGTATTCAAGTTTGCCATTTCTCACTTAGAGAATTAGTTATATTAAAATAGCCACAGGGATGAGAGGATAAAAGGCATTTTACATTGTGGTACCAATTACATTGGTATTATCAAAAGCCTGAAGCTAGGAACAAATAGGATTTGGATGAGGTGAAGAGAATAACAAACAGATCTGTGGCTGATACTACAGGTACATTTTGAAAAGTCAGGTGAAATGTGAATGGCTAATTGGTCTAAGTGTGGTTGTATATTATATAAGTTACTGAAAGACCAGGAGAGTTGGGATATGATAAGCCGGGTGAAAGTCGTGGGGCATCTACCCTACTGTTTGACAGCAAATATCTTCTTCATTTTTACACCTCTAGTGCTTTTCTGTATTGGTGAGCACATAAAAAGCAACAGTTAATAGTGACTAAATGAGTGTTGAATTACTTTCGGTTAATTGGGTTTACTGAAATGTATAATGGATTAATAGAGGAAAGGTATGAATTAGGCAGACTGTAATCTAGTAGTGTGGTAATGAAAACCTGAATTTAGGCTTATCATCATGTAAATGGTGAGAAAAAGATATTTGAAAGGAAGAAATGACCAATACTTGTTCATAAGCCAAAGAAGACCATGAAAGAGGATAAAGATGACTCCATGCTTACTGGTCTGAGAGATTAGGACAACAGTGCCACAGAAATAGGATATTTTGGAAAGGGGAATAAATATGGGGGAGAGAGATAATTCAGTCTTTAAAATAGCGTAGTTGAGGGTAGTCAACAAAAAATTCACTCAACACCTATTTTGTTCCACTCCTTGTTCTGTACTGGAGCTATACAGTGGACAAAGTATAAAAAATTGCTGCCCTAGGGAGTTTACATTGGAAACGAATAGAGGCACTTGGGGTGGCTCAGTCAGTTAAGCATCCAACTTCAGCTCAGGTCATAATCTCACAGTTAGTGGGTCCGAGTGCTGCTTCGGGCTCTGTGCTGACAGCGCGGAGCCCGGAACCTGCTTCTGGTTCTGTCTCCCTGTCTCTCTGCCCCTCCCCTGCTCACGCTCTGTCTCAAAAATAAACAAACATTAAAAAAAAAAAAAGTTTGCGTTGAATGGGCATACAGTAAGCAAAATATACAATGTCACAAGATGAAAAGTGCTATAGGGAAAAAGAGAAAGGGAAGAGGCACAGTCACTTTAGGGGCACAGCAGTCTTTGGAAAAGGAAGTGTTAGGTAGGTGAGAGTGTGAGGGAGAACAGGAAACCTGCAAATTTAAATCAGTTGGTCAGAGAAGACCTCACTGAGCCAGTGATGTTGGAGCAAAGATTTGAAGGAGGTGAGTACATAAATCATGAGGGAAGAATGGCCCAGGTAGAGGGATTGACTAATGCTAAGGCCTGAAATTAGGAGAGTCTTATTCAAAGAATAAGAAGCCCACGTGTCTGGAGGCTAAGACAAAATGAGATCAGAGAGATCAGGTACGGGGATAAAATGTGAAGTGTGTGCAGATCATTAGGTCAGAGTAAGAAGTTCAGTTTTCTTCCTAAGTAAGATAGGAAGGCCTTAGAAGCTTTTGAAAAAAGTGACATGATGTGACTTTACCTACTAAGGTACCCTGTGGCTGCTGTGCTGAGCGCAGACTGGGAAGTGAAGGCAGAAGTAGGAAAAGCAGGCTTTTAGAAATTCAGGCAAGAGCATTATAATGACTTGGAGTAGAGGGCACAAGAAATGTTCAGGAGTGGTCAGATTCAGGATATATTTTGAAGATGGAGCAAAACAAGGTTTGATGACAAGTGTGGCATATGAGAGATAATTCCAAAATTTTGCATGGAGCTCCTCTGAAGGAGGAGTTATTTAGGGGCATGTGGGAGCTCAAGAGTTTGATTTGGGGCTTGCTGAGGCTTTTTTTTTTTTTTTTTTTTTTTGTAATTAAAGACAATTTTATTTGATCCTATCCAATTTGTGTGTGCACATATACACAGTCCATAGCAGACTTTGCAGGAATGTATATATTTCATTAAATGATAAATATGAGAACGTTTGGAAGTCCTGTGTATAATGTACTTTTGTCACTGTGAATTCTTTTCATAGGTTATGTGGGGCATGCCGAGTTTTAAATGGCTATTAGAAACCCAGTGGAAGTGTTTGGATAGACAGATGGAACCTTAAGTTAGGGGAGAGTTCCATCCTGGAGACAAATTTGGGAGTCCTCAGTATATGGATAATATTTAGAGCCACAAGGGTAAAAGAAATTAGCAAGTGAATGAGGTAACTTAGAGAAGAGATCCTGGGACTGAGCAACTTTAAGAGGTCTGGGGGAAAGGAGCAGCAAGAACCAGGATTGTGGAGTCCTGGAAGTGAAGTAGAGAAAGTGATTCAAAGTGGAAGGAGTTGGGGCCCCTGGTGGCTCGGTGGGCTGAGCATCGGACTTCAGCTCATGATCTCACAGTTTGTGAATTTGAGCCCCATGTCGGACTCTGTGCTGACAGATCAGAGCCTGGAGCCTGCTTCGGTCTCTCGTCTCTCTGCTTCTCCCCTACTCATGCTCTGTGTCTCTCAAAAATAAATATTAAATTTTTTTTTAAGTATTCAAAATAGAAGGAATAATCAACTGTGTCACATGCTGATAATAATGTTAGGATGAGGATCTGAGAATCAGTCACTGGATTTGCAACATAAAAGTTATTAGTGACCTTGATGAGTTTTAGTGGAGTCGTGTGGGTGAAAGCTTGTTGGGAATGGGATTATAGGAGATGAGAGGAGAAAGTGGAATCGTGTATTTTTTAAGGTGATAAAAAATGATGTGATCCAGCAGAAAAGAAACAGTTGATTCAGGAGAAAGCGAAGAATTGCTGGAGAAAGATCCCTGAGAACGGGTTATATGAATATGTATGAATAACAGGAGTACAAGCAGGTTTGCATGACTATTGATGCTGGTACAGATTTGGTGGTAGAAATTTCTTGAAGTTTTTTCAGAATGCTTCTCTATAAGATTTTTAGTGAAATATTGATCAAGATTTTCAGCTGAGATTAAGTTATGAAAGGGAAAGTGTTAGGAATTTGGGAAAGAGGAGAAAGTTGAAATTGTTAAGAGTAAATGAATTTGGGAAATGTTTGACTGTAGGGTAGCATGTTGTTTGGGCTATGTATTTAAGGTGAAACTAAATATTGTGGCTTGGTATTTTTCTTCCTGAGTAGTGTAGGCACAGAGTAGGTGATGAAGAGTTAGATTTTACCAGTTTGGGGATTTGCAAAGTGTGTGTCAGAGCAGGAGTTGGGAATGGAAGGCAATGGTGGTTTTGGTTGATTGTGGAATTTAAGGAAGGAAATGAGGACAAGAGGAAGGTAGTAGAATCAATAGATTATAGATCCCAGATGAGTTAAAGAATTATCAGAATTGGGATATGCAAGGAGAGTGTTGGTCATTGTGCTGTAATTGAAATTGAGACTATGGAGGGATTGCAAGTTAGGAGTAACAAGGTCAGTATAAGATATCACTGTGGGAATGAGTAACCGAGGTAGCTTGGAGGACAAGAGTAGAAGAGCAGAGTTAAGGAAATGAGAGGCCAGGGAATTGGAAAAATGATCTATGTGGATATGATAAAGCACTAATAATTAAGACAGGAGTTACGCTAGAGGGATGTTGACCCACAAGTTAAGTTATTCAAGGCATAACTAACCTAAGTTACTAATGCACAGGTCTATAGATACCTATAAAGAAAATTGGTAGTATGAGTGGTATAATCATGACATGAGATTCCAAGCTGGAGTAGAATGGAGATGTTCTACAACAGCTAGAATGAAAATTCTTCTGTATTCATTATCTTGAAATAAAATAATTTCCAGTTGTTGTTGAAGCTTTCAAGTAGATTTGCAAAGGTTAAATGTTATTTTCTCATGGATATAATCTTTTAACAGCAAAATGGAAAAAAAATTTAGAAGCCTGACATCACAGACAATATAAATAAAGATAATTGTTTGATTTTTTTCATGGGCTGTTATAAAGTATAAATTTCTCGTGTTTTAACAGATGGGAAATAAGACCAAGATTGCAAAATGTCCATTAAGAACAAAACAAACTGGATACATTCTAAAATCAACACAAAATACTTGTATCAAGAGTGGAAAACTTTTGCAAAAGAAGAGAATCGGTTCAGAAACTTCACAGGCAAAAGGTGAAAAAAATAGTATGACTTTTTCACCCACTAAGGATTTATGCAAGCAGTATGTAGATAAAGACTGTCTTTATGTCCAGAAAGAGATTTTACCTGCCACCCCCAATATACAGAAGACTAGAAACACCATAAATACATCTATAGTATCTAAAGAGAAGCTTTGCCAAAAACACATCACAGCTGAAAATATGAAGAGCAGTTTGGTGTGTCTAACACAAGACCAACTACAACAGATTTTGATGACTGTGAACCAAGGGAATGGATCTATTTCCCTGATTGAAAATGGAAAGGAGGAAACATGTAAGGTTTTTTTTGAAGTTTTAATTAATATTAACTTTACCAATATGTACTTGTTTTCGAATTTCTCATTCATTGGATTTGATATAACTGTGCCTCTTAAATTCTAAGTTACTGTGTAACAATCTTTTAAAATAATTATTCTTTTAGAGAACAGTTTTCTCATGCAGAATTACTTGTATAGTTATAATATGCCACATTTTAAGGTTAATGCTCAAAACACAGTACAATCATGGTACCATAGCCTTAAGAAACCCAATTCTGTGGACTCTAGAGTAAAAAAGCTATGGTACTTATTTTAGAATATAGAAGGCTCTACTTACATTAAAAATAATTATATTAGGGGCGCCTGGGTGGCTCAGTCGGTTAGGCGGCCGACTTCGGCTCAGGTCACAATCTCACACTCCGTGAGTTCGAGCCTCGCGTCGGGCTCTGTGCTGACCGCTCAGAGCCTGGAGCCTGTTTCAGATTCTGTGTCTCCCTCTCTCTCTGACCCTCCCCCTTTCATGCTCTGTCTCTCTCTCTCTCAAAAATAAATAAACGTTAAAAAAAAAAATTAAAAAAAAAATAATTATATTAAATGTTTTAAAAGACCACTATAGAATTTCTAGTGAAAATTGAGGGAAGCTTTACTTTGAATATTTGACTTGAGTTGCTGAAAAGATTTTTTCCTGGCTCCTGCATTTTGCCTTCTTTGACCCTTAATCTACGTTGAGGATTGGCAGCACTATCTTTTTAACCAATGTAAAACATAGATTTGGAAGGAGTAGTAGAGTGTCACATGTCTTCTGTTTCATTAGGGCATTGTGTTATGTTTTTAAAAGCCTTCCAGTTTCAGCTTTGAGCTAAGGAATTAATATGAGTAGAAATATCATTAAAATTTTGTTAGGCAATAATGAAATAAATTAAAATTAACAGTCACCAGAAAGAGGCCCCACAACTGACTTGGGGACAAGTTGGAGTAATTTACCTTCTCTTGGTCTAGATTATTCTTTGTAAAATGAGGGAGCTGGGTCTTTAGAGGCTAGAATTGTAGCCTAGAGAACAAAAAATAAAAACTTACTATGCATAGTGAGAGATTACATCAACAAAGTTGAAGGCAGAATTTGTCTAATCATGTATTGACCTGCATATTAAATATGCTTTCTCTTCACTGGGAAAACTAGCACATTGAGGAAGAATTAGAATAGTGTTTGAGCCAAGCATAGGAACCTGTATAAAACATTTGTAACAGATATAACAGAGGCATAGAGACAGTGGTCCATAATAAAGTTTTCCATTGATTTCCCAGCTAAATGAGAAAAATAAGGACAAGGTAATGAGTTTTTCATAAAGCTATTTGCATTCATTCTCCTTTAAGTTGTGATTTGTATTATATTATTTGTAAAAATATTATCAACAGGAGTAAATGGAGGGTTTTTGTTGTTGTTGCTTGTTTGTTTTCATATTTGACACAAGAGATTATATAGATCTTCTGGACCATTTAACCACTGGGCTCAGTTTCCTTTTTTGACAAAAGGGAGCAATAATACCTACTGAAGGATTGCTGTGAGAGGTAATTACTTTGGTAATGTTAAGGCAGTGTTTTTAAAGTGTGTAGCAGTAGGCCAAGATAAGGTATTGTAATATGTGTAATTTTAGTGTTAATTTTAAAACATGCATTTTTACTCCCTAGGTCGGGGCAGTCTACATTTAAACAATATTTTTAATCAGCCAAATGACGAAAACGTTATGGGAGTACTCCAAAAAACTGAGGCTCTTTCATCTATCCTAGATGAAAGTAAATCTGTTTTAAATAAAAATCAAGAGACATCTAAGCAGTATGAACAGAAAATTGCCATGTATGTAACTCCTGTATGTTATTGTGGGGTCATCTGGTGAAAATGGTTCTGCTTTTCCTTGACTTGCATGTGAAATATTTACTGTGAAGACTGTGAGCTGTTTAAAAGTTTATTACTTAATATTTATGGGTAACTTGTATAGAAACATATAATAAGGTTTCTGTTATTTTTTGTGTTAGAGAGAATGCATGGAAACCAGCTGACATATTCAGTACCCTGGGGGAAAGAGAACGTGATAGAAGTTTGTTGGAAGCAAAAAAAGCCCAGTGGAGGAAAGAGCTTGGTAGGTAACTATTATACCTGTTATTATTATAGATTAGGTTGTGTCTTTTTGTCTACTCGGTGTGCACCAAAAGACCAGAGGTGAGCGATGAGCATTAATATCATTAGTAGCATTCTGGAGCTCAAAGATTCCTAAACTTTTCTCGGTTCCTGAGAATCCATTTTCATATTTTTCTATTGTAGAAATCCTATGCATTTAATGGTTTTATTTAAAAATAATTGGGTTCGGGGCACCTGGGTGACTCAGTCGGTTAGGCGTCTGACTTTGGCTCAGGGCATGATCTCATAGTCCATGAGTTCGAGCCCCGTGTCGGGCTCTGTGCTGACAGCTCAGAGCCTGGAGCCTGCTTTGGATTCTGTGTCTGTCTGTCTGTCTGTCTCTCACTCTCAAAATAAATAAACATTAAAAAAAAAAAATAAAAAAAAAGTAAAAGCATAGAGATGGGCTTCATCTTCCACTCAACTAGAAAGTCCTGTGAGGCAGTCGTATCGCTGATGAGACAGGTGATATAGAAAAAGAGATAAGCAGAAGAAATTGGGAATGAATTATTTATGTTGGAAGTCAAAGTAGCAGAAGTTTGAAGAAATTAAATGTATGCTAACAGTACCTGAAGGTTTGGAGATTTGTTGTGTCTTTATATCATAATTTCAGCTTTAAATATTTTCTTTCAATACACATTTTGCTTATCAGACTGTAACACCAAACTTCTGAAGTAAGATGGAACTGCTTGGAAATGACTAAAGTGTTTTATGTTTTATTACCTAAAAAGAGTTTACTTTCTTCTGTTAAGAAAGCACCTTTCTCTTTGTTAAAGTCCTGCTTTCATTAATTTTCTTGAAATTTAGATTTATACATCTCTGAATCTTTTTAAAGTTTATTTTTGAGAGAGAGACAACATGAGTGGGGAGGGGCAGAGAGAGAGGGAGACAGAGAATCCCAAGTAGGCTCTGCACTGTCAGTGTGGAGGCTGACGTGGGGCTTGAACTCGTGAGACCATGAGACCATGACCTGAGCCAAAACCAAGAGTTGGGTGTTTAACCGACTGAGCCACCCAGGTGCCCCTATACATCTCTGAATTTTTAAGAACTATTGATTTGGGACCTTGTTGTTATATTAGTTTGTTAGATACAAGATTTTGTTTTTTCACTTTTCAGCAGTTATGAATAATAATGGCATTTATTACATACTTACTTTGTGCTAGGTCCTATACTGAAATAGGCACTATTCTCATTTTACAAAAGAAGAAACTGAGTTTTAGAAAGGTGAACAGCGATTTGCCCTGTTACACAGATAGGAAGTGGTTGAACTAGGATTCACTTACAGGGTTCTCTGAATCCAGAGGTCTCACTTTTCAATCTCTTTGTAATACCTGAGTGAACATTATAGGAAAGTAGAACTTCAGAATAATTAGCATGTTATAAAATACGTTCTGAAAAAAATTGCTTTTTATTGCCAATTGTGATAAACATTTTTACATCCATCTGTGCCATACATAAGTTTGGTTCTGGTTAAATGTTTTCTTTTATTCCATATTTCTTAAAATTCTTCTCTGTTTTGTGAGGTAATCTCCCTAAAAAACAGTTTTGATTAGATCTGTGTTGGAATCTGCACTCTTTAAGAAGGTCATGATTTGTTTACATGATTTTTTTTTTTTTACATTTTTTATACATTTTTTTTAAAAAGGACATTATTTACAGATGAACAGGTTGCTTTAAAGAAGAAAGAAAAAGAAGCTTCTGAAAAATGGAACAATCCTTGGAAAAAATTTGAAAGTGATAAAAGAGTATGGGAAAAATTTCAAATTCTTGACCAGTCTAAGGTAAGAGTATAAAAATGAAGCATTTTTAGAATATAAGACATCTTAATTTTACTTTAAATTTAACGTTTATTTATTCTTGAGACAGAGAGAGACAGAGCATGAACGGGGAGGGTCAGAGAGAGGGAGACCAGAATCCGAAACAGGCTCCAGGCTCTGAGCGGTCAGCACAGAGCCTGACGCGGGGCTCGAACCCACGGACCGCGAGATCATGACCTGAGCCGAAGTCGGACGCTCAACCGACTGAGCCACCCAGGCACCCCTACTTTTTTAAATTCTAAGCCTGTTCATATCATAAAGCTTTTTAAAAAAATTTATTTTTCATGTTATTTTATCTCATTCATTCATTCATTCATTCCGTTAGTAGGCTTCATGCACAGCATGGAGCCCAATGTGGGGCTTGAACTCACAAGAGTTCAAGACCTGAGCTAAGACCTGAGCTAAGATTAAGAGTTGGATGCTTAACTGACTGAGCCATCCAGGCACCTCTCATATCTTATTTTAGAACAATTTTATTTTGAGTTTAATTGTGACCTCAGCTAGGTTCTATTTGCATTCTGTAAATTGTCTTACTATATAGATGAGTGTGGAGGCCTGAGGCACCTCCTTCAGGCTCCTGTAAAAGAGCTCTGCATTTTTTTAGGTGACCACAAAACACTGCCAGTGACCATGTGGTATCCACCACAAGGTTATGTCAAACATAAGTATATAGCAGCTGTCCCTTAAGTAGTGTTTTAGTGACCTTTAAATTTTGCCTAGGTTTAATATTATATAAAGAAAGTGTCCTTGTGTTTTCTCTTTGTTTTTAGACTTGTGCTAGCTCTTCTAGCATTCTGTCACAGTCTCCTTGTCAGGTAACAGTGGTCCAGGATGATGGGCACCCACTAATTAGAGTTGGTCAAATTTTAGAGGTAAGTGCCATTACTTTGAATATGTAAGCCTTTTAGTACTTGATCTCTATTTTCCTTGAAGGAGTGAATCTAAATATTTTTATTTTATTTTAATTAACAGTTAATTTTTACTGAGTGCATTATGCTCCTTAAATTTAAAAAAATATGAACTTTTCTTTTTTATATATACATATATAATAATTTTTCTTTCCTAGTGAATGTTTACAGTTTAACAAATGTGTTCTGAAAATAATGCAGTAACCTAAAGGGATGATTCTGGTGGTAGACGTTTTCAGCACTGGTAGATTTCTTATAGAACCCCTCCAGGTTAGATTGTGTGGCTTCCATGGCTGTTTGTTCTCCATATAGGGCTGACTTGCCTACATCAAAGAGTTCTATAGTTGTTGATAATTTTACATTAACAAAAGGAATGAAATCTGAATTGTATTTTTCCACATTCCCAAAAGTACTTTGACTATTGAAAGGCAATAAATTAGTCTTGATAGAAGGCATTTTACAAAAATCTTAGTTTTAAAGGATAATTTTAAGTGTAAAGTTAAAGTGTAAAGTTTAAAAATTGATACATGCAGGGGCGCCTGGGTGGCTCAGTTGGTTGAGTGTCCGACTCTAGGTTTTGGCTCAGGTCACAATTTCCTGGTTTGTGAGATCTGTGCTGACAGCACATAGCCTGCTTGGGATTTTCTCTCTCACTCACTCTCAGCCCCTCCCCAACTTGTGTGTGCACTCTCTCTCAAAAACAAAATACTTTGATGCATGCAGATACTACTAAAAATTACAACTAAAACTGTTCATGAAGTTGGTAAGAATTAGTTGTTAGCTTATTTACAGTTCAACATTAGGATTGAAGTATCTTTAATACTAAAAATGGTAAGGTATTTTCAGTTACCAAAAAAATTTAGATTGAAATGTTAGTATATCATTTCTTATTGCTTAATTTGTACTATTTTTAGGTCATTTATTATCTGAGAGTAATTTATACTATGATTATTTTCTTAAATTTTTTTTAATGTTTATTTTTGAGAGAGAAAGACAAAGCATGAATGGCAGAGGGGCAGAGAGAGAGGGAGACACAGAATCTGAAGCAGGCTCCAGGCTCTGAGCTGTCAGCACAATCCCGATGCGGTGCTTAAACTCACAAACCGTGAGATTACGACCTGAGCTGAAGTCAGATGCTTAACCGACTGAGCCACCCAGGCACCCCTATACTATGATTATTAATGCAAATAAATAATTAGCCATTCGAGGTGACTTTTAGGTGTTTTTACATTTCATATGTATTTTTAAATGATAGCATGTGTCTTTTTTTTTATAATCCAAAAAACCAATAAAATTATTTATACTGTGGAGTCAGAGATGGGAATTGGGGTGGGAGAAGAACTAGAAAATAAAACACTAAATGTAAGGCTGGACAACCATGGCTTAAAGGGTATCATTATCTATTCTCTCTTTTTTTTTTTTTTACTGTTTAAATGCAGTTTTTATGCACTTATGTGTATGCATGTGGTAGGATATTGGAGAGATGCTGTTGAGGGGAAATGAATTAACTGTGTAATTTTAAAAAACCCTTCTTAAATATCTGAAAGCAGTTGGCTTCAGAAATCCATCCCATAGCCGGACTGTTTTACTATTAAGTTAACCTTTTTGTGTAACTAAGAGGAGCAAAAATTTGGTTGCAAGTAGAGTCACCAAGGCCAATTTTGTTAAAACATAAGGTAATGCATATAAAGTGCTTATTAGAACATTGGCTGACAAATAGCAAATACTCAATGAAAGTTTACTCTGTTTGTAACTTACAAAGCATATCTTTTTGGAGTCCAAGGCTGTTTGGGTCAGTTCTCTCACCAGCTTCCCTTCTTCTTTCTTTTTTTAAAGTTTATTTATTTTGTGAGAAAGAGCAGAGGGGCAGAGAGAGAGAATGCCAAGTAGGCTTTGCACTGCCAGTGCTGAGCCTGACTAGGGGCTCGAACTCATGAACCATGAGATCATGAATCATCCAATCATGAGATCAGACACTTGGAACTGAACCACCCAGTTGCCCCTACACTGTGTAATTTTAAACTGTTGTGTTTCTAAGAAATTTACTTCTAGCCTCAACTTTTTTGAGAACATCTCACCTCCATGCAGACTTGGCTTTCCCTAATCACTACTCCTTGCTGGGAAACCTTTTAAGTGAAGGAAGTATATTCAAATGCATTCTTTAACATGGGGAAGAAAGGGAGGTTATCATTCTGCTAAGTTTCTTAATGCTACCACCATACTATAGTTCTGCATTTGGCCAATAAAAAATTATATGTTTTTTCCTTTTTAACCTTTTTTTTTTTGTGGTAAAATACACAAAACATAGAATTTACCATTTTAATCATTTTTAAGTGTACATGTAGAGGGATTCAGTACATTCATTTTGTCAGTCAACCATTGCCGCTGTCCACCTCCAGAATTTTTTCATCATTCCAAACTGAAACTATCTATTACAGTCACTCCCCATTTTTCCCTCCCCCTTGCCCCTGGCAGCCATTCTAATTTGTCTATGAATTTGACTATTCTAGATACTTTAAGTGGAATCATGTAATATTTGCTCTTTTGTGTCTGACATACTTCATTTATACTGTTTTCAGGGTTCATCCGTGTTATAGCATGTATCAGAGTCTCATTCCTTTTTAAGGCTAAATAATATTTCATTGTATTTATAATACTGCATTTTGTTCATCCATCCAAATGTTGGTGGATATTTGAGTTGTTACCCCTTTTTGGCTATTGTGGAATAATGCTGCAATGAACATTGGTGTACAGACAATCTCTTTGAGGCTCTACTCTCAGTTCTTTTGGGTAGATACCCATATGTGGAATTGCTGCATCGTATGATAATTTTATATTTAATTTTTTGTTAGGTTTTACCAGTTTTAATTTGGTAATTTTATATTTAACTGTATTGTTTGCCATAGTTGTTCTACCATTGCACATTTCCATCAGCAGTGCACAAGGATTCTAATTTCTCCACATCCTCACCGACTTTTTTGTAATAACTGACCTAATAGGTGTGAAGTGGTAGCTCATTATAATTTTGGTTTACATTTCCTTAATGATTAGTGATGTTGAACATTTTTTTCATATGCTTGTTGGCCATCTGTGTATCTTCTTTGGAGGGATGTCAAGTTTTGTGCCCATTTTTGAATTGGGTTTTTGTTGTCGTTGAGTTGTAGGCATTCTTTATTCTGGGTATTAATACCTGATCCGATGTATGATTTGTACCATTCTTTATGTTGCCTTTTCACTTTCTTGATAGAGCCTTTTGATGCACAAAAGTTTTTAATTTTGATGAACTCCATTTTATCTGTTTTTTTTTTTCCTTTGTTGCCTGTGCTTTTTGTCTCCTATCCAAGAAACCATTGCCAAATCTGATACAGAACTTTTCCCCTATGTTTTCTTCTAAGATTTTTGTAGTTTCAGTTCTTATGTTTAGGTCTTTGATTCACTTGGAGTTAATTTTTGTATATAGTGTAAGATAAGGGTCCAGTTTTATTCTTTCACATATTTTGCATTGGTATCCAGTTTTCTCAGCACTATTTATTTGAAAAGATTGTCCTTGATGGTCAATCATGATGACTCAATGATGGTCAAAAATCATGTGACTGTATATGCGAGAGTTTAATTCTGGGCACTCCATTCCATTGTTCTGTATGTCTCTTTATGTCACTGTCTCACTCTTTTAATTGTCCAATCTTTGTAGTAGGTTTTGAAAGCATGAAGTGTGAATTCTCCAGTTTTGTTCGTTTTTAAGATTGTTGTAGCTCTTCAGGCTTTCTTGAGATACCATAGGAATCTTAGGGTGGATTTTTCTATTTCTGCAAAATGCATCAAGTTTTTCATAGAGGTTGTGTTGAATCTGTAGATCACTTTAGGTAATTTTGACAATATTAAGTTTTCTGATTTCATGAACACAGAGTATCTTTCCATTTATTTGTGCCTTCTTTATTTCCCTCAGCAGTGTTTTGCAGTTTTAAGTGTACACATCTTTTGCCTTCTTATTCCTAGGTATTTTATTTTTGGTGCTATTATACATGGAATTGTTTTCTTTCTTTTCTTTCTTTCTTTCAAGTTTCTTTGCTTATTTTGAGAGAGAGAGAGAACATGTGGGAGGAGGGGCAGAGAGAGAGAGAGAATCCCAGGCAGCCTCTGCATCATCAGCACAGAGCCGAGCCCGTGCTTGTAAGAACAGCAAGCTGGTCCTAAGTAACACATATCAGGTGCCTTGTCCAACAGTTGGGAAATATTTTTCTCAGGCACACATGGATATTTACAAAAAGTGATTTGTGTTAGGCCATAAAGAAAGGCTCAGATAAAATTTAAATAGCTATTTTACAGGGATGTCTGACTACAAGTAACTTAGAAGTTTTAGAGATTTAAAAAAAGATTTTTTTTTTTTAACATTTATTCATTTTTGAGAGACAGAGAGCAAGCATGAGTGGGGAAAGGGCAGGGAGAGGGAGACACAGAATTCGAAGCAGGCTCCAGGCTCCGAGCTGTCAGCAGCAGAACCCGACCCGGGGCTCAAACTCACGAACTGCAAGATCATGACCTGAGCCAAAGTCAGACCTCAACCGACTGAGCCACCCAGGCGCCCGTGCAAAAAGAGATTTTTAAGTACTACATATGTATTTGGAAATTAAAAATCACACTACTGAATAACTTGACTAAAAAAATCATAGTGGAAATCACAAATACTTGGAACAGAATTACAGTGTATATGCACACATCAGAAACACATCATAAGTTCAAGAGAAAGTGTATTAGAAAAGAAAATCTTTAAATGCTAGGTGTCTAAAGAAGTTAGAAAAAGAACAACAGAATAAATTATTTTTTTTAATGTGT